>NC_059360.1:43190000-43863333 GCF_019703515.2 Myxocyprinus asiaticus | reverse complement strand
ATGTAGCATTGTATAATTTCAAATGTTCATCATTGTATACTGCATACTGTTTCATAGGTTGTTGTTGTTTTTTTAATGGTAGTCAGTAGACAGTATACACTGTGCAGCCTGCAGTAAGCAGAAAGCTACTGTTTCACATAATATTTAAAAAATTGTTGGCAGTAGAAAGTATACGCTGCACAGCATGCAGTAAGCAGTACGGTACTGTTTCACATACTATTTAAAAAAAAATAGTAGGCAGTAGACAATACACACTGCGCTGCGTGCAGTACAGTACTGTTTCACATACTATTTAACAAATAGTAGGCAGCAGACAGTATACACTCCACAGCATGCAGTAAGCAGTACGCTACTGTTTACATACTAGTTTAAAAAATAGTTGGCGGTTGACAGTACACACGTGCAGCATGCAGTAAGCAGTGTGCTACTGTTTCACATACTATTTTTATAAAATATTAGGCTGTAAAAATTATACACTGCACAGCGTGAAGTAAATAGTACGCTACTGTTTAACATACTAGTTTAAAAAGATAGTAGGCAGTAGACAGTATACAGTATACACTGTGCAGCATGCAGTAAGCAGTACGCTATTGTTTCACATACTAGTTTTAAAAATAATAGGCAGGAGAAAGTATACACTCCACAGCATGCAGTAAGCAGTACACATCTGTTTCACATACTAGATTTATAAAATAATAGGCAGGAGAAAGTATACACTGCAGAGCATGCAGTAAGCAGTACGATACTGTTTTACATACTCTTTTTATAAAATAGTAGGCAGTAGAAAGTATACACTGTGGAGCATGCATTAAGCAGTACGCTAATGTTTCACACACTATTTTTTTTAAATAGTAGGCAGTAGACAGCATACGCTGTGCAGTGTGAAGTAAGCAGTGTGCTAGGATTCCATTTCGAATGTATGCTTTCAAGTGCAACAATGACGTAAATATTTTGCGTCTTCTAAATTATAAAAAGGAACACTGGCCATTTAAGCTTAATGTTCTGCTAGATAGAATGATTCAGATATGGCTTAAGAAGTGAAGACTAAAGCAACCTCTAAATTAATTCAGCATTAATTGATTGATGATTTTTATCAAATAATTGATTAATTCTCAAAATCCTGGCTTTTGGTATTTGGCCTGCTTTTCTCATGGTATTATCTTTAGGTTGGCCCGTTGATAAAGTGCTTGTAAAGTCTTTAGTCTAAGTAGGTTTTATTATCTTACATGGTTAAGCTTATCCCATAACTCTCGTAATCTTAATTGCCAAACCTTTTTCTTCGTTAATCTGTCCTATAGGCCAAAAATGTATAAGGTGTAGTTCGTTATTTTCATTGTTTAATTGGATGAGCAATTTGCAATCTTTTGTACATCGACAGTTCTATGCATTTTTGTGCTGTGAGTTATCTAGAATAGATTATATTATATACAATTTCATATATATGTTAACATTCTAGTTTTGTACTAAAGGATAGTTAATTAACAATTGTTCAGGTTTGTTTTAGTGCTATGCTAATGTACCTCTCCACCCATGCATGAAATCATCAGACTTATCTTTCTTTTTTTTTTTTTTTTATGTTTGATAACTAAACTGTGGATAGAACATGGTGTACAAATACATATTACATTCAAGCAAAAAAAAAAAAAAAAAAAAAAACTTAAACTGTTAAACTTCCTTTAACACTTTTTAACTGTTTTAAAGGGATAGTTCACCCAAAAATGAAAACTCTGTCATTATTTACTCACCCTCATGTCATTCCAAACCTGTTAGTCCTTGTTTTTTGTTTTTGTTATTTCCCTGTGAAACAAAAATGTAGACATTTTGAAGAATATTAACGCAACTCTTTTGTTTTTTAATCATTTATTTTAGCTTGACAGAAGTTGTTTGGAATGAGATGAAGATGAGTAAATAATGAAAATTTTCATTTTTGAATGAACTATTCCTTTATTGTCCTTTTGGTTATTGTTTTACAAAGGTTTTTCTGCTAATAAATTAAGAGTAAACCTTTACATCTTAGATATATTAATATCCTATCAGAAATAACCATTACAATAACATGAATTTAATGGGATCAGATTAGCTTTAATGTATAAAGTCATTCTATCAGTCAGATGTGCCACATCATCTTTCAACTGCTTTTTGTCCAGCATAACGGTGAAGAATAGGCGTTTAACCCACGTGTTATAACCTTGAAAGTTACAACCCTTCATCACACTGGTAACAGCCAGTAGATCTCTTCAGATCGCCAAGCGTGAGCTGTGATTTCCAAAGAGCTAATGATGGCGGTTATTAAAAATTCAGGGCTTGAACTGTACTGCGGCCATTACACTGGGCACAGTCGATAGCATGACCTTTCAGCACCGCGACTCATTCAGCTGCTCAAATCCAAGCTTTGCTCTCAGATATATGTAGTGTCCTCGCAGAGCACTAGAGGAGTGCTAATCTCTAAATCGAGCTCTTCCTCAATCCTTTTGAAAGTAGATATGATGCATTCTCTAATCTCAACTGTGTCTGGGAGGATGTAGTGTATCAGGAGTCCACTGTCCCTGTAATTACATCAGTTGGGATACACTGCATCACAATATGATTTCAAATATGCTGTACAATGATAATAAACGGTGATAATATACAAGACTATGCTTAGGTAGGATGACATATGTTGCGGGAAGTCTAGGGTTTTATGCCAAAGTTGTAGGTTATATGCCAGGAAGGGGAACCAGTTACCTTGAGAGTTGCTGTCTGAACCAAATTTTCACTGTGCCCTTAAAAGAGTGAGAAAAGTGTAATTTATTGTACCGTTGCATATACTACGGAAGTTAACAGAATATTCCGGGTTCAATACAAGTTAAGCTCAATCGACAGCATTTGTGGCATGATGCTGGTTAACACAAAAAATCATTTCGGCTCGTCCCTCCTTTTCTTTAAAAAAAGCACAAATCGAGGTTACAGTGAGGCACTTACAATGGAGGTGAATGAGGCCAATTGCTGGAGGCTTTAAATGAAATGTGAAGCTTATAATTTTATAAGAGCACTTAAATTAATTCTTCCATTAAAACTCATGTATTATTTGAGCTGTAAATTTGTTTAAATCATATTTTGTACGGTCATTTTAGGGTTTAAGGGTTTGTTGACATTACATTGTCCTGTCAAATTTTATCACACTAAAATCATGTTAACATGCGTATTGTGGCTATACTTTTGAAATAATGAGTATTTTAACGTATACAGATTGGCCCCAGTGACTTCCATTGTAAGTGCCACACTGTAACCCAGATTTTTGCTTTTTAAAGAAAAGGAGGGACAAGTCAAAATACATTTTTGTGGTAATCAACATTATGCCACAAATGCAGTCGATTGAGTTTAACTTGTATTGAACCCGGAAAATCCCTTTAAATGTGTGGTGAATGCTGTTTCATGTTGTGTTAACTTTAAATCCAGTAACAGAGCAGCAAGGCTTCTTACCCTGCTAAAAAAAAATAAAAAATAATGCTGAAACGACCCAAAGATGCCAGCTAAAAAGTGCCCAAAACTCTTCTAAAACTAGCAAAATAGACCAGCCTGAGACCAGACCATCTTTTAGGCTGGTTTAAGCAGGGTGTTTATTAGCTTCTGCATTGGCGTACTGTAATTCAGATTTGACATGTATTTCAGATGTCCACTCTTTTCAGTTCAGTCTGAGAGTGTGTACACATTCTCTCCTCCAGTCAACGAAAGGAAGAACATGAAATTGCTTTTCCATCCACAGCCATTGACCACTTTGTGTTAGATTAATGTGTGCAGAACGGAGAAGCCGGCAGACTTTTACAGCAAGAGCAAGCTTCTGCTGTTGTATGGCAGAAATGACCATATTCCAAACAACAGCAGAGACTGCCCTCGGCTCTGATAACACAGTCAATGTTTTCGCTCTCTTATCTTGTCTTTGACTCGGCACTCAGATTCGTCTGATAACGAGGTTTGCGTCTGACAGTAAATGAAGTAACACCCCTTTTCATCCGGTTCGTATTATTCAGTTCAACAGATGGCCATTAAACTGTTTTCGTGGTGCTAATAACTGTTATCATCTAGCTTCTGTATGTAAATAGGCATATGGTGCCAATTTTTTCACCTGTCTGAGTTTTCATCCCCCTCTGCTTGGCATCTGCGCTGGGTGATTAGTTCATCTCCCATTTTTAATACGTGATGAATGCACAAAAATCTTTGCCAGATTAATTGGCAGATATCCCGGTATGTTGTTGAGTTTTTAAAGGGATAGTTCACAAAAAAGTTAAATTCTGTGATTATTTACTCACCCTAATGTTTTTCCAAATCTGTATGACTTCTTTCTTCCATGACCATCAATGTATGGAAAGATGCAATGAAAGTGAATGGTGACTGAGGCTGTCATTCTGTCTAACATCTCCTATTGTGTTCCACAGAAGAGAGTAAGTCATATGCATTTGGAACAACATGGGAATGAGTAAATGATGACAGAATTTTCATTTTAAGGTGAACTATCCCTTTAAAGTCTGTTTTTCCAAAGTCCTTGTTGCCGGGTCAGCGCATTCCCTGACGTTTGCGTACACGGGCAGCTGTCTGTTTTGTAATTGAGACGTGTATGTTCGCTTTTGTGTAACAGATGGCATTGTGTGCTTAGGCTGATGGCTAGGAAAATAATAATTGCATTATTCCGGCCAAAAGAATATTAGCTTCTGGATTATGGCCATTTTCAGCCGGCACCCCTACGAGTACAGCATATGCACTTCCATGAACTAGATATCCAAGGAAATTGATACATCTGGAATAAAGCTTAACCCTTAATCTGAGCTCTCATCTGCCTCGTAGGATTTCGATTCAACCAGTTTCCATGTACCCGGCAGTGTGCCTTTCCATCCAGCTTAGCTGTCGGACTGTACACACGGCGACATCTGAATGCAACATATAATCTACCATATGGTGGAGGAATTTGCTGCTCAACATTTGGCAATAGTGACTGCTTTGGAACGCCTTTAGGCAGCCCCTCCTGTCGGAATCTCAACTTCCCTTTCCTGCTGTTTAGATGGGGCTTCTCTTTTATTAAAGGGCTGGTTAGTTATAAACATTTAAAAAAAAGAAAGAAAAAAACATACTTGAACCAGTAGCATTCTATTAATGAGAAAGAAATACAAAATAATATTTTGCTTAAAGAAAATTAAGCTTATCTTTAGGATCATTGTCATCATTTACTCTCATGTTGTTCCAAACCTGAATGACTTTCTTTATTCCATGGAACATAAAATTAGATGTTTGGCAGAATGTTAGGAACTGATGGCTTTAGTCACCATTCACTTTCATTGTATGGTAAAAAGATGCAAAGTTGGGTTTGGAATAATATGTGGCTTTTTTAGAGGAGTGCACTGTCCCTTTAAGGCTTTGTTAGACATAATTAGTGTAGTTACTGACTTACTGTTCATATGAAAACATGTAGTTAAAAATACTTATATAGAACAGAGTTTTATCTTAATAAATGGTACTTTAATGATACATATATATATATATATATATATATATATATAAAATAATAATAATAAAAAAAATGAAATTTTACCAAAAGGTAGAATTGTTTTTGTTAAGTATATTTGATAATTCGCAGAAAAATTAACATTCTGGCATTATTTACTCTCCCTTATGTTGTTCCATAACTGGATGACATTTTCTTCCATGGAACACAAAATGAGATGTTATGCTAGGGACTGACATGCTTAATCACCATTCACATTTTCTGTATAGTAAAAAGAAGGGTTTGTAACAATATTGGGGGGGGGGTAAACTATTCCTTTAACCTTTAAATACATGGGAATTTCACCAAACACTTTTACCATATATATATGGATCTTTAGAGACCTAGCACGTATATCTGTCAAAAATGGATCTAAAAAATGCCCAGATAGTGTCAAATTTTCCAAATATTTTCAAGACAACTAGAAAATAATTTAATTAAATATATTTTGATGTTTTATTTTTCATATATCAAAGAGATAATGCAACAATTCAGGATAAATCTAGAACATGATTTATTACTTTTATTTCATGAGATGCAACTGGTTGTTAAAAGCATATTGAGCTAACATAACACATAATCTACACAAAATCTACACAAGCCACACATTAGTATTTTCTCAGGCACTTATTGAGTCTAAATAGATGCACAACTAAATAATTTCAATAGTACAATAGTCATATCATACTGTTCATGTGTTACACTTGCTATAGTTTACTTCCATGTTGTTTCAATCACTGGAACAACAGCACAACCTTAAGAAATAGCATGGATATTATGTTTGTGTACACGCATATGGGATACAGATAATTCACCATTGTTGCACAGAAAATCAACATGATATAGTATTTATTTGTACGAATATAGTACTCATTTCTCTTGTAGTAAACAAAGAAATAGATATCATGTGATAGTTAACTCATAGAGATATGAAATAATCATAAAAACTTATAATTTATGGAAGTGTAAAAAACACACACTATTACATACACAGTACCTAGGGTCTCTAATGACCATATACACTTTTGGTACTTAAACCATTATATTTATTTATTTATTTATTTCTGTGTGTGTGTTACACTATTTATAAGAGATACTGTAGATTGAGGAATACTAAAGAGGTGTGGGCACAACTCCAAAAAATGGTACAGGGGGTGAAATTAGGTCCAGGGTCACTTAAGACCAGAGGTATGCGTTTAAGGGTTAAGGATTGTTAGACTTAAATCAGTGTAGTTACTGACTAGATCAGTTTAAGTATATTCAGTAGTTAGTAGCAATTATTCTTCCACCCCTCTGTTCCCATTCCTGTCAGCTATAGAAGCTGCAGCCATGCCTCCATTCAGGTTACAGAGAGACCGGTGTGCTGGAATTTAATGTAGACATCTGCTGTGCTGTAGGTGGCAGGGGAGTGTGTTTGTCTACCAGAGGCATGACCACCTCTTTTCCACACGTTCTCCCTCCTCCCCTTCAATCAGCTGCTCCGGCCAGAGAGACTGGAGGACTATTGAATCTATTAGCATAACCTTCTGGCCCACTGTCTGATCACATCTTTGTGAGTCGATCGCCCTCACACCAGCCTTTATCTCAATCTTTCATCTCTTACTTGTTCACCCCCGTCTGCATCTATAAAGTTTATCCTCTTTCAGTCCAGAGTGATGCGTTTGTGCTTCTTTTGCATGACTAGTAATGCTAACTGAGGGGAAGCTCACGAAACCTTTCAAGAATATGTCCAGGTCATATTTCACTTTTTTGTGCTGCTTTGAATATGTGCTGATTTAAAAAAAAAAAAAAAAGACTGTATAACAGTATTTTTATACTATAATAGAGTAAAAAATTATATGTTACATCAATAAGAATCTAACGTGAATTATCATAAAATAAGAGAATAACATAAATACTCAAAAGTAAAACATACAGACACATTAGAGTATTCCAAATTTGGGGGGGAAATTTACTTGATTTTCATGAAAATAATGTCACATTGCAACAATTCTTACTATTCTTATTAGGTCCCAAAAACCCTTTTGATAATGAGTATATATATATATATATATATATATATATATATATATATATATATATATATATATATATATATATAAACGTATGGATACATTTTGGAATGGAAATGTGACCTGGTCATGTTTTCGACTTTTTTTTCACTTGTTTGTTTTTGTACTTGTCTTGGTTTTTTTGTTTTTTGTTTTTTGTTTTTTATACTTGTCTTGTTTGTATCGCTTGCATATTAAAAATTGTGGAGGTGCAGTATATCATGATAATATTTACATATATCTATTGTCCATTAAAATATGATACCATAATACCATAATAGCACAATTTTACGTAATATTTTTTTTTCCTCCTGATAATGACCCTTAATTGAAATTATCCGTAATTAAATGGTCTGCACAGTAAAATAAATGTTAAAGTTTCAAATAATAATACTTATATAAATATTTATATAATATAAATAATAATTTAAAATAATAAACTTTATTTTAATTATTTTTAATAAATTGAATTAAAATAATAACACTTTAAATACTTATATTTTAATTTAGTTACAATTTGTAATTTATAATAATCAAAAATACATTTAATTACTTTAAAATAATAATTGGAATTAAGTTAAAGATAATGTTTTCATTACAATAATTTTTTTAAATATATCTTTTTTTTTTTTTTAAGTAGCCAATAACCTGCTTAATGTTTTGAAAAAATTAAAATAAAAAAACTGCATTATCACCAGCAAATCTCAGAATAACCAGCCAAAACCTTAACAATTTAACAATAGAGTTGAATTCCACTAGCTGTTCTAACAGCCTATCAAGGTAGTCTTGGAAAATACTACTAAATGGATAATAAGTATTCTTTTATTTATGATGCTATGGCGGCCGAGGGTCAGCATTTGCATGTGAGCCTGTAGCAGTGTGGAGAGAGACAGGGGCAGAGGAAGGTCATGTTTAATTGAGCCACCTGCGATCCGCAGCGCTCCCAGAACTGCCCCTCCTGTTCCCACCCTCATCTTGAGCTCACACACACCATCATAGAGGAGCTGTCATATCATCCCCCTCTGGAACAATTAGGTTTTGTGTGCTTGCTGTGGTACACTGCTCTGAAACCACTTCTGTTGTTTCTATTTTAATGATACAGATTGAGATTTGAAAAGGAGAAGATGATCTTTATTTATAAGAATTCCTGAATGAACTAGTATACATCCACTAATGTACCACTATGCCATTTTGGTCGCAGTTTACATTAGTGTTCACTTTATAATAGGGCTGAACAACATATTGAATATTTACGATATGTATTTATTATTATGTTTTGAATATATACATTTAACGGACATCACAAATATTGCAGGGATTTTAATACACTTTTTATTTTGCTATTAAGTTTCCACATAACCTTTTGATTTTTGAGCATTTTGAAGCTTGATTCATTTGAAAGAATGAATGAATTTGAATGAATTGGTTCAAAGCATTGATTCAACGATTCGTTTGCGTCATCACTCAAAAAAGTTAATTGAAGGTTTCACGTGACACTTTACATACCACGAGAAAAAGTATACAGTATATGTTGCTAAATGTTGCTATTTTTTTTCTATTGTTTGTCATTATTGGTGCATGTAAATAAAAATGATTAAATATCATTCTTGTGTTAATTTAGTGAACAGGATGGGAAATTATAATTTTTTTTTTTCTTCTTGCTTTTAATATTTTGAATCTGCTTGGCAACAATGATTCTGATTCCTCTGATTAAAAAAAATAATAATAATCACCATTTTAAGCCATTTCAGAACAAATACATATCGGGATATGTATCAAATATTGACTGAAAAATATGGAGCTGTATCGTCCAGCCATAATCTAAAGTAATTTTTTGGTAGAACAGCTTGTAAATGCATTTTTAAACACATTTTGCATTATTACTATTGTATTGAATCAATTCACATCTTAAATGTGTAACATGGACACTGTAAGGTTAAGTATTACCGGAATATCTATCGCCACTGCTTTTCAAACACTGAACTGCGTCAAAATAAACAGTATAACGGTACATTAGTGTATCAATAAAAAGGAGAAACAAAAATGCAGAATTTAGAAAGTGTTTCTTTTTAGAATCTGGTTATGAGTTTTCCATCATTATTATTAGTGCAGTCACATATTTAGACGGTTTGTGATTTTTTTATTTTTTTATTCTAAAGCTTTATTTCCACCATTGAATATACACCCACACGTGCCGCACACATGGGAATAACAAACCAGTGATGGGCGGAAGCGTTCCCCCGCTTCTTACATGGCTTAAAAGCGTTATTAATTCACAGCATTTAAATTGATAAGTGCTACGAGCCAAATACTACAAGGGCACTCTGAAAAGCAAATAGCGACCTAGTGAAGAAATTGATTTTTCCGGCTGAAAATGACTGCATGATGAATGATTTGACTGCACTGCATCCAAGTGCATGACAGAGATAATCTCGGTAGTCCCACTGGTGACCTTATCGTTCTCGGCAGGACAGACGTGTCCGCACGCCTGTCTTTGTGCACGTCAAGGTTTCTTGGGGCGGCGTCCTTTAGGGAAACAAAGTTTCAACCTTCTCCATCTTGATGTCATGCTGGAAACATTATGAGGAAGAGAAAGTATCAGCGGTAATCTCAAAGTCAACAAAGGCTGTTGATAATTGGATGACTGAAAAATTGGAGGTGCGGGAGTCTGCAACGGCAATTGCTGAACAATAGACAGTGTTTTGCAGTTAAGTGTCTTGACTGCAAGCAAAGTGTATAGAGAGAGAGAGAGAGAGAGAGAGAGAGAGTTTATGAAAGCAGACACAGAGTTTGTAGGGGAGGTAGTGTTTTAAACTGAAGAACAGATGGTTTGGCGGCATATTGTCAAGGTCACGAAACTTTAGAAGTTTTTTTTTTCTCACCGTTTGTTTCAGACCCTTTTGTCTTTGTAGATGTTAGCGCCTTAGATATGAATAGCATTTATCTATTTAAAAGTACCTATGCACGTTGCCTAGAAATTAATTCATACCTTTTTAGAGTTGTGTTCTAATCTAAAGTTCTAATACACACAGCATTTGCAATGCAATGTTATAGTTGAGACCCCAAGTAGAAAATAGCATTCCTTTTATTTCATTTTTTGCCAAGTATTGCTTTATTGCTCATACAAGGGCAAGTATGTAGAATACTATTGTACATTACATATAGGGTCAACATTAAATGTTCATGACGCACCGTAACGTGACATTTCTGATATTGGCGTTGTTTCAGAGGCAGAGCAAGTTATTACATTTTGATTAAAGATTACAAAAAACAACTTTTTTTCCCCCCTTCACAGTAGGGCTGGGTATTGATACATATTTCCCAACTCAATTCGATTCCGATTCAAAATTGCATATGTTACATACTGTATATATTTTTGTTAAATTTTTATTGTTTGCTTGCATAATTTGTACTATTTACAAGTATTTAAACTAGCTCCGTTCACACATGCAACCAGGTAAATTACAGGAAAATCATTGGGTTGCCTTTACTTGTAACTGTACCAAGTGTGCTGTTCACACACAACATCAATAAGGAAATTTATGGGTAATGACACAACTTCGCATTAAGGAAAATTGCCAGGTCAAAATTTACCAGTATTTTCAAAAGGGTTCACACATGACCTCTAAACTGGAAATTGTAGGTAATTTTCTGGAATAGGCTGTATGTGTGAATGTGACTATTGATATGTTGAACACATGCTTAATCGGTACTGTCTCTTTAAGACTACCAGCATCAGCCAGTAAGCGCATATAACGAGAGAAGATGTGCGTAATTTTTTAGCACATCCAGGTGTGATTAGAATTAAATGTTTCTTTTTTTGTTTTTGTTTATACTAAACAACTGACTGTAAAAAAAAACAGAAAGTGTACATTAGAAAGATACATTATTCAATGACGTATGGATCCATGGATCTCATCTTTGGACACACAAAATTAGTTAAACCAAACTTTCACTCTCAACACGCAGTGAAAGGATCTCTGTGCTAATAACCTATTCTCCACTATACTACTCAATCACTGGTGAGTGAAATCTGAACATTTACCAGCCAGTGGCTAATCATAGACAGTTTAGTGTGAGATTTGATTGCACGTGAAAGATCGATCTTGGGATTTAAGAATCGATATCAAGTGCGTTCAGACGAAGATCACAATGCATTGGAAAATCGATATTTTTACCCACCCCTACTTCGCAATAATATGCACTGATAAATTGTGCACAATAAGATCAGGTATTGCGCAGAAAGTAAATGTTTAATTTTCATGTCATGTTGAATCAAGTTGAAAATGGCTCTGACAAGGGCATTTTTGTCATTTAAAATATGCTAAATAATATATTATATGGGTTTAAAAAAAACAATTGTAGCTTATTAACTACTATTGTATTCACTATTAATGTACTATTACCTTCTACCTATTGTTGCCTATTTTGCATATGAATAGAAGTATAACCTCTAACAAAAATAACACAATTTGAATAAATATGAATATAAAACAATACAGTATATCTGTATTTATACATTACCATATGAAAGGAGTTTGATTAAATATTCACTTTAAACAATGTTTGGTTAATGAACACGGTAACCAACCTGGCTAATATCTAATGTCACAGTAGTCATGCCTATGATCCATTGTCTGCCACTTCTTTACCTCTAAAACCCAGCATCACAGTAAATTAATATACCTGATTTAATAATGTATGTAAAACTTTTCTAAAGCTTCAGAGAGCAATAGAACTTCAGATCATATCAGGGTCCTTGGAGAAAGTCAAACTCTTCACTTCTAAGTAAAGAGCATTCTGGGGTTGCACACCGAAACTTTGCGCAAATCTATACGTAGTGTTTTATTGTCCTTATTTACAGACTACGTACAGCTAATTTAAAGGGATAGTTCAACCCAAAAGAAAAATTCTGTCATCATTTACTGTTGTTCCACACCTGTATGACTTTATTTACAATGAAAATATTGGAAACAAGCAGCATGGACATTCTTCTAAACTTCCCCTTTTGTGTAGAAAGGAAGTGATATGGGTTTGGAATGACATGAGGGTGAGTAAATGATTAAATAATTTTCATTTTTGGGTTAAGTTTCCCATTAACTAGGTGTAATGTAAATATGAAGAGTGTAATTTCTTCACCACAAAGTTACAAAAATAGTGACTGTTTTCAAACTGGTTTCCCGAATACTAAACAGAACGGGCCGCCCCAAACTCGCACCATTGGTCAAGCTAGGGGTGGGCGATATGAACAAAATCTTATAGTCACGATATGAATACATTTATATCACGATAAGGATATATATCACGTTATAGTAAACATTTTCTGGAAAATCAATAAAAATTGGTTTATATATTAAATAACCATATTGTAATGCCTATTTCTGGAACTTTAGTCAGTGAATTACATACTTTATAAATTAAAACTACTTTCTCTTTATTTGGAACAAGACAAACAAAGTCAAAGTAAGTAAGTCAATAAAAAAATACAAATCAACCTTACCAAAATGATTAATATAGCAGTATGCCACATTTCAGTTTAAAATGTTGTTGACCAATATTATTATTAGTATTATTATTATAAACTTTGCCCAAGAAACTTAAGATCTTCTCAAAGCAATGCGACAAAGAAAATAAAACATAAGTAAAAAACAAATATATATATATATATCCAATGAAAATAGACACTTCTTGAAGAAAATATATAAATAAATATCACTTCTTGCAAAATAAAAAAATAAATGACGAATTAATGCGGAGTTCATCTTTTGGCTTTCATAACATTCTTTTGCACGCTCATTTTGAGGTGGTGAAACAGATTGGATGTATTACGAGTAATTATCGTTGAGTGAACCACAGATGTTGCACCTGCTTTAATAACATGACATAAGAAAATAAGAAGAAAATAAATTTTTCTTCATTTTCTTGACCTGTTTGGGAGTCTTCCCGTTCTGTGGAGATTTCGTTCTCCATTTGGGGATTTCCTGGTTCAAAAATGACTGAGTAGCACGAGTGATCCTGCTCTGAGCTCTCCTGTCTCTGGAGCACAAATATCAGAAAGCCTGCTGGACTTAGGCGCGCTTCGGAGCTCCAGAGACAGCCTGCGCCATAGTCACGTGAAACATTCGCGTGTCAGATGAAAATAATATTTTGCGATTTTAAAGCGCCAAATGCACAATGAAGGTTATTAAATTTGTTTGGGCTGCCGCAGAAAAATTTTCAATGCTGGAAAATCCCTGTCCATGTTTCTTATATTCTCTCAGTCTCATGTAAAGCCCCGCCCACTGATAGAAAAGCCCATTGCGATATACACAATATAGTAAAATCTCTATCGGTTGACACTTTATATCATCGCCATGATATATATCGTCATATCGCCCAGCCCTAGGTCAAGCCAGTGTTGCTGTGTCGGGCTAGTGATTTGCTCAAACAAACAGAGCAATGTTTTAATAGTGCCACAGAGTCACAGTGTTTACATTTTCAGGGATATCAGCCTACACATGGCTTACTTATAGCTGTCTCTGCAGAATAAGATGGGATTGGAGAAAGTATTTTAAGATAAAAACACTTTAACTAGGTAATTTTAGCCATATATTGGCCACGGCCAATCTCATATATGTTATATTAGATGTGTTAGCATACACCTGTCCGGAGCATGGCGCATCTCGCTATGGGTTTGTGTGGCCACTATCGCTGATCTCTAATAGACACTTTGATAAGCACAATACTCAGAATTCTCCTCATCTGTGAACTGATACGGCCCCTCTCATTTCAGACGTCTGTCTGTCGTTTTTAATGTCAGGCAGAGGATCTTGGCGATACTATCTCCAGGGTGCTGACACCAGGCTTTCCTAGCACGTCTTTGATCTGAACGGAGATCAGGAAGGGGAATATCGGATTGGAAATACGGCGGTTTTGTGTGGATAGCTCACTCAAAAGGAGCCAGGATTTGATTGTGCTGATCATTTCTGTTTCATGTAGCAGAACTTTGTAATTAATTGTGTGGTGTTTTATCAAATCGAGAAAAAAACTTTTGTTTAAATGAAATCTAGGGTTTGTAGACAAGACATGTGGTATATTTATTAACAGTAATGTTTGAAGACAACTGTCTGTTGTTGGAAGTCCAGAATGGCTTGTGTTTCTTTGTTAAACTACTTCATTTCTAATAGGATAAATCTCACAAAAACAGGTCAAAATCACATTTCACCACAAAATCAAGAAGAAAATAAAGGAATTATATTATATTATATTATATTATATTATATTATATTATATTATATTATATTATTATACTGAGGAAGGAAAATTAAGTTTATTTTTAGCACTTTTAACTCCAAAAGTCTCGTTACAAAAATGCAAGTGCAGTTTTGTTTTGTTATGTTTTTTTGTAATTCTAATCAAAGTCTTACTAGCAAGTCAGTCCACTGTCTGCCATCTTTGGAATGCTCTCGGGAGACTATTTCCAGTCATGCCAGTAAAGCTCCTATCTACTTGAATGGTGGAACACCGAAATACCGAAAACGGTTGGTCAAGATTACGATCAAGGAACATATTTCAAATCAGCAATAAAATTTGACAATACTGGAATCATTAATTGTGGTTCTTTACCTCATATTACGCTAAAAATTAAATTTTCCCAGCTTGTATAGCTAATGCACATGCGTGTTCTAGAGTTGATTGACAGGAGATGTCTATATCTAAAAGGTGATTGGCTCTTTTAACTGTAAGGCAGGACTTCCTTTCTACATCCGTTGACCGTTGGATGCTTGGTTGAGCATTCCAATTTCTCCCATTCATTTTAATAGAAGTGGCCCATCTCTGCTAAATAATTTCTGTTCTAATTATTCTGAATGGTGTTAGATTAGATAAGATTCTAATTTTTAATGCAGCAATTAAAAATATATATTTTTGACAGCAATGAATACAATTATGTATTTATATCAGGGTAAATTTGGCAGTACAACAAATAATACCATGAAGTATAAATACTTTACAATTTAAATTTTATATATATATATATATATATATATATATATATATATATACACTGTGTATATATATATATATATATATATGTGTACTGTATATTCTGTATATATATATATATATATATATATATATATATATATATGTGTGTGTGTGTGTGTGTGTGTATAGAATATATATATATATATATATATATATATATATATATATATATATATATATATATATATATATACTGTATATATTTGCTTTACAGAATTAAGAATGATATTTTTGCATTATGGTAATAAAAACTTGGGGGTAATTTTCCTTATATGTCATGCAAATTTCTGCCACAGTACAACAAATCGTGATGGTCCTAAAAATAGATTTTATTTTCTTTATGGAAAATATTCTTTCTTATGTCTTTCTTTTGATTTTAAGCTAAAATTTAACCTGAAAATGTCCTTGACAGTTTATAGTCTTTCCCAACTGTGTTGAAGTTTCATAAAAGCCAGTTGAGCTACTGTATCTGACAGACAAAATGATTTGACTCCCGTGTCAGCTTGCAGAACTCCAACACTTTGTTCTCATTATGATTAGTCACATCACTGTTTCTCAGTACCATCTAGAGCCACTCACATGAGTTTTATTGAGATTTGATATCATCCACCAAACAGGGTCGAAGAAAACACTCTGTTTCAATTAATGCTTGAATCTTCAACGTTATAAAGAGATCAGAGCTGTACTGGTGCTGAAAATTAATGTGTTTTTTTCTTTCTTTTTTTACTGGAGGCCCAGAGCGAGCACAAGAGTAAGAAAGGGGCAAGGGAGTGTGGCGAACAGATGTACGAAAAACTCTCATATTTCACTGGCTCGCTGTGCCTCTAGCACAGCTCGCGGTGGTTAACAGGTGAAGCGCATTAATGCCAGCATACCAGAGCATTCGCTACTGACCGCTGGAACGCAGTACAACATCTGCTACTGTAATGGAACACAGTGGCACACGCTGAACACATTGGCCACATACACACTCCCCGCATTCAAATATGCATACTTTCCTATTATATAGTATGCCAAAAGCAGTATGTCAATGGAGAAGTATGTCCGAATCCATAGAATTTATAAAACAGTTGGCGAGAAATACCTAGATGACCTACTACATCCAGCAAGATTCTGAGAAACACATCCACTGGACAGTGTACTTACAAAAAAACATCAGAGAATCACAAGTGAGGCAGCTCTTTTCAACTGTAAGTGCTATGTAAACCATGATAGTTGTTCCTTGTGGTAACTTGTACTTGTTTAACGAAACTAGAGTATTTTTCTTTTCCACGATTGTTGTTCTTGCGTCATGGGACAATGCTCACATTCCCAGGTGAAGTATGACTGGAAAATATTCATATTTCTTACTTTCATACTTAAAGAACATACTTTAAAAATGGCGAGAAGTACGTTCTTTATAAAATGCAGTACATACTCTGACAGTACAGAAATTCGGACGCAGCTACCATAAAGTTTTGGGACTGACAAAAAAAAAAAAAAAAGAAGAAGTACCCACCAAAGATGTATTAACATCCAGAAATTGTTAGTAAACTTCCATCGGCCAAGGTTGAACATTTCTTGGTCTTCTTTTCCCAAGGTCAATTATTTGAATAAATAATTGAAATAGGGGGCCTGGGTAGCTCAGCGAGTATTGACGCTGACTACCAGCCCTGGAGTCGCGAGTTCGAATCCAGGGTGAATAGCGTCAAGCCTCCACAAGCGCTAGGTCTCTGCGGTAACGCACTCAACAAGCCATGTGATAGGATGCGCGGATTGACGGTCTCAAACCCGGAGGCAACTGAGATTCGTCCTCCGCCACCCGGATTGAGGCGAGTCACTATGCCACCACGAGGAACTAGAGCGCACTGGGAATTGGGCATTCCAAATTGGAAAGAAAAGGGGAGAAAATCACAAAAAAATAACAATACAAAAATAATAGAAATAAAAAAAATAAATGTACAGATTTAATTTAGACTTGTGTGTGGAGTCTAACTTATCTCAGTTTAAAAATAACTGCAATAAAATTAAGCCAACGCATAGTTTTGCACAGAAGAAATCTGCTAAAAGACAAAAAGTAGGTGCTCGCGACATACAGTTGGCCTCTATAAAGAAAAATGCTATTCATTACACATAAGGTGTGCTCCTTTTCTAGGTGGCAGGGCCATAAATCCGGTAATAACCTTTTTATCAGGAGCCAGGGTGACACCTTAATGTGACATATCCACCCAGATGCTGTGCAAGAGAAAAATGCATTTGTAATCTCCATGTATTCGAAGCAGGAAACCCATCATATAAGGATATAACAAGGGCTGATGAGCCCTGCGACTCATGCCATGAGGAATAATAGATGAGGGTTGACCCTCTCACAGAGGAGAGCACACAGTCACGGACAGCCAGTACACCGGGCCGTTTCCCATCTCTCACTTTAGAAAATAAGAGTATCAATGAACATGCAGAGGAGAGAGGAAGACAGAGAACCAAACGAACAAGCATTGTGAGTTTTCAAGCAAGTTTGAATCAAGTGAGGTATGTTTTTGGGGCCATATTATGCACTTTTGTAGCATTTTATATTTTTTCCTATGAAGTTCATTTATAACATTAGTCAAAGTTTATTGCACTGAAATTCCGCCTTGTCCCTTACCCTTAGAATTAAACTTGCTTAATGCTACTATATTTTTAACCTTCTGAGACCTGTAGGTGACTGCTGTGTGCATTTTCCATTTCCCTTTTTAATTTGTAACTAGTCACACCTAATAAACAAGCAAAAAAACAAAACAAAGAAAACAATTATGTTCACATATGTGGACAGTGGGACTAAGTTGTGCAGTTTTAAATAACACCAAGCTATAGAAAGTCAGACATCCAATCACTGCCAACCATGTTAAAATAACATTATACATTATAAATTCTGAATCTATGTTCTGATTATCATTGTCCCATGTCTGCCAAACATGTTGAGTGGTCCAAACATCATCTGCAGCCTGAAACTGAACTTTTGGTTGGATTTTAGGAGTGAATGAATTTAGCTGCATAGAAAGCTAGGATGCTCCCTATTTAGTGGATGACTTAACCTCCAGTGTGCTGTCTGTCTGCACTGGTCTCAGAACAGTTAGAAATGCACCTTATTTTCATCCTAACGCCATATAAAGCCTCTGAAAGCAAAATCCTTTGGCTTTTGGATGAACCCATTGATTTTTAATGCACAGTGAATATAGGAATACATTTACTAATGTTACTGAATAGAAAGTATTGTTCAGTGATAACAAAATAAAATATTACCAAATTTATATTAAAATAAAGAAAATTGACCCAGAGATGTGTTAATGTTGAAATTAATTCAAATAACTAACATGTTTTTTTACTTTTGAGGAAACAATGTCCCAAAATCCACATATGTGCACATCATGCTTATCAGCGTGCTGACTCGCAAAAAATGAATGTCGCATATCAAATGAAACTATAGATGCTACTCTTTACATCCAAACTGGTTTCAATAAAAACAGGAACTTTCGTTGGCTCTGCGCCCATAGAAGCACTTCACGGAAATTGACGTCATGTTGTTGTGTCACATGTCTTGGTGTGGCAGAAGTTTAACCTTTAAGTGACAGTCTAGATTATTTTGAACAGTATTCAGTTGGTTTGAATTAATTTAAATTATGCGTTGTGTAGAGCGAAGCTAAAATGCAATGTCCACGCATGTTGACTCTGGGTCGCATGAGGTTAAAGACAATGTGAAATCAAAATGTACCCTATTTACTTTTTAATACATGTTTCTGGTCTTATCGTGAACGATTAATCTGTTCACGTTATTCTAATGACATATGAGCACATAGCTTGATGAGCAGGGTTTAAGTTACTGTTTAAAGTATTTCCTTTTTCCTTTTCAAATCATTTTACTTCAACTGTTTTTAAGCATTTTGCTAATAGTTTTATAGGTATTATGCATTCAACGTTTATGACTTCATATTAAATTAGAGAATTCATGGAATATTTGCAATATCAAAAATTTACTTTTCATTTAAAAATAAACTAGTAAACTCAAAAAGGTTATTAAAAATGATGTAAAACTTGTGACTAGTTACAGGACCCAAGATGTACACTTTCACTTATACATTCATATACACTTTGACTTAAACTTTTGGAATTGATAAAGAATAAAAAGTCCATGGATATGTTATGCGTCAACCCCATTATTTCAGTTATTTTGTCTTGATTGATTTTTTTTTTTTTTTAATGTAGTACTGTATTTCCCTCTCTTTAGTCAGAGAAAGTTGCACAGGTCTTAACCATCACACCCTTAAAAACATGTCTAGATTTCTCCACTAAATGCCGCTAAGACCATTATCTGTATTTATGAACACAAGCTTGTACAAATGAGAGCCAATTATTGTGACTTAATGATTGTGCTCGGAGCCGCCACCTCCTCAGCGCCACTGTGAGCAGATAAGACGGGAAATTTGCTTAGAGGATTTTTTGCAAATGTAATTGGCACTTTGTGTACAAGGATGATAACTTCATCCATCCATTATCACGAGTAACACCTGCGATGATGCACAGCGCTCTCCGGACGGCGTGATAGATAATTAGTAATGAATCAATATGTAGAGTTAGGAGAGGAGGCACCGAGTGCCCAAATCGTGCACCACGTGACTGATAAAGAACGAAAATAAACAGCAGAAGAACGCCAGAGATGCGGGTGAAGAATGAGTGCAGTCCTACGATCCACACATCTCTCTGCCGCAGTTTTGGGACGCTCTGATATCTTGCCACCATCCTTTCTGCCCAGTTCTGTCGTGAATATATTAAGAAAGAGGGATGCTGAAGCTTCTATCTGCCAGTGGGCCAGAGGCACGTCTAAATACCTTCACATCCATCAGACAAAGCATGTAAACTGAACAGGACATGCTTCATTTGCTGCACTACAAGTCATTGGAGGTGTTTTAAATGGCAGTGAGTGTTTGGCTGAAAGTGTGACCTACAGTATGCTACTATTTGGAGGATAGCCAATCATATACCACAGGTCATTTACATAAGTCTTGAAGGTACACTTACTAAAACAGATTTAATTAATGGATAGAGAGAGGGTGGAAAATGGTTAAGAACTAAATTATATTGCCACTTCAGCACTATGTCGCCCTACCTAGCTGTTTGCTTTTACCTGAAGACATCCATAAGGACATAACTGGAGATAAGATGGACAGGACTAAAAAGTGACCCTTGCTGCTGTTCTGTGTAGGGTTTGATATCAAGTCAATTTTTTTTTAAATCTAACACTAGGAGACATGCAAGCGAGCAGTATGATTCGTGTCTGACTTATCCCTTATAGACAAGCAAATTGAACCCGAAATATTCTGTATAGGATGAGAAGGGAGAGAGACAGACAGACAAAAATTGAAGAGCGAGAGAGAGAAAAGTGGTCTGAGGAGATCTCATTCCCTCCTCTATAATATGGGATAAAGACATGGTTTCACATATGGTGTATTGGTAATGGGGTGACAGGCCACAAATCCTCTCATTTAAGTGCAAATGGCTGTTCTTTTTGGGAGGCCTAAGCATCTACCTGCCAATGTCATTCTAACCCCCTTTGGAAGACTTTCTGTTGTTGGTGTTTTACTGTGGACCATATGGAATTCTGGAAATAGCTTAAGTCTGATAATTAATAATTCCATACATTTATATAGTGCTTTTCTAGGCACTCAACATGCTTTACATAGTATAGGGGGACTCTCCTCAATCACCACCAGCGTGCAGCATCCACCTGGATGATGCGACGGCAGCCATAGTGTGCCAGTACGCTCACCACACACTAGCTATTGATGGAGAGTAGAGTGATGTAGCCAATTCAGGGATGGGGATTATTAGGAGGCCATGATAGATAAGGGCCAATGGGGGGGAATTTGGCCAGGACACCGGGGTTACACCCCTACTCTTTACGAGAAGTGTCCTGGGATTTTTAATGACCACAAAGAGTCAGGACCTCGGTTTAACATCTCATCTGAAAGGGCGGTGCCTTTTTACAGTATAGTGTCCTCATTACTGTACTGGGGCATTAGGACCAACACAGACTGCAGGGTGAGCACCCCCTGCTGGCCTCCCTAACACCTCTTCCAGCAGCAACCTTAGTTTTCCCCAGGAGGTCTCCCATCCAGGTACTGACCAGGCTCAACCCTGCTTGGCTTAAGTGGGCAACCAGGCGAGAGCTGCAGGGTGATATGGCTGCTGATACAAAATCTAGAATCTTTAGAAAAGACATTAAGAATGTAAAGATACTTGGAATGACAGTTGTGTTTGCTAAGGCAATCATCAATGTTGTTATTATTGAACAAAGCCCTAACCCTAAGTAATAAACTTTACAGTGTAACTTGCCATGTATTAATTGGACTACGCCCTAGTAACCATCCAGAACACCTTAGCAACCACCAAGGAACCATCTAGAACACCCTAGCAAGCACCTAGCAAACATCCAGAACACCTTAGAAACCATCTAGAACACCCTAGCAAGCACCTAGCAACCATCCAGAATACCCTAGCAATACCCCAGAACACCATAGCAAGCACCTAGCAACCATCCAGAACACTCTTGCAACCACATAGCAACAACCCAGAACACCCTAATAACCACCCAGAACACCCTAGCAACCCCCTTGCAACCATCCAGAACACCCTAGTAACCACCTAGCAACCTTCCAGAACACCCCTAGCAACCACTTAACCATCCAAAACCATCCAATTGTACTACGCCCTAGCAACAACTTGGCAACCATCCAGAACACCTCAGCAAACCACCTAGCAACCATCTAGAACATCCTTGTAAGCACCTAGCAACCATCCAGAACACTCTAGCAACAACCCAGAATGCCCTTGCAACCATCTAGCGACTATCCAGAACACCCTGTCAACCACCTAGCAGCCATCCAGAACACTCTTGAAACTCTTGAGAACACTCTTGAGAACACCCTAGTAACCAACTAGCAACCATCCAGAACACCCTTGCAGCCGCAATGCAACCACCCAGAACACCCCAGCAACCACCTAGCAACCACCCGAACATCCTAGCTACCCCCTTGCGACCATCCAGAACACCCTAGTAACCACCTAGCAACCTCCCAGAACACCCTAGCAACCACTTGGCAACCATCCATACAACACGCTTGCAACCACAGAGAAACTATCCAGAATACCCTTGCAATTACCTAGCAACAATCCAGAACACCATAGTAACCATCTAGCAACCACCCACAACACCCAAGCTACCCCCTTGCAACCATCCAGAATACCCTAGCAATAACCCAGAACACCATAGCAAGCACCTAGCAACCATCCAGAACACTCTTGCAACCACATAGCAACTATCCAGAACACCCTAGTAACCACCTAGCAACCACCCAGAACACCCTAGCAACCCCCTTGCAACCATCCAGAACACCCTAGTAACCACCTAGCAACCTTCCACAACACCCCTAGCAACCACTTAACCATCCAAAACAATCCAATTGTACTACGCCCTAGCAACAACTTGGTAACCATCCAGAACACCTCAGCAAACCACCTAGCAACCATCTAGAACATCCTTGTAAGCACCTAGCAACCATCCAGAACACTCTAGCAACAACCCAGAATGCCCTTGCAACCACCTAGCGACTATCCAGAACACCCTGTCAACCACCTAGCAGCCATCCAGAACACTCTTGAAACTCTTGAGAACACTCTAGAGAACACCCTAGTAACCAACTAGCAACCATCCAGAACACCCTTGCAGCCGCAAAGTAACCACCCAGAACACCCCAGCAACCACCTAGCAACCACCCGAACATCCTAGCTACCCCCTTGCGACCATCCAGAACACCCTAGTAACCACCTAGCAACCTCCCAGAACACCCTAGCAACCACTTGGCAACCATCCATACAACACGCTTGCAACCACAGAGAAACTATCCAGAATACCCTTGCAATTACCTAGCAACAATCCAGAACACCATAGTAACCATCTAGCAACCACCCACAACACCCAAGCTACCCCCTTGCAACCATCCAGAATACCCTAGCAATAACCCAGAACACCATAGCAAGCACCTAGCAACCATCCAGAACACTCTTGCAACCACATAGCAACTATCCAGAACACCATAGTAACCATCTAGTAACCACCCACAACACCCAAGCTACCCCCTTGCAACCATCCAGAACTCCCTAGTAACCACCTAGCAACCTCTCATAAACCCTATTAACCACTTGGCAACCATCCAGACAACACCATTGCAACCACTGAGAAACCATCCAGAACACCTTAGCAAACACCTAGCAACTACCCAGAATACCATAGCAACCACCTATCAAACATCAAAAACAAATTAATAGTCACCACCAAGCAACCACCCAGAACACACTAGCAACCATTCAGAGCACCTTAGTAACCACCAAGCAATCACCCAGAACACCCTAGCAACCACCTAGCAACCATCCAGAACAACCAAGCAACCTCTCAGAACACCCTATCATCAGGACAGTGAGAACTGCAAGGGCGCTTCAGAAAATTTAAAAACATAATTTATTATTATTATTGAGTTTTGTTTAACAATTTAGTAATATTACATCATTGAGAATTGTATTAGAAATTACTTTTTATTTTAGTCACAGAAGTGGAAGTGAGGAGTTATGTAGTTTTCTAACACAAATATACATTATCTTCTCACCCCTGTTAGCCTCTCTTCTCCCCTCAGCTTTGAAAAGCTTGTATTATCATACGATCTTCCTTACATTAACACAGGGCCTGCAGAGCCCCAGCATGCAAACGATGAAACGTTGACAACATTTTCATTAGTAAGATAGAGCTGTTGCATATCAAAGAAACAGAGATTAACATTCCACCTATTCTAGATGCTCAGATTTGACATGCAATAAAAAGATACATACTGGGGTGCCTCGACAATCTATTTGTAAATGCATTAGATGCTAGATAAATTCACGGTTTTCAGAGGAGGACAAATCCCATGGGATGCTTTGGTGATCGGTGCGGTAACTAACGTCCTGGCTTCAAGGTGTGGATTGTGTGTTTCTCTATGAAAATGAGAGGAAGAGTCTTGGTGTAAAAGCTTGTATAGGTGAAGCCTCTCCGTTCTTTGTTTGGGAAATGCAAAGTGCCCCCTAGTAAGAAATAGTGCTTCAAATTCAGGTAATGTAATGGTTAATTTGGTAAATAATAAAAAAAAAATCTATTTTTAACACAAAAAAATAAATAAATGGCCTGTTATAGGACCACTTAGAATCAAAATCTCCCCTAAGGATAAGTGTCATCAGCCAACTCTAGATTTCCTTTGAGACTTGGAGTTATTGTCTTTTAATGCACAATAATGATTAAACTGTACATGTGTTGGACCAATGTTACCCTCAAAGCCACAGGTCATTAATTATAAAGAGATTTTAGTGGATTTCTTTGTAGTATCACACACCATTGATCACTCCACGTACCACAGAGAGCTAAAGTATCTCAGCCCCTGATTGAAAAAAAAAAAAAAAACAGTTTGATCTGTGAAATGTCACTTTAGAGATATTTTGCCTGGGGCTTCTGTTCCAACCTGCTCATTTGTGATCCTTGATGAAACAAATACAATAAATAAATACACAGATTAAGGCTTAGATACAGATACACGATGGTGTAAAGTTCAGAATAAGGCCTTGAATGGTGACTGATTTACAGAATGTTAGTTTCCACTTGACTTACAATTGATGGCATACAATTTTTATCATTCTGTTCTTTAATCGTTTAGTTGTCATCATGGCATACTGTATAAAGCTATAGCGTTTTTATAGATTTACATTTAATTCCAGCTTCCAAACTAATAGTTTCATTTCCCCAAGAAAAGAGAGCTCCCAAATGTTAAGGTGGATGTTCAACCTTTTCTTTCAATGAAAATGAATAGCTATATTAAGTTTTCTTATTTTCATGGCATTTTGGTGTAGCAAGCAGCAGAGTTCGATCAATACTCCTTTAATGGAACAGAGCGAGAGAGAGAGAGAGAGAGAGAAAAAGAAGAGAGAAATTCCAGAACGCTCAGCCATGTTTCTCATTGGTTTCCTACAGGAAAAGCAAACTCGCTCTTAAGGTAAGATGGATGATTCATTTACGTTTACCATGTCTCTATAGTGCACAGTTGGGTAATTGAGAATAAATCAAATATCATCTAATAGAAGACAATGACTCCAACCTGAGGACAGACGATGCGTGGAAAAGGTTAGATTTGTGTATTTTGCTTCTATATTTGTTGGGTTGTAGCGTCAGTGGCCTTATTAGTTAGTGGTGTTTGTAAAGGCAAACATCAAATCACAATTACTATTGCTCATACTTAGGCTCAACAGTTTGTTCAAATCACAAACTCTAAGTATTAAACTTCACTGCAATGGGAGGGCTCTTTTAACTTGGACCAGTATGCAACCACTAAGAACACCCTGGCAACCGCATAGCAACGTTGTAAAAAACAATCAGAACACTTAAGCACCCACATAGCAACAATGTTAAAAAAAAACACAAAAAAAGAAGCAACCACATAGCAACATTGTATAAACACTCAGAACACTTAAAACTGAAGTGTGTCATTTCTGTGCCATTAGCGCCACCAAACAGAATTGTGAAAATAAAAATTTAAAAGTATTTCAAACAGCTTTCTGAATACACCCTTCATCTTCCATTGATCACTTTACACACATCAAATTATACACATCAGCTTTAAGCAACAGCAAAGTAATATTGTGAAAACACTCAGAAGACCTAAGTAATGTTTTAAAAACACTCAGGGCACCTAAGCAACTGCATAGTAACATTGTAGAAACACTCAGAACACTTAAGTAACATGGTAAAAACACTCAGAACACTTAAGTAATGTTGTACAAACACTCAGAACACCAAAGCAACCACATTGCAATGTGGTAAAATTACTCAGAACACTTAAAGAACATGGTAAAAACACACAGAACTCTTAAGTAATATTTTAAAAACACTCAGAACACCCAAGCAACTGCATAGCATCATTATAGAAACACTCAGAACATCCAAGTAACATGGTGAAAACACTCATAACACTTAAGTAATGTGGTAAAAACATTTAGAACACTTAAGTAACATGGTAAAAACAATCAGAACACTTAAAACTGAAGTGTGTCCTTTCTGTGCCATTAGCGCCACCAGACAGAATTGTGAAAATAAAATTATACACATCAGCTTTAAACAACAGCAAAGCAATGTTGTAAAAACACTCAGAACACCAAAGCAACCACATTGCAATGTGGCAAAAACACTCAGAACACCTAATGAACATGATAAAAACACTCAGAACACTTAAGTAACATGGTAAAAACACTCAGAACACTTAAGTAACTGCATAGCAACATTGTAGAAACACTCAGAACACTTAAGTAACTGCATAGCAACATTGTAGAAACACTCAGAACACTTAAGTAATGTTTTAAAAACACTCAGAACACCTAAGCAACCACATTGCAATGTGGTAAAAACACTCAGAACACTTAAGCAACCACATAACATCGTGGTCAAAAATACTCACAACACCTAAGCAACCGCATAACAGTGTGGTAAAAAACATTAAAACACCTAAGCAAAGCTGTAAAAATAAATAAATAAATAACACTTAAGCAACCACATAGCATTGTTGTAAAAACACTCCAAATACCTAAGCAACCACATAGCAACGTGGTAAAAAACACTCAGAAGACCTAAACAACCATATACTGTAGCAATGTTGTAACTGCACATCTAAGCAGTGTGGTAAAAAAAAAAAAAAAAAAAAAAAAAAACAACACTTAAGCATCTACATAGCAAAGTAGTAGAAACACATACTGTAGACCACCTAAGCAACCACAAACTGTAGCAACGCAGTAAAAAAAATAAAAGTAAAAAATAACCACATGAGTGGTAAAAAAAACAACTCATAACACTTAAACAACGCAGGTCAACATGGCAAAAACACTTAGACCACCTAATCAAACTCATAGCAACGACCTGCCAAACAGCTACAACACACTAGCATTGTGCCAGCAAGTTTTGCATTCAGAAAAATTTTTTATCTAGTATTTCTACTTTCGCTCACATTCTGTGAGGTAAATTGGAGACACTGAAGCAAATGTTTTGTTTTTTGAAATTGCTTCATCTCATTACTAGGTTTTTGTCTTATTTTCTTCCTCATTCTGTTATTATTTCACCGCACACTCCGGTTGGTTGGTTGGTTGGTTAGTTGGATGGCTGGTTGGCGGAACAGGAGTTTGTGAGTGTTGATATGATGTTTCCTTGCTGAGGGCATGGCCTAGCATGGCTGCTAACTGTAATTTACTTTTCTCTCCTGGTCGCCTGCAGTCTGTCTCAGCGCAGCTCTGTTGAATGATGTGCTAATCCATTATATTCTTCAGACAAGTGTATCGACCAGTATAAACAGACTGGAGGGCATGAGTCTAAATGAAAGCCGTAGTTTTCCTCTGACTCATTTAACTAGATCCTCAAGCTACAACAGCACATAACGGCCTGCTGAATATACATTAAGAAGCCATTAAAGTTGGTGGTACTGGCAGGCTGCAGACACAGTTGGTCTGGATAGAGTTGCAACACCATTTGATGTATGGAGAGCCCTGTTGCATCCTCCTCGATAACACTAACCCCCAACCTTAATGATTCTACGTTCCATCAGACAATCAGATTCCAGAACTATGTGCTCCATCTGCTGGTTTTTGACATGTCTCTTGTAGGAATGGCTGTGGGAACCATTGGAGACATGGTTGAGATGGTAGTCTTTACTGTATGTTTTTCAGATGGTTAGATTGTGATGGCATGCATATACCAATAAACATAATTTAGATGTTTTTATGTCAAAGAAAAAGTGATATTTATTAAAGCAATAAGCCACAAGTGCATTGCAGTGATTTTACAACAATTAAGGGATGTCAATGGCTTTTTGATAGTTATATAGGTTCCAATTATAAGTAGTGAAGGAGACTTTTTAGTGGTAAACACATGTATTTCAGAGCACATTTTGTAACACAGATTTTTGTTATAAATATATATTTATTAAATGTATTAATTTAAATATAATAGTTGCTTGTATTATTTTTTGTTCAAATTTGTGTAGAATATTGGAGTCTAAAAGACAACATTTAACTTATGTAATGTGATGTATTTTGAAATGGAGCAGAATATTTGGTGGGAAATAATGTAGGGCGAGACAATATCCATCACGTAAACAGTAAAATGACTGTAACGCACAAACTGGAGTGGTTTGTTGTTTTTATATAAAAAAGCAATATTACAGTGTTCAATGAACAGTTCAATTTATTATTAATAATAATCACAATAAACAATTCTTCCACCAAGTAATATAGTTTATTATTTTAACTGAAGGTTGTTTGCGGTTGCCAAACAACATTGCAACATGGTGCATTAATATTATTTGAGCGTGGATCGTCCAATCAGAATTAAGAGCCTGAAAAATCAGTTTTATACTGTAATAGTATAAAACCTATTACTATTTTATAATAGTATTTACATCAACAAATAGCTACATTTTTAATGCAAAATTATGGAAAGTGAAAAATATTAGAATATCGTGCACTGATGAATCAAATTTAAACAAACGAGACAATTATTAAGAAAGTAAATACAGTCAATTTGATTTAATGTTAATGAATGAAGGTTTTGGAATCAATGGAAGTTGTTTTTCCTTTTTTTTTTATATTAGATATTTTTGAACAAGGATATTGGCCATAATTCAGAAGCACATCTCAGTGCTGTCAGTTTCATAAGAGAGATGTGACAGCACTAAAAAAATCCAATGTTTGTTTTATTCATCGGTGCACAGCCATTTGGTAAAAGTTAATAACAAGCACAACTCTCTCTAGCCCAGCAATTTACTCTGACACAGCCATTAATTATTTGCTAATTGAGACATGAGCACGGATTCATTCATTAAGTGCCACGAGACCCTTGCTGTCTCCACAGAGCACGGCGCTGCACAAGGATTTGCACGAAGAGCAACTTCTCAGTATTATTTCTGTGTATTGTACTATGTTCATTTTGTTCGACTATCATTATCCTCCTGAGACCTGAATGTGACTGCTGTGTATCTTCCATTTCTTTTTTTGATTTGTAACAGGTAGCACCTAATAAACATGCAAAAAATAAAAAATTTAATGTTTTCCTAGAGCAACTAGTTTTCCTAAAAATTGATGGCAACATATGTGGACAGCGGGACTAAGTTGTGAAATTACAAATAATACCAAGATATTATGTTTCCAGGAGTGTTGGTTATTTGGTTATTTGAGACATTATAGAAATTACATAAGAAATTAGCATAATTAATTCTGATTCAAAGTAATGGCCATCAGCATCCAATCACTGCCAACCATGTTAAAATAAAATTATACATTATAAATTCTGAATCTGTGTACTGATTATAATTGTCCCCTGTCTGCCAAACATGTTGAGTGATCCAAACATCATCTGCAGCCGGAAACTGAACTTTTGGTCAGATTTTAGGAGTGAATGCACTTAGCTGCATAGAGAGCTATAGGATGCTCCCTTGCCCCCTATTTAGTGAATGACTTAAAGGAGACCTATTATGCCTCTTTTTACAAGATGTAATATAAGTCTCAGGTGTCCCCAGAATGTGTCTGTGAAGTTTCAGCTCAAAATACCCCACGGATCATTTATTATACCATGTTGTAAATGCCTCTTCTTGGGTGGAATCAAAAACACGCTGTTTTCGTGTGTGTCTCTTTAAATGCAAATGAGCTGCTGCTCCCCACCCCCTTTCCGGAAGAGGGCTGTGCCTTTACAGCCTGTGCTTCAGATACTATAGCAACAACAAATCAGGACCAATATGACTGACACTGTAAATACCGGAGTTCAGCCATATATGTATGAACCAGAGTCGGACACTGATGAAGGAGAGACTCCGGCAGAAGTCGCAACCGTAAACGACGCAAAACATAGGCATTTTGAGTTTGTGATAGTGCTTCTTATGTAGAGAATCACTTCCTGCCCTCCATCTGCATTTCACAAATTTTGGTATGTTTTGGGGCACATTTTCTTCAAAAACAAAACTTGTCCACTGCGTCTTCAGTGGCTCTGATGCCGGGAGTACATGAAGACTCTTATGTTCACTTTTACAGCCAACAACAGAACACTTATGACGCTTACGAAGCTGAGACATTATTCTTCTCACTGTAGCTGCTCCAGCACGGAAAAAAATGGCAGACTGTGTGTCGATCACTCAGGGGAGGATAATAGGGTGGAGTCTGTCACCAGTCGTGGGCATGCATACATGCAAAATACAGCGTCCATGCTTGTGTATGCAGGGTTGCATGAGATTTCAAACAAGCAGTTCTAACACCATGTCCTAACCAGACATGACATGATAAAGCAAGAAGCGATAAAAATCTACTACATGTAAATTTAAGTTTTTAACTTTAGAACATTTTGATGATTGCGTAGTTTCTTGGATGCTGGGTAGCCCCGCCCACAGAGAAATCTCATTGCTAGATGTGTAATAGTGCAAATGTAAGGAGGAATTGTAGATACAATTGTTGCATTTCAGTGATGAATGAAGTGAAAGTATAGTTTGCCGTTGTTTCCTGATGTTTGAGTACTGCTATAGAGGGTCTACAAAGCATTAGGTCAGTCTGAATGAAGGGTTAGGGGGGCAAATGTTTTCGAGGGGTCTCGGTGGACAACTCAGCCGTGCTTAGTGTGGCAGAGCATGCTGAGGTCACTAATGACTCCCTCAAGCCTGATTGTCAACACACACACACACACACACACACACACACACACAAGAGCAGGGGGGAACAGAGGTCAAATCGGGTATAATTCATTTATGTAGGCAATCAAAATGCTAGAAACAAAAACACACTCCAAACAATGCTAATTTCTATTCTTATGTTCTTGAGGAGCTGCCTATATTAACATAATGGTTAATTTGTGGTACAAATATGGTTTTTAAACCATGGTTTACACCAGAAAAGCATGCCCTTATGAAAATTAACCATGGTTTTTACTACATTAACTATAGTTGAACTATGGTATTTGTAGTAAAACCCTAACCACAAAATGTGCCATGGTTTTGCTACTGTAACCATATTTGTGGTAAAACCACAGTAATAATAGAGGAAAACCAAAAATAATAAAATAAAAATAATGGAATATAATCATAATCATTCAGATTTGGTAACATTGACATGTGCAATGACATATTAGAAAAACAGACATTCACATACTCAAATGAATGTGAATTTTCTACATACTGTATACGGCTGCACACACAAATATACACAAATTTTCATATCCACAAACTTATCCAGATAAGTTCTGTGAACCTGTTATCTGGAGAGAATTCATGATCTGGTCTCTTCTCTGGCTCTGAAACTCCCTGCTTTGCTCTGGACGATCTCTTTTCCTCTGCTAGCGAAACAGCTGTATGAAGATTAACATAAATCGGCAGTTGGTTAGTGTGTGTTTAGCAGTGCATTAACAAATTTGCCACCTTAATGAGTCTCTAAGTAATTGCCTTCCTACCCCAGAATGCAAACAGTCCATTATCTACAACTATATGATTTTCTAGTACCAAAACACCAATTCCCTTTCTTTCTTGCTTAGGTTGTTTTCAAATTAAGCCACACTGGATAGTGCGGTCTCCACTGCCCTGTGAGTTTGTCATGTGATTGTTTTTTAATGCAGTTTGATTTGGTTTTGTCCATATACTGCACAGTGGATCGTTGGAGACTGTTGGTTGAGTTGTTATGTTGCTATGGTATGGAAAGAACATGTTAAAATGTTTTTTGGGCTGTTAATGTTTTATATTTGTTTACCATGTTTTACCAAATGTATCTGCCAAAATACCATATTTACTTCAATTATTGTTACTAGAGCAAAATCATAACAAATTAAAATGCAATCTCCTTTAAACCAGACGGAAAAACAATGTAAATTCGGCAATAGTAAGTCGAAAGTTCTTGCAGCTGAAATCAGTCTGTGCTTACCCAAATTCTAACCACTTCCCCCTAGTGGCCTAAACTGGAAGTCTAATTGAATGAATGGGCATGTGTGAGCTCCAGTTTCTGAGAGAAATGTAGTAGTTAATTATGTAAAACAGTCAACAGGAATGCATATTTTATGAACTATCCCCTAACCCCAATTTGTATTTTTATTTTTAATTAAGGCTGGGCAATATCCAATATTTTTTACAGTTAGACGACTGCATTAGGTACTTATTGCTAAAAACACAAGCAGTTCGGCAAAGTTATGCACACAACTAGCTAACTGAATCACAGTCATGAAATCAGTCAGTTAGGAAGTAATAGCAGGCTAGCGGCTACATAGCCCTGCTGTCATGATCAATAAGGCTTGGTAGCCGCTAGGTAGCTATCCTGCTAATATGATATTGTTGTGTACTGGACGAGTCAGCACTGCCAGTGCAATTCAGCTATTAACTGAACACAACAGCAACTCTGACATCAACACCATTGTTGTTTATTTATGTACTGTTCAGTTAAAAAAAAAATTCATGATCCAAAGAGCTGTCACAGGCAAGAAAGTACTGTATTTCTTCTTTTCTTGTGATGTTGAATGGCAGTTGACAATCCAACTTTTGGTGCATTACCGCCACCTACTGAGCTGGACTGTAAAATGACCTCTGAAAGAAAAGAGCACAATTTAAGTAAGATTAAATCCTAAACTGAGTATACTTTAAAGGTATCTTACCTTCTGGGGTTATGTTTACATATGTTTTTGGGGTCTAACAAACATGTGGAATGTAAATCTTGGTAAATATTGATATCGAATGATATGAAAAAAAAATATCGTTATAATATTTTTGGCCATATTGCCAAGAACTATTTTAAAGTGAAAATGCAGCCTCCGAATCACGCTCATCAATTATGTGAACGTGATTACTTCCTGGTGTCTATGGGACCAGAAAACATGTCTCGCATAACACGCTATCAGTAGTGCTAGAGGCAAATTTGGGGACGGGTGGGTTGCTTGTCTGTAATTTGGCTAATTGGGGTTGATTTCAGGGTACTTGAAATTTCGGAAGCAACATGTCCATTTCCTGTGTGATCATGTTGTTTATACAGTGTAAGAAGAATCATAGACTCAGAATCAGACTTATTGCAGAGTTCCTTGCTTTAATTGAAGCAGAGAGGATGCTATTTGGAATTTTCTTAAATCATGCTGGATAGTGCATGCTGTCATTAAAGCAAAAGGGGGATATAACAAATACAATGAGACTGGAAAATGTTTGGAAATGTTTTCTCTCAAAAAAACAATGCTGTATTAAATTACAAAAAAAAAAAATTTTAAAAAAATAGAAGCAGTTTCACTAGTGGTCTCTGATATTTGGGCTCTGCTGTATATTTATACAGGCACCCCCTCCGTCTCTCATTGTGTGCTGTATTACAATCTGCAGGCTAAACATCAGCGAGAGTGGCTCTCATCTCTTTTCATTCCCGAGTGTCTTAGCATCATCTTTCATGGAATCTCAACTTGGCAACCACAGTACCAAACATATAAAAACTGCTGGGGTGGAAAAATGTTAGTTTACACAAAGGCAGGCTGAGAAATTAAGGGTGATTTTATTTCCTTATCTTTCCCCCCAATTCATTACTTTGCAGTGTGTGGCAGGTTTCGGGGCTTGTCAGAGGAGACTAATGGCCTGTCGTTTCCGTGGAGGAAACGGCACAAGCTCAACGACAATAATACTGTCTCTCTTTCCCCATAGAGAAATCTACTTCATCTCAAACTGAAAACAAATAGTAATTTTCCATACTCTCTTTTTTTGAAATTTACCTTCTATGAGAGCTTTTACGACACCTTGGAATACTGGAATTTTCTGCTGTTCTTGTATTTTAGTCCGTAATCCCACACTAAGGATTGGTTGTAACATGGGTTAGTTGTAACAGTGCTTGTTCCACAAAACATAGAAAAGCTAGAGACATGCTGTCATTAGTGAACAGTTTCATGTTGTTAGAGCCAAAAACTGATTCTGAATTGAGAAAGTACCTTTTTGAAGTTTATATTTTGAATATCGCTGATTATTTATTTATTTTAAGATCCATAAAATGTTTTATGCAGTTTTCTGTCCTGTGTTGACATATATCCTTTTGATAAACAAAGTTTGGGTGGGGCATATCGAAAGACTTGTCTCACCCTTTTTTTAAACAGTCAGTAGATTTATGTCACAGCCATGAGTCATGATTTGCTACTTGTCAGGTCATTTTTATTTGTATACCGCTTTTCATAACACACACCGTTTCAAAGCAGCTTTACAGAAAATCATGCATTAACAGAAAATGAAACTGTAATATTTATAATGTCTTAGAGTCATCGTTGTGTAGTTTGATAAAGTACGATTGTAAATTGTGTATAAAAATACATAATTATATCATAATTGTATTTAGAACCCCAGTGAGCAAGCCGAAGGCGACTGTGGCAAGGAACGCAAAACTCCATAAGATGTTGGTTAATGGAGAAAAATAACCTTGGGAGAAACCAGACTCACTGTGGGGGCCAGTTCCCCTCTGGCTAACTTGAATGAATATAATGCCAATATTAGTTATTTATGTGCAGTGCAGGTTTAAAATTAGTAAACTAAGTAAGTGTTAAGGGCCAGTGTTTATACCAATAGTTTGTATGAACTGTAAAATGAATGACTAATGTCTTTGAAGTTCATCCTGGATTAACTGCAGAAGTTCACATAGATGCATTGTCCTTTGTTAATTGGCCGATGAAGACTTTTTGTTGGCAAATAATTGGTCTGTGTATTCAATTTTAAGAGTGTAGTTCATCATTAGACCAAGGTGATGCAGGCAGAGATCAGTGAGGTGAGGTCTATCCCATGTCCAAGGTTCAGGCAGTGGCATATGAAGTATCCCATGTCTTATGGTTGGAGTTGGCATCAGTTCATCCCCTGAAGTCCATCGTAATAGACTGAAGTGAGGTCTGGCTGGCACTGGCTGCATTTAGTCATCATCACTCAGAGACACATAGCAGTGGAGTCCAACACCAAGCAGGAACTGGGGTGGATTTGGCCTGCTCTGGTAACCTCGGGATATGAAAGAGTTATAGAGCATGATAAATGTTTCTGGTTCCGGCAGACCTAACTAAAGCAGCCTAATTGTGAGTTGAAGGACAAATTAGGTGTATGCCTGGCTAAATATGAGTCTTTAGTCTAGACTTAATCTGAGTGAGTGTGTCTGCGTCCTGAACAGTGCGAGGAGTTAATAATATTAAGAAGAGGTTCTGAGATTGCAAAGAATATCTCTTTTAAGAGCTTCATGACCTATGACAGCGAAGGAATGAAGTTGCTCGTGAGGAAAATTATTAGATACTGTTTTCTGTGGTAAATTCCAATGTTATTTCTGATTATTTCAATTTTATCAGTAAAAAAATCATGAAGTCATTATTATTGTGCTGCGACGGAATATCTGGTTCAGTCGAGGCTTTATTCCTAACCAATGTAACCATAGTACTGAATAAACACCTGGGATTGTTGTGGTTATTTAGTTTTCTAAAATATGCTGACTTGGCAGCTTTTAGTGCCTGTCTGTAGCTACAGACACTATCCTTCCATGCACTGCAAAATACCTCTTATAAATATTATTTTGTATTCTTCCACTTGCACTCCATTTTCCGAGCTGCTCTCTTGAGAGCATGAGTGTGATCATTGTACCATGGTGCGGGGTTTTTTCTTTAATTTTCTTTAATCGAAGGGGGGCGACACTATCAAGAGTGCTAGAGAAGACTGTTTTTATATTTTCTGACTTCAAGTTCTTCTAGAATTTTTGGCTTACTGAGTATATGAGACAAATCTGGAAGATTATTAGTGAAGCTGTCTTTAGTGTTTGAAAGAATAGTTCTACCTGAACGATAGCGTGGTTTAGATTGAGTGACATTAGCTGATTGCAGCATACAAGAGACGAGGTAATGATCTGAGATATCATCGCTCTGCAGCAGAATTTCTATAGTATCAATATCAACTCCATATGACAGAATTAAATCTAGCGTATGATTATGGCAATGAGTTGGTCCTGTCACATTTTGTCTGATTCCAAGAGAGTTTAGAATATCGCTAAATGCTAATCCCAGTGTGTAATTTTCATTATGTATGTGAATGTTGAAGTCACCAACAATTAAAGCTCTATCCACAGTAACTACTAGATCTGATAGAAAATTAGCAAATTCACCAAGGAAATCAGAATACATTGGTGTATTGATCTACATACTGTAGCAAGTGCAAAAGACGACAGAGATTTTTTAATTGCATCTGACAGTGTCACATTAAGCATTATTAGTTCAAAAGACTTAAACTTATATCCTGTCCTCTGAGTAACACCATAAACTGCACTGTAAATTGCAGCAACATCTCCTCCTCGACCCTTCAGGCGAGGCTCATGTTTATAACAATAACCTGGGTGAGTAGATTCATTTAAACTAATATATTCATGTGATTTAAGCCAGGTTTCGGTCAAACAGAGCGCATCCAAACTATGATCTGTAATCATTTCATTTACAATTAGTGCTTTGGTTGAAAGAGATCTAATGTTTAGTAGCCCTACCTTTATATGATGTTTATTTTTTATTTTTTTGTTATTTTCAAGTTGTACCATAATCACATTTTTCTAAATGATTAAGGGAGGGGTTTGTGTTTGGTAGTTTGGGGAACAGACACAGTCTCTATGTGATATCTAGGTGATACAGTCTCTATGTGTTGTTGTTTATATGAACTGTGTGATGTCTCAAGGCAGCTAGCAGACATTTGGATTAGCCAGTTTATCTGCTTCCTGACCTGGGTCCCAGTTAGTCAAATACTATCACTATTATGACTATGAGCCAAATTACTAGAGAGGAGAACAGCACATTCACAGCACATTCCCTAGAGGGATGGAGTCTGTCTCTCTTTAGCATGTCAGGTCTACCCCAAAACTCCTCCAATTGTCTATAAATCCTGTGCTATTCTCTGGACACTACTCAGACATCCAGCCATTCAGTGACACTAGTCTATTATAAACCTTGTCACCACAATGAGCATGGAGGGGGCCAGATCATATTACAGTGTCTGACATCGTTTTTGCAAGTTCATACACCTCTTTAACATTATTTTTAGTGATCTCCGACCGGAGCCGGACATTGTTAGTGCCAACATGAATAACAATTTTAGAAAATCTACGTTTAGCATTAGCCAGCACTTGTAAATTTGATCTGATGTCAGATGCTCTGGCACTGGAAATTCATTTAACAATGGTGACTGGAGTCTCTATTTCCACGTTCCTTACAATAGAATTACCTATGACCAAGGCTCTTTCAAAATGATTCTCAGTGGGTGCATCACTGAGTGTGGAGAATCGATTGGAAACCCTAACAGGAACGGTTAGGGATGTTTGGTATCTTTGTAAAGAAAACTTTTCACATTTTGTAATGATATAGATTGATACATTCTGCGACTCTCAGCCTAAGAAACTGCTGAAAAATCACACAAAAAATTTAGCCAAACATTTCTTATTTTTCTTTGATGTTTTTACTGATTGCAATAATATGTGCAGTGCATATATATATATAGATAAGATTATATATATACTGTATATATATATATATATATATATATATATATAAATAATCAACATGGAATACTTCTGATTTGTCTGCAAATTCCAAAGCACTTTTAAGCTTTTAAAGACACCTATTTTTTGTTGTTCAAGACTGTAGTTATTAATATTTTGATGATTTTTTTTTTCTTGTGGGCCCATCCAAGCTTAAAGGGTTAAAATGCAACTGTAAAGTGTGAAATCAATTTTCACTTCTTTTTCATATTGTTACAAATTGTCTCAATAGTGTTACAACTTATCTTGATGTTGGGGTAGGTTGTAACAATGAAACGGCTTGTATTCAACAAGGCATTCTGCTTTAATCTGCTTTAAAACCACAGATGTTAAAACAAGTAATATTTGTAATAAAAATATCTAGTTGCCTTGTGTTAAAATTTGAGAAATCTAGAACCAAAACTCCCAGATTATTCACAGTTAGACGAAAAGTGTTACAACCATCCCCAATCTCCCCTACAATCTTTCAAGCTAAAAGCATCTCAAAAGAACCAAAGACAGACTATAAGGAAATGCTTAACCTTCTGCATAGATTTAGATTTATAATTCACAAAGAAAAGTGGTGCAACCAAAGTAACGTTACAGACAGCTGAGGAACTGGTGTCAAGCTGGCGTCAGGCCTTTCAACGATGACGGGTTGTTTACGTGAATGTGAAGTCGCACGCCAGAGGAGGGGGAAAAGAACAATTGTCCTTGAAAAGTGAAAAGCACCGAGTCCCACACCAGCATCGCTGCCACGCTCTTTAAAGGGCCCCTGATTAAATGACAGTCGCTTTGTTGTTTACACATCGAGGCCCCATCCAGTATCCAGTGAGTTTCTCTTCTCCCACGCAAATGGCAAAGATTAGAGCCGGAGAATGTACGCACGCAAGAGAGAGAGAAGTACAAAACTCCGGAAACCTCCAAAAATCTGGGACATTGTGAAGTACGAGTGGTTTTGGATGTGGGTGGAGGAGAGTTCTCTCTCTTTCCTTGGTAGTATTTTTCAGAACAAATAAAAATCTCTTTTAAAAGCCTCTCTTTTGTTACGGCACTGTTTTGAAGCGTAGAGCCGAGGCAGAATGAGAGAGATGGAGGGAGCTGGAAAGTTAGCGGTTTAGTGTTCTTGGCAAGGTCATCTTGAACAGCTGAATGTATGGATCCTTTGGGACACAAGCAGAGGCAGACACAGCCAGACTAATAACGTGTGTGAAAAAGAGGAGAGATCTGTAGACTGGATTTACCTTGCTATGAAATTAATTGCCCTAACAGTCACTCCCTATAACACCACACACGCACAGAAAAGATGAAGGACACTATTGCCAGGCTTTGTGCCATACAGCGATATCACTTCTCCATTTCTATGCAGCTTTTTTATCTTTTTTTTTTTCGATTTATCAGGGCATATACAAATACACTGTTCTGCAAACGAGACTGTCTTTCTTTGATTTCCACGTGTTCTAATCAGGCACGACGTGACAAGTTTCAAGCATCAAGTCATTTTCGTTGCCCTTACCGTGGGGATGGTGAAATCGTAAGATGTCGAATGACTTGGCTTGTACAAAAATGTATTTTATTTCCATTGAGACCAATCAACAAACAGAATTTCAAATTCATACAATACAGGGATCCAATTTTAGCTAGCCTCCTATCCAACACATTTATTTCAAAGAAATAGAAACTGGTTACTCATCCCATATTTATTTATACAATACAAATGACTGATGTATGTCAATTACTTGTAACACGGTACCCTCGTCTCGTTCCAAACCCCGATGTTTTCTTTCTTCCGTTGTACACAACAGTTTCTTTCTTATTGAAATCATGATTAGGTTTAGGGTTTTGGTGAAAGGGGTTACACTTTATGGTAAGGGGTTTAAGTTAGGGGTTAAACTTAGATAAAATCGTGAGAACATTGTTTGTTGGTACTCATTTTTCTCAATGTGCGTAAAAGTGGTATGTATTTGTATGAGCCAACTCTTATGATTTCTTACGATTTAACCATCTCGCACTAATTGTTACAACTTGTCATGTCACTATGTAGGGTGGTTATGATGTGTGTTCTGCACCTTTTTATTTAGACAATTTATTTGGTAACACTTCACAATAAGGTTGCATTTCTTAACATTAGTTAGCAACATTAGTTAACATGAACTAACAATAAGCAATACTTTTACACCACTTATTAATCTTGGTTAGCTGCAACATATACTAACACATTTTTAAAATTATAAGTTGTTTTGTGTTAATGATAGTTAATGCACTATGAACAACAAACATAAATAAAAAATGAACACTTGTATTTTTATATATTAACACCAACTAAGATGAATAAACACTGTAAACATATATTGTTCATTGTTAGTTCATGATACCTAATACATTTATTAATGTTAACAAATTGAACCTTATAGTAAAGTGTTACCATATATTTTGTACATTAAAATTAACAAAAAAAAAAAAAAAAAAAAGATCAATATTCTAAGTCCATGTTCTAACCAGGCATGATGCAAAAAGTTTCCAAAATAATTAATTCATCCAAGAGTACCAAATGTAAAAATGCTGTTAGACAGGATGAAATCGCACACATTCAGAACATTTTTCTTGTTTAATATACAGCAATGGGTTATCAGTGTTATATCAGCGAAATTACTGATGAAAATGTTAGCTGATTAAGGGTTTTTGATTCTGGCAAGGCTAGATGAAAAAGATGCATTGTGAAGATAATCAAATTATTTAAATTTAAGCATACTTTTTACGAAAATATGATGAGAAAAATAAATACTAGCACTTACAAAAAGCAAAAAATTGTCTTGTCTGGACAGATTTACAATTAGCCAAAAACATAGGCATGGCACACTACCATATTACTCTTACTTTTTCTGTCGTATATATCTTTGCCTGTTCTCATCTTTTTTTTTTTTTTTTTTTGCATATGTTGATTTAGTTTCTGCCAGTAGAATACTTATAATTTGTAAACAAAACAGTGCAAACACATAAAATATGTATATAAAAAATGCGCCTTGTAACGACTGTACAGGTCATGCACTGAGTTCGTAGCGACCAGCACTTAGTGTGACGACACCTGTGTGCTGAAATACAGACTGCCAAAGTCATAATGGCCTCTCCACCCTGTTAGAGTGCTGCTTGGGCCCATTTATTTATTACCACTGTTCACTGGCTTGTTAGTTTTTAGTGTGCCGTGTTTTTCATTCTCTATGGCTGGTAGAGAATGGCTCAAAAACGTCTTTTTAAAGAGCAAGCATTATTATGAATGCTCTCACCATTTGAGAGATACATTTGGGTTATTTATGCCCCGGCTCTCGCATTTGTGTAAACATAAAATCGCATGCTTTATTACATCCCTACTGCACCCGGCGCCTTGACCCTTGTCCTCGTAAATTGAGAAATAGTGGAGAACTAATGGAGACAGATGGGACTATGGCATGCCATTTACTCAAATTGGTAAAGTAATTAACCTCGAGATGCCGGGGTTTGTGCGAGAGATTGTTGGAATATCTCGAGTAGTCAGATAAACAGACTCCGGGCCTAACCGCCTCTGACAACTGTATCATAAACTAGACTAATTCTATTCAATTGACCTGTCAACATCTCACGACCAAATAAAGATTTGTATTACTGTGTAGTTTGGATGGGCTGCTAGGGCGAGCTAGTCCCTCTCTCTCTCTCTCTCTCTCTCTCTCTCTCTCTCTCCCCCTCCCTCTCCTGAGCCATTTCAGTCTCTCGCAAATCTGTCAGCCAGCACCGTCTGAAATTTCAGTGACAGACAGATGCGTCTGATTGGCCATTGAGAGGCGTATTATGTTCGGAGGTGAGGTTAGACACATGAGTCTCTGGCACAGCACAAACCCAGCACAACCACTGACATTAAACACAAACATTGTAGCAATTCTGATCTGACCTTAAACGATTTTTAATGTTAATACTCTAATACTTCATTAATCACTCTCACTTGGTCAAAGACATGCCTAAGAGTCTCGTCTCACATCTGCTCCAGAGGGAAATCCCCTGTGGGAAATCCTCTAAGGGCTGGGGAAGCCGAGACTTCCCCCTCCCTTATGTCATCCTGATGTGGAGCTGACATAGACAGCCCCGGCTCCGCCTCCCCAGCCAGCGCATCACAAATCCCACACCGAGACGCTCTGTTACAGGAGCCATCTGCACAAATTTGCTTTAAAAAAGTGAAATAACGCCGGCCTATTCGTGCTCAAAATTAGCGGATGGGTGAGGTGTGAACTAATCACAGCCTCGACACTATGCTTTTGTCCCCGAAATTGAAGCGTCACAGTAATTACAGGATAATTATGGATATCCCCATGCACACACCTTACCTTCACCTTATGACTAGCACCCAAAGCTTCATCTTGAACCAGGCATTGATGGATGGAGGTTTGGCTGCATCCCGAATCCACCAAGGCCTGGTATGTACACCCTTAATACTCATGGGTATGCGGTATGTCCCAGTTCGATTGGGGGTGGCCTGCGGCGTGTCAGGGACCCGAACCAATGTCCCCACCTCCATCACCGGCGTTGGTCACGGAAATGCCTGGGCTCCCCGCAGCTCCAACAGACCGGCCCAGACTCCACGCCCGCAACAGCGGGTCCACCACCCTGGGAGTGAGAGCAGAGAGGGGCAGGGGAAACCAGCAGGTAGTGCAGTCCCCGGAGCCGAGGAACCGGTTTGGGAGGGCTACAGGACGGAAAGCAGGGGGAGGAGGGGAGACAAGAGAGTGAGAGGGAGAGAGAGAGATAGAAGGATCTCAGGGCTTGCTGGCTCCCGAGTACGGCACCATGTGGTCCTCTGCCAGCTGGATGGCCGATTGAAGTGACGCCGGGCGGTGGCACTGGACCCACTCTGCTGTCCCTCTCAGAAGTCGAGCGATACATTTTTCCAGTACCATCAGATCGATGACAGCTCCATCGTCGTGTTGCTCAGCCAGCAACCACCTCTGGCAGGCACCCGTTTGCCTAGTTGGACAAAGGCAAACGGGTGGCCGTGCTCGCCAGTGGTCATCTAGCGAAAGCATTGCCACTGCTGCTCAGGTGTCCAGCCGCCCCGTTGCAGGATGGCTTTCCTCAAGTCGGCATACACCAGGAGGTTCTCCGCTGATAACTGCTGCGCCGCGAGTTGTGCTTCCCTGGACAACAGTGGGATTAACCGGACTGCCCACTGGGTGCTTGGCCATCCGCATGCCCCCACCGTCTGCTCAAAGAGTTCCAGGAAGGCCTCCAGATCGTCTTGGGGGCCCATCTTGACTAGCAGAACCAGGGGTAGGGCGGTCGAGGGGTCCGGGGTCGTGGCGGCAGCACCCTCCTGGTGCAGCAAGCTCCGGAGCATCTGCCGGTCCTCCGCTTGGGCCTGGAGGAGGTCAGTGAACCGCTGCTCCTGTTCAGTGCGCAGCTGGAGAAGGGCCTGATGGTGTGTCTGGTGGATGCTGGCGAGGGTCTTGAACACGGTGAGTGTTCCAGAGGTGAGGTATCCATGGCGGCGTTCTTCCTCCCTTAATCCCGGGTTTTGGCACCAGTGTAACAAAGTTCACAGTTAGAGGAAAGGAGGAAGTGGGAGACGGCGAATCCATCTCAAATAATATGTTTATTTTAAACTCAAAATCACGCTTTTCAGCAGCAACACTCAAAATCACGCTTTTCAGCGGAAACAGTTCAGCACAGTCTCTGGGTGTATGTGGTAACTCTCTCTCCCCTCACTGGCATCCTGCTCACTCTTAAAACCTGTCTCCACTCTCACTGAAATGACAAACAGCTGTTAGAGACAATCATTGCCAGGTGATGATCCTTACCATTCACATCTCCTGATCTCACTCTCCATTCACAAGCCGGCCCTAAACAACGCCCCCACCACCATAGTGTGAATAAAAGTAAAAATCATTTTTTCAGAAATTTAGTTATAGTAATGTGATTCTATGAGAAACCTTGAAAAGCATGATTTCAAGGTTTCGATTTAATTCAATAAATAAATAGTTTCCACACACTGCTCGCTGCACTTACTGTATGTGCTCAGCTGTGTTCTCTGTAGTGTTACACATATTCAAAGCACACGTGAGGTTAATGAGCTGAGCAAGTTAAATTTACAGCACTCTAGATTCATTCGTTGCACATTTGTGTAATTCCAAATATGCTCGGCCGCTAAAAGTTACTATCCAAAATCTAAAGTAACCTCATGACACTTAGTTTTTGTGGACAGAAGAGTGGATGAAAGCATTTCTCTGCATTAAAGGGCCATTGTCATACTACACACAGGAACTTCTTCCTGGACTGCCAAAATAAAGGCTGGCATAGCAATGTCGCATGCAGGGTAAGAAAATGTAACATAAATATGGTATCTTTATAATAATAATAATAATAATAATAATAATAGTTGTTGTTAATATTATACAAAAATATATTTCCATAATCATTTCTTAACTTAATAATAACTTATTATTGGGGTCCAAAAATAAGGATAAAAAATAGACTGATACCCTATCACAAAGTTGACAAAAACAGGTACACAGTGAACATATACAATGTGAAGGTGATGTGAATCTGTTTTTCTTTTTCTCCTGTATGTTTAACTGTATTTTTATTTTTTATTTATTCTGGTTCTTTTTAAGAAGACTAAATTGTGACCCCTTTTTTAAACAGTACTGTATTTTTATTGGCAGTAGAGGATGTTTTCCCATGACTTAATTTTGGTCAAAAGGAAACACTTACTTTTTTATTAATGCTAATAGTCATATCGCAGTTAAAATCGCAATTAGATTTTTTGTCCAAATCGTTCACTGTGATCTACAATGAATATCATATATTAATGCCATGGTATTCACATACTACCCTTTTTAAAGGTTCTTAAAAAAGAATAGTGTTACAAAAAACATGGTATTACCATGGTACACATCCAAACTCCATTGTATTACTATGGTACCATGCCCAAAAAACAATTGTAATACCATGGTATCATTTGCGCAGTAAAAGATGATAGGTGTTTGCGTGTTTGCGTGTGTGCATGTGTGTGTGTGTGTGTGTGTGTGTGTGTGTGTGTTCGTGGATTACGAGGACATTTTTTAAGGTTACAAACTGGTAATTACAAGGGTATTATGCTATAAATGTGGTTTATGAGGACATTTCTAGTGTCACCATAATTTAAATTGCTTAAAAATCATACTTAACTATGTTTTATTGAAAATGTAAAAATGCAGAAAGTTTTTTGTGAGGGTTAGGTTTAGGGGTAGGGTTAGGGTTAGGTTTAGGGGATAGAATCTATAGTTCCTACAGTATAAAAATCATTATGTCTATGGAGAGTCCTCATAAGGATTGCCACACCAACATGTGTGTGTGTGTGTGTGTGTGTGTGTGTGTGTGTGTGTGTGTGTGTGTGTGTGTGTGTGTGTGTTTTGATTTTTCAAGTATGCCCTGCACAGTAATCAGGCAGTCAGGTACCTATTAATCCACAGCAGTCACACATTATAGCTGATTTTCATACATTACTCCGTCTGAGAGAGAGACAAATCTACCCCTCCACCACCTCTCCGGTTTCTGTAAACATCTCTGTCTAATAAAACACCTCCCATTCACAACCACTTGACACTGACTTACATGCACACATTATACATGGGAAACTGGGCGAATCTCACAAAAAAATGTCCAGGTCACATTTCGCCCCAAAATCTAAAAGAAAAATTAAGAAAAAAAATAAAAAATACGAGAATAGGGGTTGGGGTGCTTAATAGTCATGAAAATAATGTCACAGTGCAAACTACACTTTCTTTTGATTTTGGGGTGAAACATGACATTTTTCATACTACATAAGCAAGCAATCACTGTGCAAAGTGTCAATAAACAGGTGTGATGTGTGCCCGAGGTGGTTGGAATCTGTTTTCTCTTTCTCCTTATTTTTTTTGGGATAGAGCAAGCTTCCTGTTAGCTTGACTGCAGAAGCCCACTGAGTTTATCTTAACGATTTACATTTATTGTATTGACAGTTCTGAAAGGTAATAGGTAAGGTGTGTGTGTGTGTGTGTGTGTGTGTGTGTGTGTGTGTGTGTGTGTGTGTGTGTGTGTGTGTGTGTGTGTGTGTGTGTGTGTGTGTCAAATCACATAGGCTGACGGGATGGCACATACCTGATACATTTACCTCTCCATGACATCTGATTTGACAGTGACAGGTGATTTGGTTCTGGCTCTAATAAGTGAATTAATCTGAGGTAAAACATAGTGATCTGTCATGTTTGCAACACCTTAACAGCTGGCTGGCTTGTCCTTTGGTGACAAGCTAGTTTGTCCTGTGCAAATCTTCTGTCACCTACTTCCCCAAAAATGGAGATGCGCCCTGTCGGGAGGGAATAACATGGGCTTGAAGAGGGCGGGTGAGGAATTTCTTGTCACATTTAGCCAGCTATCCCAAGGATATTATCTTCAGGAGGATGTATCCATCTGTTTCTCCAGCACTTCCTCAAAACGCAGGCCTCCCTCAGAAGGCTGTCAGGACATGCCCCTAAACAACATGTAAAATCAAAACAAACTGTGATTTGCCACTTTCCATGTCAGTCATACAGCTCTTCCTGTCTATGTAGGCGGTTCTTGGCCAGAATAAGCTACAATGTGGACCAGATCTTTTGCATTTAGTCAAAGTTCTTGCTACCTGAGACTACAAGAGACAAGAGCCCATAGCAAGAGAACATTGGTGCAAGCAAGTGTTCTGGAGTGAGGTGGAAGTGATAAATGAGACTTTGGGGCCATACCTGGAGGTAACAATGATCCTCCATTAGGAAGTGCATCTAATTAAATCACCCACATGTAGAATTAGAGGCCTGTTATTGGTCTTACGTGCAATAAAATGAGCTCATTGCTTGCCTGCTTTCATTGGTTTTGTGGTGTGTGTGGGCAGTCATTGGATTAGGGCTGAATGGTCTGTGAGCTTTAACACACTGTTGAGGTCTTACACTACAGTTGTTGTTCAGGGTTCTTGTGTTTTATTGTGTACCGTCCACACCTTTAAACGTTACTATATGTTCTGTTCACCTTAACTACGGATTAACAGGTAACAGCAAATTTCTGTCAGGAAAAGTTAACTCCAAAAACATGCACATACAAAGGCACTCATCGAAGGCCCCGCTCTTACCCAGCGTAGGCTGGATTAGACATTGTGCTGGGAAGTTTAGTTTTCCTTTGAGGGTAATATCATGGTATTAGACATGAAAGACTGCTGGGCTTCTGACACTCATTTAGGCTTCTGGGGAAGCAAAGGCCCAGAGGCAAACGAGTCACTTTTTGGAATGTAAAATACTCGAAACACTTCAGGCACAGAGCACCCGTGGGGCTGACACCTTTCAATTAGTATTCAGGGATGCAAAAACAACTACAGTGATTATAGAATATCTTATAGGTAGAGATATTCTATTAGTGGAAGTTCTAAACGTAAACACATTCTATATGTGTCTCTAAATATAGAATGGTTTTACATATAGAACTTCCACATATAAAAAGTAGCATATGTAAAAATTATATTTGTAAAAATATTTCTTGGAGTTTTTAGAGATGCAAAAACAGCCACAATGATTATAGAATGTAGGTAGAAACATTTTAGATGTGCAAGTTCTATATGTAAAAACATTCTAGATGTTTTTCTACATATATATAATAGTTTTACGTATAAAACTTGCACATATAGAATGTTGTATATGTAAAAGTTTATAAGTTGGACATTTAATATAGAAAACTTCTGTATATAGAAATATTTTATAGGTAGAAACATTCTATAATAGCAGTTTTATTCATATAAACATTCTATAAGTTGAAACACATATAGGTTGAAAACTTATAAATAGGAGTTCTACACATAGCAATACATATAATTTATATGTGGAAGTTTGAAAGGTAAATACACTCTATATTAAGAATGTTTTTACATATAGAACATTTACCTTCAAAACGTTCTATAGGTGGAAGTTCTGTATGTAAAACGTCTATATGTAGTAACACTGTATGTGTAGAACATTCTATAAATATCCGTTTTATGTGTATAAACATTCTATACCTAAAAATTGTATAGAAACATTCTATACTTTGGAAAATGTATTAATAGAAACTATTAGTACATAACAATTCTGTATGTAGAAAAAAATGTAAAAACATGTTATACATGTAGTTCTACTCATAGCAATATTTATATTTTATATGTGGATGTTTTATAGGGAAAACATTCTATTTGACATAGACTGTTTACATATAGAACTTCCACACATAAAATGCTGTAAATGTAAATGTTCTATATGTAAACTTTTCTATATGTAGGTGTGTGTGTGTGTGTGTGTGTGTGTGTGTGTGTGTGTGTGTGTGTGTGTGTGTGTGTGTGTGTGTGTGTTTATAGAAACACTATATTGGTAGAAACATTATACAAGTAGCACTTTAATATCTAGAAACACTCTATACCTAGAATTGCTATACACTGATCAGCCACAACATTAAAACCACCTGCCTAATTTTGTGTAGGTCCTCCTCATGCCACCAAAACAGCGGCAACTCGCATCACAGAATAGCATTCTGAGATGATATTCTTCTCACCACAATTGTACAGAGCATTTATCTGAGTTACCATAGACTTTGTCAGTTCAAACCAATCTGGCTCTTCTCTGTTGACCTCTTTCATCAACAAGTTTCCATCCACAGAACTGCTGCTCACTGAATGTTTTTTGTTTTTGACACCACTCGGAGTAAATTTTAGAGACTGTTGTGAGTGAAAATCCCAGGAGATCAGCAGTTACAGAAATACTCAAACCAGCCTGTCTGGCATCAACAATCATGCCACGGTCCAAATCACTGAGATCACATTTTTTCCCCATTCTGATGGTTGATGTGAACATTAACTCCTGACCCATATCTGAATGATTTTATGCACTGTACTGCTGCCACACGATTGGCTGATTAGATAATCGCATGGATGATTTTTGGTGCCAGATGGGCTGGTTTGAGTATTTCTGTAACTGCTGATCTCCTGGGATTTTCACACACAACAGTCTCTAGAATTTACTCAGAATGGTGCCGAAATAAAAAAGCATCCAGTGAGCGGCAGTTCTGTGGATGGAAACGCCATGTTGATGAGAGAGGTCAACAGAGAATGGCCACACTGGTTGAACTGACAAAGTCTATGGTAACTCAGATAACAGCTCTGTACAATTGTGGTGAGAAGAACATCATCACAAAATGCTATTCTGAGATGCGGGTTGGCGCTGTTTTGGTGGCATGAGGGGGACATACACAATATTAGGCAGGTGGTTTTAATGTTGTGGCTGATTGGTGTATGTAGGAACATTCTATATGTATTAACATTCTATGCCTAGAAATTGTATACATAGAAACATTCCATAAATTGGTACATGTATACATGTGGGTGATGCATATAAGTTCTACGTATGTAACATTCTATACCCAGACATTCTACATGCAAAAACGTTCTATAGATATACATGTGTAGAAATGTAGATACCTGTTTATAATAGATATTTAATCAGGTTTCATTCATCATCCATTCATATATGAATTTAATTACTGCAGTTTTGATAGAAAGTGGTCATATTCCTTTAGTAGCTATATAAGCCATACGATTTGACTTCAAAATGTATGGCAACTCTGCTCTGATAATAATTGACAAAATCTTGAGGCACCTCTTCCTGAAGAGCCATCATTGATAAGTAATCCTGCACTCTGGAACACACTGCATACGTTATAAATCAAACGAGGCGAAGGAGAGAAGGAGAGCAGTGGATTTCTGTCAGGAAAAGAGATCATTCTCTTTCTTCTTGAGAAAAGCACAATCAATCCATTATTAGCTCGTGCTCTCTTGTAAATCTGGGATTTATGCTAGCACGTCTCGACTCAACGGTGCTCCAAAGCAGCACCTGATTTACTGAGTCACAGCATCATAATAAAGGGCATAATCATTGCGGGAGGGAGAGACTGCAGAAGGGCGATTGAGACCGCTAATAGATATGTTTTGTTATAGGCACAATGAATAAATCAGCATGGAGTTTTGCTGTGCCACATGTTCTTGTGGCTCAAACAGATGCCGTTTTATCCGGCTTAAAGGAGGCCGCAATTCTGTTAGCTTAAGTGTAGCTAGCCTGCTCGTGAAGACATTCTTTAATGTGTCAGGAGACCTAGCTACAGCCCAATGACTTATTAAAGGGATAGTTCACCCAAAATTTAAAGTTCTGTCATCATTTAATAATCCTCATGTTGCTCCAAACCCATATGACTTTCTGTCTAACAAGAAAAACAAAGGTGAATTTTTCCATGAAAGTAAATGGGGTCTGTCAAGGTCCAAAAATACAACAATGTACCATAAAAAGATTAATGTGGTATACTTCAAGTCTTCTGAAGCCGTATGACAGATTTGTGCGATGAACAGACAGAAATCTAAGTTGAAATTCACTTTTTGTCACACAAAGCTATTGTATGGCTTCAACAAGTGTTATGGACCACTTTCATGGTGTCATTTTGGAACTTTATTACATGGAAAAGTGCAGCCAAGATATTCTTCAGAAATGTTTACTTTTATGTTTCACAGAAGAAAGAAAGTAATATGGATTTGCAAAAACACGAGAGTGAGTAAATGATGATTGAATCTTCATTTTTGGGTGAACTATCCCTTTAAGGAAGAGAATATCAAGGAAGAGAGTGGAAGAAGAGGTTGAGATCTTCTTTGACTCTCTTCATATTGTGCATGACAGATCCCGCCTCTGATCAATTAATATAAACAAGAAGCACTGATTCATCATACAGGATTCTGTGGAAAGCTGTCTGGAGAGTGAGATTTCCATGGCATCAACGGAATCTGGTGCATTAAGATGAGCCTATGGCAGGGGTGTCCAAACTTTTTCGGTTGGGGGCAAAATGCAGTGCTGTAATAATTTAAAAAATGGCTAGAAGCTACTAGATAGCCACTATGCATAATCTTTATATTGTACGCTTAATATTATGCAAGTTTGAATCATAATTTGTGCTCTATGGTATGCTTGTGTAGGCCCTACATGTAAATAAAAGATAGAACTCTTATAATGAAATAGTGATGTGTTTTATACAAAATATTATACTCATTTATTCACATTTTTGTCTTTTTGACATCCATTCAGTTGCACTGCAAGAACATATAGATCTGCTACTGAGTGGTGGGTGTGACCCATCACAATAATCAGAATCACAACAGCAGCTCTACTTAGTTGTATGATGTGAGGTATCGGGACATTTTAACAAGAACAAGTACATGAGTGAAGTATCTAACCTGATGTCAATCCTTTAATAAATGCATCATTTTTTCTGTGTGGCACTTCATCCTTGGAAATAAGGAGTATTCAAAACTCCCGTTGAACTCTGCCAGTGGATGAAGCTGATGGTGACATCACAGACCCCACTAGTGGAGACAATGTGCTGTGAATAGCAGTTGCACGTGATAGTGACATCCAGTGCCCAGAATATGAATTTCAGATAATTTCTCCATAGCGAGCCTAATTCTGTTCTATTTCTAAAGTATCTCACGGGTCGCATCAGAGCAGTTGGAGGGCCGCAGCTGGCCCATGGGCCGGACTTTGGACACCCCTGGCCTATGAGATTGGCAGACCTTTCCAAAACCATCATAAATCAGGCCGGAAAACAAGTCCAGTGGCGAGTGATAAGCTCTGTGCAGACAGCTGCACTGCACGCAGACATGAGCGAAAAATGGATGAGACGTGTACACCTGAATCAATGTCCAGTTGGAAGGGGAAAAGAGAGGAAGGCAAAATTTCGAGATGTCCATTGGTTAAAATCCAACAGTGGCCAAATCCCCCACACCAGATTTCCAATTGGTATTCTTCGGATAACTCAGGGTTACAGTGTGTGGCTTTTGGTGCTTTAGAAAGGTATAAAATCAAAGTAAGACCAAAGTAAACCTGTTTCCACCACTGAAGAGCAGCTTTACTTATGGGAGAAGATGCATATCTTGCTGAGCGGAGCTTGTTAAAATGTTCAAATGCTGCAAAAATAAACTGTAGTACCTTTTTTTTTTTTTTTTTGGTGATGGGTTTGATTAGACGGTATCTTCCTGGAACAACCATCCAATAAAATTACATGCCAAGAAGATCAGATTACCATGATGTAATCTGCAAATGTAATGAATAGAAGAGGTAGATCAGATACAACAGCAACACGCTCCCCAAAAATTATTACAGAAATGTCTCTGACTTCCTCTAAAAGTGCTTTGGTTTTTAATCTCTGTTTCCTCTTACGAAAAGGAAATGAGTGCCGGTGATAGGTAAGCACCTATTAACAGATGCCAGTCAACAGAGCGGCGTTCCCTCAGTCACGTTAAGAATTTTCAAAAACACACACATTTTCAATGTTTATTTATTTCCACTCTTACAAAAAGGACATAAATGAATATGTTACAGAAAACTTGCTGGACACACTTGTCCAACCCAATCTCATGACAAGTTGTTAGATAAGTAAGAGATGGCAAAATCTAGTTTTGTGTACAACAAAAGAGAAACAGCAGGGTTTTGAAGTAGCCTTCTGATGATTTATCATAAGTTTAACCCCTAACCCAAAGCCCTAACCTAAACATAACCATAACTGTAAAGTGTAATACCGTACCCAAACCCTAAACCTAACCATGATTTTAAGAGAAATTCACTTTCAGCATGTTTGGAATGAGACAAGAAAGGCATATTACAGGTTATTCACATACACCAGTTTTTTATTGGACTGTGAGTTAAAAAATTTGTTCACAGACAATTCCTTTATTAAAAAGAAGTGTTAAAATATGAGAAAAAAAAAGATTGCTTATATTTTCGGCAAGTTCCTTATTTTGAGCTTGTTTTTCCAGACCAGGTCATTTGTTTCTGTTGTGAGATCTGGCAACACAGCACAGAGTACTTTCATTTTAAAGAGAATGTTACTAACCGTTCTTTTATTTCGTTCTAACCGATTACCAATTGGACCGCTGAAACCAGAACGAAGACTGTTAGTAGGTTAAAAAGGCTAATTGTAATTATTATAACCTTGACCCAAACCCAAAAATGTGATAGTAAAAAAAATATATTTTTCCCTTTAAAGGTAAACAGAACTGCATACATATCTCATAAGAAATGAGTTGAGAAAACACTTGGTCAGTTCGATGAGTTTGTAAAACTGATGTCTGGCATTTCATTCCTGTTCAGTAAGCAGAATTTACAGCTTTCCTGCAAACAGGTCTTATGGGTCAGAAACCGAGGGATTCAAAGCATGTAAGACCTGCAGCCCTGCAAAGACCCGGCCCAGCCGTGGAGCAAAGCTCAGACAGAGACTTTGCACCTTGTGTCAGACTGCTTCATTTTTAATGTCTAGAGAGACACTGAGAGAGGAAGATCAAAACAAAATCTACTGCTTCTACACTTGAGCTGTTAAACAAATATAGAACTACCACACTACTTTGCTGTCCATGTTATTTTTTGTAGACACTTTAAGTCTTAGGTGTGTCCATTTTTTTTTCTTTTACATTAACATTATACAGTATTTATATGTAGATTTAGAACACCAGTCATTCATTAAGATCTATACATCCCACACCACTTGCATGCTTTATTATATACGTATGTTGGCTAATGTGATTACACTTTTAGCTACCAATGAGTGTGTTATAGTCTCAGCTCATCCTAACACATTTTAGCATGTTTAAATCCATTCTGCAGAATTCAACAGATTTTTCCATATATTTATTAATATTGTATTTAACATACTCTATTTACATTATGAAATCTTACGGGCACATTATAAAATATTAGTGTTTAGAGTAAGATTATTATTTATTGGAGCCAAGCACAGAAGGTGCATAGGCACCTATTGTATCCGTTCCATTTCTTCTTATTATTCTTCCTCTGGCTGGGAGTCTGTTGTAGCCCCATGAACAGTTTGGAGGAAAGTTATTAAATTTGGCACACTGATAGGGGTGGGTATGTCTAGCCCCTACACAAAATTTGGGGTCTCTAGGACAAACTTTATAGCGCCTCCACCAGTTCAAATATTTACTTTTATTTGCGCGTATCTTTTGAACTGTTTGGTCTAGAAACAAAATTCCTTTTCTCCTCTGATAACGATCTCCTCATGGAGATTGTAATGGACCCCTTTCATTAAAACTCTGCTCATTACAGCGGCCATCGTCTTGGATTATGATGTAAATCGCTTTTTTTCCTGCTTCTCCTACAAATCTTGTCTGATTGCTACAAAATTTTTCTCAGATGACCTTCAGACTAAGATGTTTTTTGATTCACACAACTGTTACCAAATTACGCTGCAATGAAGTAAACAAGTTCAGCGTAAAACAGGAAGTGAGGCTGTATCTCAGCAATGCTTTGTCCTATCGAAGCTAAACTTAATATGCTTCATTAGGACCATGATCTGAGGGTACATGCAAAGTTTGGTGACAGCGCCACCTATGGGTCAAAAAAATCGCAAAATGGCTATTTTTGCCCATAACTTTTAAACAGTTTGTCCAAAAATTTGTTCTAAAAATACATTATACCATCTAAAACTGTTTGTTCAGGCTCTAAAATTTGATTGGGAAAGCCATATTTAAAGCCTGTACATGCACACCTGTGTGACCGTACATCAATTGAATTTGAATATTAATGCAACAATTGGCAGAAAACTATAAAAATGGTAATTTATTACAATTCAGTTGATTAATATGAACAATCATCCTGATAATTAAGAGGCAACTATAAACAGTTAATAACAGGCTAATTTAGCTCTATTACTTGGGGAACTAACTGTTTATTGATTTCATTTTTATTCACACTTATTTTGTTGAATTGGTGTTTTTATCATACTGCTGTTCCCACAGTTTCGTGTGGTGCTTAAAAAACACCTGTTAAATCACTGTAACTGTAGTAAAATCACTGTAACACACATCCTCTCGTGACTTACTGCTTTACTAGCTAATGCACAGTTATATGTTAAAATAACACCAACATGATGATTTATTTTGAACAAAGACATTCACAAACTGTATTGTGTGACCGTTTCCTCCTCAGAAATCTCAAACTGAAACAAAAAGACAGAACAAAGGTCAAGTATTAAAATACAGCAATGTGGACGGGGCATACAGGGGCCCGGCTGTATTCAACATTCAGTGGCCTTCATCAGCCTTTCAAGAATAGATGTGAAATAGAAAAAGGGGCCTATTAAACACATATACAAAGCAGATGCCAATCTGGACCATGCTGTAACATAAAGAAAGACAGACAGAGAGAGAGACAGGAGAGTAAAAATGTAATGGAATCCCCCATGTAGATCTCTATGTCCATTATCAGCATCATGTTTAGCCTTGTTCAAACTGGGTCTAAGTCCATCCTGGTCTTGTAGAGACACAGATTCAGGTTAGTTCTCAGTGATGTAGCAAAAATATGAGTTTGTTTGTTTTTTCCTTAAAAAGAACCATCATTTCGACTGAACAGTCATGTAGCCAATAAGATTCAAAATGTGAATGATCAAAATCCAATACAGACCTAGTTAGTTAATAAAGGCATGTTTTCCACACTGTTTTTCGTCACGCCCCCCCTTTGAAACAAGAAAAACTTTCACGCATTGTCTTTTCACTTTATTTCACAAAAAAAATTGTTTATATAAAAATACTACAAAAACTAAATGAAAAGTTACACTTAAATGAAAAAGGATGTGAATGAATTAATTTGTCACAATGACAGCATTGTTCTGTTATTTTATGCATGTTACATAAATACATAAAAAATTGTAATTATGCCTATATACTTAAAATACATTAAAAAAAATAAAAAAAATGTATACTGCTGCAGGACAAACTGCTGAACTCTGGACAATAATTTACCCCTGATTAATGATACTGAAAAACTCTAATAACCACTGAAATAAAAATTGTACCTGAGACCAAAGCCGTCACGTGGCGTCCCTGGGTATGTGCCCAAGCCCAAACCAAAAGGTCCACCAACTGTCATTCTCCACACGTTTTATGTTATTGAAGGGCCGATAGCGATCGCGGAACACTCTCTCCGCCAGACGATCGCCCGCTCCTGCACATATCCCCGTCATAAAATTGCTTTGCGTGCACTCACATCCATCTAAAAAAAAGTCATTCATGTCACTCGTGCTTATATTTAAATCCTTCTGAAGCCATTTGATAGTGTTGTGTGAGGACCAGACCGAAATGTAAGTATCAATTCATCTTTTCCCCCATTTGAAACTGGTGCATGCAAGATATATTTATTTACATAAATGCAGCTGCGAGTGTACCTGACACTGACTATAAACGCTTTGGGCTGTGGAAAGCTGCATGCAGGAACCGCTGCGGTGCCTGGCGAAAGTTTAAACAGGGCAGGAGAAAAGGTAGAGGAGAAATAAATCGCGCACATTGGTTCTTGCGTGTACTGTCACTAATTTTGTTGAATGTGTGTGAAGTGATTTGAGAACGGGTCAGTCTTCCACGCCTCCCACCACAATACCTCCACGCCCCCACCTACAGGGTGTACCCCACACTTTGAGAACCACTGCCCTAAATGAACACAAGTTAGAAAGAAATGTAATTTTATTTATTTGCCCCAATTTTACAATGCGTAGTTCTAAACCACAATGTATACCTACATATATTTTTACTTAAACATTTTAATACATGAAAAATGTGACACAGAGAGACTTTCGTGAACATTTTTGAGTGATGATGCAAATGAATAATTGAAACAAGCATGCTTGTTTGAGGTATGAAGTACTTCAATTATGAACTATGCTTACAATGTTCATAAAGGTTTCTTAGACAAATTTTTTTGTAATTTAGCATTACAAGAAGTATCCTGTTTTCCATGATATTTATCATTTTATTTACAAAATTCACAATGTTGCCTAATTACAAATCACCAGCAAAACCATCTTGAGTATATAGTGAATATTCAATATATCTCACAGCCTCTAACACAAACAGGCATTAGCCCAACCTGCCGTCAAAATTATTGCCAGGTGGGCTGGTGTGTGTGAGGTCCTAAATCCCCCACACACTCTTGTGTCCAAGCTATTTAAAATCATAAGAAAGAGTTAACAAGACTTCTCCCAGCTGAGAGACAGGGAGAGAGTTTAATGAATGGAATGGAGATCAGCAATCACTCTCTCTCCCAGATGAACCGAGAGCAGAAGAAAGCATATGGGTGAATGGACAGATGGATCGATGCAATCTCAAGAGAACCAGTGGGTTTAAGAGCAAGCGAGAGAGAGACTCATCAGGCATCTATATCTGTGTTTGTGCCCATTTCATGGTCTTCTCAAGTCGAAGATAAAGTTGTCTTACATCCTGAGTTGAGGAAACACCGCAAAACACGAGAAGATCTCTTATTCCCACTGGATGCACAAAAAACACCGTATTTTACTTTTAAGTGGGCCATATAAAATATTCTTTTTAAATGCATTAATTATTTTTCCAATTAAAGACGACTCCTCGGGTGTCTCCAAAGGGAGGTTTTGCCAGATTTAGCTAGTGTCTGTGGACAAATTTGTCCTCAAAGTACAGCTAAGTTACCCCAGTTTTCAGGAGTAGTTATCTAAAGTAGCGAAGCTACCAACTTAACTAAATTGTTAAGTAGTGTGACAGTAGCTCAGCTATTTTCACGATATTGCAGCTTTTCCAGTAACAAGCTATATTTTCCAACAAGTAGCGGTGTATCATCACAAAACATTGACCCCGTTTCCACCTGCGTCTTTACGCTGCATCTCGGGTGATCCGAACACATGTGGTCAGGTGAGACACATCGCTGTTTACACCTGGTCACTTAAATGCGTCTCCTGTGACCACTTGTGTTCGGATTTGGAGGGGAGGGTCGACATACATCAGTCACTATGTCAGTGTGTTACTGCATGATATTAAAGCGCAACAAAGTCAGAAAAGACAAAGAAATTGCAAAGAAAAAACTGTGCGCTGTTTCTCCCAGATGCGGTTGAAATTTAATCTAAGCGCAAATGCAAAATATCAAGTAGAATTATCCATTATTTTAGTGGAATACCTGTATCAAAGGAGCTTCAGGTGTTCGTGCTTGTCATCTGTATTGATATCAGACACACTAAAGAAGATCCGTGAAGCTCTCTTGATTGTGTATCATGTATCCACTTTTTAAAATTTTCAGAATGGACGGTTATTTCCTTTTAAAACCGTTGGTAATCTGCAAAGTTTAAACTCTTGTTTTAGCACAGTGGTTGATTGACAGGTGAGGGGTGGTGCTTCACTGCTGCCGGGATGCAGAACGGATTAGCATTTACACCTCAAATGCGATGTGGTCACATGCATTTTGATGATATTCGTATGTGGTTTTTGTGATCCGATCACAAAACATTTTAGTCCCCATTTAGACCTGGATTTAGGGCTGACCGCATGTGATGGGATTACCCAAAATGCATCTTAATACCAGGTGGAAACGGGGTCATTGTATTGCGAACGCAACAATAGAGCCAATGGAGTATTTAAAAACGCTCACCCCAAACTGTCCTCTCTGTCTCATGTAGTGCACCGAATCATTTAGGTGAATTGGTTCTTTCGGACAGATCATGTAAATACACTGGTTTAACTCAACTTTGATTATTTTTAGTGAGTCGGTTCTTTCAAACATTTCATGTAACTGAACTAGTTCATTTAAATGATTCACTGATTCACTTGAGCACCACGCAGCATTAAATGGGCTTTGCCTTCATTTTTGTGCATTTCCATGTGCAATACGACGAGAACTTGCACTTATTGGGACAAAACAGCTGTGTGGCCACATGAAAGCCACTTGTTAGTGAGGCTAATTGGAAAAAATGACTTCAGTTTGCTAGCGAGCATAAAGATTGGACTGTGGAGCAATGGAAAAAGGTCATGTGTCTGATGAGTCCAGATTTACCCTATTCCAAAGCGATGGGTGCATCAGGGTAAGAAGGATAGCGCATGATGCACCCGTCATGCATAGTGCCCACTGTACAAGCCTCGGGAGGCAGTGTTATGATCTGGGGTTGCTTCAATTGGTCAGTTCTAGGCTAAGCAACAGTATGCGGCAATAAAATGAAGTCAGCTGACTACCTGAATGTACTGAATGACCAGGTTATTCCATCAATGACCAGGTTATTCCATTTTTTCTTCCCTGACAGCACGGGCATATTCCAGGACAACAATGCCAAGATTCATCGGGCTCAAATTGTGAAAGTGTGGTTCAGGGAGCATAAGGAATCATTTTCATACATGAATTGGCTACCACAGAGTCCTGACCTTAATCCCATTGAAAGTCTTTGAGTGGTTCGACTCTCCCATCATCAATACAAGATCTCAGCCAAAACTTTATGCAACTCTGAATGGAAATAAATGTTGAGACGTTGCATAAGTTTGTCGAAACAATGCCACGACGAATGCACGCTGTAATAAAAGCTAAAGGCGGTCCAACGAAATATTAGAGTATGCAACTTTTCTTTTTTTGGCCAGGCATTGCTATCGCTTTATATATTTCTAAAATCAATGTATTTAGCTTCTTTTTGTTAGCAGCTTGTAGTGTAGTTTACTACTTTTTTAAAAGAGAAGCTTGACTGTATTTGAACAACTTTAAGTTATGAGTAGCTTATACTGTTGTGTGGGTTTCCTCAACACTGATAAACCCCCACACATACAGTAATTGTCAAATGATTAGAATCAGTCTTTTTTACAATGGCCATATTCTACACTTTTTTAGTGTATTTTCTCTTTAAGTAGGCTTATTATGTTAATCAAGGTTTAAACCAAACACATTCATAGTTTTGAGTGTTTAAAATCCTGTTCAATTACTGTATATGTCCGCTTTAATTTCAAATATCCAACACTTGTTACAAAAATACTTGTTTAATGTGTTGTAAAATCTAGCGTGCAGATATCCAGTTCCGCATAAGTAGTGTCCTGAAAATGTTCACTATCTGTGCTTTTTGTTGACATGTTTCTAAAGCTAACACAGACAATAACCTTTAAGCCATGGCGAGCTTTTGAACAGCAATCACAGGCACCTGAACTCAGTGTGTGTGCATGTGTTAAGAGTGCATTGGCTAGTTCAGTCACTATATCGTCTGCTCTATGGTGGCCCTTGTAATTCGGGATGTTTGTATTTCCCCTGAAGGTGTCCTGTTTTCTAAAGAGAGCGAGTCTAAGCATAAATCAGACTACTAGTGTCCTTCTGCCAGCACTGCTAACTGAGAACATGGAGAATCAGGGTGCTTTCACACTTGGTTAGATTGCTTGGACTGAACCCGAGCTTGTTTCCTCTGCCCTCCCCCTGCCCCCACTGGTCTCTTTTCACATAATATGACAACTTTGTTTCTCAGCAGACTGTTAAGAACCTATACACTTTGTGTAAATCCAACCAATCAGATTTTGATTTCGAGAAAACTCTTGCCATTTATGTGAGCAATATGCATTAGATGGACCATGGGCTCACTCGCTAAAGACATGAGCTGTGTATTGGCATGGTACAGACAGATTAGAAATGTGTGGCAACATTGTTGCTCCACATGCAGCATTTGTTAATGACTGTTGTCCAAGCAGCAGGAAATCCCTGCATATATTCACACTCTTTAACCAAGTACATGTTGAGAGCTCACTGTTGCCTTAGCTAATTAGACTTCATTATCTGCTAGCAATGATCAAATAGACTTTTGCCAAACATTGGACTTGATTGGCCGGATTTTGGACAAGGATAACGTCCCAGTCTGTCATAACAGGCACCAATAGGTGGCTATCGTATTGTGATAGTGTTTTTAAATAGTTTACCAAACTTGGACTTTGATACACATTGAAAGACAAAATTTCTACTCATATGCTTGCATTCCAGTTCTCTCTCATTTGCATCCATGTGAGGGACAATCTCACATTTAAAAGGTTTTTTCTTATTAATTTTGAGATGAAATATGACTGTTTGGGATTAAAGATTCACCTGTGTATAGTATAGAACATTAAATCTATTGTGATTGCTCTTTTAGAGGATTTTTTGGAGAACTTAAAGGAATATTCCGGGTTCAATACAAGTTAAGCTCAATCAACAGCTTTTGTGGCATAATGTTGAGTAAAGGGTATAAAGTAGTATGACATGTCCAAATCAGAATCAAACCTCACAGTCCTATCAGATAATCAGAGCAGAGGAACTGGATTGTGGCCACGTATGCATGAATGTACCTGCTCACTTGTTGGTGTGTGCATATGTCTTTCTCACCCCTTTCCTGTTCAATAATTCATCCATTCAGCACAGTGGGGAGCAGACACAGATTTATGGCCTGTGATTGTGCAATGTCTGGATTTATCAGGAGCATGGAGGGAAAATTGACCAGAGCTACAAAAGGCCATTTCTGCTTGTATTTGATCAGCATGAAAACTCATCACAACAGAGCGGATAGAGAGAGAGAGAAAGATATGGAGGGTTTGTAGGGAGGTTTTCATTAAGGGATCACGACGGCCCCCTGGTGTTTCCCATCTTCATCTTGCTGATCCCGAGCCGCCCGGCCGGCCAAACCCCCGCCCTGTTCCCGATTAATATGAAACTGTTACAAGAAAATGAGAGTTTATTGATTTGCACGAATGTTCCGAGCTCTATTCAGATGCATGGAGTGCTGACGGATAAGTGATTCCAATAAAAGAATTGAGACCGGAGAGGGAGAGAGAATACAAGAGAAGACAGCATTGACAGAGAGGTATTTAAAGGGATAGTTCACCCAAAAAAGAAAACTCTGTTATTGTAATCCCCTCATGTTTTACCAAACCGTACAGCTGTCTTTCTTCCATGGAACACAAAGGGTGAAATTTTAAAGAATTTCACGTGCAACTCTTTTCCATTTAATGAAAGTGAATGGGGACTGGCCATAAAAGTAGCCAATCATGAAAGTATTTTAAAGATCATTATTGCTTTTGTGAGCTACAGATAACTACATCCAAAACGTAACTACAATTAAAGGGATAGTACACCCCAAAATTTAAATTCATCATTTACTCACTCTTATGCCATCCCAGATGTGTATGACTTTCTTCCTTCTGCTGTACACAAACAAAGATTTTTAGAAGAATAACTCAGCTCTGTTGGTCCACACAATGCAATTGAATGGTGACCAGAACTCCAAATGCACCAAAAAGGAAATAGAGTGAGCATAAACGTAATCCATCAGACTCCAGTGGTTTAATCAATGTCTTCTGAAGCAATCCAGTTGGCTGTGGGTGAAAACAGACCAAAATATAACTCCTTTATCACTGTACATTTTGAAAGCAGTCTTCTTGACGATCATGATTTAAAGCTCGATTACACTTCCTAATGCCATCTAGTGTTCTACGCATGCGTCAAGCACTAGAAAGTGTAATCAGGCTTGAAATCATGATAGTGCATAGAGACTGCAATGACAAGATGTAAAGTGAAAAAGGAGTTATATTTTGGTCTGTTCTCTATCAAAACCAACTGGATTGCTTCAGAAGACATTGATTAAACCACTGGAGGCATATGGATTACTTTCATGCTGACTGTATCTCCTATTTGGAGCTTTTGGAGTTCTGATCACCATTCACTTGCATTGAAAGGACCAACAGAGCTGAGATATTCTTCTAAAAATCTTTGTGTGTCTTCTGCAGACGAAAGAAAGTCATACACATCTGGGAGGGTGAGTAAATGATGAGAGATTGAATTTATTTTGGTGAACTATCCCTTTAACTACGTATTTCGCTTAAAAAAAAACCCAAGTAAATTGGGGAATAAGCTATTTGAACTAGTTAATTAACATGAACTATCTGAATGAACTGATTCATTAAAAAGATTTGGACTTCCTAACACTATGAGAGAGGGCAGTTTAGGTAAACACGTTTGATTACTCCTTCAGCTATATTGCTGCATGACAAATTTAGCATTTTGTAACAACTCATTTGAAAAGATAGCTTTTTATTTCAATGTTGTAAAATAGCTGAGCTACTATCAGGTTATACCACATTAAAGTGGTCCAGAGACATTGCTGGGTTTAAGGGGGGGCATGGGAGGGAGGGGTTGGGGGGCCTTACCCCCCTAGATTTTGCTTGTCCCAGCTGGGTCCAATTTGTGAATAAGTTGTTTAGACTATAGAATCATTTAGCATTTTGTGAACCAGATCGGTCTAATTTGTGAACATGTCATTTAGACCACAGAATCAATTTGCATTTTTTGAACCAGACTGATCCAATTTGTGAAAGAGTCATTTAGACCCCTGAGTCAATTAGCTTTTTGTGAATCAGATCAGTCCAATGTGTGAATGAGTCATTTAAACCATAGAATCAATCAGCATTTTGTAAACCAGATCAGTCCAATTTGTGAATGAGTCATTTAGACCCCTGAGTCAATTAGCTTTTTGTGGATCAGATCAGTCCAATGTGTGAATGAGTCATTTAAACCATAGAATCAATCAGCATTTTGTAAACCAGATCAGTCCAATTTGTGAATGAGTCATTTAGACCACTGAGTCATTTAGCATTTTGTGAACCAGGTCGGTCCAATTTTTGAAAGAGTCATTTAGACCACAGAATCAATTAGCATTTTGTGAACCAGATCGGTCCAGTTTGTGAATGAGTCATTTAGACCATTGAATCATTTAGCATTTTTTGAACCAGCTTGGGCCAGTTTGTCAATGACTCATTTAGACTATAGAATCATTTAGCATTTTTTGAACCAGATCGATCTAATTTGTGAATGACTCATTTAGACGATTGAATAATTTAGCATTTTGTGAACTAGATTTGTCCAATTTGTGAATGAGTCATTTAGACCATTGAATCATTTAATATTTACTGAACCAAATCGGTCCAATTTGTGAATGAGTCATTTAGACCACAGAAACAATTAGCATTTTGTGAACCAGATCGTCCAAGTTGTGAAGGAGTTATGTAGGCCGTAGAATTAATTAGCATTATGTGAACTAAATCAGTCCAATTTAATTAAATTTAATTAAATGAGTCATGTAGACCATAGAATCATTTAGCATTTTTGTAACTAAATCAACCGATCCACTGAAAAGATCTCAGTTGAACATTTCGTTCATGAATCGGACATCTGCATTTTTTTCATGAACTCTTGTGAATGTGCCAAGCAGAGCTAGGACGAATGTCTAGATTTTTCAGTGAATAATGACTTTTTTGTCTGTTCCTCAAACAAAGACTTGAATAAAGCACACGTTTTATGCTACTTTTTTCTCATTTTGGAGCTTGACAGCACCAGTCCTCATTCACTTTCATTATGTTAGAGTGACCAGGATATTTTTTAAAAATTCACCTTTGGTGTAATATGGGTTTTGAATGACATGAGGGTGAGTAAATAAAGACAAAATTTTCAATTTTGACTGAAATATTCCTTTAATCTGTCTTACAAAGGAGACTAACGGTGGCTTTTTTCATTCAGTGGCTGATTTAATTTGGTTTGGGTGGCAGTACGAAAAGTTGCAATGGTAATGCTCGTCTTGAAGGGAGAGAGAAAACAGGAGCCTAGGTTTTCAATTGCCACCTACAGCTATGACACTTCCCCTTTATGGAGAGGCGCTGGGATGTGACTGGGGGGATGGAGGGGTTATTGCCTCTGCAGATTTCTCCCCTGAGTTGATTTTCATTTTCTTGATTTTCAAAGTGGCCAGTGATCTGTAACAGGCCTGTACGGCGGGACGAGGGATGGGGAAACGGACAGAGGTTAGCCAAGTTCTGGAATGGGAGTTGCGCCGCAGCATTGTTCTGTGTTTCTCTCTTTCTTTTCTTTCTGTCAGTAAACACTGACCACTTTTACCTTTTTCAAGAGGAACTGGACAAAGTGACAAAGACACATGCAAAAATATATTGCGGGTTGAGGGTTCTGTATTCTTATGTAAAGTGTGGTTGTAGGACACGTACATTTGCATAGACACTGAAACGAACAATATTGACAGCATTTTAAACTTAATCACATTACACATAAACAACTTTAGAGACGTCCAAATGTTTTCGAATCCTTATTGAATCCATGAAAATTTAATTCATGGACTTAATCATTTGATTACACATTTACCTAATCTGACATTATAACGGTTTCATTCTGTTCTTTGTGATTTCTGGTATCGTATTCAACATGGTTTGCAGTATTCCATCATTTTAACCCACTTAAATTCAAAATATTAAAATGAATAAAAATTATTACTTTTAATTTTTTATTTTGTTTGCTGAAGGACATAAAGGATGTTTTCTGAATGTGCTGCAGCTCAAAAAAAATTACCACCACAAAAGCATCATAAAATAGTATTTTTTTTTTTTTTTTTTTTGTGCACTATAATCCATGTCTTCAGATGACATATGATAGGATTAAAAAAATATTCAATACGTCTATATTTCATGTTTTTGCGCCTATCCAAAGGGACAATTCTAACCTTAACGTGATATTACATTTTTGGTCATTTTGGTTTTACAGCTCACCCTTATTACATCAATGAAAGCTGTTTTATTAGGGTCAGATCAGGTAGAAATATCTCTTTAAGGTAATGACTGCACATTTTCACTTTCACAGAGTAAACTGTAAGTTATCCGCTCTGGTATTTTTCTGTCTGCTTGGGGTATTTAGGTTATTTTTATATAGTGTATATTTTATATATATCATTTTGTGAATGATAAAATTTTTGTGGACGTGAAGTTGCTCAGAAGTGTCAAGCGAAATCTTTGTTCGGTGGATTAAGCGACTGGCGCGCTGGGTTTGCTGGTTTTGCTCTCCTTTGTGAGTTGGCTTTTGGTCTTTGCTGTCATAAGTTCTGAAGGTTGACGGGAAAAGCAATGTCAGGGAGCTGATTGGTTGCACAGAATTTCTAAGACAATCTGAATCTCATATTCAGCTACTTTGCCACAGTGGATTAAGATGATCTAAGGGAGCTTTGTGGACTCGATAAAAATCAGGCACGCCAGAGAAAAGAGCACAGGGAGATTTTTACCCTTTTTGTCCTTCCAAATTAATTTTTAAAGTTATTGTCTCTCTGCACAAATATTCTGCTCTGGCTGGAATGGGGAGAATTGTTGCTCATGAATTTCATTTCTCTACACTGAAATGTGATGATAAACACAAACATGCACACAAAAGACACACAAGTACACATACACACCAGGTGCATGTAATCATTGCACTAATAAAACAAACAAATCCAACCCTTGTAATGTAGGTGTATGTCCATTAATTTATTTTGGTTTCATTTCCCTATAGTGCATTACAAATGTATTCTTAATGTTTGGCAATGCATATTGCAGTCCATTATATATTTTCATAAGCAATTCTAACCACAGTTATAATGGATTTTAATTCTAATCTATTCACAATTGCACCTTAAAGAGTATAATGCACTATAATTTGAAGTAACGAGAAATTAGGGGTTGTTAAAATGGTTATTCATTATATTTTTAGGTATAACTATGAATAGGATAGTATTATGATGGATTATAACTGTGGTTACAATTACTTTTGCTAACATACAGCTAATTATAAGGTATATAATACAGCATTATGAATAAATGTATAAAGCATTATATATGCAGGCTTCATAGATTATTTATGGATAAATGTATATTGCAATCCATTATATTAGTTCTTAATAAGTGTAACTAAACTTATAATGCAATATAATACTAATCTATTCTTGGTGATGCCTTCAAAGAGTATAATGCATTTAAACATGACATAACACATGAAATTAGGGGTTTGATAAAGTCTTTTAACGCATTATAATTATAGGTGTGACTATGAATATTTAAGTATTATGATGTATTATAACTGTGGTTACAATTATTTATGAGAACATTATCATAACAACTGATTATGAGGTAGTTTAATAAGGCATTATGAATACATTTATAAAGCATTATATATGCAGGCTTTATACTGTAGATTTTATATAGATACAGATGTAATCCTAATGGTTGGCAATGCGTATTGCAATCCATTATATATTTGTTTTCATAAATAAGTGTAACCACACTTATAATGCAATATAATACTTACCTATTCTTGGTTTTGCCTTTAAAGAGTATAATGCATTTTAACATGATGTAACACATGAAATTAGGGTTGATAAAGTGTTTTAATGCATTATAATTATAAGGGTAACTATGAATAGTTAAGGATTATGATGTATTATGATGTAACAGTGATTACAATTATTTATTAGAACATTATCACAACAACTGATTATGAGGTGGTTTAATGAGTCATTATGAATACATTTATAATGCATTATATACAGTATGCAGGCTTCATAGATTATACACCCATCAGCCACAACATTAAAACCACCTGCCTAATATTGTGTAGGTCCCCCTCGTGCCACCAAAACAGCGCCAACCCGCATCTCAGAATAGTATTCTGAGATTATATTCTTCTCACCACAATTGTACAGAGCGGTTATCTGAGTTACCGTAGACTTTGTCAGTTCGAACCATTCTGGCTATTCTCTGTTGACCTCTCTCATCAACAAGGCATTTCCGTCCACAGAACTGAAGCTCACTGGATGTTTTTTGTTTTTGGAACCATTCGGAGTAAATTCTAGAGACTGTTGTGCGTGAAAATCCCAGGAGATCAGCAGTTACAGAAATACTCAAACCAGCCCATCTGGCACCAACAATCATGCCACGGTCAAAATCACTGAGATAAAACATTTTCCCCATTCTGATGGTTGATGTGAACATTAACTGAAGCTCCTGACCCGTATCTGCATGATTTTATGCACTGCTGCCACACGATTGGCTGATTAGATAATAGCATGGATGATTGTTGGTCATGCAATGCATGTTGCAATCCATTAAATCTTTGTAAATGTAATCAAATTGTGATCAATGTTATAATGCTTTAATACTAACCTATTTATGATTGTGCACTTAAAGAGTATAATACTATGATGTAACACATGACATTAGAGGGTTGACAGAGTGTTTTAATGCATTATAATTATAGTTATAACTTTGAATAAGTATAACGTATTATAACTGTGGTTACAATTATTTATGGCAACGTACAACTGATTATAATGTGTATAATAAGGCATTATGAATACATTTATAATGCATTATTCTGTATATGCAGGCTTCATAGATTATATATACGGTATATAATCACATGAAAACTGAACTTTAACTTTTATCTATGAGAAGAATAAAATTAAATTTTAATGAAACACGATGCATTTTCCTCATCTGATCTGTATTACCTTTCCAACAGAATGCGTGCTTGTTTTGATGTAAAGAGCTCTTCAGTTTGTTGCTACTGGTATAAATTGGTACTGATCCAGTGACTGATTGGAATATTGACTGATGGCCCGCAGAGAGCCACCTGTCTAATGGCTCATATGCATAGCCCGAGGTAAAGTGCCATGTATCAGCGTGGAGAGTACATATGGCCCAGGGCTACTCATGCCCTCCATTTTTCCTGGAGTGACAGGCTTTAGTCAGGGGGGAAGAGCCGCAGTATTAAAGGTAGAGTAAGATAGAAAGAGAGAGGTGGGCTACTGCTTTAGAGAATCTCCCCCCATCTGTCTGTCAGTTAAAGGTAACTGTAATCTGAGCTATGTAACACTCGAGTGGACCTGAGAAAATCTCTCGCCAGTTAATAGCGCACCGGTGATAGATACGGCCGCATCCAGGCGATAGAGGAGCCGAGATGATGGCCTAACCCTCCTCCTCATCTGAAGAGACCATGAATGCCAGGGGAAAGTGAGAAAAGGAGCCATCTGACAAATATCACTCAGCGGCTCTGTGCTCAGCTCAGTTTCTCCATGCATTGTGAATCAACAGCACCATGGCAAAAGAAATTATTAGGGCTCAATTTAATGTGTTGCAATAATAATTAGTTCAATAATTCAACATCGCTTATTCTTAAAGGACTAGTTCAATAAAAAAAATAAAAAAAATAAAATCTGTCATTATTTATTCACAATCATATTCAAAATACATATGACTTCTTTCTTGCATAAAATGCAAAAGGAGATGTTAGCCAGAATTACAGCCTCAGTCACCATTTACATGCAATAAAAGTGAATGGTGACTGAGGCTAACATTCTGTATGATATTTCCTTTAGTGTTCCATTGATGAAAAAAGTAATACAAGCTCGAAACAACGTAATTAAGTGAATGAACAGAATTTTCATTTTTGGGTGAACTATCCCTTTAAACATCCCTTTGAACTATCCCTACGAAGGCATCATAAGCACTATTAAGAAACAAAGTCTGTTCCAAAATGTAGAAACCTTAATTAATTAAGGTTTCAAAAGGTTGAAAACTTAATTATGCTGCCAAATTTAGGCAGCATCATATGTATCTTTAGCAGAAAAGTGCTCAGTGACGGACAAAGCAAGAGACATTTTGTTTATAAATACATGTATTTTTCATTCAATACAGAAAAGTATTGATAAAAATGTACATGCATTAGTTTTTGTATTATTATTATTATTTTGTCCAATATACATGTGTATGCTAAGTATTTAGCTTATTAGGGTATCACACTGTTAGTTTAGAAACATGCTAACAACAAACTCTATTGAATCTAACAAAAAGTCAAGTCTCGTTCAGAGCGTCATTTGTGTGATGTTCAGAGTTGCTGCATTTGTAGAACTTTCCAAATCAGTCACTTACGAGGTTCCATGACATTTAGGCCACATCCACACTAATACACCGATTAGCCAAAATATTATGACCACTCACAGGTGATGCGAATAAAGTTGATCATCTCTTAACAAGGCCACAATCAGTTCTCGTAGTCAGCGTGCTGAATGCAGGAGAAATGGGCAGGGGTAAAGACCTAAGTGACTTTGACAAGGGCCAAATTGTTATGGCCAGACGACTGGGTCAGAGACTGCTCCTGGTCAGCAGTGGTGAGTACCTACCAACAGTGGTCCAAGGAGGGACAAACCACAAACCGGTGACAGGGTGTTGGGCGCCCAAGGCTCATCAATACGCGAGGGCAACGAAGGCTATCCCGTCTGGTCCGAACCAACAGAAGGTCTACTGCGGCATAAGTCACAGAAAATTTTAATGATGGTTACGGGAGGAATGTGTCACAACACCCTGCTGCCTAGCCGCATACCTCTCAGAGTGGCCATGATGACCCTTGTCCACTGTTGAAAGCACCTACAATGGGCACGCGAGTGTCGGAACTGGACCTTGGAGCAGTGGAAGAAGGTGGCCTGGTCCGATGAGACCCGTTTTCTTTTACATCTCGTGGACGGCTGTGTACGTGTGCGCTGTTTACCTGGAGAAGTAATGACACCAGGATGCACTGTGGGAAGATGACAAGCCGGTGGAGGGAGTGTGATGCTCTGGTCAGTGTTCTGCTGGGAAACCCTGGGTCTGGCCATTCATGAGGATGTCAATTTGACACGTGACACCTACCTAAACATCATTGCAGTCCAGGTACACCCCTTCATGGCAATGGTATTCCCTGATGGAGTGGCCATTTCAGCAGGATAATGCACCCTGCCACACTGCACACATTGTTCGGGAATGGTTTGAGGAACATGATGAAGAGTTCAAGGTGTTGCCCTGGCCTCCAAATTCCCCAGATCTCAATCCAATTGAGCATCTGTGGGATGTGCTGGACCAACAAGTCCGATCAACAGCGGCTCCACTTACAGGAACTTACAGAACTTGAAGGATCTGCTGCTAATGGTCTTGGTGCCAGATACCACAGGACACTTTCAGAGATCTTGTATAGTCCATGCCTCAGCGGGGCGGTGCAGTTTTGGTGGCATGCGGAGGACCAACAGCATATTAGGCAGGTAGTCATAATGTTTTGGCTCATCAGTGTATGTTCTCATTATAAAACACATTGATTTTGCAACGTTTACACATCACATCCAAATTTGAATGATGTTTTCCGCCACCGAAAAGCGAGACTTTCGAAAATGCTCTCCATAACCGGTAAAACAATGACATTAGTACACTGAAAATGGAAAGTATAATTCCTTTTACACTTTTTGTTCCCCAAAAATCATTTGGTTATTAGACAAGTGAAGTAAGCTGTCTTTATTCATATTCTTGGCAGTATGCTTTTATTATAAGGCGAATAATCATTAATTTACCGAATCAACGCTTGGAACATCTTTTCTGATCTCATATTAAATTTTAGCCCTGAATACACCCCTTGGCAAAAATTACTCACATCGTTAAAAAATATTTAATTAGGCTGTAGTTTATTCACGGCTCATGGGGGAGATGGGATTTGCATGAGGCAGGTCGCCTCTCTCGACGGTGAGGGAGATTGAATGTGAGTGGAGACCACAGGGTCACCGGCTCAGCCAAGGACTCCCATTTTCCAAGGTCAGACAGGTAGAGAGGTGATCCCCTGGGTCTCTGCTCAAAGAAGACAGCTCCAATTGGCCCTTAATTATGTCCTTCCTTTAAGCCACTGCCAGCCTTTGTTTCCCAAGGGATATCTCTTCTCTCTGGTGTCCACTACAACAAAAGCACCATTTCTGTGCTGCACTATTGTTATTTAATAGGCTCTGTAATCAGATGATTTTACCAAGAACTCTAATGGATGAGACCATGTATAAAGCAGAGGTTAATCATGGTATTGTCAATCATATTTTACAGGGAAACCTGTTCTAATGGTTGACTGATAAGGGTTTTTCAATGGCCAATATTTATATCAAGAAAGCAGTGGCTGATGTGGTTTAATGATAGCAAATCAGACGTCCACAGAATTCCTGGAATGAATGTTTATTTTATACAATAATACCTCACAATTTACAAAAAATATTGGAAAACCGAAAACCTGCATCATCCATTTAAAAGGCTGTCAACACTTCTGTTAATCCACCAAGGTTTGTTGGTACAATTATTGGGCAATGCATATATTTTCAAATATTGGCAGATTAATCTGTATATTGTTAGTCTGCACTATTACTGTCAAAATGTTGTATTTTTTTTTTGTTTTGTTTTGTTTTGTTTTTTAACCTCCTGAGACCCAAGGGTGACTGCTGTGTGCATTTTCCATTTCCATTTTTGATTGTAGCACCTATTAAACAAGCAAAAAACTAAAATACATTTTCTAGAGCAAATAGTTTTCCTAAAATTTGATGTCCACATATGGTAACAGCAGGACTAAGTTGTGAAATTTTAAATAATACCAAGCTAAAGAAAGTCAGATTTTTTTTTTTTTTTTTTTTATCAAATTGTTTATTATGTTTCCAGGAGTGTTTCATGTTTTTGAGAAGTTACAGACAATAAATCAGAAATTAGCTTAATTAATTCTGATTCAAAGTAATCATCCAATCACTGCCAACTATGTTAAAATAAAATTATACATTATAAATTCTGAATCTATGTACTGATTACCATTGTTCCATGTCTGCCAAACATGTTGAGTGGTCCAAACATCATCTGCAGCCTGAAACTTAACTTTTGGTCGGATTTTAGGAGTGAATGCGCATAGAGAGCAATAGGATGCTCCCTTGCTCCCTATTTAGTGAACAACTTAACCACCAGTGTGCTGTCTGTCTACACTGGTCTCAGAACAGTTCGAAATGCACCCTATTTTCATCCTAACTCCATATAAAGCCTCTGAAAGCAACATTTTTCTGCTTTTGGATGATCCCATTGATTCTCAATGTGATAATGCACAGTAAATATATGATTTGTAAGGAAAAAATTTGCTGAAGTACACATTAGTGTACATTGTGTTTAGCACCGTGGCGTTCCGCAATAAATCGCTAATATGTTTAAAATGGCATATCGGATTAAACTAGAGACTTTAATCTTTTGACTCAAACAGGTTTCAGTGTTTAAATTTAATTAGGTTTCTTACCAGATTTTACCAGACAAACTCCGCTGTGATCGGCGCCATGTTGTTTTGTCACATGACTCTGTTCGTCGAAAGTTATACCCTTTACTGACAGCAGAGAGTCACCTGAACTGAGATTAGTCAGTTTAAATGAGTTTAAATTATGCGTTATGTATAGCGAAGCCAAAATACAACGTCCACACATGTGTAAGCAGGGTCACACAAGATTATATATATTTATGCATTTGGTAGACGCTTTTATCCAAAGAGACTTACATTTTATATTATTTCCTGGGAATCTACACCACAACCTTGGTGTTGCTAGTGCTGTGCTCTATCAATTTAACTACTTAACATTTTATTTTATTTTCACACATATGTTTGGATTTGTTAACATCAGTTAACACAATAGTTAACATGAACTAAAACTAATTAATACTTTTTACAGCATTTATTAAACTTGTTAAATATTAATTTCTACATATGCTAACATATTTTTGCATTTAAAGTTGTACACAATAGCATTAGTTAATGAATTTTGAACTAACAATGAAATAAAATTTACTAAGAATAATAAATGCTGTTAAAAATTCATTGTTCTCTGTTAGTTCATAATGGTTTTTGTATGCATTATAGCTTATGTTAACAAACAGAACATTATTGTAAAGTATTACCAATTATTATTTATGGCATTGCTAGCGCCATGCTCTGGCAATTGAACTACAGTTTTATTTTATTTTATTTTATTACATTTTACGCTACTTACTTCAAAGATCACTGGTAATATTTTAAACAAAAGTTATCTAGTAGTTCTTTTCAGCTTTAGCTTTGTAGAACAACCTAGCAGAATTTGTTTTATTTATTATTTATTTATTTATTTATTGGTTCTAGCTCTGGGCTGTCTGTGCAGCAGGGTTTGCATAATTTAATCATGACTGTTGGTTCCCAGCTGGAACAAAAACAGAAGGACCAATGATCTGAACCCCACACACTCTATCTCAGAGTCCAGACGAGCTCTCGCTGAATAACTCCATGATTCACAAGCGTTATCAGTTGATGGCAATAAAACATGAATCATTTAGTAAAAGAGTAATTACATGCTATCAAATGTATAATGTTCCATTTAGCACATTTATGTTAAATGCGCTAATTGATTCTGAACCCTCCAGCCAACATCACTTTATTTGATTAATACCTTTTTTAAAGTCACTGACATTTTCAGGAAGTGGAAGGGATTTTTCCTTCGCCTCAAATGTGTTTTCCGTCTCTCAGGAATTCTTGTTGATGTATTTTCCATGTTTAGATTTTTAAGGGTGGCACTGCATGTAGTACAATGAAAAATAGTAAAATTGTGGCTAAAGTTCCCAAGAAATTGATTGACAAGCACAGTTTTCGTTCCTGTGTTAAAGTATTTCCTATTGAAACAGGAAGTTTGGTGGAAAATAATGATTTTTTTTGTTTGTTTTTTGTTTTTTGCTTTGTGTCAGTCAGAGGCATGTGGTATTAAAGGGAGGGAAATTCTCATTCTAGAGAGCATTCCATTGAACACGAATGTGCATACGCCACCGAGTGTAAGATGAGTCATTGATATTTTTGGTCCATTTCCCCAGAAGAAAAAGACTACATTTTAAATACATATATCAGCCATAGGTTTGTTTTGTCAAATTTTAGGGGTACAGTTACAGTACCATATACAGTAATTGGCCTCAAAGCTAACAGACATGGACTAAAAGCCAAAAACTTTCATAGGGTCTTTTAATAGACAGTGTACTTTAAAATAAAAAGAATTTAGCATAAATTGGCCAAGCTCAAAAGTTAGGGGTTGTTTTAACCAATCTCAAATAAACATTTGCAGCAGGAGTTTTTTGGAAAGTGAGTCATGATTGTGGATTTGCATGTATGGACGAGGTCAAACACTCATGGACTTCAAACAGGTTAACTGGCAGCGTGAGGTGTGAGCCGTGGTGGCACGTGTTTGATGCCAGCGAGTAATTGTGTCATAATGATAGAGATGAGTGCTGGCAGCTTTCTGTTGCCATTTGGAGGGGTTCAGTGACACTTGACACCATTCTTGAGCTTCAGGAGGTAAAGCTTCCATTTAGGCGGAGATGGCAGTGAAGGGGAGGGGTCAGAATTTTTAGAGCATATCATATATTATACAGCAGAGAAGCAACAATTTTCCAAAATGTGCTAAAATCTGCAGAGAGAGGCAGAATTAAGAGAATGTTCCTGGTTCAAAACAAGTTGAGCTCAGTCGACAGCATTTGTAGCATAATTGACTCATATAAAAAGATAGTAGTTACTGTAAGGCACTTACAATGGAAGTGAATGGGGCCAGTCAATAACCATTAAAATACACACTGTTTGAAAAGTATATCCACCACAAGACAAACATTATACATGTTATCATGATTTTATTGAAGTTATTTCAATGCACTAAAACCACTTACATAATCATGGCAACCACATTGTAAAATTGGATATAACTTTACACCAGTACAGTTAGTAAGCAATTTTATCCCACTAAAGTCATGTGAACACATATTGTATAATGTTTACGTCTTGTGACTTTTTTTTCTTTTTTGAAACAGTGTATATTTTAGCGTTTATAGATTGGCCTCTTTCACTTCCATTGTAAACGGCTTATTGTAACCACCATTTTCACTTTTTTTTAAATAAACAAGGAACGAGTTGATTTTTATTATATATTTTTTTTTTTTACTTTTATTTTTTGATAAATAACATTATGCCACAAATGCTGTTGATTGAGATTAACTTGTGTTGAACCTGGAACATTCCTTTAATATCACATTTCAATATGATTGAAATGAAGTTTTAAAATCAAGACCTCATACTTGTTACTTTCTTTTCAAGCATTAATTTTTTTAAGCAAACTTTCTTTTCTGTTTAACACAGTTAATTGGATTTTTACATTTTCTCTGGATTTGAAAAAGATATACTCTGTGTTTATATGTTTTAACTGCCGGTTTTATGTTCACAAAACAACTTTTAACATTTCCAATAGTCAATTCTGACAACAGTTTGGTACCGAAAGTAAAAATCCCAATAACACACTGTGAATGACACAATTGAATCGATCTCACTATACTCTCAAACTACTTAAGTATTTGTAAATTAATATATGATATACTTATACCTATATATTTATAAAATCATTTTTAAATATATTCTTTCTATTCTTATAACCAAGAACTTCAAATCAATAGTTTTATATATGTCCATTGTTTTTAATTAGATTCCATCATTACAGGATTGTAGTTCATTCCTTCATGAAAGACGTTAAGTACACAATATTTTACCTTTGTGATTTTGTCCGATTTTCAATTTTCACATTTTTTTTTTTTGTTTGTTTGTTTTTTGTTTTTTGTTTTTTTGCTCCAAATCAAAGTTTTTAATGTTGTGATTTACTACGGAGCTGGTTGGTTTGGTTCATGCCTGAAAACGTTTTTATGAAGATTTGAAATCACTATAGAAAAAGAGGAAAACACTTCCGGAACCAAGATGGCTGAAAAAGTAGGCGGGCGCTCTAGGGCTTTGAAATAGAGAATTTCATTTGTTTGCGCAGGTCTAAACCATTTTTGGATTGTTTGACTTTCCATAGCTAATAATTTTCCAGGACAGGGGCTCTGAAGGGGCCAATCAGATTTAAGCTGGGGCCAATGCCCCTGTGGCCCCACTGCTACCTCCGCCTATGTAATAGAGAGAGAAAAGGGGAATTGAAGCACAGAAAACAGGAAGTAAGCTGCCCATCATATTTTGAAATTTGACAGCTGGCGATTATAGCTTTGATAAGGTGACATTTCTGAAACCTCACTAATTAAAGGCTTTCTTCTTTAACCTCAAACATAACATAATTTTTTTTTCCTTCTTTGTTTTCTCTCTCTCTTCATGTTTGGAGAATCAGGTAATTTCATTAATGCATGCCAGTCAGTCTTAATAAGCCAGAGGAGAGTGGGGGGACTCTTATTGAGTGACCATCTACAAAATAAGCATGTTGCTGGTGGGTTCCATCCGTGGCCCCTCTCCAGTGAGCCAGGCCTCATTTACAATGCAAAACCTCCTTCCGTAATCCAAGTGTCCTTTCCGCAATCACAGAGCATAATCTGCCTCTCTCTTGTTACAGACAACACTTTACCACACTGGCCCACCACACAATGAATATTAGAGCTGATATTATTTTCTGTGAGCATTGTTCGCCCATCGTCGTATCACAGAGATTAAAGCAAGACGAGTGCTTTGTGCAGCCACTTGTGCTGAAAAGTGGGCTCATTCTAATACTGTTAAAATAGTCAACGGGGTCCGTGTTCATGAATTATAATGGACACAAAAGGTTTGTCTGTGAGGAGCTTGTGAAAGAGAGACTGCTTTGCATTTCATCTGCTACTGAAATATTTTTTTTTAAAAAGCACTTATTGTAATGTATTCACTCCACGATCACATGGAGACTGTCATCTCTTCATTTAAACTTAAAGTCAAAATGAAATCAAAATTGAACCTATTTATTTTCCTGGTCTTATTGTGCACAATACATCAGTGCATGTTATTCCAAGTCGTTCATTTAAATCTAATAACTTGCACCACCTCTAAAACGACTTTCCTTTTCAGCTGACGTCATTTAGGCAGGACGTAATGCTAACCAATAGCTTAATAGCAATTTAGGCATTGTTTTAGGCTACTGTTTCAGTATTCCAGCCATTAACTCTTTAAGCTCTGAGGGTGTTTTTAAAGATTTCCTGCTTCAGTGGCCAATATTAAAGACATAACTTTAAAAAAAATTTTTTTTTAAAAAAACAAGGAGGGTCAAGTGTTTGGTATCATTATAAAGAAAAAAATTCATTTTTTTAATGATATAGATTATGATGAATTCTGAGACATTCAGCCTAAGAAAAATCTGAAAAATCACAAAAAAAAACAGACACAAAAAACTTTCTTTTCTTATTTTTTTTTATTTGACATTATATGTCTCAGGGTGTAAATAAGGTAGCTCTGAAAAACTGCTTTTGTTTTGTTTCCAATCATGTTACCTGTAACAAATTAAAGTTTTGTGTTGATACAACAAAGATATCAAAAGTTAGAGCATTACAAAAATAATTTATTCTAGTGTCCAAAAGCATCTCCAAGTGTCCAAAACCCTTTCCAAACAAATAAAACATAATAATTGAACATAAGAACTACTTACACATGCAAATACAACAGTGACTAAAGGTGTGCTCTCTCTTCAAAGCATGCAGGCATGAGTAACGAGATCTAATTCAGTTCCATTCTGTGTCATTTGAGCCACCAATAGCCGCAATTCCACTATCGGGCCAAATGAGGGCGTGCTAGTGCGAGCCAGGGCCAGTTGCGATCCCACAGTCACTTCCAGGGCTTCATCGTTCTTCCTCGGGGCTTTCTCGGGGGCCAACAGCTAATGGCCTTTGGCCCGCTGATTACCCTTGGGCCAGAAAAGGCCAACTGGGGATTGAGGCGTGTTCAATGTCAAAGGCGGAGTTTCGCAGAACTTCCCAGGTTGTGTATCCAGCGCACAGCGGTACAGGTTCGGGAAAAAAAATAAAATACATTTGGCATAGTACAAATCCGTTAAAACGGCCAGTGGATAAAGCAGTGCCCAAAGAAATTACTTTCCATGGTTCGATGAAAGTTGAAAAAGAAGCGTTTCCACTGGGATAAGCCGAGATACTGGAAACTCGTGTTCAGGTCTAGCTCCATTGTGGTATGGACTACCCACTTTTTACAATCCAATCAGTTCCTGATGGATAAAATCAAGTCAAATTTTTATTTTATTATTATTTATTTTTTTATATTCTGTTTCACTTACAAATATGTCATATGACGGAAATAAAATGGGTTGCCAATGCCATTTCATTATGACTTAGCCATTTAGTTTTCTTAATCCATAGAGTTTTTGTCCTCTAAAGGTTATACACAGATGAATGTCTTTTTTGTTTTAGTGAATTGCTTGTTTCTGCCTTTTGTTGGGATTGGACTGCACTCAACCCCTCCTCTTTCAAAAAAGAATCCTCATTTCTTTGGTCTACTGGATACAGGCAGAATGTCAGTCTTCCATAGAAAGATCCAGAAAGTCTTACTTGTATTGTGCCTGCAGCTTTTTGATGCACAGGGACCAAAAAAAAAAATAGTAGATCTGCTGTTGGGTTTCTTGTGTGTGAGAGGGCAAACAGTAAAAAAGAGACAAAGGGAGATAGACAGACAGTAGGTGGTCCCAACCAAGTTGTTTTGGATTATGTTATCATGGATTTTTTCTGAATGTTTTACAGTAAAATTAAATCGCTCTATTTAAACTACAGTGGTGCACACATGTAATACGGTAAATTCTTACAATCTGAATCTTCCATTTTCTGACATTCTTCCATTTTCTGTTTGGCTTTAAAGGCCATATTGATTAAAAAATTCATCCTATTTAGTTTTTGAATATATGTTGATGGATTTATTGTGAATAATTCATCGGTGCACGTTATTCTAAAGAAAATAAATGTTTCTGTTTGTAATTTTTCTCGTGCAATAGAACGCCACTTGAAGTCAGACTTCCAACATGGAAAATTTTCAAATCTGACTTCGCTGATATGTGTGTATGATGTCTCTTGAATATGGTGCCAAACAGGTAGATGTACACAGTTAATGATAAACATTCACGTTTAAAAAAAAAAAAAAAAAGGCATAAAAAAGTCAAAGTTTCAACATTACATGATAAAACCTGTTGAGTTTCCAAGCTGGAAGCTGTGTTCTTTTGCACTTGAAAGATTACAAATACAAACATTATGTTTCTTTAGAATACCGTACAGCTGAATCGTTCAAAATAAGACAAGCAACATGTATTAAAAAAGTAATATCTTTTTATTTGAAGTCAAACAGAAGATTGAAGAGAACTAAAAGATTTATGTGCTTCCAAGAGTGAGGTGTGTAAAAGATCTTCACTGTAAAAGAATAATTCTTGCATTGCCATTTAGTTTTTTAAACGTCATCTTCAGACCCTCGAACAACAGAATACATTGTGCCCAAATAATAAAAAAGCACACTTCATCGTCCCCTTTCAAATTTATCATTACTGCTTGGAATAATAATTTGTGAAGGACTAAATAGCTTTGAGAGATAGGACATTAAAAGGATTATTCTCATGTAATCCGTGGGTCCCTGCAGACGTGGATCTGATCACAGAACAGTGCAGGGCAGGCGTTATTGAAGCAACAATAGAATAGTTAAGAAGCGCAGCAGAGCCAGAGATGCTTTAACTGCCTGTTTCTCTCTTGTCATCCCCAGTTAGCAACAGTAAATCCGTTTGTTCACCCGCTTAGTAAATTAGAGTGTTTAAAGGTTAGACAAGCGCACGCTAATTATTTCATTATTAGGATGAGCTCTCACCCCTAAAGAGCATAAAGTTTTGTCTCGGCGAGGTAGAAAGAGGCAGGGGAAACCTCTTATGGGAGGAGAGAATTAAAAATAAAAAGAGCACAAGTGCTTTTAACCGTGCTACAGAAAAAGGACATAAAACACGCTATGATGGGTACTTTACTGTAACTCTCGTGAATTAGTTATAATCTAACATTATTATACAGCTCTGTTGAATACTTGACTCTGATTGCTCTATTGCAGCATTCTGCAGTCAAAAAAAAAAAAAATATATATATATATATATATATTTTTATATAATTTTGTTGTTGCAGTCAAACAATTTCCTTTTTAGCTGTGCTGGTTTTATGTGTGTCGTATTACTCCACGGTAGGGTTGCCAACTTTTCACTATGCGAATACGGGACCCTTAAGGATTTTGAATATGTAAACAGAGTTTCACCACTTGGACAATAGATGCCCTGTGCAGGATGTCTTCATTTCAGCCAAAATATGGGACAGTTGGCAACCCTACTCTGCAGTCTTTCTTCTCGCATAATAAAGCATTTCACTGCTAAAATACAGGACAATTAGCGATCTGTATAGGATGTCTTAGTGTGGTGGTGTAGGTGTGGTGGACTAAAGCACATAACTGGTAATCAGAAGGCTGCCGGTTCAATCCCCACAGCCACCACCATTGTGTCCTTGAGCAAGACACTTAACCCCAGGTTGCTCCAGGGGGATTGTCCCTGTAATAAGTACACTGTAAATCACTTTGGATAAAAGCGTCTGCCAAATGCATAAATGTAAATGTCTTAATTTTGGCCAAATTATGTGAAAGTTAGCAACCCCATTCCACCGTCTTTCTTCTCGCATAATAAAATAACTTAAAATAAAATCTGCCGGGGTTTTATTTTGTGATAATGACTGTCTGACCGTTCATTATCCCTTATTTATATAATGCTTAACAATTAAATTGGTCTTGAACATTCATATATGAAAATGTATGAACATATGTATGACATTTTTAATCATATGAATGTATATGGAAAAAAAAATGATCTCTTATTGTGTAATAATGTGTGTTAATGTTATTAATGAAAGGTGTTATAAAGTGATGCTGATTTTTGAAGCTATGTTTTAAAATATGAACAGTAACATTCATAATGTGGTATATTAATGAACTATAGAGAGTTGGAAACTTGGTTTTGACATTTCTTCACATGAACTTGTGATTCCGGTCTCCAGCGTTTGGATGCATTGTAGGTTAAGTTAATGAAATGCAATGTGTAGTGTGATCACACCTATCTGCCATATGCAGGAATGTATACTCAAATTTAGCTATCCCATTCACATTTATTTGAACCAGCGTTATTAATCGCAATTCCATTGTTGTTTCTGGTGTTGCAGGTAGAACTGACGGGCAGCAGTGTGTTTGACTATGTTCATCCGGGCGATCACGTGGAGATGGCCGAGCAGCTGGGCATGAAGCTTCCGCCGGGGAGAGGACTGCTGTCTCAGGGCGCCGAGGACGGGGCCAGCTCTGCTTCCTCTTCCTCTCACTCTGAGACACCTGAGCCAGGTAAGACCATGTGACAATGGGCCCTATGCATGGCCATATATGTCAGGTTAATGACAAGAGGGTTTAGAGATTAGAGCTGGCATTATAGAACTGGTATTGAGTATTAAATGCATGCAAATTCAGGTTTACGATGTTTCAGTTGATTTGTACTTTAGTTTTGCTCCATAGATTGGTTTTCCTTCAGTGGCGTTTTGGGCTTAAATGTGTCAGATTTACACTTTTACATTATATTATATATAGTTATTACTCAGCTCTCTGGAATATATCTAGAATGTATTCTTAGCAGTCAATTGCAGTATTCAGTGATCAAATATTGTCACAGGCAACTGATTTACTGCATGTCCCTAGCTAGGTTTTCATTTATGTATTTTTATGTGATTTTGGGGAAATCGCATAAAAACTGCTGGATAGAACCACCAATAAAATCTCTAAAATGCACATTAAAACTTGTATGCTCACTTGAGGTGGATCAATTTTTTATTCGATAAGAAGTGCCTAAACTACGCAGGAAACAAATTTACCAAATATATGCCTATATAATTTATATAGGAATATTAATGCACATCAGAAAAGTCATGTGACTTTTCTCAACAAACCATGTGAATACATAATTAGCTCAGAGAATATCATCAATATCATCACATAGCATCTGAAACGTTGCTCTGGTTATTCTGAAAGGCCGGAGCCAAAGCCTGTCATCAAAATGATTGTCTATGTCTACTATTACCTCCCAGAACTGCATGACATGCTTTCTCTCCCAGACCTAAGACATCTGAAGCGTTTTGTCTGTGCGCTCTAAACTGAAAGTAATTTATTACATTTAATTAAAGACCCACAATGGCTTCAACTTATATTTTGCACCAATTCCCCCAGAAGTGGTAATTTTGTTATGTTAAACACATGGAATGGAAACACTACTTTATCCGCAAATTGGTTTTGGGATATTTGTCATAAATCAAACTTGTAACTTGGATGGAAACATGACTTGTGCTAATTTTATGTCTCGTATCATTCCATGGTGAACATTTCCGCTTTGCGTTGGGGTCCTAGTCACTCTGGGTTTATTTTGCAAAAAAGGCTAACTTTAAATTATACCCATTATATTGTCATTTGCACAGATCACACATGGCAGAAACTGAGCATTGAAATTTGTAATAGGCAGATTAATCTGTTATTGCCTTTCAGATTGACTGAGTTGTGCTTCATGCTTTTTTTTTCATCTTATGATCTTGAACTCCAAATTCAAACTATATTGTTTATGTTGTGTGTTCTTTGAAGTACTAGTTTTTTTTAATTGCTAGGTTTATTTATACCCTTAGCCATACTGTTTTCAGAAGTCAGTGATCTATGTAATGTTGCACGAACTGGTCTGTATGACACATCAAGACTATAAGTGCACTTTAAAGCATAAGAAGTGTTTGTGCGTGTGTCTCCATGTGCGTTTGACATGATATGGCTGATGAGTGTCTTTCGCTCGGTCCCGAACTCTCCAGAGGGCCCCCGTTTGGTGGCAGCACTGTAACACGGGCTCACCCTGCTCCTGAATTTAATTAGACAAATTGTATTGCAGAGATGAAAAGAGGTGACATTCCTCATTGGAATTCTTTTCAGGGCTCTTATAGACTTTGCCTTCCAAATGTTCCCATTTTCATTGTGTTGTACTGATGATAATTTAAGTATTAGGGGAAAATCCATTTATAAATTAAACAAAATGACTTGATATCCATCAGTCCCTGAGTTCATCAAGCTGTTCAAACATGAGGGAGATTGGCTGGTCGGCCGGGGTCTTCCGAGAGCTTCGGTAATTAGATCTACCAAGGATTTATTCTTTGCTGATTGGAGCTTTAAATTAATTGAAGTTCCACATTTGTGGTTTTGTCCTTTTCGTCGATTTTTTTTTTCTTTTTTTCTTTTTTTTCTAGCCAGCAGAAATTTCACACTGGCGGACTCAATGTGTGCGTGCGTGTGTGCGTGTATGTGCATGTGTGTGTGTGTGTGTGTGTGTGTGTGTGTGTGTTTGAAGGTGGTATGAGAGTTAATTTCTTGTTGGGTGTGAGACAAGGGCCTTTAATAGCTGGGGGTGTGGTGGGCTTCTGACGCTGAGATTTATTTGTGTACACACAGACTCATAATAGATGTGCTTTACAATTCCTCAAAGGGCAACAAATTGTGTCTCATAACACCAGTGCTTAACTTGTAAATTATGAAGTCCCGGAATATACACTACCGGTCAAAAGTTTTGAAACACTTACTCATTCTTTATTATAATTTTTTTCTTCACATTTTAGAATAATAGTAAAGTCATCTAAACTATGGAATAACATAAATGGAACTATGGGAATTATGTTGTGACTAAACAAAATCCAAAATAAATCAAAACTGTGTTATATTTTAGCATCTTCAAAGTAGTCACCCTTTGTCTAGAATTTGCAGACATGTACTCTTGACATTTTCTCAACCAACTTCTTGAGGTATCACCCTGGGATGCTTTTTAAACAGTATTGAAGGAGTTCCCATCTATATGCTGGGCACTTATTGGCTGCTTTTCTTTATTATTTGGTCCAAGTCATCAATTTCAAAAACTTTTTTTTTTTTTTAATTACATTTAAGTTTTAGAATGAAATAAATTAATATGGTGGCACAATTATATTTTTGTCTACAAAATTAATTTCAAACATTTAAGCATACGCCTTCAGATCAAAGGATTTTTAAGATCATGAGACACATTTCAGGCAAGTGTTTCAAAACATTTGACCGGTAGTGTAGACTGGTGATGGATCCAGCAGGATCTATCTAGCTTAAATGAAAAAGAATGTTTAACATTTAATCAACACTCCACGTGCGAACTTTGGTGCAACATGAAGTACTAACACTAGATTGCTCTTTTTAAAATCGACAGACAAGTTCAGTTTTGGTAGTGTGGACAGTGTTGATTATGGTTGAAAGGGAAAAAGAGCGATTTTATTATTTTAACTTATGACGTCAAAATCAGCATACAGGTAAAAATATACATTTTATATATGAAAAGGTCAATTTCACGTAATAAATTATGTATAAATATAAATATATATTAATATTTGAGATATTGGCAAACTTTCTGAGCATAATTCTTTTCAAACTGTTGCTCCACCACAACAGTACTCGACCTGAATGATTAAACTGATATAACAAGATAGAGTGTTTACATGCACACCAATACGCTGATAACAACCAAAATCAGCATATTAAAAAAAATTTGACAACGCAAGAAAACTTCATTTACATGAGATTTGACATCAGGTTTTTCTTTGCTTTTTACGTCACAATGTTAACAGACATGCACACAACACTTGCGCACATTGGATAAGCCGGTAAGAACACCAGTAAAGATGTTTACATTCAACGCAAAATCGAGGTAATGGGCAAAAATCTGCTGTGTCAGTTGGTTTATGCTTAAACCGTTTATGACCATACCTCAATAAAGGAAAGCCGTTTATTTACATGACCACTCACATTGTCGGTTTATTGAGCATAATCGGTGTAAGAATGTGCACGTAAACACACTTTTATACCCGTTATAGCTCCCCTTGTGGCAACGTTGAGAATGCAATGAGTACTTTTAAGTTTTGAATTGCAGTGTGATACACTTCAGAACACAACAACATAGTGTTCACATACTTATGTAGAGTATGTTTTGTTATGTTTTTATGGCAATACTGCAATATGTAGACATTGTTATTATACTTGATGTTTCATGAAATATACGTACAGGCATATGAGATGGGGATCCAATAAGTAATGGATCCAATTCCAGAGGTGCCATGTTCTGTATTTCGCTTGTTGTGGCACAAATTAAACTCTGCTTACATCCACAAAGACCTCTCTCTCTCTCTCTCTCTCTCTCTCTCTCTCTCTCTCTCTCTCTCTCTCTCTCTCTCTCTCTCTCTCTCTTTGAATGCAAGCCAGGCTGAGCAGTGTTTAAAGGAGAGTCAAGCATTTCGTTCACCTTCTGTCACCTACCTCATATGTGTGTGCGTCCTGCGTGTACATGTTTTTTTTTTCTTTCCCCCCTCCTCTTTTTGACTGTGATGTCACTTTTTTCATCCGCTCAACCTGCAAAGTAAATTGTGTTATCAACAACCTATTTTAAATATCTGCGGGTGCAGAGAGGAGAGCGTTCTTTCCCTCCATCAATGTTTCCATCTCTCTCTCTCTCTCTCTCAAGGGCATGACACGCTGGCAATAAACAAGGCTGTATTTTTACTTGAAGATCGTAATCCTGCTGTTTGTCAACAAGAGGCTTTTGATGAACATGAAAGCGGCCCCCTGTTTGTGCATAAATAAAAGAAAATGATTCAAGCTTAATTTGTAATAATATGAATTTGGAAAAAGAAATGTGCCTCTGTGACATCTGTCCAATAGAATTCAGCATAGAGACGCCATACAAATGCACGTCATCTGCCGTACGGTTCTTAGTTAAAATGTTTACACTGGTCATGCCATTAAATAAGAACACTTAGTGCTGCATGCCATTCTACGATGGCTAACCTAGCAGAAAAGTATTGTTACTTTTTTTTTTTTTTTTTTTTTTTTTACGTTGTATTCTTTTGGAAAATGATATATAGATAGAGAGAGAGAGAGAGAGAGAGAGAGAGAGAGTGATAGATCTATCGTTAAAACTCATTTTTGAACCATTCTACAGATTTCATATTAGCAAACTACAGTTAAGTCATTTAGGACATCTACTTTGTGCATGACACAAGTATTTTTTCCAACAATTGTTTACAGACAGATTGTTTCACTTTTAATTGACTATTTCACAATTCCAGTGGGTCAGATCTTTACCTACACTAAGTTAACTGTGCATTTAAGCAGCTTGGAAAATTTCAGAAAATTATGTCAAGCCTTTAGGCAATTAGCCAATTAGCTTTTGATAGGCTAATTGGAGTCAATTGGAGGTGTACTTGTGGATGTATTTTAAGGCCTGCCTTCAAACTCGGTGCCTCTTTGCTTGACATCTTGGGAAAATCAAATGAAATCAGCCAAGACCTCAGAAAAAAAACTGTGGACCTCCAAAAGTCTGGATCATCCTTGGGAGCAATTTCCAAATGCCTGAAGGTACCACATTCATCTGTACAAACAATAGTACGCAAGTATAAACCCCATGGGACCACGCAGCCATCATACCACTCAGGAAAGAGATACATTCTGTCTCCTAGAGATGAACGTAGTTTGGTGAGAAAAGTGCAAAACAATCCCAGAACAACAGTAAAAGGCCTTGTGAAGATGCTGGTAGACAAGTATCTATATCCACAGTAAAATGAGTCCTATATCGACATAACCTGAAAGGCTGCTCAGCAAGGAAGAAACCATTGCTCCAAAACTGCCATAAAAACTTCAGACTACAGTTTGCAAGTGCACATGGGGACAAAGATCTTACTTTTTGGAGAAATGTCCTCTGGTCTGATGAGACAAAATTGAACTGTTTGGCCATAATGACCATTGTTATGTTTGGAGGAAAAAGGGGGAGGCTTGCAAGCTGAAGAACACCATCCCAACCGTGAAGCATGGGGGTGGCAGCATCATGTTGTGGGGGTGCTTCGCTGCAGGAGGGACTGGTGCACTACACAAAATAGATGGCATCATGAGGAAGGAAAATTATGTGGATATATTGAAGCAACATCTCAAGACATCAGCCAAGAAGTTAAAGCTCGGTTGCAAATGGGTCTTCCAAATGGACAATAATCACAAGCATACCTCCAAAGTTGTGGCAAAATGGCTTCAGGACAACAAAGTCAAGGTATTGGAGTTGCCATCACAAAGCCCTGACCTCAATCCAATAGAAAATTTGTGGGCAGAACTGAAAAAGCATGTGCGAGCAAGTAGGCCTACAAACCTGACTCAGTTACACTAGTTCTGTCAGGAGGAATGGGCCAAAATTCCAGCAACTTATTGTGAGAAGCTTGTGGAAGGCTACCCAAAACGTTTGACCCAAGTACAAACAATTTAAAGGCAATGCTACCAAATACTAACAAAGTGTATGTAAACTTCTGACCCACTGGGAATGTGATGAAAGAAATAAAAGCTGAAATAAATCTCTCTACTATTATTCTGACATTTCACATTCTTAAAATAAAGTAGTGATCCTAACTGACCTAAGATAGGGAATGTTTTCTACTATAAAATGTCAGGAATTGTGAAAAACTGAGTTTAAATGTATTTGGCTATGGTATATGTAAACTTCTGACTTCAGCTGTAGATGCCAAACAACATATATAAAAATATTTTTATATTTAAAACTATTTAAATATTTTTCTATTTTTTATTTCATTAAAAAATATGAATTTTAATAAATAAATAAAACATTATCATAATTAATAATAATATATTAATTATTATTATAGAATTATTAATAATAGTAATAATAATAATAATAATAATAAATGTAAGTAATTAAATATTGTTTTCTTGTATCAGATTGCACTAGTGTTTTCCACTTTGAATTGTGACTTTATCCTCCTTACCCATGGTAAAATCACTGTAAAACTTGACCTCTTGTGGCATATTACTTTATTTTAGATACAGTTGAAATTGCCTGTTTTATTATTACAAATTTAGGAATATTTCTGTGTTGTCATTAAAAAAAAATGTTTATCCCCATTATTCTGTTATGTACAAACATCAAGTGAATGCCAACATACATACATGCATGAAACACAAGATGTGGCATTAAAACAATGATATAAAATATAAGATACTTAAGCAGAATTAACCTTTTGCAGTACTGCATGTGAGGATGATTAACTGAGAACACGGTTTGAAGAGCATTGCCTCAGCATAGTGCTGCACAGGCGTCCCGGGGCGAGCAGAGTATCAGTCGCCTGTGGGCAGGGTGATGTGGACTCTCCCGCAGGGTCAGACCTTTGATTTGTGTGGATTCTCCTCTAGCCTTTAACAGGTGTCTGCTGCTGTGGGTGACATTTCAAATGCAAATAGAGCTCTTTACCACAAGCCTCTGAATCTACCCCTGTCAGACCAGAGTAATACCCCCAGCCCAGCCCAGCACACAGAAACACACACACACACACACATACAGTATGCACAGACATATTTGTGTCTTTGTTGCGAACACACTCTATTGTACATGAACACACATGCATATATGCACACAGAAATGCTGGCAGATATAGGTTATGTTCCAAAATGAGCTGTCAGTTTACAGGAACAGACTGCATTGAGATCATGTGATCTGTTTGATATATGTATACTGTATAGTGAAAAATACAGCCTGTGGAACCAACATATGAGCAACATCCAAAACACAGTTACAGTTTGAATTATCATTCCTCAACATTTGAAAGGATTTGCTGTATGAAAATTCCAAATTCTTTGAAGATGTGTTAGAAGATTGTATTTGAGCGTGTGGGCTCTCTCTGGTCAGTTTGCACAAGTCTCAAAAAGACATCAAATAGCATTAATTATCCACTCTCAGTTGTATTACAAGCATTTTAATAGTAGAAAGGTAGTTACACAAGTTATTTCCCAGATAGCAAACCTACATTGCCAAGATGTCTGCAAAAGCGTGCATCATCTGGAAAGCATTGTGTTTACTTTTAAGCATCTTATTTACATACAAACTAAGGGCACGTTCACACTAATCCATTTTCATTTGAGAATTACATTTTCAGTGTCTTAACGCCATCGTTTTCCAAAGTAATAGAGAGCGTTTTCGAAACTTTCTGTTTTCAGTGTGGGATAAAGTCATTCTAGTGTGGATGAGAAGCGTAAACGTAACGAAATATTTTAGCAGACTTATATATATATATATTCTAAATCATAAACATTGCAAAAATGTTTTTAAGAACTAACAAAAAGTACTGAGAAATATCATGGTACAAACATGTTTTTTTGGACTTGTACCATGGTAAAATCATGTTTTTTGTTTTTGGGCAGTACCATTGTATTATGTGAAGTACCTTGGAGTACCATGTAAATAGCATAAAACATAAACAGACAATCTATCAGATTATTAGTACCATATCAAAGTAGCATGATATTAGCTCTGATACCATCGAAGTACTTCTATGGTATTCAAAATATTTCTTTAAATTATTTCTAGTTTAATAAGTCATGGGTTCCACTTTACAATGCGGTTGTATTCGTTAACATTATTTAACTACATTAGTTAACATGATCTAATAATGAACAATACTTTTACTGTACTTATTCATCTTATATTTTAATTTATAAAAAAAAATGTATTTAAAAAATGTATTGGTATATGTTAATGCAACATTACTAACAATGTACTATCATAACTAACTAACATAAACTAAGAATGTACAATTGTATTTTCATAAATTAACATTAACCAAGATTAATAAATGCTGTAAAAGGAATATTGTTCATTGTTCTAGATACCTAATGCATTTTCTAATGTTAACAAATAGAAACATATTGTAAAATGTTACCAAGCCATGTGTATACTATGATGAATAAGGCTAACATTCTTCCGAACATCTCCTTTTGTGATCCACATAATAAAGAATGTCATATGGGTTTGGAACAACATGAGGATGAAAAAATGATGACAGAATTTGTATCCCTTTATTTAACTATCCCTTTAGGTTTCTTTCAGCCGTTGGGCACTTTACACACCAGTGGCATCTTGCTGAGGTCATTGACCTTAGTCAATGGTTGCTGTACTCTGTCCATGCCATTTGGGGATTCTGTGCTCTGCAATAGCCAGAATTCTCCCAGGTGAGTCCTGCTCATCGGATCTGTTTGGCACATATAGAAAGGTGTCCTTGAGAAGTGAAGGTGGGGTCACACAAGCAGTTAGCATTTTCAGAATACAAATAATGGGATTAGCGCTCACAAACAGCTGACATTAGCCTAACACACTTATCAGACAGGCATGTTTTCATTGGCAAACACAGTTTTAGATACTCACTTATTTTAGATCAAATTGTTGTTATTTGTATTTAAGTGCGAACTACTAATGAGACACTGACTCTATTTTGATTCTCTTTACATAAAGTACCACGGTATTTACATAAAAAATACAGTGTTCCTAAAAGTATTCTGACACTTAAGCCACACTTAAAAATGTCTGAAAGTTTGGTATTACGTAACGTAGTATGAAATCAACTGGCATCTGCGCTCAAATGCTGCTTGAGCTTTTCTCAAAACTAACTTGGGAAAATGGGATATCAATGGGGGTCAAGAGTGATCACATGACCAAAAGTATTGGAGGAGTTTTAATTGAAATCTGAAGTTCGTGAGGTCTGCAGCACAAACATATTGATTTTATTCAGGCTGACCCAGCCAATGGGGTCACGTTTGAAAACATCTGACATTTCTTCAATTCATCTCACTTTCAGACCCTCAATACTGCACCTTTCAGAGTGGAAATAGGTGTGTGTGCGTGCTCGTGCACTACACTACAAAAGACAGCCCAATAATCTACTATGCCATGTGACAGACCACTGAAGTTTAAAGACTTGAAATCATAAATGAGCTATTTTTTTTCTTAAAGCGGAATTGCAAAAATAAATATTGTTTTAACAACAGCTTTCCAAATACGTCCCCCGTCTGCTGTTGATCGAACAAACAGATAGTCCCACCTCCAGCTCGCTCTGTTGGTTGAGTCAGTGTTGTTGCATCAGGCTGGACAGGCTGTTCAAAACAAAGCGTCATTTTTATATCACCACAGAGACACTGACGATATTTACATGGACACCAGAAAGCTTCTTATTGTGAGAAAGTGGCACACTGCAAGAAAGTAGCGTTCCCATTTACATGCACTTTTTAAGTGGTGGACTCTTTACTCCCATATAAATGCGGCTCGTTCAGTAAGCAGCTTTCTCCAAACAATGTAATTTCCCCACGATGCTTGTGTAAACAACAAACATGGTATCTGAGGAAGACTTCACTATTTTATTCCCTGTTGCTTCACTTTATTTTCAGGTATTCAAGAGGTTTTGCTGTGTTTGTTTTCTTTAAGTTTCTATCATGATCTGCAGCAGAATTGTGCTGCAAAGGGGGGGTTTCCCTCTTATGTAAAACTCTGGGATTCCCCCAGTGTATGAGCGCATATACTCGAGCGTGAGGGACGATCGATATTTTACATTGGTGTGTATAAATGGGTATAGTTTATAGTGTATGTGCTTTTCCCACTGTACTCCCAAATGTTTAATTATTTCCACTTTGTTGGGCTCTATCCTATGACGTTTGTTGTCTGGTCTGTTCACGTACATGAAAGAAAAAACTGTAACAATGCTGCTTATGCGTTTACATGGCCACATAAGCCGCGTTCTTTGGGAGAAACCTAGGTGTGTTAAATCGCTTTCTCTTAATCCCTTAAACAGCATAAGGAAATCAGCGTTCTTGTTTACATAACGTTTCAGAACACCACTTACTGCAAAAACCTTGGAATTACCGTTTTCTTAAGTGCATGTAATGTGGTCACTGTGTTTACCATTTTCAAGACTTATGGATGGCTTACTTATAGCTGTTTCTGCATATAAAGCTAGGATAGGAGAAAGTATGTTAACACAGAACAAGTTACACAGCTTTAATAAATGAGAAAACAAATACATTTCATAACTTTCTTTGCCTAATGAAGGTTACTTAGGTGAGAAAAATAATACTAAGCAATGATATTATCATAGCTTCACATTTCACAATACAATAAACTCCAGATAGATAAAGCCTCCAGCCTTTCATTATATCTTGCTAAATGGAAGTTTTTACTCTGAAATACATCACATTATCGAAGTTAAATTTTTTTTATATAAAAGACATGTATTTTATGCCTTTTTTTACCTTTTAGAGTGATCAAGTTAAACATCTGAAATCACTGATTTTGTTTTGGTCTATGCAGGACAAATCAGGGAGGACAATTTTCAGGAAATTCAATATATCATCATAATTACTTCGAGATCAGTAATTGTATGTGTGTTTCTTGTACTTTTCAAACACGCAGAGTGGAAGAGAGTGTTATAGATGTAGCGAGAGAGATTGATTAAAAGGTCAGCTTTGCGGGTGATCTGGGAAATAAGAGAGCAAAGGGACAATATCTCCCACCTGTTCTTGTGCATTAACCCTCTGGGGTCTGAGGGTGTTTTGGGCCCTGGAGAAGTTTTGACATGCGTTGACATTTGTGCTTTTTTCAGTTGCTTAAAAACATATTAATGGCTAAAGTCTGATAACACTGTATTCAGCACAAACTGGGCTACAATAATATGTGAACAACATGTATGTACATGTTTGTATTTTGAGAAAATAATGTTTATGCGTGGTTTTTGAAAAAAACAAACATTTTAAGTCACTGAAATAAGGCCATATAACACATACTAAACATTTGTTCACAATACTTTTGAGAACTGGATCTTGTAGCCTAGAGTTTTTGCTACAAAATGATGTGAAAACCATCCTGATCACTCATTCATACAAAACAATATAGTCATTTAACTTTTGTAAGACACTTTTAGTGTTAGAAAGGCCATATGTAAGGAGTCGTAAATGATCATGAATATTGATGTGATTAACACCTGAGGAGACAAAGACCCCTCACCTGAGAGAGAATGAATGTGAGGAGACTTAATAATTGAATGTATTGTTTGTAGCTTATTCACAAAATAAAGTTTAAGTTTAAGTGAAATATTTTTACAAAATAACTGTTTTCTATTTGAATATATTGTAAAATGCAATTTATTCCTGTGATCAAAGTCTTCAGTGTCACATGATCCTTCAGAAATCATTCTAATATGCTGATTTTCTAATATGGGCATATTTACAGCACATTTTACACATTTACACCCGAACAGATATTTGCAAGCACAAGCTTCGTTGATGACAATGAGGCAGCATAAACACTAGTTAAAATATAATCTAAACATTCATATTATTTTTATATCATATTACATATCATATTGATATCATACAGCATACAATTTAAATACCTGCTTTAGCCAAAACAACATTTAAATGTAACTAAAACGTGCCTATTAGGGCATATTTCAAATTTCAATACTCTGAATACTGGCTGGCAAGTCTGGAAATAGTCCAGCTAGTAAAATATGTCCATGTTTATATAAAATAGCATGTCAACTAATGTAAGTAAAACTAAATGACTTACTCATCCGAAATTGTATCCTCGGCTGGATCAAGTCGCTCTTCAAAATGTAAACATTCATATTCGGAGTCCCACTCTTCTTCTGAGGAAAATGTGAACTCTTCGTCACTATCCAGGAGCTTCCTCACCTGTGTAGCATGCCATCTTCCAAACGTGCAGAAAAGTGAATGAACTTGATGCTTTTTAAGGCACTGTTGGGGGCGTTTACCATTTGCATTGATCGCCTCATCACATTACACATTACCGTATGAATAGCGCGCTCTGCTGGTGGAAGCACACCCTGTTTATTTTCTTTATTTTACAAAAGCACAAGGTGTTATTGTTATTGTGAGCGTACACAAATAAAAGTAGACCCTTTATAGTCTCTAATGATGTCTTACACTTATCTGTGTGCCCAAAAATGAGTATTTTAAGTTGTTCGACCCCAGAGGGTTAATGACAGGCAGGAGTCTGTCTCAGATCTTCTCAGGAGAGAGATAGAGAAAGAGAGAGAGGAGGCATCACGTTACTATACCTACAATTATTTTTACATGGCTCGTTGTACGTATCAGTATCCTGGTGAAATGAACAGTAGAGGCGCTAAAACAACAATAACTTTTATTCCCTTTCATAAAAATCATGAATAAAACGGCAGATTATCAGTTGACTAACACTAACTTTTCGCCCTGTTCCTCACACAATGCTATGTTATGACATCAAAACACTTTTACTATATTTATACATAACAAACTACATTTACAAGCTTGTTGAAGCACAATTAAATTGTGCAGTAGCTCAACTGATAGAGCATTGCACCTGTGATTTAAAGGATCAGGGTACGAGTCCTGAAGAGCTCATGAGTCATAGAAGCACCACAAAATGACGTGGTTGCTTCTGCAATTGTGTTTTTCATCTCACATTTTGTATTTTCTGAAAATATTGGTTAGGTTAAGGTTTAGAGTAAGGAGGTAGGTTTTGTCGGGAGCTCAGAGATTTGGATTTAATGCTGACACATAATACAGCCCAGCCGGAACAACCCGTCTGGCTCTGATCCAAAAAGTTGCTGGTTACAGAACCAGGCGCCCCCAATGCACAAATGCCTTGCTATACTATGAACACAAAGAGGAATGCTAAATATCAGGGATTTAGCTATACTGTAGATGCATTTTTTGAATTACAGCACAGCCACAGTTTAATTCCACAGTTTAATTCCATTCCGCAAAACATCACTTCTGTTTATTCTGTCACACGCCTTGTTTGATTAACAATGCAAATCTTATTCTTTTGCCCATCTGCAGTTCTGTCAGTGAATGAGTGCATTTTATTAAAATAAAAATTGATATCTGCTGTGATGTTTTGTTGTTTTTTCTCAATTTTTCTATAAAATCAAGGTGCGACTTTTCTCAGATGTAAATACTAACAGAGGTGTTGCGGGCAGCAGTGCAGGTGGCTGTCATGAGGAAAGCATGTATATTTGTTTTCCAGTAGCATCTATTACATGAGACATGACTGGGACACAGATTCAGAGATTTGCGGCGTGATTTTTTTTGCAATGGCAGTCTGCAATCACAGATGGCAGATGAGGATATGTGCCGTTTTCACTGTTGAGATGGGGAATGGGAGATGGCAGTACAGAAAAGTGCGTTGGGCTTGGTTCAGTGTGTGTTACTGTTTTTATTTTACTACTCTAGGGAGTACCACGAACCTTGTTTTTTATTACATAAGATTTTGATGTTTGTTTGTTTTTTCTTCTTAAAGGAATAGTTCACCCAAAAATGAAAATTTGCTGATAATTTACTCACCCTCAGGCCATCCAATATGTATCTGAGTTTCTTTCTTCATCAAAACAGAATTTAAGACTTTTAGGATTTCATTTCAGGCCTCCTCCTCTAAACAATGCAAGTGAATGTACTCAATTTTTTGACGGTCCAAAATGCATATTTAGGGCGCATCAAAATAATCCACAGGACTCCAGTCGACAAATAAAGTTCTTCTGAACGCAAACGATTGATTATTTTGAGAAACAAAATAATACTTATATACTTATTACTACAAATGTTCGCTTCCGTACATCTCTGTGACGTGCGCTCATGAGAGGTATGACATAAGCTCGTTGGTAAGGTCACGCGTCACGTGGGGGAGAAGTCAGGAAGCGCGTCATTGTTTACAAGAGAAACTTGTGCTGTTCACAAACCAAAACAGTCCAAAACAATTTCAAAACAATAGAAAATAAAATAAAAAATCATTTCCAAATAATAATAAAAAATAAACAATGTAAACAATGACGCGCTTCCTGACTCCTCCTCCACGTGAGGAAGTGTAATGGAGACTGCAGATGTCAAGATTTATAGTGAATATGGAGTTACATTTTGGTCTGTTTTTTACCCAAAACCAAAAGTATCGTTGTGGAAGACATGGATTAAACCACTTGAGTCATAAATTTTTATGCTGCCTTTATGTCCTTTTTGGAGCTTGGATGTTTTCGACCCCATTGACTTGCATTGTATGGAAAGACAAACATCATGTATTTTTCGTTTGTGTTCAGTCGAAGAAAGACAGTCATAGGAGTGGTTTAATATGAATGTTTCATTTAAATCATATTACAGATTCTCCTGTGAGCATGTTTGTGCAATTCACATATAGCACTAGTGCTGTGACAGTACTTTTGTAGTTAAGTAAAAGACATCCAATAATGCTTGTTAATTTTGCATGTGTGTGGGAAAAAGCCATAACTTACTCAGAAATTATGAAAGTGCCTATCGCTTCATCAAATAGATTCACTGTCAAAAGCTCAGAGCTGGGCGTCGTGATGAACTAGCCACCATAAATAAGAGAGCAGCCTGCTCACTAAGACAAATGTTTTTAATCATCTGATGTGTTCATTTATCCCAGGCCCAAATTTAGTCTTAAATTAAGGTCCTTGCTAGGACATAACTTGATTTAGAAATGCCCATCAATCCTGGCCGGCCTTCAAGCACAGGAAAAGCTCGTTCTTTGCCGGACAAACAATTGTTGCATGTTTGGTTTTTGCCCATTATCAGTCTGGATCGGATGCTTTTTTGTGTTTGTTCAAATGAGTTCATTGAGTTAATTGTATCTTTTTTGCTTTTACGCAACATTATGCACAGATTCTTTTATTCTCAGCGACATCACCGAGGACATACAAGTCAGTAACTGTCTCTCATCTCCTCTATTATTCAAAAGCATTATCAAGCTTTTCAAATGTCTATAGTGTTTCAGCCATCGTGAGCCCTTCAGTAGCAAACCATACAGAAACATGTAAAACAATCCAGAGAGAGGAACAAAGAAACTAATGACAGCTTAGCCGGCCTAAAAGATTGAGAATTCTGTCACAAGGAAAGCACCAGATCACTGGAGGAGGAAGGCTGCAGAGCTTTGAAAGACAAAGGCGGGATCAAGTGGTCTCCAGACTATTAGAAGGCAGTTTTATTTAAGCTTATTTGGCTGATAAGGTTGTCAGAAAGGGCTTTTTATCAGGCAAGAGGAGTAGGCGCCGAGCATTACGGCGTCGTTCCCAGGCAGTGGGTACGTGGCGAGTCACGCGGTGGGAAAGTCTTTCTATAAAGCTGCTTGACGCTTTCACACAGGAAAAGCCCAATTTGAGCTCGGCTCCTGCAGGATGAGAGGGCACTTATGCCTGAACCCAGAAAATATCTTTTGTTTTATGTTTTTTATGGATTTGATTTGAGTTTATTTTTGTGTTTGTAGTACATTAACAAGGTTATGTTTGTGTGAGTGTGTGTGTGTGTGTGTGTGTGTGTAGGTGGGTTTGGGTGGTTTACGAGGACATTTTTTTAGGTTACAAACTGGTAATTACAAGGGTATTATGCTATAAATGAGGACATTCTAGTGTCCCCATAATTCAAATCGCTTAAAAAACATACTAAACTATGTTTTTTTGAAAATGTAAAAATGCAGAAAGTTTTTTGTGAGGGTTAGGTTTAGGGGTAGGGTTAGGGGTAGAATCTATAGTTCGTACAGTTTAAAAATCATTATGTCTTTGGAGAGTCCTCATAAGGATAGCCGTACCATTGCGTGTGTGTGTGTGTTTGTGTGTGCACGCGTGTGTGCATGTTTTGTATTTGTGAGCTAAAGTACTCGTTTTGGATATGTCTGATTTGTTTTTCAGGCTTGGATGGATGTTTGTGGGTGATAAACATTGTTAAAGCAAAAATACACAGTAGGGCTGCACGATCTGGACAAAAAGTCATATTGCGATTATTTTGAAAAATATTGCGATTGCGATTTGAACTGCGATATGATAAACAAAAAACTAGTAAATATATGATTCCTTTTGACCAAAATTTGGTAATGTTTTGCCCATATTCTACTGCCAAAAAAAAAGGCTTTGAGGGTTCACACTTCAGTCCTCTTAAAAATAACTAAACTTGGACCTTTTGTGCTGATTTAGGGCCATATAGTATGATTGCGAGTGTGATAATGCTTATATACAACAGTTCAATGAACAAGGAATTTTTTTTTTTTTAAATTAGGAAAAACTGAGTATGGTCACAAAAAACGCATTTGTGCATGGAATTACTTTCTTATGCCACAGATCAGAATCTGCCATTGCTGGTTCAAACCGAATGATGCATCCAAGCCTTCGTTAGTAATTCAAAAATTTCACTTTAGAACTAAAATCACGGCTTCGGCTGTTCCTGACAAGTTATTGGAGAAACAAGGATAAGTGTGTGTGTGTGTGTGTGTGTGTGTGTATGTGTGTGTGTGTGTGTGTGAGAGAGAGAGATAGAGAGAGAGAGAGATGGAGCGTGTGCGATCACCTGTTGATGATGCTGTAGTCTGTTAGTAAGCTCTCTGAAGATAATGTCATTTTGGTGAAATGCATCCTATTTTCTCAGTGGAAAAATAGCCGTCCAAGTGGGGGTATTCCTCCCTATTTTGCAGTAGCTGGTGTGCAAGAGTCTTTCACTATAGAAACCGCAATCTTGACCGCCATTTTTTCCTCTCCAATGTGGAAAGTCTGGTAAGAGGTAAGCGCCTTGAGTTTGTGTAATTAATCAGTCTGTTGTGTCCCTCAGCTATGATGAGCCTTACTTCTGAAGTTGTTAGTTTAAAGCCATTTAAAGCTATTTCCTAGCTTTAGTAGTGTAGTAGTAATACAAGCGATCACTGAGCGCTGATGAATATAAATACTGAGTGATGCTGACTCACTTCACGTCACCAACTAGCTCATATTACACACAAAAATGGTCTTTTGCCTTCACCTGCTGGATAAAATATGTAATGTCACAATATTAAATGTAAAGAGACAGATGGCTCTTAACACATCTGCACTGCTCTTACACTTTAGTTTAGAACGGCATGAACACAAGCAGAGTAATACACACAGTGAAGCATTCGAGTGCTGATGATGTGAGACCATCAGTACTGATAGAACGTCTCTTGTCCAGTCAGATTCGAGGACCGGAACTAACTGTTGTATATTATATTATATATCTTTCTGTAATATTTTATAGTATCACTGTAATAAAATCTAAACTTGTTCGGGGCTATGTTACGCAATAGTTCAGTTAAACCAAAGTGTTCTAAACCGTGAAGCTTTTATTTTGGCGACATCTGGATAAAGAGTTTGTGTGTAGCCGAGTTCACATTTACAATAGCTGTATAATATGCTCCTCATTTTTGACATCTCTGCTGTACATAAATACCCAGTGCCATGGGGTGTATTATTTGTATTTGTATTAGAGGTTGACCAATAGTGGATTTTGCAGATAGCGGTAACTAGGGTGGTGCAAAAGGAATTTTTTTAAATCAATTTATAGGATGCTGAAGTTGGCATGAAACACAGAAGTTGAGACCGACTTTACTTCCGTATTGTGACATATTTCCGAGTGAAACAGCTTACTGGACAAGAAAAAAATGTAGGGTGGGTATTTGAGTTTATCCATTGGTTGTTGATTGGATTGTGAAAATATCACAATCGGCGTTGCATAGTGGAACAGAGGCAGATCTGAATACAAGTTTGCAGTGGACACACACACCCCTACCACCATGCTGCTTGAGTCAGAGCCAGTTATCGGTGAAATTGAACAGTGATCTCAATACATTTAATATCAAACTGACAACATAAATGCATTAGCACATCGCGGTCTTTGCTTACGAAGAGGCTGTAGCTGTTGAAAAACAAGTGAGTAAAAGATAATCTTATATTAATGTTTTGAATCACAATACACTTAATATAAAGGGAAAAAAACACTTACTCATGCTATGCATCCCAAGATAACTGCATTCAAAAATATAAATAAACTCCAGAGGCTTCTGAAGTATTGTATTCATTAGTGATTAACTCAGCAATTCAGGCATGAAATGTCTCGAATACAACTGCTAATACACCATTATTCCTCCTCATTTTAAATGTAAATTGAAGCTGACCCGTAACCAAGGAAGTTTGGGTTAAGGAACAACAGTTTTGAAGGAAAACAGACGAAAATACACCTTGCCATCTACACCAACATGCGATTGACGCTTCCTTCAACTCTATGCAAGGTTGTGGTATTTATAAGAAAGGGGCAGGGTTTAAGCGGACTATATGATTGGAGATGTCCTGCATACGTCACCAAAGAGAAGTCTGTCACTTCACCGGAAGATCGAGTTATTATATTTTTATTAAAGATTACGAGGTAAAAAAATAAAACATATGCATGGATGAATCGTTCGCAATAAGATCAATAACATGCATTTAGAAAATAGATAGGGTGAATTTTCATTTCATGCCGACTTTAAAAAAAATAAAAATCTTAGTCTTTCCTTACTATGTCGGGAACAGACACAGAGGCTACAAGAGTAAAAAAAAAAAATCCCAGATGTAGTTTATTGTTAAACCAAAATCCCAATAATAATCAGAAAAAATTCAGATGTGGTACATAATGTGAGACTTTTAATGATAAACAAGCCTAAAACACACTGGGGACTCTTATTTTGAAATGACAGAGACCTGGCTGCGTTACAGTTGTCTATATTTAACAATTAACCAAGTTGTGGGGACCTGGGTAGCTCAGCGAGTATTGACACTGACTACCACCCCTGGAGTCGCGAGTTCAAATCCAGGGTGTGCTGAGTGACTCCAGCCAGGTCTCATAAGCAACCAAATTGACCCGGTTGCTAGGGAGAGTAGAGTCACATGGGGTAACCTCCTCGTGGTTGCAGTTAGTGGTTCTCGCTCTCAATGGAGCGTGTGGTAAATTGTGTGTGGATCGCGGAGAGTAGCATGAGCCTCCACATGCTGCGAGTCTCCACGGTGTCATGCACAATGTGCCACATGATAAGATGCGCGGATTGACTGTCTCAGAAGCGGAGGCAACTGAGACTTGTCCTCCACCACCTGGATTGAGGTGAGTAAACGCACAACCACGAGGACCTACTAAGTAGTGGGAATTGGGCATTCCAAATTTGGAGAAAACATTTTTATTTTCTTAAAAATAAGAAATAACCAAATTAAGCTTTTTATAGCCTATGTATTCACCAGATCAAGGGTTTTGTGTGTGTATATATACTTGATCAGCTAAAGCAGACTGTTTATTTATTTATTTAATTAAATCGCAGCCCTTTGCGGTTTAATAATAGCACATTATATTGCAATTTCGATTTTATTGCAATTAATTGACAGCCCTAATTAGGGTTGGGGAATAACGGAATTCATGTAATGGGATTACATATTTAAAATACAAAATATTAGTAACTGTATTCCACTACAGTTCCAGTTTAAATCATTGGTAATCAGAATACAGTTACATTCAAAAAGTATTTTGATTACTGAAGAGATTACTTTGCATTTTATTGTCATTTGTTCAATTTAATATTTAGTCTATTCAGTTGAAAAACATTTATCCATATAAATGATGCAATCCAAAGAGCGTTTGAACAGCGGTGAAACACTTTCTTAAGATGTGTTACATTCAAACGAGCAGACAGAGAAGTACGTTTGAACTAAGTTTGGAGCAGAAGAAATAGAAATAAACCTTGTGTAAATTGTCATGTGAACATTTAGCTGTATGCTAAACTAAAATGCAATTTCTACCAGGCACGATTATATTTTATATCAAGAAAATCTACGTTAGATCTTTTTTCTCTCTCTCTATAGTAATACCTTTGATATTAGGGAAAAATCTTATTCTTTATGATAATTTTTATGTAGTTTTTCAATAAAATATCTAAAAATCTTGTTTTAGAAGCAACACTGCATACAAAATTTAGGCTTTTTTCAGATAATTTATTTTAATGTGTATTTTGTCTTACTGTTCTGGCAGATTTTTTATAGTCAAAACAAGTGAAAAAATCTACAAGTGCTGAAGAAGTAATCCAAGGTATTTAAATTATGTTAATGACCTTGAGTAATCTAACAGAATATGTTACAAATTACATTTTACAGCAAATATTCTGTAATCTGTATTGGAATACATTTCAAAAGTAATCCTCCCAATCCTGGCCCTAATACACAGGTTTACCTTTTTTAGGTTTTGCCTCTTTTAGTAGTTACATAATGGAGTTAGAATGCAAAATGTGGTGAGGGAGTGTGGGAAACGGCTTTCCGGATTTAAACCTGGATCAGCATGTCTGTTTACTTTTGCCATACACTCTCACAAAAACTGGTACCATATCTTTTCTGTACTTCTACTTAAAATGTAGGCCTATAACTCATTTTGAGTACATAATTGTATACTTAAGACCTATTGTGTATCTTAAAATGTACATATGTATGATGTGTTGCTCTGGGAATAATAAAAAACATTTTTGCATCTGTAAGGGTATAAATATGTTACCAAAACAAAGGTTCCAGGCCAGGGACGGCTGTTGTACCTTAAACAGTACCATATAGTCTGATTGTATACATTAATATACTGGTGATTTCTTTTTTAGTTTTAGTTTTTTTTTTTTTTTTTTTGGCATTTATTTATTTTATTCAATGTGCGTGGTTGTTTCAGCTCCACTTTGGGGACAAAATTGTCCTCAGTACATGTGACAAAACTTCCTTTGGGGACATTTGGGAGCTTTCTCAATTGGAAAAAATTATTCATAAATAAAGTAAATAATGTGTTTGTTTTTTATTCTAAAAATGCTAAATGCATTGGGGTTAGTATATTGTTATTATAATTAAATAAAACTGTGAAAGTTCCATTTCTCTCTATGAAGGAGGAAGCAGGGGCCATGTGAACAGTCCACGTGAGTCTTTTATTGATACTACTTTTCAGCGTGACACAGACAAAATACTGCTTTTCAGCAGAACATTCAACACAGAGACAATACTTCTTCGTGCATCACTCTTTCTCCCCTCCTGCAGTCTGGACTGCCATTATATCCCTCTCCAGCTCTCACTGCAACACAAAACAGCTGTGAGAGATAATTTCCCACAGATGTCAATCCTTACTGCTCTTCCTCTCCCGGCCTCGCTCTCCACAGAACGTCGCTCGAACATGCCCTCATCTCCACATACCCCCATTGCCCGACTGAGGCAATTTCCTCTAGAGAGGAAAACCACAACAGCCATCTGCGCCCCCGGCCTGTGGATCACCTCGAACTTAAAAGGCTGGAGGCTGGCATCCTTCATGCGATGAAGCCACTGGAGCGAGGCGTGGTCCGAACAAAGATTGAAAGCATGCCCCAACAGGTAGTACCAGAGGGTGAGGACCGCCCACTTGATGGCCAAACACTCCTTCTCTGTCGTGCTGTACCTTGACTCCCTCAGCAAGAGCTTACAACTAATGTACAGCACGGGGTGCTCCTCCATGACCCAAGTGGAAGCCCAGGTGCGGCTTATACCCACCTAGTTGCGCACTTCTTTGGGTTTGCAGTGAGTCCTGTCTGTCTCAACGACCTCAGGACAGCCCTCAGATGCCGCAGGTGCCTCTGCCAATCATTACTTTAAATAATGATATTATCCAGATAAGCAGCGTGTGGTCTGAGGATTCTGTCCATGAGACGCTGAAACATAGCCGGGTCCCAGAACAAACCGAACGGAAGGGTCACGAATTGGTATAATCCAAACGGTGTGGAAAATGCAGTTTTTTCATGGGACATGGGAATTAAGGGGATCTGCCAATATCCCTTCGTCAAATCCAGTGTCAAACAAAAGCGAGCTGTGCCTAACCAATCGAGCAGTTCATCAATCCGAGGCATCGGGTATGCATTAAATTTAGACACTGCATTGACTTTTCTATAATCCACACAAAATCAGATCAAGCCGTTGCTCTTAGGAACCAGAACCAACGGGCTGACCCAGTCACTGTGGGATTCTTCTATTACCCCCATTTCTAGCACGACCTTCAATTCTTCCTGCACCACTTCTTTTTTGTGTTCGGGAAATCGGTAGGGATGACTGCATACTACTACCCTGGGGTCGTTTTGATATGGTGCTCTATGAGATTCGTGTGACTGGGGAGAGGCAAGAACTCGTTAGAGAACTCTCTTTGCAACCTGGCAACCTCCGTGACTTGGGATGGTGAGAGGTGGTCTCCACAAGTAACCGGGGTGACTCAATTGGTGGCTTTTAAGTTAATCTCTGGCCCAAGCTCCTCCCTCTCTGGAACCACCATCGCAAAGTCACAGGAACTGCCTCTCTCCATGGTTTTAGGAGGTTGAGGTGGTAAATCTGATGTGATCTGCCTCTATCCATTCGTTTCACCTCATAATCGATTTCCCCAACTCGCCTCAGAGTGACCTCAAAGGGCACTTGCCACTTGGTGATTAATTTAGAGCTCAATGTAGGGAGCAATATAAGGACTTTATCTCCCGAGTGCCCCTATTATACAGCTGGATTTGACGTTCCTGAGCCTGGAGAAAATTCTCCTGTGCTAGTTGCCCAAGTGTGAGGAGTTTTGCTCTCAAGTCAAGAACGTATTGAATTTTATTTTTACTGTTTGAAGGTCCCTCCTCCCAATTTTCCCTTAGAACGGCGAGCACACCACGTGGCCGACGCCCATAAAGTAATTCAAATGGTGAAAACCCTGTGGAGGCTTGTGGCTCCTCTCGCACAATGCCACTTTTTGCGTGGCTGGCGTATTTGCCTGCTGACATTCACAGCATGCCGTACACCACCGGCGAACATACCCGCAAATGCCCGGCCAATAGAAATGGGCCATCAGATGGTTCAATGTTTTTTCCTGCCCTTGGTGAATGGAGGTTTGGTTACAACCTGAATCCACCAAGGCCTGGTATGTACCTCCATAATACTCACAGGTATCCGGTACGTTCCTGCTCGATCGGGGGCGGCCTGTGGTGCGTCGGGTATCTGGACCAATGTCTCCACCTCCATGGTGGGGCATCGGTCCTGGAAGTGCCCAGGTTCCCTGCAGCTCCAGTAGACCGGCCCAGACTTCACGCCCACACCCTTGGCAGCAGATTCACCAGCCTGTGGGGGAGAGCGGAAAGAAATGGGGGAACTGGTGGGTTGAAAAGTCCCCGGGATCGGGGAGCCGGTTTTGGGGTCATAATTCTCAGTTTCCAGGGAATAGGAACAGGATGGGGGGAAGAGGAGGGGGAGAAAGGAGACAGAGAGAGAGGCAGAAGAAGAGGGATCGCCGGCTCTAGATACGCCGCCATATGGTCCTCAGCCAGCTGAACCGCCTCATCCAGCGACGCAGGTCGGTGCCACTGGACCCACTCCACCATTCCTTTTAGTAGCCGGGTGATGAACTTTTCCAGTACCACCAGATCGAGCACCTCCTCGGCATCGTGATCTTCAGCCAGCAGCCACCTTCAGCAGGTGTCATGGAGCTGTCAGGCGAATGCGAACGGGCGGCCGTGCTCACCGAGCATCAGCGAGCGGAAGTATTGGAGATGTTGCTCTGAGCTTCAGCCAACCCGTTGCAGGATGGCTTTCTTCAGGTCTTCGTACACCAGGAGGTTGGATGCAGGGAGTTGTTGGGCCACGAGTTGGGCTTCCCCGGACAACAGCAGCAGTAGGCGGGCCACCCACTGGGTGCTGGGCCAGTTCTATGCTCCAACCATCTGCTCGAAGAGCTCGAGGAAAGCCTCCGGGTCGTCCTGAGGTCCCATCTTCATGAGTGTGACATGAGGCACAGCCATAGGTGGGTCCGGGGTCACATCTGAAGACCCCTCCTTGTGTACCAAGTTTTGTAGCACCTCTGCTTGAGCCTGGAGGAGCATCTGGATCCGCTGCCCCTGTTCCACATGCAGCTCAAGCCTTATGTTGGGCTTGGTGGATGCTGGCTAGGGTCTTTATTAATTCGGCCAGCGGCAAAGACTCCATGACGGTGTTTCTTCCTCCTAATCCTGGGTTTTGGCACCACTGTGAAAGTTCCCTTTCTCTCTATGAAGGAGGAAGTGGGGGCCAGAGTCTTTTATTGACACTACTTTTCAGCGTGACACAGACAAAATATTGCTTTTCGCTCTTTCTCCCCTCCGGTGGTCCGGACTGCCCTTATATCCCTCTCTAGCTCTCACTGCAACAATAAACAGCTGTTAGAGATAATTTCCCACAGGTGTCAATCCTTACCGCTCTTCCTCTACCGGCCTCACTCTGCGCAGAATGTCGCTCAACCACGCCCCTATCTCCACAAAACATAAGTAAATCTTCGTTTATGCGCGTATGTGTGTGTATGCATGTCATTTTGGTCCATCAAACAAGAAAGCAACCCATATTCTTCAGTCAAACATGACACACAAGGCATTACAGATATATGCTTCTACATTTTGATGAGTTATTATCATATTTAAGTCATGATCCTGACACACAGCTTGTGTCACTCTATAGATGAAGTGCTTTTTCCCTTTTTTGTCTTTTTCATTTTGCAATTCGCTTGACCTCAGAATCCATGTCTCAGATAAGACGATGAACACAATATAGCTCTTATTCACAGCTTTCTGTGCTGTTTAGACCGCACTCCCTGCAGAAGCGAATTGTTTTTGTTGAAAAATTTCATATATATAAACATGTTTGTTTAACTGGGCCTTACGACGCATCAGTGATAAGGGCTGAACAGTTAACAGGTCTTCACCCAATAAACAGGGGAAATTATCGGGCCCCGCGCTTCTTCGTGACACAGTTTGTCAGACTTGCTGATAGAAAACAAATTCTATTCATAAAGCCACACTTCTCTTGGCACCAGTGCAATTCGCGAGCAATTCAATTATAGTTTTGTGCGATAGTGAGCCCAGAGAGAGAATCCAGCTGACAAGAAATATGACAGGACAGTAACGCAGTGTTTATGCAATTAAACTTTCACTGACAATACCTGTCGAGTGATGAATGTCTGGGTGGACATATAAGTGTGAGAGCGCTGCCCCTTAAGGACTGCACATTTTTCATGATTTTACAGCCCATTCTGATCTGTTAGAATGTCGGTGAGTAGAGAAAGAGAGAGAGAATGCAAGGAAGAGAGTGGAAAGTTTCAACTGCACATGGAGAAAAAGGTGTTGAATAACCTTGTGAGTTTAAAAGAACGAGGAGAGGGTGATCGAAACAGCAGAAAATAAGAATAAAGTTTGTATTTGTGACACAGTGAAATGAGAAAACTTGCTGAACCACAGTGGATTGAACCCAATGCAATGATTTAGTTTTTATCACTAGTGTAAAAGTTTGAAAGTTTCAGTTATGTAGTGACATTAAAGTTCTTTTTATTTTCTAAACCAAAGAAATTGTTCACAAAAAGATCAACAGATTTATATAAATGTTATTGATATAATGTTTATCTTAAATGACTCAATGAAAGTTGATAGAATTTGGCATGTCAGAATCTGGATCAGTTTTACTCAAGTTCCTCTAAACTGAAAAGAACAAACGCACATGTACAGTATGTCCATCACTGATGTGCACAGAACAGGGGCTACAGGGGCACAAGCCCCTGCCCCTTTCATTCTGAAATCTAAAGGTGCCCTTCACAAATGAACAAAACGAATTAGCTTAATATACATATGTACAAACAAATAAACAAATGAAGAAAGAAGCTCTAAAGTCGTGATTCAACATTTCTGCTGTCAATAATGTAAAAAAGAACAGAACAAACAAACCAACATATGAGCAAACTGAAGAAATGAAGATCAAAGTCATGATAAAAAAATGTAATAAAATTTTCTATCAAAGAAATTTACATAATTTTCCCTATATGCTGTCAATAATGTAAAAAAGACAGATCAAACACACAAATGTATGAGCAAACAAATGAAAGTATGAACGAATGGAGAATAAAAGGAACAAGTTTCAAAATCACTATACACATGTTTTAAGTGTTTTCTTTTTCATTTTTTATGTAAAAAGTGAATTTTATTTATTTATTTATTTTTAGTTTTGACTCACTCACAAAACGAATGGGCAAACATGCTTATATATGTACAAATGAACTAATGAAGAAAGAAGCTTGAAAGTCACAATTCAAAATGTCATTAACATTTTCCACTTTGTCATTTCAAGTCATTTTCCACTTTAGTTATTCTAAATTAAAGAAAATGACATCCATTTACCCTACATGCTGCTGTCAATAACATAAAAAGAACAACAGAATAAACAAACCTACAAGAGAACAAATGAACATATGAAGGAACAAAGAAAGAAACAAGCTCCACTGTCACAATACAAAATTGCATTTTACATTTTTTTGCTTTAGTTATTCTAAATCAAGGAAAATTCTATACATTTACCCTACATGTGAAAAAGAACAAACAAACCAACAAGCAAACATAGCAAACAGAAGAAACAAGCTCCAAAATCAAGATAAAAAATTTAAATTAATTTGATAGCAAATTACATTCATTTACCCAATATGCTGTCAATAATGTAAAAAAAGACAGAACAAACAAACAAATGTATAAGCAAACAAACAAAAGTATGAAAAAACGGAGAATAAAAGAAACAAGCTTCAGTCACAATACAAATGTTTCAAGTGTTTTTGTTCTCATTTAATTTAATTTTTTATATTTTTGTTTTGTCTCACTCGAGCTTATCTAAAATCAAAGACAATGCTGTAAATAATTTTAAAAGAAAGAACAAATGAACTAAATGAATGAGCATAACATACTGTACATATAAACTAATGAAGAAAGAATACAAAATTTCTGCTGTCAATAACGTAAAAAAAGTACAGAACAAACAAACCAACAAGCAAACAAACAAACAAACATATGAGCAAATAGAAGAAACAAGCTCCAGTGTCATGATACAATTTTTTATCTAATTTTATATAAAAGAAAATTACATTCTTTTACCCTATATGCTGTAAATAATGTCAAAAAGACAAAACAAATGAGCAAAGAAACTAAAGTATGAACAAACCAAGAATAAAAGGAACAAGCTCCAAAGTCACGATACAAAATTGGATCTGCGTATTGTCTTTTTTGTCTTCGCCCAGGGATCGCTGGCTATTGGTCATCTTCATTTCTTTGTGACTTTTATAAGGGTGCTAGTTTCAGGTTTTATTCTAATGGGGATATCAAGCATGCAGTTTTCTCCAAAAGATCAGAGCAGAGGTGAGCTGTTCTTTTTAATTAATCATTTGTCCTTCACACAGTGAAGTTTCTTTCCTCGTCGTACTCTCTCCACAGATAATTAGGCCCCATAGTTCAGTTAATTCCACAGAAGAGCTTGTGCTAGCCACCTGCTCTTTTTGGATAGCTAATCTTTGTCTTGTAAGATTCCGTCCCCGTAGAATTGTCTTGTAAAGAATGAGAAAACGCTGCTGTTTTTCCCCACAGTGACCCACAGTTGCTTGAATTCCTAATGCGGGAACCCAAACCCCCCTCTTCACACCGCTCTTTCGCTCTGCGCACATTGATAGGGAGGTGCTGATTTTAGGTGTATATGGATCGCAAAGTAATCCTATGAATTCAAAGTGACTAACAAAGCAGGCTGCCTCTTTTCCTCCCATGCCGTTCCATTTTTTTCCAACCTGCTAGGGCTTTGTTTCTCCATCATAATTATTTCCAAGTCAGATCTGTACTGATTTCCTGGTGGACTTGTGTACCTCTGACTAACTTGAGAAACAACGGCACGCCGAATAATTCACGCCGCTCCTCTGGGGTGGTGTTCTCTGTTTTTTTTCAAGGACATTTTTATTACAAAGCTGATGGAATTTGCATATTAATTCATTTCTTTCAATTTTTAAGATTAAATGTTGTCAACATGTATCAGTGCGAGGTTTTGACAGAGCTGATGAAATAGGTCAGTCAAGCTTGAACGTCACACCGTTCAAGCAGCCAGCTGCAACCTCTCTCTCTCTCTCTCCCTCTCTCTCTCTCGTTTGCACAAACTCACATCGCACACTCAACCACGCACTTTTTCCCTCCCCGCGTTTTGAGCTACTTGATTAAAGGAAAAGTGCGGCCCATGCTAAAATGACATGCCAAATTCTATCAACTTTCATTGAGGGCTCTCTCCTAAATTAGAATGCCATTAGAGGCTTTTGATTTATAAAGTGCATTTTCATGTTTCACTTCTGTGCCAGTGTGACCTTTTGCGGTTGTAGTTTTGTCTGCCTCGGTCAATAAGCGAAGGGTTTTACATTCATTAATAATTTCTGCATGAGTCTTATAGTAAGTCGCGACAGTGACGGGATGCAGTGCGGTTTATTTATTTCAATCGGCAACCCAAACAATGAACAGATAATAAAAAGAAATGATGGAAGTGTACATTTGAAAAGTTTTGGAACTAAATTTGAATTTGTTGTTGTTGTTTTTAGTGGTCGACCAATTTGGGTTTTTCAGTGGCCAACGTCAGTACATATACAGTGGCCCTGAAATGTATTTGGACACTTCAGTCACATTTAACCCTAAAACAGGCAATGTGCACCACAAGATACATACTCTTTAGTTTCTTATAGGGGGTATCAGAAAGAGTTTCTCACCCAATCTTGTTATCATTTATCATAGTTGGGTCAGTTTTGAGAATGTGGGTCACATGACTTGGTTCAAATTTTCTGTGATCGTTAAATCAGCCTGACCTAAAAACAACATGGCCGCCCATGGTGCAGGACATGCTGACTTTGTGATAATTAAGTATATATTAATCTTACTTTTCTTCAGTAAAAAACCAATAAAACTGCTAATAGTAATTGAGAACATTGTCTTAAGAAAATGAAGCCATATGTTGTTCATGCTTTTATTTAGCACATTTTGAAGTGTGCGTATCCCCTGAGATACACTGCCAGATTAGGGAAGAGAAAGGGTTAATCTACAATATTGCACATACACATTTATTACACTTACACATGTCATACATGCAACCTTAAAGCTAAACTTTTCTCAGTTTTGTTACACACAGTGCTGGGTAGTAACAGATTACATGTAATCTGGATTATAAAATCAGATTACAAAAATCAAGTACTTGTAATTGGATTTAATTAAATTTTAAAATATTTGTAATTGGACTACAGTTACTTTTTATGGATTACATGATTAAATATTAAGATGGCAATGGCAGTAAATTGTTAATAATTTATTGATCACCCTAATCATTCTCTTTTTTGCAATCTTTTGCAATTTTCATTCTAAATCAGCATACCACTGGTATACCTAGCAACATAATTGCTGTTGATTTGATGGTCATTACTTTTTGTTCGTTTTATAATGATTTAATATTGATTTTATGATTTTATGACCAATTGATTTTCATAATGTTTCTATTGTTTTATGCACTTAAAATTAACTTGATGTCTCAGTGTTTTGAATTGTAAACTTTGGCCATGCACTGTCATTGCTGTTAGATTTAATATTTATTGTATGTTCATTCATGTACTGTTTAATGCACTTTTTAAAAATGTCATGAGGAGCTCTTTTTGTGAGGCTCTTTTTGATTTTAATAATGAATGGAATACATTTTCTTTCTTGTTGTACTTTTGTGTTAAAATGATACAGGGTTATCATACTCAAATGCATGTGTCATCAAATAAAATAGAATTAGGTTGGAAGTAATACAAAAGTAATCAGATTAGATTACCCCACAAAAATGTAATCTACAAGATAACATTACTGATTGCTTTTTTTTTCTTTTTTTTTTCATGGAATTTGTAATCAGTATCTGATTACAATTCACAAGTAATCTGTGCAGCACTGGTTACACACACACACACACACACACACAAATACACAAACAAACCCACACACACTCTCTCTCACATACACTAACACACACAAACATACACACATGCACACACTCTCTCTCTCTCTCTCTCTCTCTCTCTCACACACACACACACACACACACACACACACACACGCACACACACACACACATGCATGATATGTCTTAAAATAAGAGGGGGTCAGAAACTCATCATTTTTTGTATCAAATAAAACAGAAATATTGATGACTTTGACTTTTTTTGTACCTTAATAGGGCAACGTATCCTGGGAGATACAACGCATAAAATCCCAAATATATCCAATATATCAAAAATTCCTTTAGATATGTTTTGCTTAAATCCAAATGATATAAAAAGTGACATGAAATGATTTTTGCTAATCATTTTCCACTCTTGCCTGTTTTAGGTTTAAAAATGTATGAATGTCATTGAATTGGATTACAAAATATCAAGCAAGTTGCATTTATTTTCAAAGAAAAATAGCACTAGCACCCTTTTCAAGCCAAACGAGGTTTGTTAGGTTTTAAGTGATAAAACAATAGCTGTTCAAAATGAAGACAAACAGTATTTTGTCTTTTTTTTTTCATCATGCAGCTATAGATTGAATCAAACCTGATTTCAAAAGCCAAGTTTAGCCGTTAAAGGTCGAATGCACTGCTGTGTGCCGTGTGCTGCTCTGATGTAGTGAATCCCCTGGGCTCAGAACTCATTAGTTGTGATTGAAATTGTCTCTGTGACAAGTATTATTACTACAACACCTGTTCACCGCAGAACCCTTCACTTCAGACAACATTTACTGTGTTCAACTTTTAGTCCCTGAATCTGCCTGCCTGTTTCTGCTTCTGACACAGTTTCATGCATGACCAGTTTATATTGTGATATATAAAAAAACCATTGGCTTTTATGAAAGGATTAACATAGAGTATTTTAAATAGATTTCGATGTTTGACAGTGGTTCGCATAGGCCAAATGCACACTGCAAAGTTTTTGGGAGTGACAACTGCATTTCAATGCAAGAGTGTATCCCTAAATTAGGCCACATCCACACTAATATGAAACACTTTTGTTTGAAAACACATCTTTTTCTTTATGTTTTGGCATTCCGTCCACACTGAGACATCGTCTTTGACAGCGAAAACTGAGCTTTTCTAAAATGCTCTCCAAAGTGAATCTTCACGTTGTAATGTGGACAGGGAAAATGGAGATATCTGAAAACGGTGACGTATTTGTTGTCATGTGACACATTCATGTGATCTATTCAGCCCAAAACAATCAAGATGGTGGCCCATGTTGTAGCGACGTTGTTGTGCCTGCTATCCACATTGATAGCATTGTTAAAGATAAATGTTACTTTGTACAGCCTTCACATTGCATTCCTTCAAAGGCGACAGGATGTTTACTCTGAACTGCTGTCAGAAAACAAGGACAATTGCATTTCAGACCATACATGAAGCATCGTTTTTTTTGTATGAGCAGTAAGGGGGTTTAGGCGTTTTCATACATTTCAGTGTGGACGAGGAAATTTTGGAAAACGCTTGAAAATGGCAGTGTGGATGGAGAGCTTTTTGAAAATAAAAACGAAAATGCCGTGTTCAAATGTATTTGGATTAATGTGGATGTAGCCTTAGTGTTCCATGTGAAGGGAATACAGAAGTCACTCCTGAAATTTGGAAACAAGAATCATTGATTCCAACATTGTGACCAGTTTATGTTCGCTATTTTTGAAAGAAATATCAGGGACGACAAAATATTATGGCTCACATGTTCACACGAGAACTGATTTAGCACTAAAAACTAGAAAACGAGAACCTGTTTAACAAGAGAAGTTGTTTAGCGCTAAAAACAACTCATGTGGATGTTCATAAAAATGGCAAAAAAAAGTACAGCTCCTATTTACTTGAATGGGGAAAGACCGAAATCTTCAAAACGGTTGGTCACAATAACAAGCAAATAACTTATTTATCAAATAACTTACTTATAACTCTGGTTCCTATCACTTCCATTGTATTAATAAGACCGGAATATTAATAAATAAACAAAACATCCTTTTGTGTTCCGCATAAAGAATAAAATCATGCAGGCTTTAGGGGTTGCACGACTACTGATTTTTAATATTCGACTAGTCGAACACCTTAGGCGAGTCGAATTCGATTAGTCGTGACATTGATGTGATCTGATCATTTTTGGTTGAGCTATCTCTTTAAGCACTTCAGTTAAGAAGATAAGTGACAAATGAAATTAGCCACAGTGCATAGGCCAACATTACTTGGCCATGTAGAGAGATTGGGAGATTATTGTTTTTAGTCTACAACAAAGTCAAAAAGACACTGAAATGCATTTTCTTATTGACTTCACTCCTTGGTGGGTGACCGGACTTCTTCCAGAACACAGAGACCGATCTGACCCAAAGACTGATAAAAACTGCCCGTCTTGTCACTGTCTCACCCTCATTACCATATTAATAATACATGAGTTCAGTATCCGGCATTTCCCTGCAGATACCTGTAGGATGGAGCTGTACCGGGGGGCAGAGGGTTATCTGACCAACTCTTCTGCCCTGAAATGAGAGGATCCAAACACACAGGATACACAGGGGCTATGTTCAGAATAGCACACTAACATACTACTATTGCATACTAACATTTGAAACACACCCATGCATTTCTGAAATACAAGACTCAGAGAATAAGAGGGATGTCACGATCTCCGCCTTTGATTGATACTTATCTTTTTTTCACTTTTTTCATCCTGTCCCATTGAGGCTTTGTGGCATGTGACGAGACAAAGAGAAATGCCTGTTTGGTGTGTGTCAATAATACTGTCTGCACACACAGACTTTTCCTTGCCTGCGGCTGTCATAATATCATCAAACTGTAATGTCACCAATCCCTGTGAAGATTGCTGCGTACGCACTTTTTTCTCCGTCTTTACAGCTTTAGGATAACACACATCCACTATCATATTTGTCAGCATGTAATTCAGTGTTAATGCATTGCATGGTGGAACCGTTATAAAATTTGACAAAAGTTTTATTTTTGATTAAAAAATAAATAAGAAATTCACTTTGCACTTGTTAGTTAATAAAATAACCCTGCAGTTTTCACCTCCTAACATTTGTGATGGAAAATATTTCATGCAATCCATTAACACTGGGAAACACATCCCTACATTAATTTTTGATTTGCTCTCATCAACTAAAAACTTAAAAACTTAAATCTTAAATTCAGAGGTCTTGTTTATTTTGGATGTAAATAATTCTGCCAACGTTCTATTGATTCTTCAGTTAAAAAAAAAATCGTTTTGCTTCCTCACATTTGTGATGGCAAAAATTCACACAATCCATTAACACAGGTAAACACGACCTTGCATCCATTTTTAATTAGCTCTCCATGACTTGTTTAAAGCGAACGACTACACCTACATGTGTACATTCATTTTAGGCGAAAAGAGTTCTTCAATTACAGCACTTTGAAATTATTTACAACCCCAAATTTGATTATTGCCTGACTTTCTCAGATGAAGGAATAATTAAAACAGTGTTAATAGCAGCTAATTGATATCCTGTGTTTATGGTTGTCACTGCTGTGTCACGTCGCCATTGAGTGATAAATGCACAACTTTATCAAGGCTGCAATTAAACGTTTACATGCTTGACTTGACAAGATATTTACTACCTTTTTTGAAAAGTTGTTCTGTTGCATTTTTCATTAATGTTGCATTAATGTTGCAAACTATTAACTTTACTGTTGCATATTATTAACATCTTGTGTTAAATTGATTCCTTCTTTTTGTTTATGACATATATCCTGCATACACTCATTCTTATGGCCGTATATATTCAGATGGTATAGATATTTAAGGTTGTTTACAGGTCGCTCAATGTTCCATTGTGTGAATGGATGTCAGCCACATATTATAGTCATTTTATATTATAAATGTCAAAATGTGGCTGCTATGGAAACTACATTACACACATACCTATGCTACTATGGCATTAGAGGTATATCCTGAAGATCTTCTGAGGATACAACTCCCGAAAGGTGTTTACAGACCATACAGGTTGCAGCCAAAACGTATGTTTGCGTGTGTATGTATTAGTATCTTTTCTCCAATGTGTGTATGACAGCTTTTTTAAACAAAAAGCTCATATTTTCAGTCTTTCAAGCCACATCCATGAATTTTTAAAGATGTTTGTGAGTAAATCTGTTATTGATGTATAGCTGAAAAAAAAAATGTTGAAGAATACAACTCTCGGATGACTTCAGACGAGAGCACAACTGCATCAAATCGATAGAACTTGAAATTTAAGGCAATGATGCTCTAGTGCCCACAAACATTAAGAACACAAACAACCCTTTTATACCTTCAGTTTGAAATGTCCTTTAAATTGTCACAAAGGGTCATTTGTTTCAGACAGTGCTCTGGTTGTATGATTGCAAAATTAAATTTTGTAGCAATGAAGCACTCTAGCTTTCAATTTTCGGACAATACATAATAAACAAATCAATAATAAATGCATAAAAGATAAGTAAACATCTTCTGGCCAATGGTTGGAAAAGTCCAAGCATGTGAATCGAAACTAAGTCTAAGACTTGTCGCATTACCTGGTCTCAAAAAAATCAGTTTTCTGTGCCTACATTTTTTGCTAAATGATTTTTACGTGGCTCGTTCAACATATCGCTACATGTTTTTGGTGAAATAAACCCTAGAGGAGCTAGAATGTCTAAAGCTGCGTTCACACTGCCAGCGACTTTGTGGCTTGGTGTCGCTTGACTCTGTGATCTGTGTCGCTAGTGGGCGTTCCTACTGTTTGTCGCTGTAACGTTATTGGAGGACTGCACGTCTGGCAATAACGTTTAAAAATTTGATCACGGATGAGACCTAATACTGGTTAAATTAAGATATCATTACAGTTTGACAAGGAATCAATTCTCTTGTCTCAAAAATTGTACATTGTGCAGTGTAGAGTGTTTTATAAAATGTGCAGCAGTGTTCAGTGTATTACATCATTAATAAGACAATCAATCTATCATGAATGAATGAATCAAACTCACTCAGAATGCAGACCGTTTCTGATACGCTTTTCCATGCATCATTGTTTTATTATATCCATGCATGTGGTTACAGACCACATATATATAGAACAGTAAAAATCCCTCACGACGCTGAAACTTCTCCTCTGTCTTGCATGCACTCATCCCCATTCTGCCAGGAGACAGATGACGTGAGCTCTGCTGTCTTCGCTCTCATTGGCAGTCACTCTTGAATGTCGCTCATCATTTGCATAAAGTTTACATTTTCTCAACTTGTCTTGTTGCTCTCCACGGCGATCTCTGTCGCCAACGGCCGCGGCAGCTCGTGTCGCCGGAAGTTGCTGTGCTCTCATTGAAAATTAATAGGATCATGTTGCTGTCTCGCGCGATGTCGCTGGCAGTGTGAACGCAGCTTAAGAAACCGCGTCATTCCGCAAAAATGTCAGGGTCACATTATTTTCATGAGATCAGGCTGCAAAATAATATGTACATTTTTCAACTTTGGTGCTACATTTGTGCTACAGATGTGAATGGTATCTCAAATAGCAAATAGCCTCAATAATCTCTCAATAACCACTCAATAACCCCACCCAGAACACCCTTGCAACTACCTAGCAACACCCTAGCAAACATCCAGAACAACCTAGTAACTGCCTAGTCATGCCCTGGCAACACCTCACAACACCCTAGCATCATGGACGCAACTTTTGAAAACTTTTACAAATCTACTTCTACTTTCTTAACCTCTCATGGGCTTCCTTCATTCAGTATATCTTTGACCATCCAAACGAAACCATTTGACCTCCAGATATATTTGGGGTTGACTCACTTTGTCCTCATAGAACAAGCCAAAGAGTCCCCTAGGTAAAGTGTACCTGTCAAGACTGTCTGCTCCCTCTTGACTCCTGTGTACCTGCTCTCCAAGTATGTAGGGCACAGGGGTCATGGTGATGGTCTAAAGAAAGCAATAGGGCACTTACTTCTGCACCTGTAGCTGCTAATGGGTGCTGAGGGACATCTGGCAGGTTGTTCATTTCCTTCTGTTTAAACATGGCTCTCTCTTCATGTCATTCCAAAGCCAGTTCTGCCACCCCTTCTAGTCTATATATTGGTCAGTGGCTAGTATGTTGATCTGTATTCTCCTAATGTCTCATGTATTTCCAGTAATTAATGACCTCAATGGTCTTCTTCCAAACCATCATATCTGCCTGCTGGAATGTACCGTGTTTATTGTTGAAAGACCTTTCATTCCATGACGTTTCCTCTCGTCTTCCAGAGTTCCAGACGTCCTGGTCTTCACCTCTTCTCCTCTCTGCAGCTTGTTTCTATGTTTCTCTGAGGGGTCCTTCTAAAATTTAAAAGCACAACAAGCCCAACTTTGTGAAATCAGGGCCTCTGAGAAGCGTAGATATCATTACATCATTCTAATGAATTTTGAATTAAGGTTATTATTAGAGCTGTGCTAATTAACGCGTTGACTCATACGATTAATTTAAAAAGTTTAACACATACATGTTTCTTAATCACGATTAAAGCATTTACCGTTAATACAGCATAAACCAACATAAACACTGGTTTGAAGGGCGGAAGCTTTGCAATGTGTCCACCCGGTCTCATTACCAGGGACAGATTAACCACCAGGCCGATTGGGCCGTTGCCCAGGGTCCTCTAAACCCAAAAGGCCCCGAGCTCTAAATCAATTATTTATTTATTTTGAGATACCTATAATAAATCCACGTAAATGTCAGCCTTACGCTTCCAAACACAAAGATAAGGTGCAGTTTACCCTGGCTGTGTACAAAGCTGATGGTTTAAATTCATATAAGTGACAGAATTCATGCAACAGTATAGAGGACATTAAAATGTTTAAGTCCTGCATGCATTTAATGTTTAATGATAAAGAGAAAGGTGCCTTAATACCCTAAATAGCAGCAGATGCTACATATTATAGGACTTCTTCAGGATGCTTTGATTTTTAAACAATTCAGCATTTAACTTGTGTAATTATTGTCTGCACACCAGAGAAAAAGAGGGAAAAAACATTTGCTCACTGTTTATCAAGCGCTGAAACTTTGCCAGGTGAAAAACAATATGGAATAATGTGTTACAGTCACAAATGCAATGGTCCTGCACAACATTTGTAAAACAGAACGATGGTGTCTTGAGATGCTTTTATAAATATTAAAGTTCTTTGAAACTTAACAGTGAGTTGTGGCACAACGATCAAAGACGTCCGTCCAGTGCGTGTTTACATGGCCTCGACGCACATGTGAACAGCCCGTATCTCGCCCTATAGCCTACTTGAAAAACTGACCCAAACTTGGCCCAAAACCTGTAGGTTTGTCAGGTACCATCAGACTCAGATCGGGTTGATGACCTCTAAACATGCAGAATAATCGAATAGTGATTTTGGTATTTGAATACCATGCACATCCTATTAATAATGCATGATTTTCGATCGGTTCATAATTAAAAATTACATATAACTGGCCATGTAAGTCAGTGCTCCAAACTTTTCTTCTGTCAATTTGAAAAATACAACCAAATCTGGCAAGCATCCTGTAGTGCATAAAAGTGAACGTAGTCACGTGACATGTCATGGGGTGCCTCCATGGTGTACCGGCCCATAGGCCTCTCAGTTCTTAATCCGTCCTTGCTCATTACACTGACACACACACCACAAACACACACAACAGCCATGTCAGTGATCAAATGAAGGAGAAAGGAGCTCTTGACGCTATTTGTTGTACAAAACAAACCCAGATGGGATTTGTGACAGAAATCAGAAAAGTATTTTTCAGCCTATGTAAGGCGCAATTTAATTACCACAGATGCACGCCAAGTTTTAACTATCACCAAAACGCAGAATGAGATGTTTTTGTCTGCAAGTGCTTTTCATGTAGAGTTCAAAGTGGAGCTTGATGCTGGCGTAGACGCCCTGACGCAAATCATGAATGCAGCTTCACGATTGCTGTAGCAAAGCGAATAGCCACAATCTGCCGGCAGATTACTATTGTGGAGGGTGAGAATTTAAGAGACTTTCAAAATCTTCGAATAATCGCGATTAACTACAGAACAAATATGCGATTAATCGCGATTCAATTTTTTATTGACTAACAGCACTTTTATTACAATTATTATACATTGGTGTTTTCAAATTTGTTAGTAGTTTCATGATTGTTTCTTTGTTATAATTAAGTTATAATTAAGTTATATATTGTTTTTAAATTAGTTTTTAGTTTAATACTATTTTCAAATTTGATTTATATTTTGTTTTAGTGTAAGTTACTTTCAGCAGTTTTTTTGCTAGTAAGAATCAAGTTCTAATTAAGTTCCATTTGGTTTATAAATTAGTTTTTAGTTTAATACTATTCTCAAATTTGCTAAGGTTAAAGGAATAGTTCACCAAAACTATTAAAATTATCTCATCATTTACTCTCCCACATGCCATCCCAGATGTGTATGACTTTCTGTCTTCTGCAGAACACAAATGAATATTTCAGCTCTGTAGGTCCACACACCATTCAAGTGAATGGGTGCCACAATTTTGACGCTCCAAAAAGCACATAAAGTCATCATAGAAGTAATTCATATGACTCCAGTGGTTAAATCCATATCTTCAGACGTGATATGATAGGTGTGGGTGAGAAACAGATCAATATTTAAGTCAATATTTGCTAGAAATTCTTCTCCCTGCCCAGTAGGGGGCATATGCATAAAGAATGTGAATCACTAAAAACAACACAAGAAGAAGAATGTGAAAGTTAAAGTGGAGATTGAATGAGCAGGGAGGAGAATTTTATAGTAAAAATTGACAAAAAAAATGTATCTGTTTCTCACCTACACCTATCATATCGCTTCTGAAGACATTGAATTAACCACTGGAGTCATATGGATTACCTTATGCTTACCTATGTGATTTTTGGAGCTTCAAAATATTGGCACCCATTCAGTTGCATTGTATGGACCAAAAGAGCTGAGAAATTCTTCTAAAAATCTTCATTTGTGTTCTGCTGAAGAAAGAAAGCCATATATATCCGGTATGGCATGAGAGTGAGTAAATGATGATAGAATTTTCATTTTTGGGTGAGCTATTCCTTTAACAGTTTAACTTTATTTTTATAGTTTATTATATTCCAGTTAGTTTTCAACCACTGTTTTAGTTTCATTCAATTTTTGTATTTTTTCGTTTACTTGGCATGTTGTTAAGTCAATAGTTTAAATTTCAGCACATAATAAAAACCATGTTTCGAATTAGTTTAGGAAGCAATTGAGGAATCAATAGAACATCCGCAGAGATATTTTCTAAAAGCAAAAACGATTCGCTCCCCATCTAAAATTTGACGATTATTAAATTCTGTTAGTCATTTTATTTCGGTTAGTTTTACAGTTAACTACTGTGTTTGGTTTGGTTTTAGTCTTTTGTCAACTTTTAATTAGCCATTTTGTTAAATGTATAAAATATTTTAAAATCAGTAGTTTTCATCTTAGTTCTAGAATACAGTAATATCTCAGCTTTGAATTAACATTTTAGCTGCTAAAAGGCTTGTTTTATAGGCTCATACATTAAACTCATGTAAAGCATCACATATATAACAGCTTACACAGCATCAGAGCATGCTGTTTCACCAAGTGTTTTTCATGATCTGACACATAACTAAAGAATCTGGTTTTAAATCTGCCTCTAAAGAGAAATTGTGGTGGCGATGCATGAACTTGGCATTCCAAAATGCATCTATTTCTAAATAAAGTAATCAGAAAGCAGACATGGCAATGCAAGTGCTGACAAACCATTCACACCTGAATTACAGTATACACTAACAGTATATCTAAAGTATTTTGTGGACAGAACAGAGAGAAGAAATAAGCTCTTATTCAGTGAAGTCTGGGACTGTCTGTGGCATAGATTATTCAAAAGACAAATAGTACAATGTAAAGTTTTACTGCGCCTCATTTATCATGAGGGCAGTTCCAAGTCCATATGCTTCCTTATGCATTTCCTTTTCCTGTTGTAGAGAACATATGGCTCCAGTTTTTTGATGGATGCAATTTCCTTTTAGAATATTTTGTTCCTTTGTGTGTAATTGTTTGCTCTTTTTTTTTTTTTTTTTTGCATGCTTTTGGTCAGGATTGGAATGCAAATCCAGATTCTAATTCTTAAAGCTGTTTTTTTTTAAAGCATATTTCATCTGATCAATGATTAACATTATTCTACTGAGATTTGCTGTGTTTACCTCAAGTGTCATTTGTTTCCCTGTTCGCCATGGTGACATCTCAACCCCACGTTAGAGCTTTTCTTGCCAGGGAATCCTTTTTCATTATTGCAGGATTAAATATTGATCAAAATTTTAAGTGTCTCTAAATGCGGCTTGTTTATAATGTATTGCAACCACTACTTCAAACGAAGGCATTACAAAACCTCGAAATTATTTACTTCAGAACTATTTATAAAGATCACACTGCACTTTTACGTGTAGAGTAAAACATTCATGCATGTAAAAGACACTCGATACATAAAGGAGCTTGTTGGCCAATACAGTGACATGAAGAAATGACCTGAATTGTCAATTGTAGATAACATACTTGACTTATACCCTTTTAAGTTGGGTGGCATTGAAAAATCACCACCCGCATCTCAATATGCAGTCAGCCAGCAGGCCAATTAGCACAGTGATGCTTGAATTATACATCATAACTAATGTACAAAGTAAAGCCTTCATCCATTAGACCCAGACCAGGACGGCACAGCCTTGCTTCTCAAACCAGTCTGAGATGACGGGAGAGCGAAATGCCTGGGAGACCAGATTTATCTTTACGTTAAACGCCTGACATCCTGAATTGGTACTAATATTTATAGAAATGTAAATTGAGGAATGTTAGCCAGAGTAGTCAAGCTTTCCTAGTAGCCTATAAGTCATTCGTGAGCCTTTAAATGTGTGTTGGCTGTGTACCGTGAGTATTGTGGCGGACAAGGGTCCGTACATACCATCCAAGACCTGACAGGTGGTTATTAATGGTCAACACTCAGCAAGGAGTGTAATTCTTTTAAAATCTCATCATTTACTTGCAGACACATTCATTCCCAAAGATTTAATAAAGAAAATGAATCCCCAGGCCTTCCAGACCATAAATTGACCTCAGTCCCACACAAATAATATTTTCCTTTTAAAAACCCATCTCGGAAATTGACAGTTTTATATGAGGAGCAGATTTTAAAGCATCTTGTATATCGTAAAATGTTGTATTTTTAAACTCCACCAAGATACACTTTTCCATGAAGAGGGTGTCTGAGGAATCATCTAGATTTCTTGTGTTTTGATGGGTTTCGGTGTTATCGTCTCACTTGGATTGTAAATGAAAGGGAGTTGGATCAAAATACACACAAGTTCAAGTGTGTGGAGTGTTTTGCCAGTGCTGGAATACAGTTGCATTGTGGGGATGTAGGTTTTAGTCGAACATACAAGATTTCGCAAAGTCTCCCTCGGCACACACTGCAGATATCCCTTAATCTCATGGATTGGACGATATTGATGATCTAGCAGATCTACCCACAATCTTATAGCCACATGGGTCTCTGCTTAGAGATTGGAAAACCTATTTGTGTTCAAAACAATTGTTTTTGACAGTGAAATGTGGTAAAACTTCTTTTAAAGGAGTAGATCACTCAAAAAATATAATTCCAAACCCATATGACTTTCTGTCTCCAGTGAAACACAAAAGCATAAGTTTTGAAAAATATAATGGCTGTTCTTTTCCACATAATGAAAGTGAATGTGGAGAAAAGCTGTTGAGCTAGACTGATTTTACAGTGAAATCGGAAACAGTATGTTGACTTTACTTTAGCTAAAATTGGTCTGTGCTAACGAAATCTGAGACACTGCCCCCAGTGCCAAAGTGGTAAGTGTTGTTGGGCATATGGGCATGTGTGAGCTCTATTTTCTGAGTATAATGTCCACAGAGGGGCACCAAAAGCAAGTTGTAAAGCGAGTTGTTTTCAGCTGTACTGAATGTAATACAGTGAAGAGGAATTCCAAATTCCAAACCCCAAACCTAAACCTAACCATCAGTTAAAATTTGACGTTAGGGGGAAAAATGCAACCTCCGAATCACGCTAATCACTGATTATGCAAATGCGATTACTTCCTGGTTCCAATGCAGGATGTGAACCCAGGTCTCCGACACTGCTGATGTAACAAGCTTCCAGCTGCACCACAAGAATCAGAATCAGAATCAGAATGAGCTTTATTGCCAAGTATGCTTACTCACACACGAGGAATTTGTCACGGTGACAGAAGCTTCCAGTGCAAGAGAATGCAATGTATATACATACATACAAGCATATACATTTAAACATATATACATATAGTGACATATAAAAATAATAATAATAAAAAAATACGATATAACAGATTTTTTTTTTAAAAAAGGTATGGTAAACGAGCCTGAGCTGATGCAAAAATGTCTGATGGGAGATGCGGCTTGACAGACCCATTGTACAAAGGTGCCTGGATTTGTTCCTGGCAGGCAGCAGATGCCCTAACCCCACCCATATGGAGTCTGTAAGGCTGAGTAGCCTGCCTGGAACAACCTCAGGCAACTTTCTCCTATCACGGCTTGCCAGTGAGTCGCCATAATGTGGCCGATCCTAGGGTACTGGAACTCGTGGAAACAACATGATGACTTCCCATGTGATCATGTTGTTAGAGCACTGTTGATCTAATGATAAGCTAGTAATACATATTAGCAGCCAAGACATCTATTCAGTGAGGGAGGTGCAATGTCATTTTAAGACAATTTCCCCCCCAAAATTGTTACTTTTATAATTTACAAGACATGCTTTATGCCTCATACAAGTGCTTTACAGATATAAATTCATAAAAATATCATATCAACCTCAGCCGTCCCACCAGTTCTGTGGAGCAGATGATTGGTTTTTGGTCACCTGTTTAGTCATGCTGTCAACTTTTGGGCCTTGTGTAGTGTTTTCACAACCAGGATCAAAGATTTAGACCTAAAGATTTAAAGATTTGATTATTGCCTGAATGTAATAAACACGAGAATCCTTGAGAGAGGAGACCTTGCTAATAAATCGGTTGTGACGTGTTAAATACAGTAGGTAGACGTTAGAGCTAATCTGTGAATAAAGAATGTGGATATAAACATAAAATTAGACAACCCAAACAAGACCAAAACTGACTGTGATACACAAAGCAGATGAAATGAAAATACATGTACAGTCCAGAAATGAGAAATGTAACAGGTGATGTGATAGAATATGAAGTAGACAAATTTAAATGTCATCTTCGAGCTGAACAACTCTTCTATAATAATTGCCAAAGTGATTTTGCTTCTTTTCATTACAAATGCCATTATCATGTCAAAGTAATGTTTACGCTTTGAAATATTACCTAATTAAATGTATACTTACATTTTGGATACTGAGCAGCTCATGATTTCCAGCCACGTGGATAACCGCAGTTTAACAGTTTAATACGCTTCATCTCTAAAAGCAAATTAATGAGAGAAAATTTGCTTATTTTACTGTTTGAACAAAACTAGTGCTCTGTCCCTTTACAAAGAGAGATGATGAGAGAGATGCATGGAGATAGATGGATTTACAGTCCAACAGAAAGAACCCGTTGATTTCTTATGTTCCAATGTGTGGAATGCTAATTTTCATAAGCATGTTAAAACGAAAAAATGTGGGAATTTCGCACATCGTGAACACAGAATGTGCAGGAATACTTAAAATGTTGCGCAAGACGTGCACTCCTGCTCCAAAATTAATGAAGTTAGATTTTTTTCTACACATTGGTAATTTATGTTGCTAAGACTCTTGGAAAAGAGTGAGGACAGTTCTAGGAGAGTGCGCTTCGTGTCTGCACATTCATGTGCGCTCACGCAACAGCGTCTCACCACGTACAGTATATTATGCGCTCTCGCGTCTTTGGGAGCTAAAATATAATCATGCTCGCTCGTCTCTGATAGCTCAGTTATAGAAGACTTTGTTCGCTCTGTGTAAATTTTGTGCTCTGTCGCTTGTTGTCTGATTGCACTAACTTTATAAATGCTGCACTGGCCCGATCGGGCAAGTGACAGTTATAGCAACTGGCCCGAATCTCTCTCACACCGGCCCCAGGCCATCGGGCAGTCCTTATTTGTCATGCCCTGCTATTTTACAGTAAACAATTAAAAAAATATATATATTAGGGCTGTCGATTTAATGTGTTAATTCGGTGCGATTAATTATATACAAAATAACTTGTTAAAAAAATGAATGCAATTAATCATGTCTCCGGACCGTAAAAAGGAATATTCCTTAAATCTGAGCAATTCAAACTTGTAGTACCACCTGTTTTCTCCAGGGGGCTGTAAGCAAAACTCCAGCTGTATAGGCAATGCGCAGCTTATACAGACAGAGAACAAACCACATTTACCGAGGGCAGACAACACAAGATGAGAACATGTTCTTGCGTTCAAACACAGCTTGATGGAGCACAAATCCGAAGGCAGGGATCTCAAGACGTGTTTTTCTAAGTTTCAAACTTAGTTTAACTTGACACAGCGACCTAAAAACTTTATGTTATGAGGCGACACAACCAAGACGTTCCAAATTCGTCTGACGTAGATGTACATTGACGAGTCCTTAAACAAGCCCTTATAATAAAACTCGGACTGATTGACGAATTCAGACGAATATACTGTATTGCTGTAGACTGTAGACCAATGATAGTCTTATGTTCAGTAATATAGAAATTAACAATATATTGGATTGGATTGTCTTTTTTTTAATGCTTTACTTGTGTGCCAAAATAATGTAATGCATTTTAATTATCTGTATTATTGTTTTTTTATAATATATATTTCATTTATAATTTAAATATACAATTTATAGTTATTTAATCATTATACTGTATATTGAACTATTATTATTTGAGGGGCTTTCTCAGCAAATATTCATGTATACGATTCATTGCGATTAATTTGATTATTAATTGGCATACCATGTAATTAATTCGATTAAAATTTTTAATTGATTGACAGCCCTAATATGTGTGTGTGTGTGTGTGTGTGTGTGTGTGTGTGTGTGTTTTAGAAGTGAAAGGTATGATTTACCATATGGTTAATGGTGAACATTTATATTATGTTTAATAGATTTGCGTAGTTACAGTAGGTTAGTATATTAATATTATATAATTTGATGGTTCTAGTGGTTATTTGTGCCTTGTAGTGTTAGATGGATTACCAGTCAAAGTTTGTCTCTGGCTAAGCAAAGCTGGCATGATTCCCAGTCTTTGTTATTACTCCATAGCATGTACAGTATATAGTCAGGAGGGATATTCTAAAATTCAGCATATTGTTCTGGCTGATTTCGGAAGCACGAGTGTCTGTCGCAGAGGTTTTACTATATAATTCATATTGCCGTCATTATCAGCAAAGAGAGGGCGCGTGCTAAGTGACCTCTCCGTCTGAACGGCACACGTGTTAAAAAAGAACGCCTTGTCTTTAAGCCTGTCTCATTCTTAATGAAAACGGCAAGTTCCAACGGCCTCTGATCTTGAGTTTTAGTCAAATAGAACTCTACGCTTGACTGACAGCTCTGATCTAAAGCATTTAAGTGTAAGTTTTGATCTCTCTGCCTTTGATTAAAACTAATGAGCTCATTTAATTCAAAATGGGAATGTGTGATAAGAGAAATAATGTTGATGTGATTGGATAAGAGAGGCGAATTAAACTCTTAGAGCTGAAGTTTTTGCTTATATAGTGTATTAAAAGGCTGTTGGCATATTCTTGTGTGTTAGATGATGAGAAAAATTTCATAGTAATTCATATTTAATCAGAAGAAATGAAATGACTAAATATAACATGGCTCTGCCTTTTCCCTAGAGTGATAAAGGACTAGTTAGATTTTAAATGACATTTAATTCATGTTCTCAGAAAGAAAAAGAGAGAGAAAATGGAGGAAGAGACAGCAGTCCAAACGCAGAGCCGTTTGAAGTCGAGTCCAGCAAAATTGTCCAGGTGTCCCTTAGGTCATTTTACGTCTGCTAGACCTGTCCAAACCACAGCGTCCTTTGCTCTCTCTGGATTTCTGAAGTGTAGACTGATCTTAGTTCGAGATGTCTCTTTGAAGCCAAAACTTTTTTTGAAGCCATACACCATTTTGAGTTGTCATTGATGTTTCAAAACCCCTAACCCTAGGTATGAGCAATATTAACTGTGATGCTTTCCTTAGCAAGCACCACTAATTAAAACGATTTTATCTGTTCACTTGTTTCAAAGCCACAGGAGTGGAGTCAACTACACTGTGTACGATGCCTGTTTGTCACATGTTGAATGTCAAGACAAGTTAAAATGTGCAATTAATTTAGCTCTAATCAAGCGTGTTATGGCAAATTAGAAAAGCCTCCTTTGTTTGTCAGGTGCCCTTGTGTTAAGATCAAGGCTAGAAATACGCATTGTGCATGAGAAATACATTCATTTGTTTGCATTCTTTTGATGTTCTATTTTAAATTATACATTATAACTAGATTACATTTGGTACATTTTCTTCAGAAAAAAATGACATATTATAACTTCATATCATTCTTCTGAAGAAAATGTGAGTGGTGCTTGCTCATGTAAAACCAGCCACCACAATGCTAGAGTGTTCTGGGTGGTTGCTATGGTGTTCTGAGTGATTGCTAGGGCTTTGCTAGGTGAGTGCTAGGGTGTTCTGGGTGGTTGCTAGGTGGTTACTAGGGCATTGCTGTGTGGCTGCAAGGGTGGTCTAAGTGGTTGCTATGGCATTGCTTGGCTGTTGCTAGTGTGTTCCGGGTGGTTTCTAGGGCATTGCTAGGAGGTTTTTAGGGTGTTCTGAGTGGTTGCTATGGGTATTGATAGGTGGTTGTTAGGGTGTTCTGGGTGGTTGCTAGGTCTTTCCTAGGGGGTTGCTAGGATGCTCTGTGTGGTTGCTAGGGGTTTGCTAGGTGGATGCTATGGTGTTCTGGGTGGATTCTTATACTTTGTTAGGTGAGTGGTGTGATGTTCTAGGTGGTTGCTAGGGTGTTCTGGGTGGTTGCTAGGTGGTTGCTATGGTGTTCTGAGTGATTGCTAGGGCTTTGCTAGGTGAGTGCTAGGGTGTTCTGGGTGGTGATAGGTGTTTACTAGGGCATTGCTATGTGGCTGCAAGGGTGGTCTAAGTGGTTGCCAGGGTTTTCTGGGTGATTGCTAGGGTGTTCTGAGTGGTTTCTAGGGCATTGATAGGATAGGTGGTTGTTAGGGTGTTCTGGGTGGTTGCTATGGCATTGATTGTTTGTTGCTAGTGTGTTCTGGGTGGTTTCTAGGGCATTGCTAGGAGGTTTTTAGGGTTTTCTGAGTGGTTGCTATGGGTATTGATAGGTGGTTGTTAGGGTGTTCTGAGTGGTTGTTAGGTCTTTCCTAAGGGGTTGCTAGGATGCTTTGTGTGGTTGCTAGGGCTTTGCTAGGTGGGCGCAAGGGCGTTCTAGGTGGTTAATAGGGTGTTCTGGGTGGTTGCTAGGGTGTTCTGAGTGGTTTCTAAGGCACTGATAGGATAGGTGGTTGTTAGGGTGTTCTGGGTGGTTACTATGGCATTGCTAGGTTGTTGTTAGGGTGTTCTGTGTGGTTGCAAGGGCATTGCTAGGTTGTTGCTAGGCTGTTCTGGGTGGTTGCTGGGGCATTGCCTGGTTGTTGCTAGGGTGTTCTGGGTGGTTGCTAGGGCATTGCTATGAGATTTTTAGGGTGTTCTGAGTGGTTGCTAGGGCATTGCTAGGTGTTTTTTGGGGTGTTCTGGGTGGTTGCTTATATATATATATATATATATATATATATATATTATTTTAAGTAGAAGTTAGATTATTTTTTTCCCCTTAATTTACTCAGTTTATTAATTTATTCTTCATTTTCTCATTTCTTAATTTACTCATCATCACTATGGAGACAAATATGTATCATAGTACCAGTATGGTGAGTTATATTTATTTGCCATGAAGAGTTTAAAGCAATTAACCATGTTCTGCATGGTTCTGTTTGGTTTTATTAGTAAATACAATTAAGACATTGTCAACGTTTGATTAGCACATTTGCCCCTTATCAGCATGTGCTGTTTCATTAACTGTCTACCTAGTGATGATAGAAACTCAGTGAGAAGTTATTAAATAGTGTCATACTCACTAAGGTAGTCTGATAGGTTGCCCTCTCTAGGGCTTTCCTGTGAGCTGTGTATTGGTTTGGCAATGTAGAGTTAGAGGATTTTTGTTTGTGTTTGTTTCTGCAGTGGAGTCGAGCAGCCCCAGTCTTCTGTCGCCGGATAACACTCTAGAACGCTCCTTCTTCATCCGTATGAAGTCCACGCTTACTAAAAGAGGCATACACATCAAGTCGTCTGGGTACAAGGTAAGACTGTGACCAAGAGACAATAGTGTCGTCATGTTTTAACAGAATATAAATCTTACCTAGTTCTTCAGACTCACATTGTGTGTGATTGACCGAAATATCATCCAGGGCGAATAACTGGCTGATATTTGGCACTTGTTTGCTTGGCTCATTAACAGAAGTGTTAACATTTTTAACATACTGTATTTACTGTATGTAAAAAATTGTAATAGTGATAAATCAACTAGGCCAGTTAATCGGATGATATTTGGCCCATTTTGAGAGTATCGCAATTGTTATTTCCATTGTGTTTAAAGTATTAATTTAAATTCAGCAATTTTGCGTGAATCTTAGTTGCTATTATAAGTTGTTGTTATTTTTATGGTTATGTATACTGTATATACATATATTAATAATTATATATTTATTGGCCACTAGCTGACTTGCTCTTTAGATATTGGTATTGACAAACTTTAATAAATATTGTAGAAAAATTTGTAATATGTTGAATATCAATATAATTAAATTCATTAAATCATATAGTGATGTATCATATAGTTTATCTTCATGCAAGCCTGCGTACACATGCATGGATGTTGTATTTTGGCTTCACTGTACATAACGCATAATTATAATTCATTTAAACCTGATCTCAGTTTAGGAGAATCTGTGCTGTCAGTAAAGGGTTAAACTTTTGATGTACTGTGTCATGTGACAAAACAACATGGCGCTGATCACATCAGAGTTTTTCTTTGGGAGAAACGCCAACAAAACTACATCTGGTCAGAAGCCTAATTAAGTGTTTACATTGAAACCTGTTTGAGTCAAAAGATTAGAGTCTCTAGTTTCATCCGATATGCAGTTTTTTTTTTTAAATTTGAGCGATTTATCTCGAAACTCCATGCTACTAAACACAATGTACTCTAATGTGTACAATAGCACAATATGTACAATGTCTACAATAGTCATTCACTAAATAGGGAGCATCCTATAGCTTTCCTATTAAGCCAAGTACATTCAATCCAAACTTCCAATCAAAAGTTCAGTTTCAGGCTGCAGAGGAAGTTTAAACCACTCAACATGGTTGGCAGATATGGGATAATGGTAATCAGTGCATAGATTCAGAATTTATAATGTATCATTTTATTTAAACATGTTTGGCTGTGATTGGATAATGCTGGCCATTACTTATAATTATGATAATTTCTGATTGGTAAAATGCTAGTGCAAAGAGAGAACATTGATATTTTGTTGCCAAAGTAGAAAAAAACATTGTAACATAGAAGTCAAATTAAGTCAAATCATTTTTATTTGTATAGTTTTTTATTTGTGCCTTTCACATCTTGTTCCAAAGCAGTTTACAGAAAATCAGTTGTAATGTCTGTAATGTCTCAAAAACATGAATAACCAACACTCCTGGAAACATAGTTAAGCCATTTAATGGTATTATTTAAAGTTTCACAACTTAGTCCCACTGTCCACATATGTGGACATCAATTGTTAGGAAAACTATTTGCTCTAGAATTTTTTTATATCATTGTACTGATTTTTAAATTGCCATGTTTGATATTTTAGTTTGTATACATATGTGAATAAGAAATGGCCACGTGCAAGCTAAAAGTGTATAGTTTTATTGAAAGTAAAACCTTCAAGCATATTTCAGATTTGTTCAGAATGCTTATATTTATGTGGTTTTCTACATACAAATGTTTACTATTACAAATACAGCTCTGGAAAAAAATTAAGCGACCATTGCCAAATGATCAGTTTCTCTGGATTGACTATTTATATGTATGTGTTTGAGTAAAATGAATATTGTTGTTTTATTCTATAAACTACTGACAACATTTCTCCCAAATTCCAAATAAAAATATTGTCATTTAGAGCATTTATTTGCAGAAAATGACAACTGGTCAAAATAACAAAAAAGATACAGTGTTTTCAGACTTTGAATAACGCAAAGAAAACAAGTTCATATTCATTTTTAAACAACACAATACTAATGTAATGAACTTAGGAAGAATTTCACAGCTTTCAAGCATTTTGGCATGCTCTCTACCAGTCTTTCACATTGCTGTTGGGTGACTTTATGCCACTCCTGGCGCAAAAATTCAAGCAGCTCGGCTTTGTTTGATGGCTTGTTTTCAATGTGGTTCAGGTCTGGAGATTGGGCTGGCCATGACAGGGTCTTGATCCGGTGGTCCTCCATCCACACCTTGGTTGACCTGGCTGTGTGGCATGAAGCATTGTCCTGCTAGAAAAATCAATCCTCAGAGTTGGGGAACATTGTCAGAGCACAAGGATAACCTTGTATGTTGCTTCATTCATGGGTCCTTCACAAAGACGAATCTGTCCGATTCCAGCCTTGTTGAAGCACCCCCAGATCATCACCAATCCTCCACCTGGTCGTCTAATGGTTAGACAGAGACCTGGACAGGCCTTCAAGCCACAGTGTCTCGCACCCACTGTGAAATTTGTTGGAGGATCGTGATGATCTGGGGGGTGCTTCAGCAAGGCTGGACTCGGGCAGATTTGTCTTTGTTCCCACATCCATCTGAACGTGGTTTCGATGCAAATAAGCGTGAAGTCGGGGAGCACACTAAACCATAGAATAAATATTCATGCATGTGCATTCGCATATATTACCAGCCAGACAAGGACACTTCTTATTGCATTTACTCCAAATTAGGTCAATATTTGTGTTGTTACATAATACAAAAGTATGAATTTTGCATATGGCGCAGCAGCATCCAGTAATCGACATAAGGTGAAGAGCGGCGAAGCACGGCACGCATCATGGCTGTTTATATCTCCCCTCCACTCTGGAGGTCGAATCAAAGTGAATTCTTCTCCAGCTCAAACCTGACTTCTCTTTTTTTTCTTCTTTTTTTTTTTTTTTTTGAGGGGTCTCGGCCCTCAGCTCAGTTAATGCACTCATGTAAAAGCTCTCTATCATTACTTGGGCCGTATCGCATTTCAAAAGCACTCTAGAGAATCCCTAGGAACAGATGAATCTTATTTCTTATGTATACCTATTCTATATTCACCGACGCGGTGACGGGCGAGAGAGAGAGAGAGAGAGAGCATTGTGTGCTGAACCATGAATTATAAAAATTGATCCCTTTGTTATGTTGGCTTGTATTAAATTGAGATATGCTATGCGGCTGCCTCTCGCCACGGCCATGGTGAACCCTTGCCATGTCAGTTTGCATTTAGCAGCCTGAGCATATTTAATGTTTTGCCAGAGCTTATGATGTTCTTGCCAAGAGCACTCCTGCGGCAATCCACCGGCGAGTCACGCTTTGTGGCAATTACTTCAAAAGTTGTATTTTCAAACTAACTTTTTGATGCCCCTCTCTTTGGGCTTCAGAAGAATCATTTCCATTTTTTATGTTTTTTATACCGCTCAATTATATTTGTTGAAATGGAGGGCGTTATGTGTGTATTCTGGAGATGGCGTGTTATTTGCATGAGCTGGCATGGTCTCTGACGTAGCACTCTGTTTACCAGAATCGGTGTACAGGGTTGGTATCACACCGTAATTGGACATCACGTTCTGATCATGGCGTGCTCTGATGTCTTTTTAGGTGTATTTGTAACTGCCTGTTTGCCCATCTAATGCATGCTCACATGCAATAACACACCAAGAAAAAAAACAGCCTGCCAGAATCCATTTTTCAAAAAATACCAGAACCAAATTATTAACATTAAGAGGAACCCGAATGTAAATAAATTCTGTACGATTTCCATTCCTAGTAAATACAGTATTGCTAAATATGAAAAACGGTCATAGAAAAAAATGAACTTTAACTATGCTATTTCCAAAAAAAAAGGGTTTAACTACACGTGAGCCCTGTTCCAAACCCTAATGAGCTGCCTTGCTGTCTACGGATTAAATTGGCAGCTGTCTTCTAAGGAGCATCCTAACTTGTTGTTAAGCTAACAATTTACTACTTAAATAATCATAAAAATACATAACACACACAAATAGTGTGTAAAAGAGTGATGTTTATTGAGTGACCATCTTTATCAATATGTTTAATAATTGAATGTAATATATGTCTAGTTGTACTCCATTTCTCTAAATACATGCAATACTGACTAAGATTTTGACCATAACGAGGTGTCTTTGTAGGCAGCATAAATTGCTGCCTACCTTTTGGAACAGCCTTTGCTTCGGGAGCACACCTACGATCCCTTACGATGCTGTCTAGGTAGTCAGGTTTTGGATCTCTAGTCTCACAAAATATTTAATTAAAATATATTTTTTTTCAAAATGTGCCTGAAAAACAGGTATTTCCAGCTAAGACTGAATGTGACAGATGTCATCGAAGTATAGAATCATCTGTAATTGCCCCTAATTTATGATTCTGTGAAAGTTAGAACAACTCCAACCAGGAGCTCAAAGATTCACTCTTTTTAGTGACTGTGGCAGTCAGTCAGTCCCAGGGCTTGGGCTTGCTTGTCCCTCAGAGGAAACGCACAAAGCATCAAAGAGCCCCACCGGCCCCGGCGCTCTGTGACTTCGGGGGCCGAGACTGTCTATATGAATGATGCTAATAGCGTCTCACCAATCTCCGAGGTGAACCAATGAAAGGATGGTGTCAGAAGTTTTAAAAAAAACTACAAAAACAATCCCTTCCAGGTTTCCCAGGGTGATTCAAACGGATGGATCCAAAAAAGAACATCATTGCTGATCTAGTCAATGCATCCTCTGGGCAAAATGAGCTACAAAGACTTTAAAGCATTACAAATTTTAAAGCCAGAGAAAAAGTAATTAGTTCCTCTGCCTTTGTTATCTTCCGATTATTTTAGAGAAAATATTACTTTTTGTGTTTCTTAATATTCATGTCCAAATTGTAGAAGAACCTGAAAATCTTGGTTTCAATCTTGGCCAAATGTACACTAGAGTTTATACTAGTACACAAGTGTACACTTACTGAGCACTTTATTAGGAACATCTGTACACTTCTTATTCATGCGATTATCTAATCAGCTAATCACGTGGCAGCAGTGCCATGCATAAAATCATTCAGATATGGGTCAGGAGCTTCAGTAAATGTTCACATCAATCATCAGAATGGGGAAAAAAAGTGATCTCAGTGATTTCAGCCGTGGCTTTCAGCCGAGCTGGTTTGAGTATTTCTGTAACTGATGATCTCCTGCAATTTCTATGCATAACAGTCTCTAGAGTTTAATGAGCAGAGCAGAATGGTGTCAAAAACAAAAACGTTCAGTTAGCAGCAGTTCTGTGGACGGAAATGCCTTGTTGATGAGAGAGGTCAACAGAGAATGGGTAGACTGATTCGAGCTGACAGAAAGTCTACGGGAACTCAGATAATACCTCTTTACAATTATAGTGAGCACAACAGCATCTCAGAATGCACAACAAGTCGAACCTTGAAGCGAATGGACTACAACAGCAGAAGACCATAGTGTTCCTAATAAAGTGCTGAATGAGTGCATACTAGATTATTAAAGAGTGCCATGGAAACAATTAAGTTTTCTGAGGTTGTATTTTACTATGTTTAGAATGAATGCCTGCCTGTTTCTTTTATTGTAACTTTATTCCTTTGTTTCATGCCTACAAAGGTATTTGTGTGTAATGCTGAAGACACTGAGTTTAAATCTATTCTCGATTTTCCATCTGTGTCCTCTTCAAGGTGATCCACATAACCGGCAGACTGAGGATAAGAATGGCATTAACACACAGTCGTTCGGTACCCAATCAGATTATGGGAATGGTCGTGGTCGCCCATGCACTTCCTCCACCCACCATCAACGAGGTTCGGATCGACTGCCAGATGTTTGTTACACGGGTCAATATGGATCTCAACATCATCTACTGTGAAAATAGGTAACACAATGTGTGTTAATTTTGAATTCATGGGGACATAAATCATTGGCCATATTCAATATTGTTTTATTCTTGAATGTAATAATACATTGCAAACAGGGTTGGGCTGTAACAGAATACAAGTAATGGTGTTACGTATCCAGAATACAAAAATGAAGTAACTGTATTCAGCCCCCATTATGTTTACAAGCACATGTATTCAGATTACAGTTACTTTATACAATTTTGATAGAATACTTTTAGAATATTTCTCTCATCATGACCATGAAATAAGGCAGAAAGAAAACAAATCTTGTCAATCAAGTGAGAAACTTGTTTTCCTGAACAGTTTTTCTGAACAGCGCAGATGGGCGCTGCACATTTGTCCTCTCACTCTCTCTTCCCCAGAGCAGCTGCAGTGCATGAGCAGTGTTGCCAGGGTTTCATGCCAAATTGAGCTAATTTGAAAGCATAATCACAGGTTAAAATTATAGCGGGTTGTGGTTTTTGGGATACTTTAAAAATGGACCTCGTCACCAAAGGTTTCATGGTAGACACTAGATAATGAAAATACAACATCTTAGTCATGTATAATGATTCCATGATTGAATATCTGGCAACCTCACCGGAATGTTGTTGTCTTAATCATTTGAGTGCATGATACATTGTTTCCTGCTATTGTTATTGCTGTGTGAATACATTTATTTAACATATCATACAAAGTGATTCACCAAAAATTCTAAAATTTACAATTAAAGTCAAAGGAGTAAAATAATTAAAATCACCCAAAAGATAAAAGTGTCAGTTATAAAAGAAGTAGAAAATACTAAGAATAAATAGGGCTAAATATGGAAGCAAGCCTATTTAAAATCATTCATATACTACATTGTTGTCACAGGAACTCACTATGTTGCATGTTTAATTTCTGCAATTGGCATCCAGTTATCATCTCGAAAATATGGTTAATTTGCATTTCGTATCCAGTTTTGTCCATTTGTCTTGTTTTTTGTAGTTGACCGCAAACTGAATTCTGTTTGCCTTCTGCCTTCCATAAAGAAAAACATCAGAGTCCAACTCCACATCTAATTTAAAGAAATCACGGTAGTTCTAAGTTCATGAAAGTTGCTGACAAATAGCTAGCTGGCTGTGTAGACTAACTTAGATGTTAATAGTGAAGATGTAGCGGTTCAGATAAGATAATAAGAACATATCACACATGATTCTTCCAATTGTGCCTTGCCTTTATAAATTTGTATTCTAAAAGATTTCTTGTATTCTGAATATGTTACTTTTTTATGTGATGTATCGGAATACATTTAAGAGAGAGTATTTAGTATTCTTTAAGTATTCTGCCCAACCTTGATTGCAAACCATTTGTCATTGTATAGTGTCTCTTTTAATACCCTTTCTGTTCTCTACAGTTCTCTACAGCATTTAAGTCTAGTCATGCATGGCACAGATGAGATAAAGCTGTTCGAGTCTCTCTCATTAACACGCGCTCATCTACAGACGCTCTTTACAGAAATGCCGGGGTTTTTTTTATGGTTTTAGCATGTTTTCAACAAATCAATGGTAATACTTGTAAATAGTACAAATTATACAATTAAACATTAAACTTTTAACAAAAAATAATATACAAAATATATTATCTTATTTCTGTTTGAGTACATTAATTTGTTCATTTTTAAAAAGCCAAAATGTGACCAAAATGATGAAAACGAATAAAATATAATTAGTCAAATGTATATTTTCATAATGTACCTAGTTAGAAGGTCCCCTGTATAGTTAACAGCATTAGCTGGGGGAGAATTTCATTCAGATGTATGCAAAAGGACATTATAACTGAAATATACCCATATGAATTGATATATAGTTGAATCGAAATCAGGATCGAACCGAATCGAGAGCTTGTAAATCCAAATTGAATCGGGAAATCTGTATCAATACCAAGCCCTAAACGGAATGATCTGCAGGTGAAAATGTGTTTTCTAAGAGTAGATAATCAGCCACACAGTATAATGTTCATGTGCAGTTCATTATGAAGCTTATTATGAGTTATGTTTTTAACACAATCCCAGAATGACTTTGTTTCAACATCAATCGTTCATTAGGCGTCCAAGGAAAAAAACGATTTTTGTACTTACAAAACATCTGTGGTTCCTCTGCCCCATAAAATGAGAACATCTTAATGTGGCCTGGCTTGAAAGGAAATATCATATTAGTTTTATTTATATCTCTGGGATTGAAGTCTTCCCAATGTCTGCAAAAAATGTTACCACTCCTCTGCACTTAACATATTTATGAGAGAATGGAATTGGGCCAAGTCAATAGCGGAGTTATCATCACAGAAAAAGCCTGCTTTAAAATGGAGGTGGATAGAGATCAGTTGGGTGTTTTTTTTGTTTTTTTTTAAGGCTTGTTCTCTGATCTGTGTAGAGAAGGATTGCACAGAGGTTGAAGTCAAATAATGTCTTAAAATAAACTGCTAATAGTATTTACCCAGTTGAATGGTATTTCTTATGGTTTTAACCACCTGTTTTTATCAAATTTTCAATACTTCTGTGATAATTGCTTTTAGATTTAGCCAACAGTTGGTAACACTGCAGAAGGTCAGAATATATTACATATATAATGAAAAGGGATTGACAGCTTGCCATCACAGATGAAAACCCTTTTAATAAATAAAGTCTGGTGCAATATATTTAGCTTACATAAAGGCAGTTTTGCTGGGGAAAAAAATCACCTTTACTGAGGTTGACTTAATGAAACCAATCAGGTCTCTACCCAAAGACTAATGCTTTCATTGGCTGGACAGACTTTCACATTTTCAAATTATTGTAGAATCAGATTGTTTCCTTTTGGTGGGCTGTTTATTTATTCATACCAATGGCTTCATTGGAGCTGAACACTGCAGAGGCTTAATTGGTAACTACATTTAGCACAATTTCTTTAAAAACTGCTGCTGTTTATTATAGATAACATTTTTTATGAACATTAAAACCAACATGAAATGGTGTTCACAACCCATTTTACCTCTGTAATGTGACATATTTTATAAACAGGATAATGAATGAGAAAAAAAAAGTAGGACTTCATTTTATCTTTGGGGAAATGATTGGCTCGTGAAAAGAGGTCTCTATATGAAACACTGCCGGAGGGGAGGGATTGAAAAATGAGATGTTGATGATGTCAGCAAGTCGTTTCAGTGGCGGAGCAAGTTATCAGATAAATTCTTCACAATAAGTCCAGGAATGTGTTTTAATAAAGTAAATGGGGTCAATTTTGACTAAATCTTTTCCAGAATCAGCGACTACATGGATCTGACACCTGTCGACATCGTAGGGAAGAGATGTTATCACTTCATTCACGCCGAGGACGTGGAAGGCATTCGGCAAAGCCATTTAGACTGTGAGTACATCTGCTCACAAATGCACCCAGTCAATCTGTGCAGCCACCCAACAGTGCCAAAAACTACAGAATGGTTGCTTAAGAGCAAGATTCAGTGCCCTTACATGCTTTAGTGAGGACTCATTGATCATTGGTCAATGACATCGTAAGAGCACAGTGTGTTACGTGCCAAAGCTTGTGTAATCTGTTCACTGCAGCACTTCAGTGTAAAGGGAAAGCAGTGTGACAGGCAAGATTATCCATGCTAGGGGTTCTTCTCATAACTGACTATGAAGAATAAGAACCATTTTCTTCTGCCTGATGGGTTGGCGAGCTCACATCTTCAAAACAACAAACCTTATATCACTCGGCAGACACAGAAGCTAGCTGAAAATCTCAGTTCGTTTGACAGTCTTAAGCCCCGTTCACACCGCCAGCGACATCATGCGAGACAGCGACACCATCCCATTCATTTTCAATGAGAGCACAGCGACTTCTGGCGACACAAGCTGACGCTAAAATTGGCGACAGAGATCTCCGTGGGGAGCGACAAGACAAGTTTAGAAAATTTTATGTAAATGACGAGTGACTTTGACTACCAATGAGGGTGAAGGCAGAGGAGCTTACATCATCCGTTTCCAGGCTGGGTGAGTGTGAGATAGTGATGGCAAGATCTGATCATTTTACTGACTTGAGTCTCGATCAGCAAAATGAACAAATCTTTATTCAAGACATTTCGTTCATTTGAGCAGAATTAAATTAAAATGTTACATTTTCAATAGGCAAATCCCCCCCAACACATCTACTTACGCAAACTTTGATTATAGTCCCAATAAGGAAAAATTGATAATGCAGCCAAGGAAAAATTATGAGAAACAGAAAGATTAGTTCACCTCTGGAATCTTCTTGTCTGAGTCGTTCGTTCTTTTGTCACTGCATAGCGTATACGGCTGTCACGTGACAAAAGAACGAACAACTCGGACCAAAAGACTCGAGAGGTGAACTGATCATTTCTGTTTCCTGTGTGAGCAATGCATAGCGTATACGGCTGTCACGTGACAAAAGGACGAACGACTTGGCCAAAAGACTTGAGAGGTGATCTGATCATTTCTGTTTCCTGTACAGCGCCAATGCGGTTTTCACGTAACAAACGATGCGCGGCCAACACAAAATGAACAAATCACTCTCTGAGACTACTCGTTCTTCTGAGTCACATAAAAGATTCATTCAAAATGAAACGAATCATTCATGAACGACCCATCACTAGTGTGAGATACTGGAACTGAACCGAGTACAGGCAAGATGGAGGAGAAGTTTCTGTGAGCAATTTCACTGTTCTGTATCATTTGTCTTTAACCACATAGTTATGGCCTAATAAAATGATGCTGGAAAACCGAGTCGGCATTCTGAGTGAGTTTGATTCATATATTGACATAACGTTCGTCTTGTTTAATGATATGATGCATTAAGCACTGCTGCAGGTTAAATAAAATGCTCTCCCCTGCAGAATGTGCATTTTTAGAGGCAAAAGAACTGATTCTTTGTCACATTAGTATGATATCTTAGTTTTATTGGCAGTATCATCTGTAAACAGCATTTCAAACGCTACTATGGCCAGTTGTGCAGTCCACCAATAACGTTAGAGTGGCGGCAGCAGTAGGAAAGCCCACCAGCGACACAGATCGCAAAGTCTAGCGACATGCCGCCCGCGGTGTGAACAGGGCTTTAGGGAACCTACACACTAGAGAAAGCTCTGCCGTTTGACGAACAGGAATGCAAATTTTCATTTTTGGTTGACCTATTCCTTTAAATTGTCTCAAATTTTGTTCACATGATGGACCGTCACTTTCGCAAACCCTTGCGTCCTTGCGATGCACCATCCCCATTGAAATCAGTGGATTTGCAGCATTCTCTGACACACTGTCAACTCTAGTGTGTAGGGGCTCTTATGCTGGGCTTACACATTACACTCATCCTTTCAGGTTAAGATGCTCCTCTTACCATAAATGCACTGAATTTCGAGTGTATTTTATGCCATGTAGTATTCATCTGTGCAGATCCACTGCTGGAGAGCTCTTTGAAGGTTCCTCAACCTTTTGCACGTGCCACTTTCATCGCTCTCGGCAGGAGGGCCGCTGACCGTCTAGAGGAACATACACACTTTTTGAATATCCTAAATCATCTGTTAAGTGTGTTTTGGCAGCAAACCTTCCCCTCACCCCCTCCGCAGTGATGGCTGAAATTCAAGGCATCACTGAGAGCAGCGTAGCATTTTTATACAGTAAATGTGTGTGCCGCTCTGCTGCAGGCAGGTTGCCATTATTTAAGTAGTGAGGGTCGAATCACAGGAAGAGGAGGAGGCAGGGGATAAATTCCTCGTTTTATTAGGTGTTTGCAGAGCAGGGCGGGTGTCCTTGGGGCTGGCAAGGGAATTTAGAGCTGTCTGATTAGATATTGGGAGTTCAACTGAATTAGAGCGCAATTACCACTGTATTGCACTGTCCCTTTGCCTTAAAAAGCCACCAGATTGGGTCCATTAGACCTTGATTTGAAACCCAGTGGAGGCAGAGGAGAGAGGAGTGAAGCCCTCAATTGCATTGATAGCGGATAGAGAGAGACGGTGTGAAAGGTGGAGGAGATGGATAGAAAAAGAGAGTGGCAAATCCCCAGCTACCACTGGCTTTCTAACCATCTATTACGCATTAGCATGGCGGCAATCAACATAAATCTAACAGCACTGTGATGGCTATTCGTGTTGCTACTGTAGAAAAATGGGTAGGGCTGCTGTTCCTGCATTTTAATCCATATGTTCATACTCAGTATGATAAATTGTGATGTTCCTGGTTAGAAGGAGTGTTGCTTCTTTGAAACTGTAGCTTGCTACAGTCATGCTATCCTTTTGAAAAAGTAGCTAGCTACACTAGCTAAGTTACTAACAAAAAGTAGCTACTAAAATAGGAAATACTTTGAAGCTCTTATAAGGAATGTTCCAGGTTCAGTACAAGTTAAGCTTAATCGACAACATTTGTGGCATATGTTGATTACTCGTCCCTCGTTTATAAAAAAAGAAGAAGCAAAAATCACGGATACAGTGAGGCACTTACAATGGAAGTAAATGGGGCCAGTCCATAAACGTTAAAATAGTCACTGTTTTAAGAGTATAGCTGCAAGATGTAAACATTATCTGTGTTAGCATGATTTTAGTGTAATAAAATAAGTGATTTACTGGTGCTACTGCATTTACCAGATTAAAAGGTTACCCAATGTTACATCGTCATGACAACAAAGTTGTTATATTGGATATAACTTTAGACAGAAAAGGTTACTAAGTGATTTTATCACACTAAAACCATGTTAACATGAGACGTTTATGTCTCTTGGCTATACTTGTAGTAAACAGTGTTTATTTTAATGTTTATGGACTGGGCCCCATTCACTTCCATTGTAAGTGCCTCACTCTAACTGCAACATTTGCTTCTTTTTATATATATATATATATATATATATATATATATATATATATATATATATATAAATGAGTCATTTTTGTGGCAATCAACATTATGCCACAAATGTTGTTGACTAAGTTAAACTTGTATTGATGATGTAATTTAATTTTGAAATCAGAGCAATATGTATCTGTCACAAAAACAGTAAGGATTTCAACTAATAAAACTAGAAAACACCCTAATTTACATTACTGGGTCCAAAACAACTAAATATTTTGATACTGAAAAAAAATCTAAATGTGATTTTTTCACAGGGACTCAAGGGAATCTTTCTCAGAATGAACTAATTCAGTAAAATTAAATGAATTGGAGTTCCCAAGGTTTCATTTGAGAGAGAGAGTGGACAGTTTAGGGGAGCGCAGTTAATTATTGCCTCAGTAGCTTGTTTGAGGAAAAGCTGCAGTATTCTGAGTTACTACTTGAGATACTTATCTACTTTACTAAGTTAAAGACCTCGCTACCTAGCACTGACATGTGTCTTCTCGGCTTCATTCAAAGCCAAATCTTCAGGTACATGAGCATGACGCACGTGACTAAGAAGTAGTCGATCTCCAGCTGATTGCTAATCAGACACTGATATCAGATAACACAGGGCCATCAGATTGGTTAGAGCCAGGGGCGAGAGAGAAGACGTCAATCTGGTCAAACCTCTCGACAGATCTGTAGTGCCAGTGCATTGTACTGTACAAGTGGTCAGGGCTTGAGTGAATGTATGCAGTAATGCACTTTTTGAACCGTGACATATGATACATTACAGTTACAAATATTGGGGAGTTTGTACACTGCTGACCAAAGTATTTAAAGGCCTAATAAAGCGTTTTTAATATATTTAAATGGAGTACACTGACCTAGGGTTGCAAAAAAAACTGTTGATGTTCCTTTATAAACTAGAACGTTCTGACTCTGAATTATGATTGAATGAGTCGCGTTCAAAGCCATTGTAAAATGCACACCCCTGACTTCACATTCTACATTAATGCGACAAGTTGCTGCATTGCTTGACCACAGCATGAGTTAGGCTTATGAACTACTACTTTTCAGACCAATGGAAGACTCAGGGCAGTTTTTGGGAAACCTGTTTGAAAACAACTAATATTTTTGCTATTCCGTTTGGTGACACAAGTGGTGCAGAAATTTCTGTTGACTGGATATTGGTGTCTTTTATCCTTTTCCTTTTACCATAGTGTTATAAAAGCAATACGCCACTCAAGGCCATGCATTACAATCATTTTACCACATGCACAACATAAAGCAAAAACCCAAAAAATTATCTTTCATTCTCATTTATTAAAATTGCAGTACTATGCAAAAGTACAGAAGATGTTTCACAAAAACATTTGTCTTAAGATCTTAATTTATATCTTCAGCTTTAGTGTATCAATAGAAAATATAAATTTTAGGCTTCCAAATATTCCTTTTGCAAATAGAATATATTAGAAGAACAGGGAGCCCTGCAACAAATGGCACGGCCCCCACAGAGCCCCCCACTGAACAACGAGTCAGTCTGAGATTACATGAAGAGACAGAAGCAATTGAGACAGCCTAAATAGATAGAAGAACTGTGGCAAACTCTCCAAGAAGCTTGGAACATCCTATCTGCCAACAACCAAGAAAAACTGTGTACCAAGGAGAATTGGTGCTGTTTTGAAGGCAAAGGTGGTCACAGCTATGTTTTTTATGTTTACTGGACTTTGTAGGATATTAATTGATAAAAGAAAACTATTTATGACATTATTTTTGAAGAAATCCTCACTATGCAACATTTTTCACAGGTGCCTAAAACTTTTGCACGGTACTGTACGTTTGTTGGGTTTAGCTTTACTTTTCACACACTGCTGATTTTAGTTTTTAATACAAAAAAATAGTCCTAGTTTACTGAAGGAAAGCCAATGGTAGCGTTCATAAAGAATTTGAGACCAGGTTTTATATGGGCAGAAATGCATTGTGACAGCTCTGACCTCACCTGTGTCAGCTACAGAACAAAACCAACACTGCTTAAATTAATAAAAGACACTGTGTTACACGACCGCGTATAATACTCACCGCATAAATGGTCTGCGGGTGTGTGTGCTTTTGCCAGCTGAGAGAGACAGGGAAAGAGAGCACGAGGTGGGAAACGATGGCTCACAGAAGTGTGGAGAAACCCCAGGAGACTAAAGCTCTGTGCCTGAAGGCAGACTACAAGAGATGGTCTCTGAAGACTAGTTCAAACTGACTTTAATGAAAAACTCCCTTCACTCCTTATTGTGCTTGAGGATAGACTGCACAGCTGCGGAAAAATACACCTGCCCTAACACTCATCGCATGTACCATTGACAATGTTTCTTCAGTTTTCCTTCGTTACGGATTCAGAGTAAACATGAAGTAGATGTTTCTGTTAGTCTGTATACACGTATACACTGTATTTACGTCAGTAGTTATTCTTTTGAAAGTATTGTTGTGGCTACTTCATTATTTTTATGGGCTTTTTGCCTTTATTGGGACAGGACAGTATGGACATGATAGTAAATGGCAAGGCAAAGAGTTTTAGGGTGGGATCGAGAAAACGGGAAATTGGGTCACCCACAGTGCAACACACCAAAACATGTGCATTACCCACTATAAAACTTTCTGAAGTTGTTGATAAACTACCATTACATGTGGAAACATGGAAACGCTCGCTGAAAAGTCCCTGTTTTCCCTCAAACCCTGTTAGAAACATGGTGTGAAAAAGGAAAAGGTTGTCAAGCTGGTTTTTGGAACATGTTAAATGGTTTGTTGCTGGTTAGACAATGGTTCCCCATCAACCTCTAACCAGTTCTACTAAGGCCTCAATGGCTGTTAGTCTAGTTGGTCAACCATCTAAACTAGCCTTGACCAGCTAATGACCATAAACAGCCAGCTTTAACCAGCTAGAAACCATGTTGAAATAGCTACCACCTGAAACTCCAGTAGGAAAAAAAAAATACTTTTATTCAAATACTTCTTTAAAACTGACAAGTGATCACATATTTACTTGTTGTGAAACCAAAATGCCTTGAAATTGTTATGCTACTTTGAAAACTATGCACTCCATGCAGTCGTAATTTTACTTCTCGCCATTTCTCTAAATGGCCAACACATTTACTTTCTCTGCTGGCGAAGTCACACCATTAGATCCAAAGAATACAACATAAAAACCTCCAATTCACTTCTCAAGCCAAACCCTGCACAGTCACCGCAGATCTGCACATCTGCTCTCTCATTCATAAAATGCTTGTCTTTACAATAATACCCCAGTGGACTGCAAGGACTTTTCCATAAAGCAATTTCACGGGTGTAAATTACTTACTTTTATATGACAGTGACACCCTCTACCCCTCCTGCCGCAAGTGAGGCCACGCTGGGTAAAGGGTATCTGAAAGGTAGCTGCTATTATGGATGGGATCCAAGTGATTTAACAGAACTGAAGGACAGAGGCCCTGATGCCAAGAGAGAGAGAGATAGAATGAGAAAGAACGGAAGTCGAGAGAGAGAGAGAGAGAGAGAGAGAGACGGTCCTGCAGGCTTGCCTGAGGCTTCAGGAGTAGGCAGGCAGATTAAAGAGGCCGTATTCCTTTTAAAGCCTCCAAAAGCAGCCAACGACTCGTGCACCGGAAAATAAAGAGAGGGATATAGAAAGAAAGAGAGAGAGAGTAGGGGAAAAGATAGGTGTGGCTTCATTACCACTAAATCAATAACTCAAGTGGGCCCTGATTGATTTAATGGCAGCGTAACTGAAAGGGGGTTAAAAAATAAGCCTCACCTGTACAGACGTGCTGCCGGGCTGAGCCAAGAGAGCAAGCACATCAAATGTAATGCAGATGAGATCAGGTTTAAACGCAGGGGAAAGATTGTCCTGGAACTTGTAGAGAGTGATGAGGGTTTAAAGGGACTGCTCGGATTGGTGTGTTCACAGAGAGATGTGAAAATCAATTTATGTGTATAACAATCAAATCAAATCAAATCCTTTTATTGTCACTCAGCCGTATACACAATTGCAACAGTGGGTGAAAGTCTTGGGTGCAGTTCCGAGCAACATAGCAGTATGACAATTACAATAAACATCTGATTTACACATAACTCAATTTACACATCTTGTTACACAACACAATATACAATATACGCCTAATAATATATATATGTATGACAATATCTATCTATCTATCCATCTACTGTATTTATCTATCTTTTGTCTGTCTGTCTGTATGCTATCTGCATAACTCCTACCATACTGTAGTTAATTAATGTGATTATTATTTATTTTATTTTATTTTTTATTTTTGGTACAGTAATATTCCTCATACCAGTTAATTTAATCTTTTATCAATAGTTCTGTCATTTTAGATATTAAATATTTTTTTTCCGCATTGAGTATATTTTAAAGCGACAGTTCACCCAAAAATGAAAACTCTCTCTTCATTTACTCACCTTCATACCATCCCAGATGTGTATGTCTTTGTTTCTTCTGCTGAACACAATAAAAGGTTTTTAGAAAAATATTTTAGCTCGGTAGGTCAACACAATGCAAGTGAATGGTGACCAGACCTTTCAAGCTCCAAGAATTATGTATAGGCAGCATAAAAGTAATCCATATGACGCCAGTGGTAAAATCTATGTCTTCAGAAACGATATAATAGGTGTAACAGATCAATATCAATGTCCTTTTTTTTTACCATAAATCTCCACTTTCACTTTCACATTCTTTTACATTCTGAAAGTGAATGTAGAGACTGAAATATTAATCTGTTTCTCGCCCAACGTGATTGCATCGCTTCAGAAGACATATATTAAACCAATCGAGTCATATGGATTACTGTCTTCGTTTTTTGTGCTTTAAAGTGCAGATCATCATTCACTTGCATTGTATGGACCTACAGAGCTGAAATATTCTTCTAAAAATATTTTCTGTAGAAGATAAAGTCAAACACATCTGGGATATGTTTGTGTTGAGTAAATAATGAGATAATATGAAATATTCCTTTAATGTGCTTTGTTGGCATGACACATAACTTTTTGTATTACCAAAGCATTTGTTGCTTAGCTGCTTACAATGACAATAGTGCAAAACAAAAGTGCATAAAGTAACAAAAAAATTACAAAATAATGGAGAAATCTATCTTGTGCTGTATTACTGTATTTTTGCCTGTAATTTAAAATAAACATCCATAAAAAATTTTTAATAAAAATGTATATCTCTTCTTACCATAGTATCTGTTGTAGTAGAAGTTCCTTTTTATAAATATTCACCATAGTTGTTGATATTATCTTTTATCATCAGTTCTGTAATTTCAGATGTTACATTTTTTTAACACAGACTATTGTTTAGATGCAGTCAGTGTAAACAGAACTTTTCCGTAGATTGTCAGCAGCGTGTAAACTTTGTTAAAGTGAGAGAAGGTTAGAGCAAGGGTATGCCCGCTGGCCATGGTGAACAAGTCAGATAAACAACACTCTGCTTTTTGTCTCAATTTTCTATAGTTAAGGCTTAGTTTTACATTTATTGTTACAGAAAGCAGTCGGGTGAACTAAAGTCAATTATAGGAGCCTTTGGGATGGCTTCTTAAACAATGCTATTAGTCTGTAATGATTTTAATTACTCGACTTATTCTTATATAAATCATTCTTCTCAATGGACTCTTTTTATGGAAAGAGCCATTTGTAGCTGTAATTAAACCCAGAAACTGAATTTACAACCTTGCTTGGATTCTGACAGTTTCTGTTTTGCAGAACAATGATTAATGCAAATTCACATTATTTGAGATCGCCATTTAGTGCTTAATTTAGCCAAAATTATGGCAACTGCCACAGTGTCTTCACAACTGTAGCCTCAAACAAGGACACAATCTAAGGAAAACTAAGCAAACAGTCACAGCACCCTCTGCTGGATCAATGAATTGTAATGGTCAAAATGTGAATAGTTTCTCTTTCAAAGGAAATAGCCTAATGGATTGGTTTGAGCTTTTCCTGGTTATTGTCACCAAGATCTTCAAGTATATGAACAATCATTAATTTAATATATATGAAATATCCATTATTCACACGTTTATTCCTTCCTCTCATGTGTTTCCCTCTTTTTGGCTAACTTTTCCTTTTCTATGTCCTTCCTCTCTTCTTGTATCCACTCCTCTCACCTTTCTATAGTGATGAATAAAGGTCAGTGTGTCACAAAGTATTACCGCTGGATTCAAAAGAATGGAGGTTATATCTGGATCCAGTCTAGTGCCACCATTGCAATCAATGCCAAGAACGCCAACGAAAAGAACATCATCTGGGTCAACTATGTTCTCAGGTAAAGGAGTCCTTTACTCTGATAAAAACCCAATTTCTTTTGCTTTTGGTCATCTTGCACTGCCACAAGTAAGTACTGTAATTCTTACTTGAGAGAGTTAGTAATAGTTCTGTAAGGTGACGAAGGCCAAATATGTCAGTCTTCTCAAGCTGCAGTGTAATTTCGTACATTCTTTGGTTCAGGGTGTGGGCTTAGAGATCATTAGGAAGCTCTGTGGATTGGGATGTTTAGGAGAAGAAAGTGAAAGATGTTTCACACTCCTATGAAAAATCTACAACTGGCAAAGTGAATGACTTCTATCTCCTAACTTTGGCTTTTTTGTGGCTTTTTTTATGGACAGTAATCCTGAGTACAAAGACACACCAATGGATATTGCACAGCTACCCAACCTACCAGAGAAAGCGTCTGAGTCCTCAGAAACATCCGATTCGGAATCAGACTCCAAGGAGCACTCTGGTAGGGTACCACCACTTACACCACTAATCACAAATATGCCTCAAACTAGTGTATAATTCAGTGTTTCCTGCATTGCTGTTTAGCAGTAGCGCTGCGCCACTACTGACTCTGCAGCATCACTGCAAATATAAAAGTAAAAACATTTGCGCTGATGTGCGCTTGAGGTTCGTCATGAGAAAAACACTGGGCACTGCAAAATAATAAATAAAGCACCCAGCTTTCCATTCCATAGTCCTGTATGGGTTGGACTCTAACAACATTCATAAAGCAAGACGTTGCAGGGCAACTCTGGTCTAACAAGTGGCCTCTCCCCCTTGCAAAGAGAGAATGCACGATTCTAAGTGAACTAGACCGGTTCTGTGCATGCTCAACAATTCCATCTTGTGCTCGTAACAAACGAGCTCCGCTCCAGATTCACTATAATTTCACATTTATGTATTTCCAAATGCTACAAGTTACTATACAAATCTTAAGAAACCCCATGCCATGACGCCGGGTATTTATGGACAGAGGAGAGGAGAAGCACATTATAAAGCTATTGTCAAATCAGCTACACACACAAACTTCCTTAATTTTTCCGTCAAACTGAAAGCTCAATAGTTTAGAAAACTTTGGTTTAAGATTTTGTTACAGAAATACATTACTACTGTATAATAATAATAACAATAATATGTAGCATTAACAATAATAATGATGGTAATAATAATTATTTTTGCATGTAATTTCAATGAGCTGAGGAATCCGCTGCTGCGAACACAGAATCCTGGTGGAAACATTGATATAATTGACCTTTCGCTAAGCTCCGCCCCCCTTGGTTAAAGTTGCTCCCTCTGACAAGCTCTGCAGAACTCTCCATTGGAACGAATGGGAGATTGCCATGAACGAAGCGGTTTTTGGCAAAATATTCTCATAAAAGAAATGTATAATATTATTACGTGGGCTGAAATGAAGAGTGACATTGTAAAACATATTTATCTGATGTTGTTTGTAAAAGAAATTGTTAAATTACACAGTAATTTGATTGAAAACTGTGCAGACTGTGAATCAGAATCACAGTCACTTGAAAAGAGAAAAGTGTCATTTAATAGCGATTACACAACTGATAACATTAATGTAAGTGAACAGAACTGCTTATAACACCTCATAACACACTCATTTTGATGCTGTGAACTCTTTATTTACTATCGCCTTTACTAAGACCTGAATCAATACATACATTAATTCATGTTAAGTTATTAGCTTTAATTTACCTTGGAGCAAATGTGGGTGTCCTAGCTGATGTTATGCATGTTCATATGGGTATGTGAAATGACACACTTTAATCCATTGTATGCTCTTCTCAATAATTATTTAAAGATTTTTTTTAAAAGAAAGAAAAAACACTGCATGTATCCTCTCTAGGTACCTCGTGTCGCTATTACGAGTGACCCAGCAACAACGTTTTTGGATAATTTCATTAAAATCCAGCTTAAAACTACTCAAACACACATTACTCCAATAGGCTCTCATTGTAAAAACGCACTGCTTGTCAGAGAAATGGCGGCAGGGCAACAGTTGCTAAGACAGGACTGGTCAGAAACGCTTTTAAGACGGGACTCAACGAAGGGTCAGTTACAGTGCTTTTTTGGGTTTGGTGGTGAATAAAGATCTGGGTTGGTAACCTGAAGGTTGATGGTCCATGAGCTATTACCATTGTGCCCTTGAGCAAAGCACTTACCCTAGAGTGCTCCAGGGGGAATGACCTTGCCATAAGTGTCCAGCAAGTCCCTTTGGGTTAAAGTGTCTGCTAAATGACAACTTACTTACAATGTGCAGTTCTATTTAACATATTGTCAAAGTGCAAAATCACAATCCAGATGCATTGAAGTAACACTGTATAGAGCACACTTGAAAGGTTTCTTTTAACCAAATTTGAATGTCTCATGTCAGGGCTCTTACAGTGTAAAATATCTTCATTTCAATAATTACTGGAAATTATGTAGGACAAGGAAATGTGGTGTTTTTTATATGTCCCTAAAACTGGTGTAAATAGTCAATTAAGACTCCTCAGCCAGTTGAAGATATTAATTATACATTCCAAAAGAAGATGTAGTGAGATTCCAGAGATGGTGGAGGCTGTGAAGTGAACAAGACTGGGTGACAGTCTGGGGAAAGTGCCAACATATTGGCCTCTGGGCATCTCTGCCTGCCGAGCCTTTTGCCAGCCTTTATCACAAAGGTTACAGTCTGTGCCAGCTGCAGCTGGACCAAACCATGCCCTGTTCTCCTTTCACACTCCCGCACCTATCTTCTCCACACCCCGCCTTCTCCTCCTTCTGTTGTTTTCTCTCTTTATCTCACTGTCTTTCTCTTCTAGTGCACATTCCTCCTAAGGCCAGAATCATCAAATGCCTGTGAGATGTATTAGCCTCACAGCTTTGAAAATGTTTTTCCTTTACTTAATTTCATGTACTTTGGAAAGAAAACCTTTTGATGTAATTTTGATGTAGGTGTAGATTCATGATTCATGTATTAGAGTGAGCTTGTCTTGTTCTTGTTAGCATAAAGCTATCAAGGTCACTCTGATCTGTTCATGACTTAACTAATGACTAACTGGACGTCACCAAATATAATCACCAGTGGCTAATGCTGTTGCCAAAAATAAAACATCAAAGAATTTTGTCCTGTGCTTAGGAAGCATAATAGATGCAGTAATATGACAACAGTAATTCAACTGGAGTACTTCCAAGTGTCTAAACAAAAAATGAATACCCTGAACCTAAAACACTTGATATTGCTTATTAAACTGATTGTTGTACCAAGTAAAAAGTTGAAGACCTTAGAAGATTTTTCTATTTCTCTGAATTCAATGATATGAAAGTGAATTTAAAGACATGTCCTCTAAACCTTTTTTTTCTCCCAGAAGACAATGAAAACTCCAAGTCAGATGGGAAAGGGAACCAACCATCCGAGAACAGCGAGGACCCCGAGTCGGACAGTAAGAAACAGACGGGCCGGCCGCCAGAGCAGGAGATGAGACGACAGGAGGAAGGAGACAGTTCCAGCAATCCCGAGAGTCAGGACAGTGATGATAGCCTGGAACCGTCCGACTGCGAAGCCGACCATAAAGAAGGACATCTGGCACGGTTGGGTGGCCTACACATAAAGGTAGAGCGCTATGGTGACGGGGAGGTAACAGAACTGCAGGACTCGCACTCATCTTCCTCCTCAGAGGAAGATGAGGGGGATGAGATTGTGAAGGATTGCAACAGCGGAGAAGAGCTGAGCGGGCCGGCAATGAGTAAACACCAGAAAAGAAAGAAGAGGAGGAAAAAGCAGAAATGGGATGGGAGTCGCCAACGCCTACGTCTGTCTCCCTCAGCCGCTGCCACCCCCAGCCCTGGCAGCCTGGACCCCACCCTCGGAGACCAGCCTCCACTCCTGCTTCCACCCTCCCCAACCAGTGCCTCCGTGCTCAAGATCAAGACTGAGATGTCGGAGCCTATAAACTTCGACAACGACAGCAGCATCTGGAACTACCCACCCAACCGAGAGATCTCCCGCAATGAGTCCCCCTACAGCATGACAAAACCCCACGATACCTTCCCTTCCCCCCAGCCTGCTGGCCTGCAGGTTTCCATTCCTGACTCTGTCCTCACTCCACCTGGTGCCGAGGGTGGAGGAGGCAATAGAAAGCCCAATTTCAATGGCAACAGTAGCAGCACCAACAACAACACCCCAACCACTGTGTCCAGTGCAACTCTGGGAAGCCTGGCTCCTCCTTCCAGTTCCACCACCGCAGACCCCCTCTCCCCACCTCTCTCTGCCTCACCGCGGGACAAGCAGCAGGGTACACCCACCTCCTCTGGTTCCCTGCTATACTCTAGTGACCTAGAAGCCCTGCAGAGGTTACAAGCGGGCAACGTGGTGCTTCCGTTGGTGCAGAGAGTCACAGGCACACTTGCCGCCACCAGCACGGCGTCCCCGCGAGTCTACACCACTGGAACAATCCGATACGCCCCGGCAGATGTCAGCCTGGCCATGCAGGGCAACCTCCTGCCTAACACCCATGCCGCTGTGAACTTTGTGGACGTCAACGGGCCAGGTTTCGGCATAGACCCCAAGACACCCATGGAGATGCTGTACCACCATGTGCACCGGCTCAACATGTCCACCCCGTTTGGGGGCGCAGTCAGTGGAGCCGGGCTCACACAGATGCCAGCTGCCAACGTCTTCACCACGGCAGAGGGACTCTTCTCCACGCTTCCATTCCCTGTCTACAGCAACGGCATCCACAACACACAGACTCTGGAGCGCAAGGAGGATTGAAGCAAAACATTGAGACCATATTACTGTGTTCAACTGTGTTCAAAAGACACTAATGAGGCAAAAGACTGTATCAAAGTTGGGGAAAAGTGAGATGTTCTAGCACTTTGAATTTTGAGCAATTGAGCTTGTGTATCTGAAATGAATGGTTTCTCTTCCTGTGACTTTCTATCTCTTCTACTTGCTCTTTCTTCTCTCTCACAAGTTCTTGATGGCAGTTTCGCTAAACAGACTCAACTCTATTGTAAAGAGTTCCTTCAGAGCCACAGGGAATTCGTAGCACTGTAGCGTGTGTTTTCTCTGCGGTGAGATATTTGTCCAGAGTATGTAACATCCCCATGAGGATGTCTTAAAGGTATTTGAAAAGAAGATTAATAAGAAAAGAAGCTGTTCATGTTTCTAATGGTATCTTGATGTGATTGAGATTGTTTCTGACAAAAGGATGTTACCCTATTTGATGTTGTTCAGAAGGTTATAATGTTCTTTCTAAAAGGGGAATAGTGTTTTAAAATAATGTTTTTTCTTTGTTTTTAGAGCTCAAACTTAACTTGCAAATCATGCATTTAAAAAAAAAAAAGCAATTTTAGCCGGGTATCGACCTGTGAATAGAATGTTACTACAAAATCCCAGGACATGGAACAGGTCAGTGTGAGATTTTTCCAGTTCCATCTTCTGTTTGCAGATCCATGGTGCTATCATTGAGTTACACTCACTCAGCTGGCTGATGTCGGTACCGTTCAGGAACTCCAGACAAATGGCGGCTTGTGAGCTTTTCTACAGAATAGTCAAACCTCGAACAGATTTGTTTTGTTTTGGTTTTGATTTTGGTTAATCACCAGTGAGCGCAGGAGGGTATTTTTTGCTCAATCTAATTGAGTCAGAAAAGGGATATAGAAAATGATTATTTTTTTACGTTTAACAGAACATTACTTTCTATCTCTCAGTGCAACTGAGGCTAATTTTGCATCACTTGAAGATGAATGTTAAACTCCAACAGGCTTTGGTCAAAGCTATCCTTAATTGTTTAGTTTTTTTTTATTTTTATTATTATTATTCATTTTTGTTTTCAACGTTTACACTCCCTCTTTAGCTTACAAGCCTGGTGTCTTTCCCAAAATCGATTACCCTTCAACCCTTTACCCTTTACTCTCTCTGAAAAATCACATATCAAGCGGAGATTGTAATATGGACATGCATTTTCAATCAAAAAATGTTTTAAAAATCCACATGTTGCCAAAAAATTTTACTCTCACAGTTTGGTGTTAAAACACTGTGATTTGATGTTTAAAAAAATGCTAAAGTAATAAAACGGAAGAAAACTGTCACTTTATCCTTTGGCAGCCGTCCATCGAGTCATCTATTATGCAGCGTGATAACCGTAAACTTGTACAATGTGTAAGTGTCATTGGCTGTCAGTCTCCATAGCAACTTAAGTGTGTGTTACTATATGCAGTATATACTGAGCTAATGTAGCTGTTTTGTCCTTTGTCCTCTCTGTGCTAGTCCAGGCTTGGACGAGGGAAACATTTGTTTCTCGTCCGGCCCCCTTGCAGTCTTAGTGAACCAGTGGAGGTTAGTGGATTTTGTGTGGTGGCCTTTCCAATGTAGTGTCACCTTTTTTGCTGCTTCCTTTTTGTATGTATTACTTTCTTATGTTTCTGCTATTGCTTTGCTGTCGTGTAGTCTACAGATCTCTCTCTCTCTCTTCTTCTCAGAGATAAAAGACTCTGAACTAGCTCAAAGGTTTAAGGAGCTTCTTTTTTTTTCTTTTTTTTTTTTTTTTTTTTTTTTTTTGCCACTGAGGAATTCTGGGATTGCAGTTTCCAGCTCCAAAATAATGAGGAATTAAAACAAACTGAAGTAGCATTTACTAGACTGGAACCTAAAAAGCCTCAGATGTGAAACATTCCCAGAGTCCCTTGTGCTTCTCTTGTGCATTGGGTGTATTTCATTGGTTTCCACCAAACCTGTTGACTTCAAGAACCCTGCAACTCACAGGAAATATTAAAAGATTACGGTAGTATTTCAGGACAATAAACAGTTTTAAAGATTTCTAAAGAGATGAAAAAAAATATTTCGCACTATAAAATCTATTTTTATAGGTGTTTTTGAAATGCATGTTTACTAAGTTGATTGTTTGGTTTACTTGATTTTGTTCGGTCCAACGGCTTTGTCGATGTTTAGTGTTTTTTAGTCTGTCCAGCAAAGGGAAGAGGGAGCCTTTGTCTTTTTACCTGAATCAGGCTTCCCCCCAACATCAGGAAACTTGTGTCTGTGGTTTCTGTGAAGATGTGTTGTTACTCAAACCCAGGTAATGATATTCATATGTTTTTAAAAATGATAACGGGACTTGCTGTTGGAACAGTTGCAGGAGAGCTTGGCGTCACCGCTGCAGGTTAACGGGATCCTAGATTTTAGCATTTTGTATGTAGAGCAGAGACGTTTGGGACGGGGTGGGGGGGGATTTAGGGGCAGCTCCCAAAACAGACACTGTGGACAAGGAAATACACCCATATGTAACTGACCGAACAGCCGGGCGAGCTGTCTCAATGTATCTGTGTTGTGTCAAAATGATTGCTGGTGATTTAATCTTAAACTAATCTCAGCTGCTGTCAGATAAATAGTGTTTAAAATTACAATATGAGAAATCAATTCATTACCTGTGAAGACTGTGTCTGTGTTTTTAACTATTTCTTGTACAATTATACAGATTCTTTTATGAGGAACTTGGTGCCAAGTAGAAGAATATGGGAGAAAGGGGATTCTCTTAATATCAGTGTTAACAGTGTGATAAATTCTAAATACAAACCAATTAAAATATTAAAAAGAGAAAACTATGGTACATTTTTTTATTTTGTTTTTTGTTTTCAGAAGAAAAGAAAAAAAACATAACTAACTGAAGCTAACTTTGAGTGCCTGGCTTTTTCTTTTTTTTTTTTTTTTTTTTAAACACCATATTTGTTCATTTACCATGAATAATGCTGCAATTCAAAAATGTACATACTTCATTTTACAACAGGGTTATTTTATACTTTTGTAGGTTTTCATCAGTTAAAGCGACATGTCATACATGGTTGTCTTTCTGTAACAGTTTTTTTACCATCTTACAGGTGCCATATTCATAATAAACTTTTCTTGGATTTGTTACTATCTGGCATCATTTCTTTTACATTCTGTTCATCATAAGTGAATGCCAAACATCAGTGATTATTCTTTGCTTTCCTCCTTTACTGCTTCTTTCTGTTCTTTCTTGCCGTCTTATGTTTTCCCCCGGTCCTTAATTTTGGTTAATGCACGTACAGTAGTTGATGCCTTTTTTAGTTACCAATGGGTTTCAGGTAAGGGGATATCAAAATATTCCCATGTAGCCCAGCTATCTTTTACTTCCATACACAATAAATGGCAATCCAGTGCACTTGTACAGTGTCCATAGGGCCTTTGAGTTCGACGTGTTTTAGCAGTGGCTGAGTGAATCTCCTTTTCATTGGACAGATTCTCACGGGTATTTCTGATATGTTATTCCATTATTCAGTTAGCAGGAAAATTTCAATCTGTGTCTTCTACTATACTGATATCACTGTAACTTCCTACAGCAAAGTTAAATAAAAGGGAAAAAATGCTTCCTTTTAATAGTGTTTTACTTTAGATTTTTTTTTCTTTTTTTTTTTTCTCAATGATAATGAGTTTTGTGACTTTGATTGTTGACAGAATAAGAATATAAAGCTATTTAATTCATGTGGAGAGCTTAGATCAGATAATTTGGTCTTGGAAGAATCTGATGAGCAATGTTTGAGTTGAACACTGAAAAGAAAATGTTGAAAGTAGGATGTCCGATGTAATACTTATATGTACTATTTTATACAATTTAGTGATAGCATATGAGATGTTCACAAAACGGAATGCTTATTTTGCTCAAAATTCACCTAAAATATGTTAAAACAGAATATGTTTATTATTCACTAAAAAGGTTAATGGTAATCTCAAAATGGACAAAAATCTGCCAGTTAATCACCTGGCCAATATATCTTTCTGTCAGTAATTGAAATCCCTGACATTGATGTTACTGAGGTTTCTTCTGAAACTCTATAGGACACACATGTTATATTACTAGGTTCTTTTAATTAGGTATTATTAAAGGTATAGTTCACCCAAAAATGAAAATTCTCTCGTCATTTACTCACCATCATGCCATCCCAGATGTGTACGACTTTCTTCCTTCTGCTGAACACAAGTTAAGATTTTTAGAAGAATAACTCAGCTCTGTTGGTTCACACAATGCAATTGAATGGTGACCAGAACTCCAAAAGCACCAAAAAGGAAATAGGGTGAGCATAAACGTAATCCATCAGACTCCAGTGGTTTAATCAATGTCTTCAGAAGCAATCCAGTTGGTTTTGGGTGAAAACAGACCAAAATATAACTCCTTTTTCACTGTACATTTTGAAAGCAGTCTTCTTGACGATCATGATTTAAAGCTCGATTACACTTCCTAATGCCATCTAGTGCTCTACGCATGCGTCAAGCACTAGAAAGTGTAATCAGGCTTGAAATCATGATAGTGCATAGAGACTGCAATGACAAGATGTAAAGTGAAAAAGGAGTTATATTTTGGTCTGTTCTCTATCAAAACCAACTGGATTGCTTCAGAAGACATTGATTAAACCACTGGAGTCATACGGATTACTTTTATGCTGACTGTATCTCCTATTTGGAGCTTTTGGTGTTCTGATCACCATTCACTTGCATTGAAAGGACCAATAGAGCTGAGATATTCTTCTAAAAATCTTTTTTTGTCTTCTGCAGAAGAAAGAAAGTCATACACATCTGGGATGGCATGAGGATGAGTAAATGATGAGAGATTCTTTTTTTTTGGTTAACCCTTTAAGCAAAACTCTCCATTTGTTTTTTATTTAATCTCATTGCCATCTAAGAGAAACCATTTTTGTATTTTTCCTTAGCAGTGGGTTTAGCAAATGCAAAAGGTTTTCTTTAGATTTAGGCATAGACAGCAGATGCCAACACTCAACACTATTACTGCTACATTGCTTTTGAAAGTAGAAGCATGCTTTTGTTCAGTGCTAAGTAACACTGTCACTTGCTCTTCATTTTTTTCCTTCACTGTCTCCCTTTCACCTTTCCTCTCTGCCCTGTTTTTCTCTCTTGTTCTCTCCCTCTGCTGCATATTATTCTCCCCTGACTTCAGGCACTGAGGGGAGGTCACCGCTGAAGCCCACTGAAGAAATCCAACCAACTTTAAATATTTTACGCAATTTTAAATGAAGGCCATGAATGATAGATCACAGGAGTGAGATAGAGAAAGAGCACTGAGAAGGAGGAGGTGTTGAAAAGGCCCAAACCTGAATCCTCCCTAATGACTAGGAGCTCTCCATCTCCCCTATACAGTCCTTATTGGAAATCAGAGTGTGTTTATATAGCAAAGACCATCTCATTAGGACAGCTACAAGTACATTGTAATGCCTATAGGAATATGAGATAACTGTCTCTCATCTACTGAACATGTTCATACACTGTTTGAACCAATTTAACCTGATTTTGATCAGAGACAGACAGGCATGGTTTAAATTCATGACAGATAGACAGACAGACAGATTTAAAAAATAATTGTTATAAATATAAATATAAAATAAAATTATTTATTTTAATAAATATATAAAAATGTATAGTAATAATAATATAATTGGTAATATAGTATTATTAATAATAATAAAAATGTTAGCGCTTTTTAAATATTCCTCTCTTGTATCAGATTGCACTAGCATTTTCCACATTGCATTGTGACTTTATCCTCTTTACCCATGGTAAAATCACTGTAGAGCATGGCCTCTCATGGCTTATTACTTTAATTTACAGTGGCTTTGAAAGTGGCTGATCCAATCAGATTTTAGACTGGAATTATCATTCAAAAAACAAAAACAGACAGACAGACAGACAGACATGGCAACTAGAAATATGTTATATTCACATTTTATGAGATTGCGTATTTATATATGAGATTTATGTATTGGAGCCAATGAAGTGTTTCATCTGAACTGTGAAATTCAGTGTGGCAAGAGTGACATCTAGTGGTTAAGTCGTAAACTACAGTTACTTCATCAGCTCCAGTCGCTGTTGTATTGTATGATTTTTTAACATTGTTGTTATGGTTGAAGTTTTAGGGATGTTCTGTTTAATTGTGAGATGAACACTTGAGAGCTCCTTCTTGTGAATGGCAGGATACCACTCTGTAAGCATACCATAATTCCTCAAATGCTTTGAATTTTTCAGAATTATTAATCACATTTTTAACTGACATAATTAAATGCAACATGCATTTTTTCACGTTGTGTATCAGAAAATATTTAGACACCATAGAATTTAGATTTACTATTGTAACACCCTGTATTAACTGGTTAAAGTTTAAGTTGGTCTCCCAGCATGGCCAAGCTAGCTTGTTCGGCTAGCAAGGAGACAAGCTTGTCCATCTTAAAAGTACCCAAAACTCCTCTAAAACCAGCCAGCAGGCCAGCTTGACAGAGGCTGGGAGACTAGCTAAGGCCAGCTAACCAGCAGTTGTTATAATACTAAATAATATAGTGGCATAGTGAGGAAATCCAGCTACTTTGTCCTTGTTACAGCTATAGCAGTTACCCATAACATACTATTTTTAATTAAAAAAATAATCATAATAATTTTATAGAAATCACATTGCTCTAACCATGGTAATGAGATTAATCCTTGTCACTGCAAGTCCTAGATGACGCAAGTAAAAAATTACTGAGTGCACCTATAAATGTGCTGTAAACAATTTTATCTGTTCTGGAACTTCCACGAGTATTAGACACGCCACCCTTATTCCAAAACGCCACCCTCCAAAGGTACGGTTGAGATCGTCATCGAACCGTAAAGCAGTGCCTCTTCTCACCATTGTTAAAACACAACAGTAGCTAAATAGAGCCCTCAGCTAACAAATGTTATGTATCTGAATATAACATTAAACCTGAAAGTTCTACTTCAACTACTACACTAGGAGAAAGTGTAAAATGATTGACAGGCAGAAAGCACATCAAAGTCTTCTGATTGGCTGTGTTTGCTGTTAACAAAGTTTAGTGCTGTCACAGAGACCGATGATATATTTCAGGACACTCATTTCAGTGTTATTTTTCAGCGAGAAGGAATATTTCCCGCATACCATTCCATAAAAAAATCACTTATATCTTTAATCTTTTTTGTGAGTGAAGTTGTATGAGGCGACTGTCGGTTGATTAACTGTCATTTGGCGCCAATTATGAAAATAGGTGGAGCTAGTTGATATCAACGTTTGTGATCGCGAGATAAAATTGGTGATAATTCAATGTTTAATGACATCAAATAGCACTTGTATACATCTGTAGTGTAGTGTAGTTAATGGTACTTATACACTATTATTTGGTGCTATCTAGTGGTTTTCTAGAGAGTGGAAACATCCAGTTGGGATGTAAGGGGGTGAGTACTTAAGTAAAAGTGTGAGTAATAGTGAGTAATTGATCCTATGTAACTTCATTTGTTTAAATATGTGTATTAAAAAAAGATCTTTTGATTTGTTTCCCCTGTATCTAATTATGTGAATTATCGAATTGAATCATAAGGGTTGTAAATGTATCACCGATAAAAGTCCAATAAGTTCAACACGAGGAGATAGCGACAGCTAGCGTTATGTTATCACCAATGGAAATACTTCATTACTGAGACAATACAGTAAACACAATTAGACAATAATCAAAACAGCACTTTCAAATGGTTTAATTTGACCATGTCAAAACTCAGTTGGTGTACAGTACATCAGCCATACTTCACACATTACAAGATCATTTTCCAGGACTGGTGTTACATAAAGAAATCGCAGAGATGTTTCTCTACTTTGCTCAAATTGTATAATGCTTTAAGTGGTATAAACAACTGTCAAATACAATCCAAGAGTGTGGTTTAGCAGCATTGCTGACCCGCATGCAAGCTGGTAAATTCTACACAATACACACTAGGACCAAAACATTTAAAGCAATATCATTACCCTTAGTGCTTCTTAAAATGTATGGTGTTTTAATGTTATACTTTACAAAAACAACACAAAAAAAAAACTCTATTGTGAACACAGTACAGAATAACTTCTATAAGCATCTCTAGTTAAGAGGGTCTCATTCAACATCAACGTCATTAAAAAATAATAAAGCATCTATTTGTAAATATATATATATATATATATATATATATATATATATATATATATATATATATAATCACATTTACAAGTTCAAGTCAACTGACAATGAAATCAATTACAAATTCTTATGTTTCCTTTCTGTACAAATTCTCTTCTCACTGAGTAAATAGTACAAATAATATCCTTAATATGTGCCAATGACCAAACCCACAAACCAAATATAACAAAAAAAAGTACAAGCACAGAAAAAGAAATATTATAATGCTTACTTGTAGCATTATATTTATATAAAGGTCATCTAGTTTTATAGTTCTTTTATACACATCTTTTGAAAGCCATATATTTCTGAAAATGTGTCTTAACAATTTGATAACAATAAACACAAATACAATAATAGTCCATTTATTAGTACAAAGAATCTCACATTGTTCACAAAATTGTCTTGATATTAGCAGCGTGTTACTAAAAATTACTCATTTTAAGGACTGGATTCAAGCAATGTAAATCACATACATAATATAAATGGGGGGATAGGTACCTCTAGTGCAAAAAGCATTACAAAACGGAAAAGAAACAAAAAGAAAAAAAATCCTCTTAGAGGAGAAAGTCCGGTGAAACTGTGTGTTAGGATGAGGAGCCTTCATGAGATGTGGCTAAAATATGAATTATAAAAAATTAGACTTAATTAGAGTCAAATGTGTTCTCAGAAATGTTTAAATAAGGGTTAACCCCTAAAGAAATAAACAACACTTATGAAAAACATGATGCACACTAAAATTTTGCTGAGTGCACCACTGATACTAATGAATATTTTGAACATTTGATCTGAACCAACCTGTCAGGTCTCTGAATTTCCTTTTTGCTTCGGCTCTTTCCTCTGAGTCAAAGTACCACACAGTGATTGCATACCTGTGACACAAAACAAACGATTTAGCCTGATTCTGATAGCATCTTGAAATATTTGTATAATATAAAAGCAAATACATGCACATACCTCGTAGCGTATGATGGTTGCACTTCATGAGGGTTTCTTCGATCGGACCAGAAAAGCAGAAGTCGATCAAATAAGGGTTCGACATCGGCCACGTAAGATTTCCCTTCTGGAAAGATCCTTAGTATTCCCCCATGCTCCTACGAACATATAGTGACATTCGATCAATTATTAATGCAATGAATACTTCATAAATTACATTAAAAAAACATAACAGACTGAAGGTCTACCTTGGCATTCCAGTTTTTGTTCAGATAGTAAATACAAGTGACACAGCGACCGTCTGCATTAGGGTTATCTACATGTTTCACGTATCCAGCTCCATTTCCTGGATAACAAGCCACCATCGCCTGAAAGAGAAGACACATTAAACTTAGCTTGATAGATCTATTACATTACATCTATTACAAACTTATGCCAAACCAATATCTGGATAAAAAATTATTAATGACCTCTTTGGTATTAAAACATTTGGTAACATTTTACAATAAGGTTATATTGGTTAACATTTGTAAATGCATTAGGGATCATGAACTAACAATATTTTGTACAGCAGTAATTAATCTTTGTTAATGTTAGTTAATATAAATATCATTGTTCATTGTTAGTTCAGAGTGCATTAATAAATGTAAACATATCCGACTTTTGATTTTAAAAATATATTAAAATATGTTGAAATTAACATTAAACAAGATTAATAAATGTTGTAAAAGTATTGTTCATTGTTAGTAATGTAACTAATGTTACATTAAAGTAACTAATGTTGTTAACTAAAGGTAAAAAATTCAACTTTATTTAATTAGTTCATACCGCATACTAAATATTAGTTCATAATTCATACTAAGCCTTGCTACCAATCATATTACATTTCTGTTGTGTAATGTAAAAAAATGGCATTTCTCCTCATGAACAACTAAAAACAAGAACAAAGTTTACAAAAAGTTACAAAAAGTGCACTCTACGAAAACTACACTGAAAAAAATGTGTTTTTGCACACAGTTTTTCTAAGTAAATCTTTAAGGTATAAAGTTAAGTAAAATCTACTTAACTATATGACATTATATTGATTAAATTGAAATTAAAGTGAATTTAACTTAAACATTTTTGTTAATTCAGTAACATTTTCTTACAAATATGATATACATGGTGCTTAAACAGTAAATAAAAAATAAAAAATATTAGAACATGTCATTTTTGGAATTTTCCTAACAAACATATGTGTAATCATGTACTAAATGACATACTGAAAGCAACAACAAGGAAACTAAATGCATGCTAAGTGGTCTATGAAACAACATCACCCTGCATTACTGGCAATAGAAACAAGATATATAGTTGTGCACACAGACACAAAACACCATGACAATCAACAGATCATTTTTTTTTTTTTTTTTATCGTAAAAGGGTAATTTTGAGTAGAAAATGAACTTAAGACTGCACAAAAAAAAAGTTACCAAACGTAACAACAAAATTGATAAAAACGGTGTAAATAAACTTGCAAACAGTGAAACCATGCAAGCTCATTAATTATTCAAGCCCAGTGCAAGCTGGGAACACCAGCTTCAAAAAGTTAAGTAAAATTTACTTAATTTATTTACCAGTGAAATTTACTCAAATTAACAAAGAAATATGACAAGGTTTTCTATTTTAGGATTAATACATAATGACACATTGTAAAAATAACAAACAATCATTAATAATATTTACTTTTCATTTTTACTTGTTTGAAGGTAGAATTTACTTAATATTTTCAAGTTCATTCCTTAAACTAATTTATTCTATGTAGAAAGTACATTATCTTTTGTGGTATATTTACTTGACCACAGAATTGTTTTTTACTTTTATTTTATTTATTTTTTTTTCAATGTATAACCAGAACAATATTTGGCTATTAAGTTTTAGATGGTATATTCAATAATGGAAAAACTATGGGCTTTGTAATTGTTTTATTAAAAATGTTGTTTTATTGGGATGGAAATAGTCTGTTCACAGCTGTATCTTTGCCAGCTTTACTTTTGTAAAATCAGTAATTCTTTAATCTATTCACTATCCCAAGTGATAGGGGTCTCCCAATAGACCATTTTAGTGCCAAAAACTTCAACACAAAATCTGTATTTAAATTTATTTTGCTCAAATGTTTCCCATAAATTCAGATTTTGTCTAGAAGTAAAGTTCAACTCAGTAGATCCTAAAACACTTTCTAAAACTTTTCAGTTTCAGTTGCTTTATCCAGTTAGCTTTTAAACTTGGATAAAAACAACTCAAAAACACCTTTTAAAACTAAGTATCTGTGATTTGCAGAGGTTATTATGAAAGACATAAAAATAAAACATTAAGCTATGCCTAACAATTAGGCTAGTTTTTTCAAGCATTTCGAGTATTGAAGCATTTAGTAACTGATACAGACAATTAGGCACTTTTTTTCATTAGAAGAGTAATATTACCCACGAAGGTAGTATTCCTGAAATGATACCCAAATGGAGTCCAAAAATAGGATTAATCCCTATAAATCCCTATATAAAACCATTTCAACTTTGCAACATTTTTTTTTCAACAATGCAAACAACTAGATTCAACCATCAGTAGGTTTCTTCTCTATTTGAAATTAAACTCTATGGTATGTTAAGGAATTGTTAAACTTCACAGTTCTCGGTTCTTGGTACCACACATGCCTTTGCTGATAATAAAATATCAAAAACTAAATTTAAAAAAAGTTCACATGATAAATCAGCTCCATTCTGGAATGATTAATAATGCAGAATCTATCACATACTATCATAAATAAACAAAGCACTTCATTCTCTATATCCTCCCAGAAGACACCTGTCAACCCCTCCTCAACTCTCACGTACACACACACAATGGGGGAAACAGTCACTGGTGCCCATGTTTACATTTCTGTAGACAAGTCTTTATCATGATCACATTCCCACAATATGAGTGCACATGCAAGTTTGCCGTCATAGCGCAATGTAAACATGTAGCTGCACAGAGAGCAGGAGGAAGTGTGTGCGTGCATGCGTGTGTGCGTACTTGTGTAAAGAGAGCAGGCTTGGCCAGCAGCCAGCACAGCAAGGGTTTAATGACAGTGGTACGTGTTGAGCGTGAGTCTACAGCACCACAGTTTAACTCCAGCTCTGAATCACTTTACACTATCCAGAGCTCTGATTCAGCACACTTAGCCATTTACGCCCACATGTTTACAGTCAATATGAAAACATTTCAAAACACTAAAATAAGGAATGTTAATATTCTTTCTTTTTTTACTCTTTAATAAAAGAGAATATTTAAGGAAATTAATTGCACTAAAACAAATAGGTTTTTCGTCTTTGCGTAATCCTGTTTAATGCAGTTTATGCTTAATTGACTGTTTACTACTTTCTATACGATAAATGTCAGGACCATCATCACTTTTGTCACTGTTTATAAAAATTGTATTGTAACACTTTACGAAAAGGTTCTATATGTTAACATGTTGATGCATTAGGTGTCATGAACTAACAATAAACATTAATTGTGCAGCATTTATAAATCTTGGTTAATGTTACTTTCTATGTAAACTAATACATTTTGAATATTTGAAGTTGTGTACATTAGCATATGTTGATGCATTATGAACAGTAGTATATTTATAAATTAATATTATCCAAAGTCTTTCTAGCAAGTCAGTCCACTGTCTATTTCACAGGCTATTTCCAGTCATGTCAGTGCAGCTCCTATCTACTTGAATGGGGGGGACACCAAAAAATAAAATATGGTTGGTCAAGATTACGATCAAAGAACATATTTCAAATCAGCAATAAAATCTGATAATATTGGAATCATAAATTATGCTTCTTTACCTCATATTACGCTAAAACACACAATTTTCCCGGCTTGTTTAGCTAATGCACAAGCATGTTAGCGAGTTGGTTGACAGGCGACTGTCTGTATCTAAAAGTTGATTGGCTCTTTCACCTGTAAGGCAGAACTTCCTTTCTACATCTGTTGACCGTTGGGTGCTAGAGCTTCTTGGTTGGGTGTTCCAATTTCTCTCATTCATTTAAATAGAAGTGGACCATCTCTGCTAAATAGTCTCTGCATTAACCAAAATTAATAAATGCAGGCAAATAATAGTTCATAATGATACCTAATGCACCTATACTAATGTTAGCATATACAGCCTTATTATAAATTGTTAACAACTGTATAATGAAGAAATGTACGTCTGTAAGAAACTATGTTTGGGGGTGTAATAGTAGTAATAGTAATAAAAGTAGGAAACAGGTTTTGGGTTTGAATAGTAGCTAAAAAAAAATACTTTTTTTGCTTAATAGAAAACAGAGCCTATTCCTTTCAACACCAAGTACATTTTAGAGAATAAAATTCCCATTTCTGCCGCTGACCAGGGTGAAAGTGCCTCACTAACATCCTGTTGCTTCACTGGGCCTCCGGTTAACCCAGTGTACACTAGTGCAGTGAGGGGAGTCACGTACTGTTCACAAAAGCAGAAACTGAAAGCCTATCTTTGCTATTCATCACCAGACACAGTAAAGGCAGTGTGTGCCAAAACAATGCACTGTAACAGATGTAAACAAGGGCCAAACAAGGAAAAAACTAATGCTTAATGGGGTGAGAACCTGCATTCACCCAGATAAACAAGCATACACTGTATGTTGATTTTAAAAACACATAATAATAATCAACTAGATAGTAATATTCACAATTTATACGTATATCCTATTTAATTATATTGAGTACATTAATATCTAAAAAATAACTACATAAAAAAACATTACGTAACACTTTATAATAACTTTAAATAAAAAGTTGTCAAATATTATATAATATATGTCAGATCCAGTAGTTCATGTTCTGTACATGTATGTACATGTTTACAAAAATAGCCTTAATATGAAAATATATTAATTACATTTTATTTTTCCATTTCTAACTATATGAATATACACTTATGATGTTATGCATTATATATTAAATGTTTAAATACATTAAAATAGTACATTAGTAATGTCAAATGTGTATGTACTGTATATGAATCAAAGTTTCATTACATTTCTAACTATTTGAGTGTATATTAACAAATGACCTAGTGAACTAACTAACGATTATGACCTACATTTTTCATTTTCAGGAAATGTAACAAATAGTGTTACCAATTAATTATATTATTCATATACTTATGAAACTGACAATGCTTAGTTTTAAAGCTCTTGAAAGTGCACTGATGCTTAACTATCTATGGGAATGTACATTTGTGATGTGTTAAGGATTATATAAATGTAATCATGTTTATTAATGTACATTCAATCAGTTAGAAATGTCAAATATATATATATATATATATATATAAACGTTCACATTTGCAATCGACTTTAACTATTTTAATATACAATATATATGCATGTGACAATAAGGAAAAAGTAAGCAATTAATTCATTGTATAATTAACATTTATATAAAACTTTTCAGCTGATACATTCTCATTTTTAAACTCTTGAAAGTACACTGATGCGTAACTATGTATGTACTCCGAGGGATTATATAATGAAATAATGTCTATTAATGTACATTCAAATTAGAAATGTTAATGTAGGAATGAACGTCAAATCAGCGCTCTTTTATACAATCCAATTCTAACCATTAGAATATATTGTTACATCATAGAATTTATATATGAAACTTCAATGGAACATACTTCGTTTTAAAGCTCTTGAAAGAACATTGATGCTTACCTTTGATCTTGCTCGAATACTTTTGCCCAGTCGCTCGACGCATAGAGAAATGAGTTTGTCTATGAGCTGTAATAAGAAATTCACAGCCTCTGTTCCCTTTTCGGTCCCATTAACCCAGGCTATTTTGTCCCCTCTGATGTTTCTCCTGCAAACTCCACTGCTTCTCCCCGCCAGCTGGCCGTCGTTCAGTAGCCCGCAATAATGCATTCGTCTGACCTGACCCAAAACCATGTGTCCCACGATCTCCCCCAAAAAATGGTCCACGAAAAAGAAGCCTCGGTCCAACAGAGCGGGCACGACCTGCTCCAAAGCTAGTCTCTCCATCTGCGTGTCCAATGCTTGCTGAAGAAATGGCATATTAGCTTGAGCTTGATGCATTCAAATCATGAAAATGTTGTTTTTCAGAGTGATATCCAATGTCACAAGCTCGTCTTTAAAGACACGGTTAAATAATGCCACCTCCACTGAACAGAAGCTGTCAGTGGTATTCTGATGGCTTTTATTGGCGCTCTGAGTGGTGGTCCACGAGCGGAGCGCAGCGCAGCTTAAGCGCATGTGGAACGTGCAGAATGTGTGTCGCGCTTCAGTGGGCGGGTAACCCACATTCAGTTCACTTTAGTTCAACCATTGGGAGGCACACGTGGGTAGATAACATGTCCTTATGCAGCTGTAACTTGTCTTGCTCTAGGGGCCGTTTGGTGGCTCAAAAAGCCGATTCCTCAATTCAGTCGCATTCAAATTTTTTGAAAAACGTATTACGTTTTTTGTCTTACTTGATCTTTAACAATCGTTTAAATCAATTTTTAGAGGAATTCACATCTGACATGCAAATGGAAAACCGCCGCAGCAATCTCTTAAAAAATGATTTGACAAACCTCCGTATCCAGTCACAAACAACCAGTGTTGAGAAAAGCAACAGGTAACCCACTACGTGACAATACTGTGTACGTGATACTTTAGGTGTGGTGAGGACAAAAATTTACATTTGAATAATGAAAGTACCCATTGAAATGATAATACAGGGTGAGGCATTAAAACAAGAACCCTTTATTGAATTTAGACCTATCATTGCCATATTGAAGAAAAAAATACACACAAATAAATAAATACATTTTATTATTATTATTATTATTATTATTATTATTATTATTAAATGGCCTATGGAGGATTAATTGTGCCGTATGAATAAATAAATCTTTCATTAAAAGCATTTATATATATATATATATATATATATATATATATATATATGTGTGTGTGTGTGTGTGTGTGTGTGTGTGTGTGTGTGTGTGTGTGTATATATATATATGTTAGTATATCTTTAATAAATAAATCATGAAATAAAATAATATATAAAAAATAAATAAACATTTCCTTTGGACTTTGATGTATTTATTGACACATTTTATTTATTTCTTGACACTTATTATTTTTATTTAACACATATCATTTATTTATTTATTGAAAGATATATTGACATATTGATGCTTCTATTGAAAGATTTATTAATTAATAAAGCATGTTTGAAAGAAATAGTAAATTTATAAAAATAAAATACACAAATATAAAGTAGGCTAAATGAATTTAATAAAAACATTTATTAATCATTTAGTAAATTAAAAATACATAAACACAGGACTTAATTGTTTGAAATTTAAAATGCAAAAAAAATTCACATTTGGTCCTCGCACATCGTACACTGTACGTGACCAATTTAATACAACGTCCGTGCCGCTGAGCCCCGCCCATTTTATCCTTCTTGTTTCATGCTAAATGCCATTCTACCCGCTTCCTCTGTTTGTCTGAGTTCAACTCAACTGTGTTGATTTACATTAAAACCAGAGCCAATAACTACCCAGCAAAAAGGGTCAGCCCACAGCAAGAGGCACGAAACCGATCCCATCCCCTCCCATGCATGCTTTACATTATAAACATGATGAAGGACACATTTTGTAATTATGTAAATGAGGCTTGTTGCATGCATTTCAATGACTGCGTCTTCTAATTAGAGTACGTGACATTACACAGTGTAAGAAATCTTAGTTTATGAGCTCATCTTATGGCCATACCCGACCGCCATTGAGGAGATTACCAATCGCATGTACGCGCGCATCCAAACACAAGCCAAGTCCTCAAGTGTAACGCGGACGTTTTTCAAGAAGTGCATGCAGCACTTCTTAAATCATACACTTTATATAATCTATTGCAAAACATGGACTAAACAAAAATAACTCTTTCTTCACCATTTGTTGCCTATATGCTTCTGATCAACTTCTACATTTTAGATAGGCTACAGTACTTGATGCCACATGATGAATCGCTTGAGTTGCATTATTCGTCTTTTGTAATTCGTTTTTAAATGCATGCAAAGTATATAATAATGCATAATGTATTCCCAAAGAACACATAGTTTAGGCTTGTAATTTTTTGGATGCTTAAACTTTGCGTACGCCATAATACAAGAACTAAATGAAGCAAATACTGTAAATATGGTCTTTTTTTTTTTTTTTTTCTTATGTAAAGAATACGAGTAACTCATACTAACCTTATGCCTCCCTCTGATTTTGTACTTCTCCATTTTTCCGTCCGCGTGCGTGATGACTTTGTCCATTCTTGTCAAGAGAAAGCCGATGTTTTGACAGCAGCTTTCAGTGCCATCGACCCATGCGATCTTATCCCCTCTGATGGCTTGGCTTTTGCCAAGTTTTTGGCTCACTAACTGTCCATCTTGCATATTGCCACTCTGATGAATGCGTCTCACCTCCTGCAGCACGCGCTCGCTAATCCGGTCTCCCAGAAAATTATCTACGATACACAAACCGTATGAGTTTATGCACGGGACGATGTACTGTAAGACTAGTTTGTATGTACTTAGTCGCTTGTGATCTTTAGATTTTGCCCGGTTACTGCGGGGTCTCGTGAGCTCGCTGGGCAGAAGACCCTGGTTCTCCAAGTTCCCATGGTTTTCATCTTGACACCTGTTCTGCTGCCTCTGTCTACATTGATGTGGAGCTCTTCCTTGATAATAATTTGTGGTTAAAGTTGTTTGGTCTCCTGGGATCTGTTCTGTGGTCTGGTTTCCTCGATATTCTGCCATAGAATCGAGTAAAGCAGGAGCGCAATGCGCGCACTTGTCGTTACATGAGAGTATAATGAAAGTAGACTGAGCTATCTGAACACCATCACAAGTGTCAAACCCTAATTTAGAGCGCATACATGTCTGGACGGAAAATAAGTTAAGTGAGTCAAGTCAAGTCAAGTCATTTTTATTTGTATAGCGCCTTTCACAACACACATCGTTTCAAAGCAGCTTTACAGAAGATCATTCATTAACAGAAAATGAAACTGTCTGAAATGAAAAGAAAGTGAGACTGTTTTTTAAGGAAGATCATTAAAGCTTACACAAGCCCTAAAGTATTTGTATTTAAATTTGCACTATGTATGTGTGTATGGGTGTATATATATATATATTATTTTTTATTATTATCTCTATCTTGTTGCTGTATTGTATTGTTGTGCACTGGAAGCTCCTGTCACCAAAACAAATTCCCTTGTATGTGTAAGCATACTTGGCAATAAAGCTGATTCTGATACTGATTCTTCTGAAGAGCATGCATGTGGTTGACAGTTAGTCATAAATTATTATTTTTCATTATGCATTATGATTTTGTCATGCATTATGTCATGCATCAGATCAGTGTCAACATGTTATTAATAGATATGTGATCTGATCTTAAATATATGCTAAGCCGTCTTAAAATTATGTTGATAATAATAATAATAATAATAAAATATTACAGAACTTTTAAAGACACGTGAACTGATCTTAAAATATACATGAAGCATCTTAAAATGATGTTGATAATAATAACACAGTATTACAGAACTTTTAAAGATGATTTGTCTAACATAAAATAAGTCTGAGGCTACTAGTAAATTTATTTTAGCATTTTTCTAATTAATTCTAGAAATAATTCTATTATGAGGATATACTGTAACAGTTTGAATAAACAGTTGCAATTGAAAAATATAACTTATATTCAGAATTTATAGTATTAAATGTAAAAAAAAATTTAAAAAATAATGGCAAAAAGGTAAAAAATGAGACAGTAAAAAAAAAGTTAAGGGTCATGTAAGATACTTGGTTGGTTAATAAACTATTGTTAAAATTACTGTGAAAAACAATAATCTGCGGAACCCATCAGATTTTTATTATATTATTTTATGGAAAAAGTAATGTTTTTTTTATTTTAGTTCTGTGTTAAATTTTATATTGTTCAGTTAATTTTTATTGCATTATTTTAGTGTTATCCTAATGGTGCTTTGTGTTTGTGTGAAAGTAGTAGACCAAAGTTGGTTATTTATATTATTCCCTACCAGTGCTGGGTAAGTAAGTCAAAAAGTAATTCACTACAAATTGCTAATTAGTTCTCTAAATCTGTAATCCAATTCCTTTATCATTTACTTCTTCGGCAAGTAATTACATTGCTAATAACTTTCTTTTTAAGTTACTGTCTAAAACACTTTTCACAGAAAAGATAGGGCTTTTTTTTTTTTTTTTTTTTTGCCCAACAAATTCAAAATAATATATATACTGTGCATTCAGAAAGTATTCAGACCTCTTCATTTTTTTCACATTTTATGTTGCAGCCTTATGCTACACTCTACACTCCATACCCCATAATGACAAAGCAAAGCAAAAACCAGATTTTTGATAATTTAGCAAATTTATTACAAATAAAAAACTGAAATATCACATTGACATAAGTATTCAGACCCTTTGCTATGACACTTGAAATTTAGCTCAGGTACATCACATTTCTCTGGATCATCTTTGAGATGTTTCTACACTTTGATTGGAGTCCAACAGTGGCATATTCAACTGATTGGACATGATTTGGAAAGGCACACACACACACCTGTCTATATAAGGCCTCACAGCTGAAAATGCATTTCAGAGCAAAAACCAAGCCATGAGGTCAAAGGAACTGCCTGCAGAGCTCAGAGACAGGATTGTGTCAATGCACAGATCTGGGGCAGGCTACAAAAACTTTTGGCTGCATTGAAGGTTCCCCAGAGCACAGTGGCCTCCATCATTCTTAAATGGAAGAAGTTTGGAACAACCAGGACTCTTCCTAGAGCTGGCCGCCCGGGGGAGAAGGGCCTTGGTAAGAGAGGTGACCAAGAACCCGATGGACACTCTGGTTGAGCTCCAGAGATCATGTGGGGAGATGGGAGAAACTTGCAGAAGGGCAACCATCACTGCAACACTCCACCGATCTGGTCTTTATGGCAGAGTGGCCAGACGGAAACCTCTCCTCAGTGCAAGACATGAAAAAAAAAAAAAACACCTAAAGGTCTCTCAGACTGTGAGAAACAAGATTCTCTGGTCTGATGAAGTGAAGATTGAACTGTTTGGCTTCAAGTCCAAACGTCATGCCTGGAGGAAACCAGGCACCACTCATCACCTGTGCAATACCATCCCAACGGTGAAGCATGGTGGTGGTAGCATCATGCTGTGGGGGTGTTTTTCAGCTGCAGGTGTCACCGGTCCTGCTCGACCCACTCCGAGCGGGATTCGGACCGGCATAGGAGGCATTGGAGGCGGGCGCTAACAAGGAGGCTAAAGGTTACAGCCCCTAGTTTCAGTCACTAGTGTGCCTCTTGAGGCCAGTGGAGTGAGGTTTACACACTGCACAGCTACCTAAAAGCTGGCTACCGTTACACTCACCCCCCTAAACCTCACTCCCATCCAGGTCATGACACCACTGTCCTGTTTGACCCACTCTAAGTGGGATTTGAACTGGTGTTTCTGGTGTGGGAGGCAGACGTGCTAACAAGGAGGCTATATGCTACAGCCTCTAGTGTCAGTCGCTAGTGCACATCTTGAGACCAAGGGAGTGAGGTTTACACACTGCACAGCTACCTACCAACTGGCTACCATTACACAGGGACTCGGGGACTGGTCAGGGTTGAAGGAACGCTGAACGCAGCAAAATACAGAGATATCCTTAATGAAAACCTGGTCTAGAGCGCTCAGGACCTCAGACTGGCCTGAAGGTTCACCTTCCAACAGGACAATGACGCTAGGCACACAGCCAAGACAACGCAAGAGTGGTTTAGGGACAACTCTGTGAATGTCTTTGAGTGGCCCAGCCAGAGCCCGGACTTGAACCCAATCGAACATCTCTGGAGAGAGCTGAAAATGACTATCCACCGACAGTCCCCATCTGACCTGACAGAGCTTGAGAGGATCTGCAGAGAATAATGGCAGAAAATCCCCAAATCCAGTTGTGCAAAGCTTGTCGCATCATACCCAAAAAGACTTGAGGCTGTAATTGCTGCCAAAGGTGCTTCAACTAAGTACTGAGTTAAGGGTCTAAATACTTGTCAGTGTGATATTTCAGTTTTTACAACTTTACAATACATTTGTAAAGTTATCAAAAATCTGGTTTTTGCTTTGTCATTAGGGGTATGGAATGTAGATTGATGTGCAAAAAAATAAATAATTTAAAGCATTTAAGGTTGCAACATAACAAAATGTGAAAAAAATGAAGGGGTCTGAATACTTTCTGAATGCACTGTATCTCCTCCATTGTCATTCATTGTCGCATGCACGTCATACACTTGTTTCTCCCTTACAATGACTTGTTACAGAAGCGCATATGAACATAAATCTTTTTTTAAATTCTACATCAATAATACTGTTTTAGAAATGTATGATGTTGTGATGTATGATGAAATGAAGAGATGTTAATCATAATTTGTATTTTTCTGCAGCATAATGCATAGGGGGATAAATCTGTTCTACTGTGCTTCTGAATTGGCTTTAAGCACACCATGAATTGCACACTGATTTGCTAAAAATAGCACAGAAATAATTAAGGCAATATCACAGACGTGACGTTTGTGCTGAGCTGAACCAAACGACATCTGACATCATCAGAGGGTATAACAAGATACACAATACACTATAAAATATGATGTCAATTCTGTAAATGAATACATATATTGGAAAACATGTATTACAAAATTACCTCCACCCTCATGTTTTCCATGGGTAAGTAGGGGTACATTGCATAAATGGCAACTTATAATGTGTTTAGACTTTTAATATTAAAATATTTTGATTTTAAATACAATGCATGCAGACAAGCTTGCACCGGATTGTGGTGGAATCAGACAATGTGTTTCTTTATGTGTGTTAATCTAAGAGGTCAGCGTTCCATATAAGGTGAGATGGGTGTGTATGTGTACCAACACTTTCCTAAGCATCCAAAGGCGGCAGCTTTGCCCAATGAAGCTAATTAGAATTGCAACTCTGGCAAGACATTCGATTTGATCTATATCTAAAGTGCAAACTCCAGGCACCCACGAGAGCGTACGTGAGAACACCCTCATCCTGTAGTTTAAAGTGTAACCAGCTGCTATTTTCATTTTGAGTGCATGCCAATGATATGAATCTGAGAACTGGACTTGATATCATTGGCTGCTTTGTATAGGCTGACTGTAATGCTTTGACCTATAGCTGAATCTCCAGCACACTGTAAAATCTAATTGGTTGATCTTATACTTTAAGGCAATCAGTTTGCATCCTTTTTCTAAGTAAACATACTTATTTGGCTCAAGTAAACTTAATTTTTGAGGTAACATTAAATAGTTACAAGTAAACAACTTATCTGTGATAAAAGTATCGTTCTTTTATTGAATTATTTAAATTGGGTTATAGCACATCTTAAACAGTATAAAGAGAAATTATGATTGCAATCTAATCTATGTTATCTATATTGGATTGTCATCAGTACTTCTAAGTGCACATAAATCTGCGCTTCTGTAAAACAAAATTGAGTAAAGAAGAACAGCTTAAATTTAACAGGCTCCAAGTTCACCTGAGGTAACACTAATCACCCTAATGGTGACTTCACAAAAATCTCAACTAGCAACCAGCTACAACAAAACAACAACAACAGTCATTAGAATTAAAACTTAAAAAAAAAAAAAAAAAAAACATTCTATATAAGTTCCCTTTGTTTTGACCAAACATACATAATTTATTCAAGTGCAAAGGTTTATGGGTGTTCCTCACAACTGCAATTTTGTACTTGATCATTTTGAATTAGTAGTACTCGAAGTAAAAGTTTGAAGAACGTATATATTTGAGTTATGATTCCAAAATGTGACATTTCAAGTACTGTTTAATTAGGACCACTTAAATGTTTTTATTAATGACAACTTTAGGATTTATAGAGTAACGGTAACTTAATTCAAACTAGTAAGAATTGTAAAAAAATTAAGCTTGAATAAACTTTTTTATTCAATATCAATCTTGAATATTAACTTTTTTGAGACCATTAGTATTTACAGTGCAATTATAGCAAAATCATGAATGGTTTAAATTGATCTGAAAAAAAAAAAAAAAAAACATCCTAAAATCTGTTTAAGATAAACACTGTAATGTGTAATCCAACTCAACAAAACACTAGTTTTAAAGTAGCAATTGGCTCTTAGCATTGCTTGGCTGTTTTATGTTGTTAACTGATCTACTCTAAGTGATAAACATTCGTCAACTATGATATACACCAATCAGTCACAACATTAAAACCACCTGCCTAAAATTGTGTAGGTCCCCCTCGTGCCGCCAAAACAGTGCTAACCCGCATCTCAGAATAGCATTTGTGGTAAAAAAGAATAACATCTCTCAGAATATTATTTTGAGATGCAGGTTGGCACTGTTTTGGCGGCACGAGGGGGACCTACAGAATATTAGGCAGGTGCTTTTAATGTTGTGGCTGATCGGTGTATAGTTTGTTTAGACATGTGGTCACCAAACATGCATTTATATGGAGTCTATAACCACACCTACCCACTGCTTTGTTGTCCCAGTTTATAACAAATATGTTTTAAATAAGTAATAGTTAAATTAACATAAAACTAGGGGAGACCAGGAGCAATTTAAACTTTTTTATTTTAAATGAACATAACTCACAATTCAACTGCCATCTTTTGGTATAAGCAACATATTTGTTCCAATAGTGATAGTATCATTAAAATATTTACATTGAGAAAAACTTGGACATGACATTGAGTTTAATACAAAGTCAAAGTGTTACAGACACGTTACAGAGGTGAATTAGTTGGAGAAAAAAAAAAAGGACAAAACAATATCAAATGGAACAAAACGTGGGTTAAATTTCCAAGTCGATTAAAGAAAGGAATTCTTTAACAATATTTTTCTGGTTTACGAACACAAAAGCAGATTCTGGTTTATGACCTGACCTGAAGTATCAACATAGGCATCACAAAGATAATTATTTACCGCATGACTCACAGTGCTGATAAAAATAGGTTTCCAGTGGTGACAGAAACCGTATCAATAATTCATCATTCCATTATGGCAAACCAAGTGATTTAGGTCAGCCAAAATAAATCTCTATACAACTTTACAAATATGTATACAATTAAATATACACATTTATATCAAAATATATTCATCATCTGAAGAAACCATGAAAGAAAACTGAAGCATTATTCAAAAATAAAAAATAATAAATTCATGCTCTATATAAAAGGATTTCATTAAAGACAGGGCAGCATGTGTGCATTTCCAGTTGCAGACGGATCACTTATATAGCCACACATACAAGACAATAAGACAGTTTTGTCACACTCAACAACTTTGTTCACCCACAACATACACATCTGTCCTTGTCTGCAGTGAGTTCTAGAGCAGTTCATTTTCCCAGCCACTAGAGGGAGGTCGAAAGCATCCTGATGATTACTGTAGATGACGTCACTGGACCACTTCAAAATAGTGTAATATAGCCATTATGTGCTGGGGCATGAACACATAACCTGTGTAGACTGCCATCGCTGCCACTGTGATGAGCAGAGAATCTGTCGTTCTTATTAAGGAAACTGTCTTTAGGGAAAACATGAGTCGCATCATACACTGATCAGCCACAATATTAAAACCACTTGCTTAATATTGTGTAGGTTCCCCACGTGTCGCCAAAACAGCGCCAACTCGCATCACAGAATAGCATTCTGAGATGCTATTCTTCTCACCACAATTGTACAGAGCGGTTATCTGAGTTACCGTAGACTTTGTCAGTTCAAACCAATCTGGCCATTCTCTGTTGACCTCTCTCATCAACAAGGCATTTCCATCCACAGAACTGCCGCTCAATGGATGTTTTTTATTTTTGGAACCATTCGGAGTAAATTTTAGAGACTGTTGTGCGTGAAAATCCCAGGAGATCAGCAGTTACAGAAATATTCAAACCAGCCCGTCTGGCACCAACAATCATGCCACGGTCTAAACCACTGAGATCACATTTTTTTCCCCCCATTCTGATGGTTGATGTGAACATTAACTGAAGCTCCTGACCCATATCTGCATGATTTTATACACTGCTGCCACACAATTGGCTGATAAGATAATCACATGGATGATTGTTGGTGCTGGACGGGCTGGTTTGAGTATTTCTGTAACTGCTGATCTCCTGGCGCTGTTTTAGCGGCACGAGGGGGACATACACAATATTAGGCAGGTGATTTAATGTTGTGGCTGATCGGTGTATATACAAAACACACTTATATTTAAGATACATTATCTTAAAGCATCTTATTTGTTGCTTCTCAAGTAAATGTATCTTGTTTTAAGGATTTTTAGACCATTTTAAAAGGAAAACAAGACAAAAACACTTGATAACAATAGGATTTTTTGCAGTAAATTTCTTTACTCAGTTAAACTTAATAAAAAGTATTTTATTTTCCTTTAATTCAGTGAATGTCATTTTGAGGTATTTTTAAAAGATGACTGTCCACTTTATTGTTAGTAAGCATGTTTAATACAACCTTTTAAGTCGAGGCACAAGCTGAATAGTCGGTTAAGAGATAATGATTAATCGTTCCAATAATCGTTAGATTAGTCAATTATCAAAATAGTCGTTAGTTGCAGCCCTACTATCTGGTCCAACTTGAACACACACTACAGTCAAAAGTTTGGACACCCTTTTTTTTTTTTCCCTTTCTCTCCCAATTTCTCCCCAATTTGGAATTCCCAATGTGCTCTAAGTCCTCGCGGTGGCCAATCTGGGTTGCACTGAGACACTTACAATGGTAGTGAATGGGGCCAATCCGTAAACATTTAAAAAGGGTTTTAAAGGTACAGCCACAAGATGAAAACAATACGAGTGTTAACATGATTTTGGTATGATAAAATAGCTTATTAACATATCCTTTTCTGTGTAAAGTTATATCAGAGACTATTTAGCAGAGACAGGCCACTTCTATTTAAATTAATGGGATAAATTTGAATGCTCAACCAAGAAGCTCTAGCGCCCAAAAGTCAATGGATGTTGCCTTACAGGTAAAAGAGCCAATCACCTTTTAGATACAGACATCGCCTGTCCATAGAGCGCAACAGTGACCGCCCACTTTTTCAGCCGTCTGGGTCCTGGAAGTATTTTCCCCATTCATTTCATCCATAGACTTTTAATAAAATCTTTCCTAAAAGAGTTGTGAGCCGTGAACCAACCAACCAGCTCCGAGATGAATCACAACATCACAAACTTTGTTTTGAGGCAAAAAAGTATTTGAAAATCGGACAAAGGTACAAGGCTGTGTACTTATCGTGTTTCATGAGGGCACAGACTGCAATCCCATGAAGCATTGCGAATGATGTCATTGAATAAAAAATGATGGGAATATATAAAACTATTGATTTTAGGTTGTTGATTATAAGTATAGAAACAATATTTTTACGTTTATTGCAAAATATCCCGATATATAAATAGTTTATATATTGCAAAGTTTAAGAGTGAAGGGAGACCGACTCGATTACATCATTCACAGTGCATCATGGGAGTGGGCGGTCACTCCGAGGCATGTTTTGCCATTTTTTGTTGCCCACGGTTCTCTGATTGGTGGATCTTTCTCTGATGTACCATGGGTAATGTAGTTGCATGAATTCCGCTATCAAACACAATTTTTAAACAATGAAGTTCAGATAACATGGACGGATGGCTTCAACGGAAGCATACACCATCGATGAACAACCTCGTTGCTCACAGTAGGTCTGTCTTTAATGTTTTATAAGTTATCGTTGAAAATCAATTCGTCTATGGGATAAATGAATGGGATTTTTACTTCCGGAACCAGACTTTTGCGCTCTATAAACTCGCTAACACGCATGCACATTCGCTATACAAGCCGGAAAAATTGTGTTTTAGTGTAATATGAGGTCAAGCAGCACAATTTATGATTCCAATATTATCAGATTTCACTGCTGATTTGAAATATGTTCCTTGATCGTAATCTTGACCGACCGTTTTTTAGATTTACCACCATTCAAGTAGATAGGAGCTGCACTGGCATGACTGGAAATAGCCTCCCGAGAGTGTTCCAAAGATGGCCGACAGTGGGCTGACTTGCTAGAAAGACTTTGATTATGTCCAGTTTTACAACTTCGTTCATTGCCATGTCGACGCAATGCCGTAAACCCTTTCATCGACGATTCAAAATCTCTTTAGCTTTAATAATAGATGAGTTTTAACAGAAGAATTAATGTAAGTGCTTTTATAAAATTATAAGCTTCAAAATGTCTGCCTTTAAATCGTACAAAAAAAAAAAAAAAATGGCCCCATTCATTTCTTTTGTAAGTACCTCACTGTAACCTCGATTTCAGCAAGTTTTTTGATGTTATCAAGATTATGCCACAAATGCTGTTGACTCCCTAGTGGAAAAACCAGCTTAAGCTGGTAGCTGTGTTTTGGAACATGGTAGCTGGTGGTTTAAGCTGGTCGAAGCTGGTTATTAGCTGGTTGACCAGCTACCATCTACCAAAAACCAGCTTATGGTAGCTGGTCCAATCTGGTCTCCCAGCATGGACCAGCTAATGACTATCTTTGACCTGCTCATGACCTGCTTCGACCAGTTTATGACCAGCAACCATCTTCCAAAAACCAGCTTGAGCTGGTATGACCAGCTGGTAGCTAGTCCAAGCTGGTCTCCCAGCATGGACCAGCTAATGACCATCTTGGACCTGCTCATGACCAGCTTCGACCAATTTATGACCAGCTAACATCTTCCAAAAACCAGCTTTAGCTGGTCCAAGCTGGTCTCCCAGCATGGACCAACTAATGCCCATCTTGGACCAGCTCATGACCAGCTTAAACCACCCACCATGTTCCAAAACACAGCTACCAGCTTGTAACATTTAAAGGAATATTCCATGTTTAAAACATGTTCAAACATGAATTAAACATGGAATATTCCTTTAAATGTTACACCCACATGAAATGCGTACTATGACTCACTCAGCTCAAACACTACCACTAAATAAGAACCCTCTGAATTCACATGCACTTATTAATACAAATGGAATTTAAACGAGAAATTGACACTTATCAGCTATTAAATAAGCAGATATATTGTTTTTAAAACACATCAAAATTGTACACCCACTTTTTTTTTTTTTTTTTTTTTTTTAGCGTCGGGCGTTTGTCGGCAACCAAAACACAGTTAATACATTATTTTTCATTTGTAGAAAATAAAACGTGTGTCTCTGTCTTACCAATTTCGTAAATCACAAGTAAACATTTGAATAGTAATAAAACTACATGGATTAAATCAGCCTAATACATTGCTTGAGAATGAGAAAACATCTCAAATATTGCGTCTAAAACAAAACCTCTATATTTTATCGCAAAAGGATACTGAAGACAGTTCTCTCCCACGGTTCCAACATATAAAGCGCTGTTACGAGCAGATATTGGTAATAAAACCACGATAATTGTTTCCAAGCATCTCCAAACGCCATGTTTACACTCCGCTCGTGTTGGTCTCTCCGCTCCCTTCCGGTTGATCATCCGATAGCGCTGATTGGTGGATCGAGACTGAAACAAAATAAAAGTCCCACCACAGAAGTGGGTAGTTTGACTTTTTTTTATTTTTTATTATCAAGATTAAGACTTCAGGTTACAATTTTTATTAAGTGTAAATAATAGTGTATATTTCAGGTGCTAAAGGTTTGGGTTTCTTTCACTAGTTTATTTCAAAAGTTACTATGGTGACAAATTTAATTTCGTAAGAACTAATATTTTATAGGGGGCATGAAGTCATGTATGATAATTAAAGAATTAGCAAAATGCTGTTTTAAATTGTTTTAGATTGCATATAGCATGTCACATCACAGGATGTCTGCAGCTTCCCAAAACTATTAACGGACACTTTTCACACATCCACGAAAGCGAAGTCGTCATAGTTGGCTAAACTTGAATGCCAGTAAATGGGAGACTAAAGCAAATTAAATTTTTTGCTTACCCGTTTGCTCCAACAGCAAAAGAAAAAAAATCAATGATTACACTTTCACAGCTTTGAAAAAAAAAGATAAAAATATAGAGCGCTGGATAACAGCAGTAAGAGAGAAATAGGCCAAATTTTCTCATTCCCTCAGCAGTGTGTTAGAAGCCTCATTGCATCTGTGGTAACTGATTTTTTTTTAAACTCATACCAGGGTGATGTAATACAAAGTACAGTGTTATAAATTTACATGAAATATTTGTAAAAATATGGGTCCATTGTCAAGGACCCCCACCCCCAACTCTAGTCGCCATTTGATTTTGTACAAAATACAAAATAAAAGTCTCCCACCGCCATTGAAAAATACTGAACTCAACAGGTTAAAGGATCTTTAAAGGTGCACTCAGTAATTTTTTCCTCATTAAAAACAGTCAAACTCCTAAAGACATGAATTGTAATTTTGCAATATATGTAGGAAATCATGAGCACTCACATTAAAATGAAGACTCCAGTCATATCAGTAACCTTATAAAAGCTGTTTTAATCTACATGGAGAGGGTCCGCACATGGGGGCTGCCATGTTAGAATCAAATGACCAGCTGAATACTACTCGCCTAATCTCAGTAAAGGCGTTGTTTTCACTTTCACTCATCAATTAAAGTAATCATGGCTGACTGTGAATACTAAATTTCTACAATGTCATCTGAAACTGAAAACTACTGATTTTAAATGATGCTGCATCCAAGCCGCTAGGTGTCAGTGTAAGTCCAAGATGACACAAAGACAAAAGTAACTGAGTGCACCTTTAAGAAAATAATATTTTTGAAACATTGTCTATAAAATCAAAACAACATTTATTCAAATGACACCAGCAATGTGAGTATTTGATAAAGTGTTTTCCTGAAATGCTTTTCCAGTGGTGTAAAAAGCTTTTAAGCATGTTCAGGTCATATGATACTGTTTAATTCAAAATAATTATGTTCCTTCTACTGGGTATAAAAAAATGTCCTAATAAAAGGAAAGAACATACCTCAAGAGAGGCAAACGAAAAACCTTCATGGAGCTATGAAATATAATGTACACGATGGATCACATGAAAGTGTTTATACTTTTTATAAATCTTCATAAAACACCATAACCACTTGTCACAAACAACCCCAAATAACTTTCATATCTCTCTTTACAGTAAAGCTGACTGGTTTCCTCTATGCTGCACTACATAAAACCGAAACATATTTACAAGTCCAGCAAATGTCCTCAGCAGTGACTTGCAAGAATGTTGAAGAAATGGTACACCTCCTCTTTATCATAAACCGCCACTTCAGTGGAGCATTCTGTGCATTTGACCGGATGATACATCTCCTCTTCGTCCATTCCCGCTAAGCGTGCATCAATCAGGCCGGCTTCAGTCTCCATCTCTACCTCTGTTGATGTGGACTCCTGACGAGCTTTCTTCCTCCGCCGGTTCTGTTTTCTCTTAATGGCCGTTTTATACCGCAGCACTTCCTCTTTGTTGACAGTGCAGTTCATCACGAACATGGCTCTGTACTGTGTCCGATATTTCTCATGTCTGTGGATTGAAAAGACCTTCATTTAGTTCATTATGAATCTATAGTCAAGTAAAATAATTGACTATCTGCAAATCCCTGTTTCAGTTCTATAAACAGTGCTTTGCGACCATACCTCTGACAGTCCAGGCACAGGGTGGTCATACAGGCTGGACAGTTGAGAACGGCATCACTGCTTGGAAGAGCCGGGGGCTTGTTTCTTCTGTTTGCCGAAGGAGGTAGGCGTCTCTGATTTCTGTACCTGTGTTAAACGCAAACAAATTAGATTAATGGCATCAAGCTATGATCACGATCAAGTTAAAGGGATAGCTGACCCAAAAAGAAAAAAAATAATTTACTCACCTTCATGCCATCCCAGATGTGTATGACTTACTTTCTTCTGCTAAACACAAACAAAAGATTATTAGAAGAATATCTCAGCTCTGTAGGTCCATACAATGCAAGTGAATGAGTACCAAAACTCTGAAGCTCAAAAAGCACATACAGGCAGCATAAAAGTAATCCATACGACTCCAGGGGTTAAATCCACATCTTCAGAAGCAATATGATAGGTGTGGGTGAGAAACAGATCAATATCTTTTTTTACTATAAATCTCCACCTTCACTTCTTTTGTTTTTGGCAACTCGCATTCTTTGTGCATATTGTCACCAACTGGGAAGGAGTATTTGTAGTAAAAAAACAAAAAAAAAAACCAAACACTTAAATATTGATCTGTTTCTCACCCACACCTATCATATCACATCTGAAGACATGGATTTAACCACTAGAGTCATATGGATTACTTTTATGCTGCCTTTATGTACTTTTTGGAGCTTCAAAATTTTGGTCACCATTCACTTGTAAGGACCTACAGAGCTGAAATATTATTCTAAAAATCCTTGTTTGTGTTCAGCAGAAGAAAGAAAGTCATTCACATCTAAGATGGCATGAGGGTGAGTAAATGATGAGAGAATTTTCATTTTTGGGTGAACTATCCCTTTAACTAGGTTGAAGATAGTAAGCATACAGTAACAGTCAAAAGTTTGGACACACCTCATCTGAAGGCCAAAGGAGGGCTACTTTGAGGTTGAAGAAGCTAAACAGTTAAAATCGTAAAATAATTTAGATTTGTTTGACAATGTTTAGTCACTACATAATTCCCATACTTCCATACAATTGAAGTCAGAAGTTTATTTACACCTTAGCCAAATACATTTAAACTCAGGTTTTCACAATTCCTGACATTTAATCATAGAAAACTTTCCCTGTCTTAAGTCAGTTAGGATCACTACTTTATGTTAAGAATGTGAAATGTCAGAATAATAGTAGAGAGAATGATTTATTTCAGCTTTTATTTCTTTCATCACATTCCCAGTGGGTCAGAAGTTTACATACACTTTGTTAGTATTTGGTAGCATTGCCTTTAAATTATTTAACTTGGGTCAAACGTTTTGGGTAGCCTTCCACAAGCTTCTCACAATAAATTGCTGGAATTTTGGCCCATTCCCCCAGACAGAACTGGTGTAACTGAGTCAGGTTTGTAGGCCTCCTTGCTCGCACATGCTTTTTCAGTTCTGCCCACAAATTTTCTATTGGATTGAGGTCAGGGCTTTGTGATGGCCACTCCAATACCTTGACTTTGTTGTCCTGAAGCCATTTTGCCACAACTTTGGAGATATTCTTGGCATCATTGTTATTTGGAAGACCCATTTGCGACCGAGCTTTGACTTCCTGGCTGATGTCTTGAGATACTGCTTCAATATATCCACATAAATTTCCTTCCTCATGATGTCATCTATTTTGTGAAGTGCACCAGTTCCTCCTGCAGCAAAGCACCCCCACAACATGATGCTGCCACCCCCATGCTTCACGGTTGGGATGGTGTTCTTTCGCTTGCAAGCCTCACCCTTTTTCCTCCAAACATAACGATGGTCATTATGGCCAATTTGTTTCATCAGACCAGAGAACATTTCTACAAAAAATAAGATCTTTGTCCCCATGTGCACTTGCAAACTGTAGTCTGGCTTTTTTATGGCAGTTTTGGAGCAGTGGATTCTTCCTTGCTGAGCAGCCTTTCAGGTGATGTCGATAAAGGACTCGTTTTACTGTGGATATAGATACTTGTCTACCTGTTTCCTCCAGCATCTTCACAAGGTCCTTTGCTGTTGTTCTGGGATTGATTTGCACTTTTCGCACCAAACTATGTTCATCTCTAGGAGACAGAATGCATCTCCTTCATGAGCGGTTATGATGGCTGCGTGGTCCCATGGTGTTTATACTTGTGTACTATTGTTTGTACAAATGAACATGGTACCTTCAGGTGTTCGGAAATTGCTCCCAAGGATGAACCAGACTTGTGGATGTCCACAATTTGTTTTTTGAGGTCTTGGCTCATTTATTTTGATTTTTCCATGATGTCAAGCAAAGAGGCACTAAGTTTGAAGGTAGGCCTTAAAATACATCCACAGGTACACCTACAATTGACTCCAATTAGCCTACCAGAAGCTAATTGGCTAATTGCCTAAAGGCATGACATCATTTCCTGGAATTTTTGCAAGCTGCTTAAGGCACAGTTAACTTAGTGTATGTAAACTTCTGACTCACTGGAATTGTGATATAGTCAATTAAAAGTGAACAATCTGTCTGTAAACAATCGTTGGAAAAATTACTTGTGTCATGCACAAAGTAGATGTCCTAAACGACTTGCCAAAACTATAGTTTGCAATATGAAATCTGTGGAGTGGTTAAAAAAATTGTTTTAATGACTTCAACTGTATGTGTTATTTCATACTCTTGATGGCTTTACTGTTATTCTAAAATGTGGAGAATAGTAATAGAGTTATTGTGTCCAAACTTTTGACTGGTAGTGTAGATCTGCCAAAAACTCACTCTTTTCTTTTTGCATCCACCCACGCCTGATCCCGGTCATCCTTATCTGGGTCATATAACAGCTCATCATTTGTGAGTATAGAGCGCTGCTTCCTCCTCTGACCCCGAGAGCTGCCTGATACACAACCGCAAAGAAAATACAAATTATCAACTGTTACACCAGTTACAACACAGAAAAAAAAAACTAAAATAATAATATTATTTTTAACAATTACCAGCTGTGTCATCTTCATCAGAGTCTGAGTCAAAGTAAATGCTGTCATACTCCCGAGATGGCTGTTTGGTTGCTGTGGAAGTGTTGTCACTGGTCCCAGAGGTTTGACCTATGAATTAAAATTTAAATTCCTAATCAGCACGCACTTCCATTCAGTGACATTTGTCATGGGACTGTAACACATGCGTGTGTGTTTATGTGTTATGGCATATATATGTTTATGTTTAAAACAGAGTGACTCAGACCTTGAGTTGAGGATGCTGTCCAGCTGCACTCCATAGTTTTCATGGTGCTGCTGAGCTCGGCCTCCATCTCCTTCTCAAACTCATCTCCACTGGAGGACTCGCTCTCCCCTGTCAGATACTCTCTGATGAGCTTCCTCTTCTGATCCGGAGTGCCGTTGAGAAGGATGTCCAGCTCATCCTCAGAACTGGTGAGAAACACAAATTGGAACATGTGACATTCCTGTAGTTTCATATACCTGCTAACTTCTGTTTTCATATTAATAGGAACATACACACACGTACAGTATATATATAATGAATAACAGATCATTTTTTAGCTACTTGCCCAATACAACATGTACCAGGATTTTATTTTTCTTGGTGTTGACACAAATACAAACTAAACTCAATAAGTAAAAATGCTCTGATGTAAAAATTGTCAAATAAATGAAGTATATAAGCCACGTTTTTTTTTTTTTTTTTTTTTGAATTAGGCCGTTTGTGATGTTTTTATCACCAAGTTGCTGGTTACAGATATTATTTTAAATAGATACTTGTCCTGCTAATGCAATGCTAACTTCTAACAGACAATAAAATACCAAATATATACAAACAATATATCTGATAAGGATTACAGTTTGTTTACATGTGTGGAGGAAGCATGGTCCGCTCTTGTATTTATATTTAAGATGTTTACTGTTGTTTACCTGCTTCCCGCCCCTTCCTCGTCGCTCGGCTCTTCAATTTCATATGAATCATAATCGTCTTTTCGGTTCATTTTTCCGTTTTTTATATAAAACACAAGAAAGTGTACGCGTATGTCAATTACCAAACACTTTTGCACCGGAAACAAACTTTGTAATATTTCCGGTAACGCCAGTTCCATTTCAAAATAAGGCTTTCAAAATAAAAGTCTATTGCCTTGGTTAATTTATCTTCGTAAAATTATGGGCTACAAATTGTTTTAGATTCTCTAAAGCACTAACTATTAAGTAGTCTCATCTGACAATAAATTATATAATATTTTCAGTTAATTACATTGCATAATTATACTGCAAATTCTACCAAAAATGTGTGTTTTGGGCAATCATAGGACTGCATTTAAAAAATCCTCTCTTACCAATCAGTAAATAATGTCTTCATTTTGGCACCATAAACATTAACTGAGACAATCAGATTTTCTCCATTTATCACACATAAATAAATAAATAAATAATCCTAAATTTAAAGTAAACAGCATCATTTATTTTGTGTTATTTTCATGGTCATATTATCATTTTTATTACCAGCGTTTATGTCTGCATTCCTCCATCTGAATAAACAGAAGCTTTGGTCACATATTGTGAAAAAAACAAAACATTCATATACAGTGCACTTAAAAAAAAGTCAAGAAAGAAATGCATTCATGTATGATTTTTTTAAACAATGTATTAATCTACATTTTAAGGCAAACATGCATAAGCATTATTTGAGGAACAAACAAACAAAAAATACTTGGCAGAAAAGTATTCTATACACTATACAGTAAAAATTAACACAAAATATACAAGAATTTGAGTGACCATGCAATTTAATTGTAATAACAATCAGCTCAACTTGAACAACATATCAGAGCAGCATCCACATTGATCACCAAAACTAACTTCAAAGATTACAACAGGAAAAACTAAACAAGCAAAACAAAACAAATGAAACGAACTGGACAAAAATTACAGAAAGATGTATTGTAAAGTGTAATGATGGCACAAATCCCATGAATAACAATTAAAAGTTATTGTATGATTTTTTTTTTAACCATGTATTAATCTAAAGTTTAAGGAAAACATACGTAAGCATTATTTGTTAGGAATAAACAGAGAGGAACAAACAAAACAAAAAATGCTTAGCAGAAAATTAGTCTTCTAACTTACAAAATTAACATTCAACAGACAATAAAAGACCAAATATATACAAATAATCTCTTGGATAAGGATTACAGTTTGTTTACATGTGTGGAGGAGGTAGAGCTGCACGATTCTGGATAAACTAAGAATCATGTTTTGTTTTTTTTTTGCTTAGAATAAAGATCACGATTCTGAAGAAAAATTCTTATTTCAGTGATTTACAAAATCTTGGCATAAGGGTATTAAACAAACTAACACACTTTACTAGAGGTTCTGACTAAATGTTCTCTGCTTCAACCTATGCAAAAATGCAATAAAGTTGTTTATCAAATATATAAATTTTAAATGTCCTAATTCCACAATAGGGCGCAACGAATACATTATAAACCAAACAGCACCTTGTGATTATTGCAAAAAAAGAAGAAAAAAAAATCCTGTTAAAAAACAGCATAATAAAAAATAAATAAATACATACAAAAATAAAAAAAACAACAACGATTTAACCTGTTTCTCACATGCCAAGTAAAAAGCAAAACGAACAGAAAAAAGCTTCATTAACAGTTCTATGTTAAAGTGTTGCACTTGTAAGCAAATATGCAATAAAACACTTATTTTGCAAAAGTTGTTTTTAAATAAATATTAACCATTTAAATTAAAACAATGAGGCCTTCAGTGTTTCTCTTGTAAAAATTGCTTCAAGCTTGTAAAGGAATTATTCAAGAGCCAGTAATTGAATAGAGTACAGTAAACAGTGCTTTAAGTTTTTCAGCAACAGTAGCAATTAAACATTTAAAAAAATTATCATATAAAACATTAAAAAGGTAATTTATTGCAAAACGAAACTACTTAAATACTTGACACTCTTTACTGTGTGACAGATATACATTGATACTGATTTGATGCAGTAAGAATGCCTGAATGCCTATAACAGACAGCATGCAGCTTATATACATTTAGACATCACACAGATCTATCATTTTGAAGAATTTGTCCCGTCTGCTTATACATTAACAGCTGTGTTTGCTTTAATATCCCGTCTGTTTACACTGGTAATTCATTAACAGCTGTGTTTACATTAATATCTCCTAAAGAGGGGTATTTTGATTTAAAACAGCGCAGTGTCTCGTGCAGGAGCGCTGTGTTTTGTAGATGCCATATAAAGTTTATCAACATTTAAAAACGCGTCTTGAAGTGCATTTCGAATTGAAATTTGACCGCCTTACAAATGAATGTCACTGGAACGTTAATATACATTGCTGGAACGTTCTTTTAAGGATTAATCGTGCAGCTCTAGGAGGAAACATGGTCCGCGCTTGTATTTATATTTAAGATGTTTACTGTTGTTTACCTGCTTCCTGCCCCTTCCTCGTCGCTCGGCTCTTCAATTTCATATGAATCATAATCGTCTTTTCGGTTCATTTTTCCGTCTTTTAAATAAAACACAAGAAAGTGTACGCGTATGTCAATTACCAAACACTTTTGCACCGGAAACAAACTTTGTAACATTTCCGGTAACGCCAGTTCCATTTCAAAATAAGGCTTTCAAAATAAAAGTCTATTGCCTTGGTTAATTTATCTTCGTAAAATTATGGGCTACAAATTGTTTTAGATTCTCTAAAGCACTAACTATTAAGTAGTCTAATCTGACAATAAATTATATAATATTTTCATTTAATTACATTGCATAATTATACTGCAAATTCTACCAAAAATGTGTGTTTTGGGCAATCACAGGACTGCATTTAAAAAATCCTCTCTTACCAATCAGTAAATAATGTCTTCATTTTGGCACCATAAACATTAACTGAGACAATCAGATTTTCTCCATTTATCACACATAAATAAATAAATAAATAATCCTAAATTTAAAGTAAACAGCATCATTTATTTTGTGTTATTTTCATGGTCATATTATCATTTTTATTACCAGCGTTTATGTCTGCATTCCTCCATCTGAATAAACAGAAGCTTTGGTCACATATTGTGAAAAAAACAAAACATTCATATACAGTGCACTTAAAAAAAAGTCAAGAAAGAAATGCATTCATGTATGATTTTTTTTTAACAATGTAATAATCTACATTTTAAGGCAAACATACATAAGCATTATTTGTTAGGAATAAAAACAGAGGGAAAAAAATGCTTAGCAGAAAATTAGTCTGATTACGATGATCGATAGCTATACGGTGAAAATTAACACAAAATATACAAGGTTTTGTGTGACCATGCAATTTAATTGTAATAACAATCAGCTCAACTTGAACAACATATCAGAGCAGCATCCACATTGATCACCAAAACTAACTTCAAAGATTACAACAGGAAAAACTAAACAAGCAAAACGAAACGAAACAAACTGGACAAATTACGGAAAGATGTATCGTAAAGTGTAATGATGGCACAAATCCCATGAATAACAATTAAAAGTTAAAAACCGGTGATTAAATGAAATCGTATTTCTTGTGCTGTGTGGATCGGATGATCTTACACAGTGGACTGCCTCACTTTAAGGGGGGGTTGTGGAGGGAGCATGGTGTCTCTGGTAGTGGTGAGTACAGACGTCTCTTTAGACAAACTGACCCCAGGTGTGTTCTCTCCTCCATCCTCTGAATGAAGACGAGACCAAAGCAGGGAAAGCCCTATATGGAGAACCTGGTTCAAGGACCTAAGTGTCCCCTTTCAGAACTCCAAGACAGCTCTGCAGCAGCTGTAGATTCCCCTGGAGACAGAGAAGGGATGAAAAAGGACTGTGAAAAGGGGACTCTCACAAGAAAATATGCTTGTCTTATGTTGCTCCAAAATCAAAAGATACAAATAAGAATATATATTAAGCAATTTCTATATAGAAAAAAAAATCAAATTTTAGGATCATGTCGATTAGACATTTCCCGCCCATTCCTTATTACCGCAACACGAAAAAAGAGCAATTATTTAAATGCAAAAGTATTAATACATCATAGTAGTACTTCCTTGGTACTGCGTTTTAAATTTAGCGCTAGGTGTAAATAGCACCTGTCAAACAGCGTGGCTATTTGCTGTTTGGAGAAATTGAGGACAAACTGCATCCCCTATGTTGCTGCAGTGGTGTAGCGGGTAAAGACGCTGTGGAAATGCTTTTTTTTTTTTTTTTTTTTTTTAGTGCAGACGACCCGGGTCAATTCCAGCTTTTGTCCCACTTTTTCCCATCCTGGTTCCTGTCTCCACTCTTAATAGTTCCTTTAATACTACTTATAATAATAAATCAAAATGAACATACAAGTTGATTTCTTCACAGTGATTTGGTCATGATGAATGTCGAGGAGTTGAGAGAACAGTTTAATCCAGGTAAAATTAACCATGGTTTTACTATATTAATATTGTAGTAACCATGTTTTTCATGTGTTATTACACCAATATGGTGTTAATATACTGTAGTAACCAGGTTTAATTTTATGGTTTACTATAATTTTACTACAAAATACCAGGGTGAAACTATGATTACTGTAGTAAATCCATGGTTAATTTTTGTAAGGTAAGGTTAGGGGTTGGTGTAGGTTGTCTGTGGGACTCTAAATAAACACAATAAACAAGCAGCAGTGATATACTGTATGTTAGTATTTTTTACTAGGGGCGCAAACTGTATCTGCCACTATCTGCACTTAGTGCAAAAAAGATGCTTTTTGTTGCTATTTACACTTAGTGCAAATAGCATCTGTCTTTTAAAAAATGATTACAGAATTACTGTATTACAGTAAACAAACAATAACTGTTACGGTAACGAGATTAAAAAGCGGGAATAGTAAAAGTAAAACATCTGAATGAGAGAATTTTACATTTACATTTATGCATTTGGCAGACGCTTTTATCCAAAGCGACTTACAGTGCCCTGATTACAGGAACAATCCCCCTGGAGCAACCCGGAGTTAAGTGCCTTGCTCAAGGACACAATGGTGGTGGCTGTGGGGATTGAACCAACAACCTTCCACTTACCAGTTCAGTGCTTTAGTCCACTACACCACCACCACTCCATTTTGGAGGGTATAATGTACTTTAGTGCCTGAATATACTATCACAATGCAAGAAATCTTTATGTTCCTATATGTAGGCTTCATTTTCTTTCTTTTATTTTTGGGGTGTCGACTTGGGGTTAAATATGACCAGGACATTTTCTTGACAGGTTTTGTAAGTATCACCCGAATATCATGAATAAATAATCGGGGGATTTCACATCATTGATATGGTGACTCACATTATGGAACTTACCTTGGCATGTTTTAGTTCCAGCTCAGCCAGTTCCACCAAGTTCTTTCTGAATGCTGCTACTCGTCTCGTCTTGAAATCTATCAGTTCTGTGTTGAAACAAACAAGAAAAGATGAACACAGTGAAGTTCTAAACAACATTTCTAACTAGACTTTTCACATTTTTAAAGAAAATTTGTGGCAAAAAAAAACAAAAAAAAATTGCTTGCTTAGGTGTTCTCAGTGGTTTTTATTACATTGCTTTGTGGATGCTAGGGTGTTTTTTGTCGTTTCTAGGTGGTCGCTAAAGTGTCCTGGATGGTTGATATGTGGTTTCTTAGAGCACACCCCAAGTTTCTATAATATTCTGGTCTCTGGATATGGCTCAGGGTAGGGTTGCACCAGCTGTGCGTAAATTCTCACGTAAGTTGGGATGTAAAGTTCACACTAAGGGCTTAGTAACTACTAGTTAGTTTATAACTAAGTCAGTGCTTAATTCGGTTGCACCACCTGTTCTTAAGGCAAGACTTAACTAGTAGGTCGTAAGCTCTCCGTAAAGTAATGCATAGTTGCATAATTTGACATTTACTTGTATCGATCCAATCAGAAGCCTTCAAATTTGTACACAGATGTGTTTAAGAGTGATGCATTTTAGTTTGATTTTGTTCAAACCTTGTTTGCTCGTAACTGTCAGATATAATAAATTAAATCCCCACTGAAATACGATATGTAATAAAACAAGATTTCATAAATTATATATTTACATTTACACTTATGCATTTGGCAGACGCTTTTATCCAAAGCGACTTACAGTGCCCTTATTACAGGGACAATCCCCCTGGAGCAACCCGGAGTTAAGTGCCTTGCTCAAGGACACAATGGTGATGGCTGTGGGGATTGAACCAGCAACCTTCTGATTACCAGTTATATGCTTTAGCGCACTACACCACCACTACTCCTTTACATATTAAGCTTGTGTAAATAACAATATTCAGTAACTGTATCTAAAATGAATAAGGGGCAATAAATCAAAAAATACTAATACAACAGGCTGGAAAAATAGACATTCATTCATTTTAATATCTATTTGTTGAAACTTGTTAGATCGGTTTCATGCTGAAGAATTACATTTTTTAAAGATAATGTTTTCTCCCGTAAATGTCAACACCATCATATTTATCGAAAGGACTGAAGCCTGTCAACCAAAACATGAGCTCATTGATGTCATAAAATATCAGTCTGCTTTTTTATTCCCTCCGTTACTCCGTCAGAGGTTTCCGTAAATATTTAGTTTATACATAGGGTTACGTTCTACCTAAGTTTAATGGTGCAATGCTGAAATATTTAGCAGTGTGTAAATTGTGACTTAGTGCCCATTTACGCCACGACTACACTAAGTTGTAACATACGTATACCTGGTGCAACCGGCCCCAGTTCTTTCATTTAGGTCTATGAGATTTGTGACTTTGTTGTCCACCAGGTGAAATATTGCAAGACAGATCGCTTTGATCGAAACAAGCTACACAATTTGAGGTTCATTTATGTCTGTTACACAAACAGTGCTGAATGAATTACATGTCAAAGTTTAACAGTAAGGCTAAGGGGTGTGTTCAAACTGCTAACCCTTTGTATGAGCAATAATATTAGTAATGCTTTTTCTATAGATTTGTAAAATCATTCTTTCAACGAAATAATTGAATTACCTTGTTTTGCGGATTCAGAGATTTTCTCAAACTTCTGACAGCACACTTGCTGTGTGGTTTCTGCTTGGAGAACATCTTTGTTTTTAGCCCGAGCTTTGTCCAGAGCTTTATTGGCGTTCTCATAATAAACTAATGCCCTCCCTCGTCTGTACAGGAGATCCTGTAAGAGAGACAATGCCATTTACAAAACCAGACCAGAAAACCCAAGTTATCGACAAGCACATTTACACCATTTCCACAAGCATTACAGTAGCTTGAAAGTAGCGATAATTATTTATGGGTGTGTGGATGAATCCTGGACTACAAAAGATCAATACAGCAGTGCAAAACATAACGTTATGGCCCAAGAGATCACCATCCCAGGCAAGACAGAACTTTGTCTTGGTGTGCAGAGTATTGTCAATTGAGAATGTCCTTTTTCAATAGAATGTAGCCAAGTGACCACAACAATAGAGGAACTACCTCTAAAAACTAGCTGTCAATGCAACATGCTGAATAGAGGTCTCTAATAGAATACCTTTGCAGCTTGCGACTCTCTGAGGTAATACTTCAACAAATCTGCAAGTTTCAAGTCCTCGTCAGCGGCCACACGTGCTTCAATTTTCTGCACAAGAAACACACACAGCAAATTAAGAACTGAGATGAAAAGGTGAGTGACAACATTTACCACCAAAACAGCTTCTCTTCCGAGAGTAAGGCATCATGGATGGATAAATGGATGGATGGATGGATGGGTGGATGAAAACTAAACTTACCCTTGTTTTCTCAAAAAGCTCTGATACTTTCAGGAAAAATCTATTTAATAGTGAACGAAACAAAAAGAGAGTCAAAAAACAAACACGACTAACAAAACTGACCTAAAAAGACAAAATCATTCATATTTGGAGCTACATTGGAAAAATCAGTCTCATACTTGCACAAATCTGTAGAGTCTTGGGTTCCTAAAGTGTACAGTGTGGAGGCGATTCTGTTTATGTCATCTGCCGCACCTGAAACAGATGTCCCGTTAGATCTCTATAGGTGACCCTCACAGATCCAGGGCTGTCACTCAAATTTACAAGGACCGGGACAAACATTCCCAGTTGTCCCCAACCTTAACACGTCCCTGATTCAGAACCAAACTCTAGAGTCCACACTTTCACTTCACACTTTCTTTGACTCAGTAATACAGCACTCTGCTTCTCCATATCATGTTTCATTGTTGTGGCAATCAGACTAATAACACGCAAGGAAAAGACAAAACCTTTGGCTTAATGACAGACAAGGAGAGACATCTGATGAATGGAAATAACCAGAACAACAAAAGAGATTTCTGAATTACCCTGTGATTAATATTAATAGATATTGTCACAATGAAATCTGAATTATCAACTCCAGTTAGAATTACCCATACAAAACAGTAATATGGAGGTACCATAGTACAGTGATGGTATCAGATAGTAAAATTATGATACTTTGATATAATCATGGGTCTGAATGATTACCATATTCATGTACCATGAGATTTGCATGGTACTTCAAGATACTGTAAAGAATACCATGGTACTTTTCTGTTAGTGTAATCTTATAGCTCATTAAACACATTATTCCGATTACTTGCCACTTAACACAGTAGTTAGCATGTAATCATTATATTACGGAGTGGTGGTGGCATAGTGGGCTAAAACACATAACTGGTAATCAGAAGGTTGCTGGTTCAATCCCCACAGCCATCACCATTGTGTCCTTGAGCAAGACACTTAACTCCAGGTTGCTCCGGGGGGATTGTCCCTGTAATAAGTGCACTGTAAGTCGCTTTGGATAAAAGCGTCTGCCAAATGCATAAATGTAAATGTAAATTATTATTGACTTTTAAAAGACCTATTCAATCACCTGACATATCCATGGCTTACAGACAAGTGACACATTTTCCTAGTAAGCAGCATAAAGTACTGCCCCTAATTTCCTGTTATTCCTCCATAACAGAGAAAGCATAACTTTCCAGTGTCCATATTTGCTGGCAAATTATTGTAAGACAAAAACAGACTCAAAGAACAAGCAAAATGTGGAAACATGCTCTTATCTACACACACTGAAATATGATATGCATTCCATTTATGGGTCTTTTGAGTTGACATTTGATATTAATGGTTGTTAAAGTTTGATAAAGTTTGTCAAGTTAAAAGAAATTAAAGCGCAGTACAATGCGAAGAGAGAATATTTTGGGGTAGATGTGAAATACTATTGAAATACTATATGTTTGGTTGAGTCATTAAGCTCTATAACACATTTCCTGTGACTGGAGAAATTTGACCTTGCCATATCCTTGACGTTACTCAGCCATGTGAGGTGCCAGCTTCTAGAAATGTTTGTGAACTGAAGAGTTTTCCCGTAAAAGCAAGAAAAACTTACTTTTGTGAGATCTGATCATTCTATCAGATTTGGCAGAGGCGTCTTTGACACGGTTGTGGTACTCTAAAAGGAATGTTTTCTCGTGTTCAAAGAAATCATCAACGTCCTGTGATTTAAAAGAAAAAAAGGCTAAATGTTTTTGGAGAAATGTAAAGATTTTTTTTTTTTAATTCTAACTATATCATATAGAAAGTCTGGGTCATTGTGCATTCCATTGGCATTACTAGGGAAGTATTCACCAGAGAGTCATAAACCATCATTTAATCTACAGATGAACACAAAGAACTTCAAGACAAAGTCAATCATTTTTCAGAATGGTAATTTTTGACATGGCCTCTCTCTCTCACTCCACCCCCTAACTTCTATAGCAGAGCCACATAACACAGTCACATGACATTGGCAGAAGTCTGCAGACTGAACTGACCTTCACTCCAGCCACTAGAACTCCATCTGCAGACTTCACCACATTCTTGAAGAAGTCCTCCAGCTTTTCCTTCTTGTTTTTCCCTCGTACACTCAGCTGTAGAGACAAGAGACAAATTTAAAGACAAGTGAATAATTATATCTACTCTGAAATGTTTCACTTTTTACAATTTTGTTTTATTTATTTTTTTAAATTTGCACAGTCACATTTCTTCCCAAAATCAAAAGGGAAAAAAAATAAAAATAATTAATATTTTGTTTAACCCCTTATACTCTGGTGCATTTTTAGACTGCTGCCCACAATTTTTCACAATCAAATTTAAAAGCTCACCATTCACACATACTGTGGACTAATTGCAAAAAATAAAAATAAAAATAAAAAAAAATTCACATTTTTCAGAGAACCCCCCCCAAATAAAATGTTTTAATTATTCATAAACGATATTGTGTAAGCAAAGTGTAAAAACATTTTTTTTTTTTGTTGTCCTAAATTTGTAAACATGTAATTCTGGTTCTGTTCACTCTACCTCACTTTGAAAAGTCTCATTTTATTCCACTAGATGGCAGCAAGCACTAGAAAAATATTTTTCTCTATAACATTCCATCACAACATACAGATCTGAAATGTAGGTGGCACTTTAAGGCATTTTAGCCCTCACAGATGTGCTCGTCCATAGACATTCAGTTTAATTTTCAGTTCAAGCACCACCCTCGTTTCATTGAATATCTCGGCCTCTGAGTGGACTAGAAGCTCAATCTAGGTGTCAATAGAAAGCTGAGATCCTCTCATATACAAATTTTATCATCAATAGTCGAAAACCTTTTTCTGATGATTTGTTTTGCATGCTTTTCCTTCTATTTTGCATTGGATTATTCAGCCAATCAAGCTCACAGACAAGTAAAAAATGGCAAATTTTTTAGAAAACTCCCTAAGGTAAAAGGAGATATAAAGTTTTTGGCTACTTGGGGCTTACAGCAGTGGTTATCGGAGCATAAACGAGACGTTTGTATTTGATGACTTACAGAAATCCTATTTCACTTGACAACAAAGATTATTTGCTAATATAATACATCTTTTACAATTAAACATCTCATTTCTAGAGCAAAGGAAAGCATCAATGACAAACATCATTGCCAATTCTTTTAACAAAGCTCAGAAACAGATGACCTAGTTCACAAATGGGACACTTACGTCTTGGTTGTACTCTAAGAAAACATGAAAGTTCAAGTCTTTGCGTAGGACAGGATGGGCAGCGACACGGCAAAGAAAGACCTCATGCATTGCCACAGTCTTCTTGAAGATGGCCAAATATTCACTGAAACACATTTTCATATGATTATTAATAAAGTCATGTAACTATAAACCCTTAAACCCCTACCTCGGGTCTTTGGAGACCCGGGAACTCATTCCACCCCTTGTACCTCATCCATTTTTTTGGAGTTGTGCCCACACCTCTTTAGTATTCCTCAATCTGTAGTTTGACACACAAAAAATTCCAAAATTGCAAAAAAATTTTTTTATATTTTATAATGGTTTGAGTACCAAAAGTGTATAGGGTCTCTAGATACCAGAGGTATGTAAGAACAACAAAAAAGTTTTTTTTTTTGCACTTCCATAAATTATATTTTTTATAATTTTCATTTCTATTTAAGTATATTATAACAGGATAACTATTTCTTTGTGTATTACAAGAGAAATGAGTACTAAATTCATACAAATAAATACTATATCATGTTGACTTTGTGCAACAATGCACTATCAACAATGGTGAAATATCAGTATTTTATATGCGTATACACATACATAATATTCATGTCTTACTCAAGGTGGCACTGATGTTTGAGTGATTGACTTGATTTTCATTTGACATTGCTCTTTGATGAATAAACAACATCAAAGTAAACTTATAGCAAGTACATCATATGAAAAGTATTATATGACTTGTCATCAAAATATATTTTATTTTATTGTTTTCTACTTGTCTTGAAAATAGTTTTCAAATTTTACACTCTCTGGGCATTTTGTACATCCATTCTTGATAGATATAAGAGCCAGGTCTCTAAAGACCCGAATATGTAAGAGTGTTTGGGAAAATGACCATGCATTTAAGGGTTAATGCAGCAAAGTTTACCCCAACTACCAGTCACACTACGCAAAATTGATCAACTCACGCCTCCAGTTCTTGTTTCATTTTAGTGAACTCCTCTTTAGTCATAGATCCTTCACCTTCACCCAACTTCTGAAGTTTCTCTCGTGATGCATCAAAATCTGGTCTTGGAGGAGCGGGTGGAATCTACAGAGAAAGTATTTCTTCAGCTAAAAAGGTCTTAGCGACATCTGAATTCCTAAACCATTTCTGCTTGCCTTCAGAGGGTGTTGGTAATAAAACTCTCCAGTTTGTAATATCATCATTCACTAAATGCAAAACGTAATTGCTCACTGCTGTGCCTAATGCAAAGTGCTATGAATAATTCAGTCCAGCTTCGATGATATTATAAATGCCAGCCAGCGTCAGGCCTCTTTCTTTATAGAGTATGAAGTGTAACCCAGATGAAACTATATTACATCAGATAGCAAAAAAACAGACCTATTAGATAGGTCAAGTCATGCAGAGAAAAAACCCAATGTAAATACAGAACAGGACAGTGGATTTGTTGTAATTTACCTCTGACAGCCTAAAAACAATTCAATATGGTCCTGTTTTTCTTATGGCTGGATTTGTCAATGAATATCGAAACAACATAATTTGGGAAAATCATCCATATCTCTTTGCCCTCTAAATCTTTCATCTCTTTGCTAAATCTTTACTTTTTCTAGTATGCTAACAGTTTCACCGTTTTCAGCCAATTTAACCACAGGTTATGTTTAAGATGAAAAAGAGGAAACTGTACAGATCATTTCCCTTTTACTTGCACCTGAACAACAACAGAATTACAATACTCATGCGACAACAAACCATGCTATGCAATTCAGGGCTACAGTAAAAGGACGTTTTAAGCAATAATTTCAGACTTGGTGAGATTGACTGGACAGTTTAAACAAAGCTGCAGTGTAGAGCAAATTTCAAAAATACACTTATAGACTGCAAACAATCAGCCAGCAACTGAGGTTAGCCATAAACTCAACGTACAAGTTTTATTAAAGGTCTAGTACAAAAGGTATCAGACATGTAAAGGTTACTTACAATATAACCTGCATATTCTTCATTTTCCACAAATGAGTCGTGGAGCCAGATAAACTCTTCATGTTGTCTGACCACTGAGAATTCATTCTGCTTGAAGTTAGGTAGAGTACTCTGGAACAAATTAGTCATAATTTAATATATCTACTGTAGTTGACATTCCAAGTGATGTAGAGCATAGAGTAGAGGTTGACATTACAAACAGACATTTCTGGTTGTATTAATGAAGTTCCAAATGTAAGTTATCACATAATCCTTTCATGGCTGGGTTTGGTGGGGGGCATTGCCTCGTTGATTTTCCTTTTGCCCCCCCCGGTCCGATGAAGAGACAACCCCTTGCCTACCCCAAAGATCAAATTGCTCCCCCAAAGACTGCATGTTAGTACCGGCCCTGAAGCCTATACCACTTATTATTTCAAAATTGTCTTTCTATTTCTTGCTTTAGTCATATATTCCAGGGGGGATCTCACATCTCAAGCCAAGTCCTGTGCTCAAGCCCCTCTGTTATAGACAGCACGCCAAATCAATTTACCTTAACGCCCTCCAGGACTATATGAACCAGTGAACTGGTGAAATAAATGTTGTGTACCTTTGTATGAACGGTGAACTTGACTTTGTCTCTCTCACTCAGTGCATCTGAAATGTCCACCTGTAGTGTAGCGTCGGTTTGAAGATCCACATTCACTGCTCTTGGCTATTAAAACAATAATACACAAACATTGTGAATTATTGCAAAAGATTATTAATGGATTTTAATCACTTCAACTCTGTTAAAATATACATCATCTATTTTAGAAAACTCTACTTGCATTTACATTAATGTTACTATATAGAGTATAACAGGGCTTAAGGCCCACCAGGGTAAAAGGCACTTTTGATATAATTTTCTCCCAAAACTCGAAACAGCAATAAAAACAACCAAAGAACTTTGCTTAACACCTGTTTATCACTATACACTGCTAAATATTCCTGATCCATGAGATCATTGCATGTAATCTCTAAAGTTTAATTGTGAGGTAATTTGATCCAATATTTAATCATTTTCAAAATGTTGCACATTTATGTAACTAATGAGAATCCCTGAAATGATCACATTTATTTTGACAAAAAACAATTCATTTTCAATTTTCAGTTTTGTTCAAGGTGATTCAATCAAAAAAAATGTAATCAATAATTTCTGTAATAACTGTCCATCAGGGCCTGGGTTGCTCAGCGAGTTTTGACACTGACTACAACCCCTGGAGTCACAAGTTCGAATCCAGGGTGTGCTGAGTGACTCCAGCCAGGTCTCCTAAGCAACCAAATTGGCCCGGTTGCTAGGGAGGGTAGAGTTACATGGGGTAACCTCCTCGTGGTCGCGATTAGTGGTACTCGCTCTCAATGGGGCGCGTGGTAAGTTGTGCGTAGATCGCGGAGATTAGCATGAGCCTCCACATGCTGCGAGTCTCCGCGGTGTCATGCACAACGAGCCACGTGGTAAGATGCGCGGATTGACGGTCTCAGAAGCAGACGCAACTGAGATTCGTCCTCCGCCACCCGGATTGAGGTGAGTAACCACACCACCATGAGGACCTGCTAAGTAGTGGCAATTGGGCGAAAAAGGGGATTAAAAAAAAAAAGAAAAAAGTGAAAGGACTGTATTTGGGGTAAAAATCCCCCCCGGTTGCAGGGGTGAAAGGTCCCTATAAAACCCTTTTTGTTATTAAGTGGGACAAATACATTTATAATGAAATTGTTATGTAATGAATATTGCTGATAGAATACTTGCGATGCTATGACATGCCAAATGTGACTGAAACCCTATTCTTAAGTGATTATTTTGAATAAGCATTATCATAATTTGTTACTCAAAATGCATCTTGCTGTCTCAAAAGTATTTGCCTAAATTGACAAATTTTGCCCTATAACTATTGTCCCTATATTCGCACCCCTCTGGGGGGCTTTTACCCCAAGTGTGGGGTAAAAGGCTCCCATGCCACCTTTATTTAATAAATTAATTTTAATAAAAAATAAAAAACGTAATATTAAGAAATTATGTTGCACCATCAATATTAAATAAAAATATATATTTTTTGTGACTAGTAAAAGTGCTAATTTTTCTTTACCATACAAAAAAAAAAAAAAAAAAATGACCATGGTGGTAACCGGTTTGCACCAGAATACCATTGTTTACAACGATTATTGTTACTATATTACTAATACTAATAATTACATGACCATTTTTTTTTTCTTTTTGATGACAGTGTTGGATAAAACCATGTAACCATATTTTACTGTAGTAACAATAACTTCAGTAGATATGGAGGAACAGCTGCAGCATTATTCGAGTAAAAAACTCAAAGCTTTCTTTATCTACCATATTCTCCAAAAAACTGGCAATACCATAATTTTGTAGATTTATTCCATGGTACCACTACAGTACCATTTCTAAGAAATATCTTTTAAAAAAAAGAAAATCCTCAATCCGTCGCATTTCACAGCGTTATATTAGAACACAATATTGTATCAATGTATGTACTGTATTACAGCGCAACACTGTATCACTGGACGTTACATTACAAAGTAACATTGTTCCAATTAGATACAATTTCAATTTGATACATTTTATTAGGCTGAGAATAAACCACAATATTCGAGTGACCCAAAGCTTTTCAACATTGCCAAATTCAGCACAAAACTAGCACTCGGTGCTGTCTGTCATATATTATATTCTCAACTTTGTAAGTCTCATTAAATAAACTACAGCTATAGTTTATGGTTAATGGCATAATGTGGTTTATGGGTTCTTCTCGCCCTAGTTTCTGGCATTGACATTGATGCGAATCATTGTGCATACACGGGTTTTGTAGATGTGTATCGGGTTTGTGTTCCCAGCAGCCAGGAGGAAGTGAACGGACGGACTCAAATAGGTTACAAGCACTGGGCCACAGTGACATGAGTAGTAACACACGTCATTTACACGATTACAAACATGCATAACACACACCAAGAGGGGAAAGAGAGAGAACAGATATGAGAGAAGAAAAACTTACTCCCCTGTCCTCTTCGGAAAGGAAATCGGGGCCGTCGTCCAGCCCTTCTTGCTGTGGAGAGAACAAACAGAAAGCTCAGAATGCACACGCGGAATATAAATACGACACAAGCAAGTTATTACTCGATACATCGGGGGATTAAGGGTGGAAATGATGATGAAGGTGGAGAGAGCAATTGCAGAAAAGCACCCACCATCATGGCTGCTGCGGGTGGAGTATGAATGTGGCGGTGTCAGTCGCGTGACGTGAGGCAGTGGATCAGTGGAGGCGGAGCCTTCAAGTGTAAAACCTCTATATACAGGGACGTTGTTGTGCCCCTATGTTTCCCCTGTTAGTGTTCCCCGTATCGCCGTTAAACATAGGGGTACAGATTTTGACAATGGGGAAACATAGGGGAAACAAACTTCGACAAAGCGGAAACATGGGGGAGACTTTGACAAAGGGGAAACAGGGGAAACAGACTTCAACAAAGGGGAAATATAGGGGAAACATAGGGGAAACAGACTTCAACAAAGGGGAAACATGGGGGAAACAGACTTTGACAATGGGGAAACATAGGGGAAACAAACTTCGACAAAGCGGAAACATGGTGGAGACTTTGACAAAGGGGAAACAGGGGAAACAGACTTCAACAAAGGGGAAACATGGGGGAAACAGACTTTGACAAAGGGGAAACAGACTTTGACAAAGGGGAAACAGGGGAAACAGACTTCGACAAAGGGGAAACATGGGGGAAACAGACTTTGACAAAGGTGAAACAGGGGAAACAGACTTCAACAAAGGGGAAATATAGGGGGAACAGACTTCGACATAGGGGAAACATAGAGGAAACAGACTTTGACAAAGGGGAAACAGGGGAAACAGACTTCAACAAAGGGGAAACATAGGGGAAACAGACTTCGAGAAAGGGGAAACACAGAGGAAACAGACTTCGACAAAGGGAAAACATAGGGGAACAGACTTCGACAAAGGGGAATCATAGGGGAACAGGCTTCAACAAAGGGGAAACAGACTTCGACAAAGGGGAAACATGGGGGAACAGACTTTGACAAAGGTGAAACAGGGGAAACAGACTTCAACAAAGGGGAAATATAGGGGGAACAGACTTCGACATAGGGGAAACATAGGGGAAACAGACTTCGACAAAGGGGAAACAGACTCTGACAAAGGGGAAACATAGGGGAAACAGACTTCGAGAAAGGGGAAACACAGAGGAAACAGACTTCGACAAAGGGAAACAGACTTTGACAAAGAGGAAATGGGGGAACAGACTTCAACACAACCCCCTATGTTTCCCCGGTTAGTGTTCCCCGTATTGCTGTTAAACATTAAACATAGGGGGGTAACAGACTTTGACACTAACCTAAGGGGAAACATAGGGGGAACAGACTTTGACAGCGGCATTAAAAATTAAACATAGGGGGAACAGACTTTGACAAAGGGGAAACATAGGGGGGACAGACTTCGACAAAGGGGAAACATAAGGGAAACAGACTTTGACAAAGGGGAAACAGACTTCGACAAAGGGGAAACATAGGGGAAACAGACTTCGACAAAGGGGAAACAGACTGCGACAAGGGGGAAACATAGGGGAAACAGACTTCGACACAACACCGTAACCACAATATACATTGAGAGGGAAAAGTCCCCCCCAATAATCAGATATGGCCAGATTGTCTCTCCCACCCCCTCCCCCACCCCAATAACTGATATCCTTCTTGCTGATATGCTGCAGTCCGTTATGCACCGCTGTCTAATTGTCATTAAGTTGTTGCAGGAATAACATCATGGTTTTAAATAAAGTAAAATTTTTAGTGTGTTCAGTAGTCTAACACCGCTCATCAACGTCATTTGAGACTCAAATTTAAAATGCTAAACGGGAACCTTGTGGATTATTCCAGGACCACACATCAAGCAGTTCAGATTAAGAGTGTCAGTGTCATGTAAGAATCTAACTAAACATGCAATATTTGCCCACTGTTTTATGACTGAAATGTTGTACCGACCGACAGTAATTTCCAAGGGTGCAAACTATTCACCATTTGGCGAAATTTGCCGTTTTGCATTGAAAATATGTCATGTACAGTCATTCATAATTGTAAATGTGAAACATTAACCAAGTCGTTTTCAGCGTATCAGGCTTAAGACAAAGAGCGAATGTGTGTATATTATGAAATTCCAAGAAGGAAGAAAGTTTTCTTCCAGGATAACCTTGTACATGGCTTGATTCATGCGTCTTTCACAAAGACGAATCTGCCCGATTCCAGCCTTGCTGAAGCACCCCCAGATCATCACCGATCCTCCACCAAATTTCACAGTGTGTGTGAGACACTGTGGCTTGAAGGCCTGTCCAGGTCTCCGTCTAACCATTAGACGACCAGGTGGAGGATCAGTGGTGATCTGGGGGTGCTTCAACAAGGCTGGAAATGGGCAGATTCGTCTTTGTGAAGGACACATGAATCAAGCCACGTACAAGTTTATCCTGGAAAAAACTTGCTTCCTTCTACTCTGACAATATTCCCCAACTCTGAGGATTAGTTTTTCCAGCAGGACAATGCTTCATGTCACACAGCCAGGTCAATCAAGGTGTGGATGGAGGACCACCGGAGCAAGATCCTGTCATGGCCAGCCCAATCTCCAGACCTGAACCCTATTGAAAACAAGCCATCAAACAAAGCAGAGCTGCTTGAATTTTAGCGCTACGAGTGGCATAAAGTCACCCATCAGCAATGTGAAAGAGAGTATGCCAAAATGCTCGAAAATCAGGGTTATTCCACCAAATATTGATTTCTAAACTCTTCCCAAGTTAAAACATTAGTATTGTGTGGTTTAAATATGAATATGAACTTGTTTTCTTTGCATTATTCAAGGTCTGAAAACACGATCTTTTTTTGACCAGTTGTCATTTTCTGCAAACAAATGCTCTAAATGACTATGTTTATTTGGAAGAAATGTTGTCAGTATTTTATAGAATAAAACAGATGTTTTTTACTCAAACACATACCTATAAAAATTAAATCCAGAAAAACTGATCATTTTGCAGTGGTCTCTTAATTTTTTCCAGAGCTATATAATATATATATTTATTTACTTACATTTATTCATTTGGCAGACGGTTTTATCCAAAGCGGCTTACAAAAGAGGAAAACATAAGCAAATCATCTTAAGGAGACAGTGGTATGAAAAGTGCTGTATTACAAAGTTTCACTAGCATCATAATAGTATTCAAAACAGAATGAAGTGCAACAGGAATTATTATTAAAATTTTAATGACTGGTTAAGCGCTCATGGAAAAGATGTGTTTTTAGTCGTTTTTTGAAGATGGAGTGAGTCAGCTTCACGGATGGAGTTGGAAAGGTCATTCCACCAACGTGGTACGATGAAGCTGAAAGTCCGGGAAAGTGTTTTGGTGCCTCTTTGTGTTGGTACAACAAGGCGACATTCCTTAGCCGACCACAGGCTTCTAGTGGGCGTGTAGCTCTGCATAAATGATTTTAGGTATGCTGGAGCAGACCCAGTGACTGTTCTGTATGCCAGCATCAGAGCCTTGAATTTGATATGTGCATCAACCGGCAGCCAGTAGAGAGAGACAAGGAGTGGTGCAACATGTGCTCTCTTTGGTTCATTAAAGACCAGACGTGCTGCTGCATTCTGGATCATTTGCAGGGGTCTAATTGCACAAGCAGGGAGGCCTGCAATGAGAGTGTTACAGTAGTCCAGCCTAGTTATGACAAGTGACTAGACAAGCAGTTGTGTGGCATGTTTAGAGAGGAAGGGTCTTATCTTCCTGATATTGTAGAGTGTAAATCTACATGATCTTGCGGTCTTTGAGATGTGGTCTGTGAAATTTAGTCTGTTGTCGATGGTTACCCCTAGATTTCTGACTTATTTGGAAGGTGTTACTGTAGTTGCACCCAGCTGCATGGTGATGTTGTGTTCAACAGCAGGGTTGGCTGGAAAGACAAGGAGTTCAGTCTTGGCTGGGTTGAGTTGCAGGCAGTGCTCCTTCATCCAGGCTGAGATGTCTGCCAGGCAGGCAGGCAGAAATTTGAGTAGTCACTGTGGTGTCGTTGGGCTGGAATGACAAGTAGAGTTGCGAGTCATCAGTGTAACAGTGGTAAGAGAAACCATGTGCCTTAATGATTGGTCCCAGTGATGTTGGGTATATAGAGAAGAGAAGTGGCCCAAGCACTGATCCCTGAGGTATCCCAGTAAGTAGCTGATGTGGCTTGGATACCTCACCTCTCCAGGCTACCTTGAAGGACCTACCTGAGAGACAGGAATTAAACCAGTCAAGCACAGTTCCTGTGATGCCCAGCAAGGAGAGGGTAGAGAGTAAGATCTGATGGTTGACTGTGTCAAAGGCTGCAGAAAGGTCCAGCAAAATCAGGATGGATGATCTGGATTCATCTTACGCCCATCTCAGTGACTCAGTGACAGACAGCAGGGCAGTCTCGGTGGAGTGTCCACTTTTGAAGCCTGACTGATTGTCATCCAGCAGCTTGTTCTGTGAGAGATAGGCAGAGATTTGATTGAAAACTGCCCTTTCAAGTGTTTTTGCAATGAATGGGATGAGAGAGACTGGTCTGTAGTGTTCTATTTGTGTGGGATTAAGTGCGGGATTCTTCAGCAGCGGGGTTACTCGAGCCTGCTTAAATGTAGGGGAAAAGTGCCTGCAAGTAGAGATGTGTTAATTATGTGTGTGAGTGCAGGTAGGATGGATAGAGAAATGGCCTGGAGAAGGTGAGAAGGAATGGGGTCAAAGGAACAGGTGGTGGGGTGGTTGGAGAGGAGGAGATTAGAGACCTCAGTGTCAGTCAGATGAGAGAACATAGAGACAGAAGAGTTGCATACAGGAGACAGGTGTTTGACAGGGTGTGGTGCTAAGAACGTATTGCTGATGGTTGTAACCTTATTAGTAAAAAATGTGGCGAAGACATCTGCTGTCAGTGATGTGTCTGGTGGTGGAGCGGGAGGGCAGAGAAGTGTGTTGAATGTTCTAAACAAGCTGCGAGTGTCTGTGGTGCTGTTGATCTTGTTCTGTAATAGGAGGTTTTTGCAGATTTATCGTTATCTGAAAAAGTTGCAAGCAGAGACTGATATTTACTTAGATCTGCTGGATCTTTAGATTTCTGCCATCTCCTCTCAACTGCTCTGAGGTCAGTCCGATGTTCACGAAGGACTTCAGACAGCCAGGGGCTGGGTGGTGTAGCACGTGCTGGCCTAGAGGAGATAGGACAAATGTTGTCTAGACAGGTTGTTAAAGTAGAGCTAAGTGTGTCTGTGGCAGTGTTTACATCAAGCGTGGTAAATACATTTAGTGTGGGAAGAGAGTTAGAGACAGCAGTGGAAAGGCATGAGGGTGAAAGTGAACGGAGGTTACAGTGAAAGGAAACCAAAGGTGGAGACTGTTTTAATGTAGATGGGAGGGTTATGTTGAATTGAACAAAATAGTGATCAGAGACATGTAAAAGGAGTAACAAGATTATTTGAGTTGGTACAGTTACGTGTAAAAATGAGGTCCAGCTGGTTCCCCAATCTGTGAGTTGCTGTGGTGTGTAGTTTTTCCAAGTCAAATGAGGCCAGGAGAGTATTCAGTTCAGTGGCCTGGGGCTTGTCTTGGTGCATGTTGAAATCAACAAGAACCACAAGTGGCCTACCATCCTCCGGCAAGGAGGACAGCAGGACATCCAACTCCTCAAGAAAGTTTCAGCTGACCTGGAGGGCGATAGATGACAACATGTATTTTTGTGGGTTGCATTGTAGTAATAGCATGGAATTCAAAACTAGTATTGTTACATAGTGAAGAGTGTGGTGAAAAAGTCCAGTTGTTATGAATGAGCAAACCTGTTCTCCCACCCCTACCGGTGTGTTGAGGGGTGTGAGAGAAGGAGAAGTTGGAGAGAGCAGCAGGTGTTGCTGTATCCTCTGGACGTATCCATGTTTCTGTCAGTGCCAGGATGCTGAGGGTGGACTGCGTGGCAAAGGCTGGTATGAAGTCAGCTTTGTTCATAGCTGACTGGCAGTTCCAGAGTCCCACCGAGAAAGAGAGCGGCACAGGTGCTGAAGTGCAAAGTGGCCATAGGTTGTGTGGGTTGCATTGTGCCTTGCATCGATATCGTGTAAACTGTCTGTAACAGATAACAGGGATGTGCTTGAAGGCATGTGTTATTCGTGAAGTAGACATGTTAGTATATAGAAGGAAAATAAGAAAAGAGACACAATAACAAGATACTTAAGTGCTATGGTGAGTGGCGCCTTGTTGGTGTCCTTGCTCAGTGGACTCGCACAGGTAGACTCGCTGGTCTTTACACAAGTAGGTCTTCACATGAGGAGGGCTTTCCACGAGGGCTACACATATACAGTGGTGTAAAAAAGTGTTTGCCCCCTTCCTGATTTCTTATTTTTTGCATGTTTGTCACACTTAAATGTTTCAGATCAAACAAGTTTAAATATTAGTCAAAGATAACACAAGTAAACACAAAATGCAGTTTTTAAATGAAGGTTGTTATTATTAAGGGAAAACAAAATTCAAACCTACATGGCCCTGTGTGAAAAAGTGATTGCCCCCTAAACCTAATAACTGGTTGGGCCACCCTTAGCAGCAACAACTGCAATCAAGCGTTTGCGATAACTTGCAATGAGTCTTTTACAGCGCTGTGGAGGAATTTTGGCCCACTCATCTTTGCAGAATTGTTGTAATTCAGCCACATTGGAGGGTTCGAGCATGAACTGTCTTTTTAAGGTCATGCCACAGCATCTCAATAGGATTCAGGTCAGGACTTTGACTAGGCCACTCCAAAGTCTTCATTTTGTTTTTCTTCAGCCATTCAGAGGTGGACTTGTTGGTGTGTTTTGAATCATTGTCCTGCTGCAGAACCCAAGTTCGCTTCAGCTTGAGGTCACGAACAGATGGCCGGACATTCTCCTCCAGGATTTTTTGGAGGACAGCAGAATTCATGGTTCCATTTATCACAGCAAGTCTTCCAGGTCCTGAAGCAGCAAAACAGTCCCAGACCATCACACTACCACCACCATATTTTACTGTTGGTATGATGTTCTTTTTCTGAAATGCGGTGTTACTTTTACGCCAGATGTAATGGGACACACACCTTCCAAAAAGTTCAACTTTTGTCTCATCAGTCCACAGAGTATTTTCCCAAAAGTCTTGGGGATCATCAAGACTTTATATATCACAATTCCAGTTGGTCAGAAGTTTACATACACTAAGTTAACTGTGCTTTTAAACAGCTTGGAAAATTCCAGAAAATGATGTCAAGCCTTTAGGCAATTAGCCAATTAGCTTCTGATAGGCTAATTGGAGTCAATTGGAGGTGTACCTTTGGATGTATTTTAAAGCCTACCTTCAAACTCAGTGCCTCTTTGCTTGACATCATGGAAAAATCAAAAGTAATCAGCCAAGACTTCAGAAAACAAATTGTGGACCTCTACAAGTCTGGTTCATCCTTGGGAGCAATTTCCAAATGCCTGAAGGTACCACATTCATCTGTATAAACAATAGTATGCAAGTATAAACACCATGGGACCATGCAGCCATCATACCACTCAGGAAGGTGACACATTCTGTCTCCTAGAGATGAACGTTTTTTGGTGCGAAAAGTGCAAATCAATCCCAGAACAACAACAAAGGACCTTGTGAAGATGCTGGAGGAAACAGGTAGACAAGTATCTATATCCACAGTAAAACGAGTCCTATATCAACATAACCTGAAACGCTGCTCAGCACGGAAGAATCCACTGCTCCAAAACTGCCATAAAAAAGCCAGACTAAGGGTGAGGCTTGTAAGCCGAAGAACACCATCCCAACCGTGAAGCATGGGGGTGGCAGCATCATGTTGTGGGGGTGCTTTGCTGCAGGAGGGACTGGTGCACTTCACAAAATAGATGGCATCATGAGGAATGGATATCAAATTTGTGGGCAGAACTGAAAAAGCGTGTGCGTGCAAGGAAGCCTACAAACTTGACTCAGTTACAACAGTTCTGTCTGGAGGAATGGGCCAAAATTCTAGCAACTTACTGTGAGAAGCTTGTGGAAGGCTACCCAAAGCGTTTGACCCAAGTTAAACAATTTAAAGGCAATGCTACCAAATACTAACAAAGTGTATGTAAACTTCTGACCCACTGGGAATGTGATGAAAGAAATACAAGCTGAAATAAATAATTCTCTCTGCTATTATTCTGACATTTCACATTCTTAAAATAAAGTAGTGATCCTAACTGATTGAAATAAGACAGGGAATGTTTTCTACGATTAAATATCAGGAATTGTGAAAGACCGAGTTTAAATGTATTTGGCAAATGTGTTTGTACATACACCTTAGCCAAATCCAATATATATATTAGGGGTGTAAATCAGCAGTTTCATTACGATTCGATCTTGTATCGATTCTCTTAGTCAGTGGTCCGATCCACAACAAAATAAGGTACTTCCGTAAATACATACATACATACATACACACACACACACACACATATATATATATATATATATATATATATATATATATATATATATATATATATATATATATATATATATATAAAATAAAGTCAATCGCATGTCATCATCAATCGTTTGACGACAGCTCATTGCTTTGTGGAATGAGGTAAACACTACAGTGACAATTTGTCATCTCTGCAACAGTCAAGCAAGTCTTTCAATCCAAAATACTTACATACACACAACAGGAGGGTATGTGCTTGTGGTGTATGTGATGATCATTGTTTTTTCTTGGCTACATCTTCCACAGTTGTATTGAAAAATTCTGTTACAGTTGACAGTGATAAATGTTAGTAAGGGTGTTGATGTGAAGATGTGAAAAATCATGTAATTTATGTTGGTGCAGCAGGACAGGCGTTTTTAATTTCCATCGTCAGCGCTGTTCAGAATTTCAGGGCTCTTTAGCCGTTTGACATGGTTGAATTGCACCAACGCGCTTTAAAAGCGAAAATTCTCATGTAGAATTCAAATGTGTTGCATGCGCCACGATACTGAGGGAAGCCAGATTTAATCACGCGTGAGTCGCTCCGTGTTATCCTGTCACCGGAGCTCGTAGACCTGTTAACGCGCACGCAAACAGATAGAGAAGATCGCAATTTCAATCACTTCAATCACTCCACGCACATTCGTGTCCATGAGAAGCATATTAAGTGCTTATAAAGCGAGATTAATATCGTAAGGTTGCTGCATCGCGTTACGGAAAAACGTACGGACGTGGCTGGCAATTGAGCGTTAAAATAAAGGTACATATTTAAAAATAGATACATCGATCTTAAGGCGTTGTATCGTTGACATCGCATCGTTGGTTAATTGATTGATGCATCGATCCGGTTCGATGTATCGTTACACTCCTTATATATATATATATATATATATATATATATATATATATATATATATATATATATATATATATTATTATCTTATTATATATAAGCATGTAGACTATGTAGACTTGCTCAATGTAAAGTAGATTGTAAACCGCCATTCTTTTACATCGAGCGTTTTGAACGTGTCATCTCCTCAGCTAGCGATTATGGGAACATAAAGTGTCCAGTCAATCGCACTTTAGAATCATGATGGAAATAACAGGTCATGCAGGTATTTCTTGCTTACTGTTTAACTATGAATAGTGGACATTCTGACATACTCCTCCATTGGCATACCATATAGTAGGGAAGTATGAATGTCCGGACGCAGCTACCTTGAAATACTCTTTTAAATGAACTAATCATTGTTTAATTCCATTGTTGTAGTTATGAACTATGGTTGTGAATGACTCAGAGCGAATCAGTTGAGTCAGTGATTCATGGACTCACTCAAACTAAAAGATGGTCATTTATCGCCACCTACAGGCGTAAACACGTAATCTGCAGAAATGTTCACTGAACGAATCAGTAACAGAGATCAAAATGAACGATTAATCAAAGTCCCCACCACTATTTGGAAACTATTATATTACCTTACATTACATTATTTTTTATTTTTTTAAATTGTAAAAAAAAAAGATTATCTCCTTTTCCCCAATTTGGAATGCCAAATTCCCACTACTTAGGAGGTCCTCATGGTGGCATGGTTACCTCAATCCGGGTGGCGGAGGACAAGTCTCAGTTGCCTCCGCTTATGAGACCGTCAATCTGTGCAACTTATCATGTGGCTCGTTGCGCATGACCACATTTGGAGGCTCATGCTACTCTCCGCGATCCACGCACAACTTACCACGTGCCCCATTTGAGTGAGAACCACTAATTGCGACCACGAGGAGGTTACCCCATGTGACTCTACCCTCCCTAGCAACCAGGCCAATTTGGTTGCTTAGGAGACCTGACTGGAGTCACTCAGCATGCCCTGTATTCGAACTCGCGACTCCAGGGGTGGTAGTCAGCGCCAATACTTGCTGAGCTACTCAGGACCCCCATAATATTATATTATATTATATTATATTATATTATATTATAAGGCAGAAGTAGTAAGAGTAGTATATATATTGAATACTCACAAACATTTAGTATAGTATCACAAGGCACAAATGTAGTGCCATATGTATGAACATGACTATGGGATGAAATGATTACTCACCACTAGAGGGTGACAAACTCAGTTTATCCATGTAGAGTACAACTGCTGATCTTCACCTGCTGTTTAAGTGTGAAGCTGTGATTTGTCTGTTATTACTGTGATAGCCTAATGATGAATCATTTCAAGTCAGATGCCTTTGAACAAGTCAGCCAGTTTGTAATGGCTCTACACAACACCAAATTACACATAACAGATTAGTTCTCTGTCCTGTACCATACTGTAACTCAATGCTCTAATTACTGTTATGGTTACTGATAGACTTAAGGTAATGTTTAATCAATAGTCAAGTCTCAGTTTTGGTTCTACAGAAACTTCCCCATCATAAAACAGTGTATATCACTGATATTTTCTTGTCATTATAGGGTTAAAGAGTGTGTTTAGACAACCAGAGATCCTCATTTGAAACCACTGACGTGTACAGAATGGGGGCTACAGGGGCGCAAGCCCCTGCCCCTTTCGTTCACAAATCTAAAGGTGCCCTTCACAAATGTAAAGGTGCCCTTTTAAACGGAGGTGCCTTTAAGAGCGTGGAGGTGTCCTGCCCCAGATTTCTCTTCACACACTGTCCATGTCCTTTCGCCCTGCCCCTGCTAAGGTCTGTGCACGTCACTGTTTGAAACACTCAGCTTGATGCAGTGTAGTCTCATGATCTTTTGTCGTTCATGTCAAGTTATTTATTTGACTATGTCTTATGACCTTGTACATCATTTCTGATGTGTTAATAACCTGTTTTTCTGCTGCATACTGTTTGCTGGTGCTTCTGCATAATATTACTGTAATAACAGTAGCTATACATTTAAGTGTTAACAGCAAATATGCTGGTATGAAGTGTATATTTTTCTCTTTTACGTTAATGAGGCGTTAAAAAATAAATAAAACCCAAAAACTGGACATCAAAACATGATATTGAGAAATGACATTCAATATAAGCATCAACATCAAAGCAATCTTGTGACCCTGCAACTTGCCACAGCACATTTATATTCTGTTTCGCTGCAATAGACATAACAAATTCACTGTAAAATAATTTACAACTGTTTTGTTTACTAATTCAGAAGCAAAGGAGAGAAAATAGTAAAGGAATAGTTCACCCAATTTACTCACCCTCATGTTTCTACAAAACTGTTTGACTTTTTTTTTCTTCAATGGAACACAAAATGAGATATTTATTTGTGTGTCTAAGCTGCCCTTTTCCCAACAATAAAAGTGGATGGTGATTGGAAACAGCTATGGTCACCTTCAATTTAATTGTTTCAATTTCAAATTGCTAGAACTTCTTTTGTGTTCCACGCAAGAAGGAAAGTCACACTGGTTTGGAACAATATGAGGGTGAGTAAATGATGACAGAATCTTCATTTTTGGGTGAACTATCCCTTTAACCATGTATGGCATAGTGCAGCAGTCAACATTTTTTAAATGTTAATGCCTGTTTATTCTTTCTTTTTTTTCCCTGAGAAACTGCATTTCAAGCACCTCCTTTCTGAAATTTTTCTAAAACTCACAGACACTCTCTTTTAACCAGAAGGAACAGCAGTGCGAGTTGACAGTATTTGTAGTAAGTGTGTGTGTGTGTGTGTGTGTGTGTGTGTGTTTTTAACGACATGTTGCACATTCTCACATGCTTTGCAACAGCCAGCTATCAATACTTTGTACACAGTGCACACACCCTTTCAGAGTAAGGAGAGGTCATTTGTTTATTTTCAGCACCCTTGTCCAGACACAGATTCAGGCGTATATGAAAGGCACTTTGGTTTACATACAAGTGTGCCCAAAAATGAATCCAAATGTTAAGGTCACAACTAAATAGGGTACTATGGGACTAAAGGCACTTTTGATTTTATTTTCTCCTAAAACACTAAAAAGGAGCAAAAACCATCAAAGTACTTTCCTTAACATCTGTTTGTCACTATACACTATACAATGTCTAAAGTTTGACTTGAGGTAATTTCATCTAACATTTGATAATTTTTAAAATGTTATTAATTTGTTTAGAGAACACTTCAGATGTTATGAAATACTGTGATTGAAATGAACAGAAAATGGTTAATCCTTTTCTGAAGTGGTTATTTTGAATAAGCATTATCTTAATTTGTTTCTCTAAAAAGCATCGTTCTGTCTCAAAAGCATTTGCATAAGTTGATACATTTTGCCCCTATATCTACACTATCCCTCTGGTGGACTTTTACCCCAAGTGTGGGGTGAAAGGCCCCCTCACCACTTTTTTTAAAATTTATATATATATATATATAAATTTGAATCAAAACGTATTTATTTTCAGACAAATTATTTGTTCCATCAATATTTGATCAAATGTTTTTCTTTTATTTTTTTTATTCTCATACACTTTGCGACCAGAAAAAGAAACATTTTCCTTAGGGGGTGACTTTCATTATTTTGTGCCATATACATAAAGTCTTTTGCCTAAAGAAGGTTTTTGTTGTTTATGAAGCATATTACCAGACAAAAAGATTTGTGCATCAACAGGCAACAGACAAACTCCCAAACAAAAGTAGCTGATAGACTAATTATTGATAGACCGATTAATCAGCCAATTTTCCACCAATTTGAGATTGTCGTCGTCGGCCAGTAATCATGCCTGTTTGGAGACTAAGTTGCAAGTGGTGGTTCACTCTTGTATTAGTTCTAAAATCTATCAAAAGCCTTGTCAACAGATAATAAAAAATAAAATAAAAATCTGTTTTCTATGTTTTATCTACTTTTGAGTAAATATTGTGTAAAATATGTGTTCATTTGAGTTCAGCATTTTGTGTATGCTTCACTTGCTATTATTAAGTTACATCATATATATAGTATATGAATACAATTGGCCAACTTGGTCTCTAGAAAACAGTATAGCCTGTATTTGTTCATCAGTAATTGTGACATCTCAGAAAAGAGATGTTTGTGGAAATTTGTATTAATCAAGCAAAATGATTTTCAGATACTTTATAATGACAGACCGATATATCGGCCAGGATTATCTAATTATCTAACAGTGTCTGCTTGTCCAATAAACAGAAATTGTACTTTCTCCTTGTGTCAGTTACAAACTACACAAACCGTCTATTCAATAGATAATAAACATCTTAGGTTTTCAAATCTTCTGTAGAATAACTGTTTAATTTCCACAATCTCATTTGCTATCATTCAAATGTACACTGTAAAAAATGGTAACATGCAATTGTTACTGAAGCGATTTCTACCTGATCTAACCCTTTAAAATTAGTTTTGTTAGTGTAACCTTATGTATTCAGGTTCATTTGGTGATGCTATATAATATTTTTGACTTGAATAAAACCAGTAAATTCAGATGTTACCACATGAAGCACAATTTTTAGGTTAGCTTTTTATTTTTCAGTGTATGTATGTATATCTGCATTATATTGATATCAGTATCAGCCATTGAAAAAGTCGGCACACCCCACCCAGCCCTACAATGTGTCTGCTTGCATGGAGAACTAGTTTCATAGCCACTACTAGAAAGTTCCTGGAGAAGACAGTAGTGTGAACATGTGTTCATAACTCATAATCGCCAGCACAGATAAAACCCAGTACTTTTTTTCCATCCAAGACCTATTATGAAAGTGATTTTTAGGGATTAGATTGACAACAATCTACACCTTGTATTTTAAAACTGGTTTGTGATATTTGAGAGCAACTCCTTAGTTCTGATTTTTTTCACTGAAACAGACTGTCCTTTATTTGTGCCACTTCATTTAAGAGTGAAAAACATTCTTTATAGCTTCTGTCCAGCCTGTTCGGCTGCGTCCCTTTCGTAGCTCTTTGGAAGCATGTTCAGTTTTGCCATTTGTGGACAACGATGACAAGACACAAAAGCATGCTGGCCATAAATAGTGCCGAGCAGCAGAGGATTGCTCCCTGCCTGCGGATCAAATTCTCCAAAGGGAAAAAGCAGCCCCTGGCCTCAATCCCAGATCTACTCCAAGACCAATGCTCATAGAAACTACATGGCCTGTAAGAAGAAAAAAGGGTGCGCTGTTCGTTTAAACTTTTTTAAATACTAATGCCTTAGATTACAACCAATGATATGTACAAGAAATAATTTGTTCAAAAGTAGTGGCAATACTTGGTCATCTCTTATTGGATTTTAAAGGAATTTTCGGGTTCTATAAAGTAAAGCTCAACTGACAGCATTTATTTAAAAAAAGAAAAAAGAAAGAAACAAATAAGCTTACAAGGTGCTTACAATGGAACTGAATAGGGCCAGTCCGTAAACTTTAAAATAAACACAAATGTATAGCCACATGATTTAAAAATAATTTGTTAACATGATTTTAGTGTGACAAAATTGCTTACTAACCTTTTCTGCGTAAAGTCATTTCCAGTATTACATCTTTGTTGTCATTGCAATGTAACTGGTATACCCTGTAATCTGGTAAAAACTGTAAAGCCAGTAAATCCCTGATTTTATCATAATAAAATCATGTTAAATCGTATATTCTTTAAGTCTTGTGGCTATACTTTTGAAACAGTATATATTAGATTGTTTGTATACTGGCCTCATTCACTTCCATTGTACGTGCCTTACTGTAATGCCAATATACAGTATATATATTGTTATTATTATTATTTAAAAATTTCTTTTGTGGTAATCAACATGCCACAAATGCTGTTGATTAAGCTTAACTTGTAGTGAACTCAGAATATTTCTTTAAGCATGTTAATGGTTTTAGTATATAATTTATTAGCAAAACATGGAAGCAGGGTTGCTTGTCCTAACTAAACACTGTTAAATCATTAAACACAAACTATAACTGCGGGATCAGTTTTAAAAGCTGCATACAGTGGCCCCAAAAGGTATTTGAACATATAAGCCGCACTTAAAAATATCTGAATTTCATTGCACAAAATCCAAACCACATCAAACCTACTTTTCTCAGAACCTACTTTTTTTTTTTCTGAGCACTTTTCTAAAATGTTTACATTTTAGCCCCTTTTATAAAATACAGTGGCAAGAAAAAGTATGTGAACTCTTAGGAATTAGCTGGTTTTCTGTATTAATTGGTTACAAGTATAGACAAAGCACAATGGGCCTAAGCTAACAACACACACACAATTATAATCTTTTTTTATGTCTTTACTGAACACATTCCATTAAACATTCACATTGCTGTGGAAAAAGTAAGTGAACCCTTGAATTTAATAACTGGTTGATTCTCCTTTGGCAGAAGTAACCTCAACCAAGCATTTGCGGTAGCTGCGGATTTGACCTGCACAACGTTCAGAAGGAATTTTGGACCATTCTTTCTTACAGAACTGCTTCAGTTCAGCCATATTCTTAGGATGTCTGGTGTGAACAGCTCTCTTGAGGTCATTATACAGCATCTTTATTGGGTTAAGGTCTTGGCTCTGACTGGGCCACTCCAAAAGGTGGATTTTCTTTTTTTGAAGCCATTCTGTAGTGGATTTGCTTCGATGTTTAGGGTCATTGTCATGCTGCATCACCTAAATTTTACTGAGCTTCAGCTGGTGCACAGCCACCCTGACATTATCATTTACAATATCTTGATAAACTTGGGAATTCATTTTTCCCTCAATGATGGCAAGCGGTCCAGGCCCCAAAGCAGCAAAGCAGCCCCAAATCATGATACTCCCTCCACCGTACTTCACAGTTGTGATGTTTTCATGTTGGTGTTCGGTGCCCTTTTTATGCCATACGTAGTGCTGTGTGTTCTTCCCAAACAATTCAACCTTAGTTTCATCAGACCACAAAACATTTTCCCAGTTATGTTGTGGAGTGTCAAAGTGGTCTTCAGCAATGTTTTTGTTGGAAAACAACAGCTTCCTTCGTGGTGTCCTGTCATGGACACCATGTCTGTTTAATGTTTTCCGAATAGCAGACTCATGAACAGAGATTTTAACCAGTTCCAATGATTCCTTCAGGTCTTTAGCTGTCTCTCTAGAGTCCTTTTTTTACCTCATTGAGCATTCTGTGGTGTGTCCTTTGAGTCATCTTGGCTGGACAGCCACTTCTAGGGACAGTAGCCACAGTACTAAATCGTCTCCATTTATAGACAATTTGTCTAACAGTGGACAGATGAATATCTAAGCTCTTCTAGATAACTGTAACCTTTCAGCTTTATGCAAAGCAACAATTCTTGATTGAATGTCTTCTGAAATCTCTTTTTTTCAAGGTGTGGTCCATGTCAGCAGATGCTTCTTGTGAATAGCAAAGGGGGGGCCTGGGTAGTTCAGCGAGTAAAGACGCTGATTACCACCCCTGGAGTTGCGAGTTCGAATCCCAGGGCGTGCTGAGTGACTCCAGCCAGGTCTCCTAAGCATCCAAATTGGCCCGGTTGCTAGGGAGGGTAGAGTCACATGGGTTACCTCCTCGTGGTTGCTATAATGTGGTTCTCGCTCTTGGTGGGGCGCGTGGTGAGTTGTGCGTGGATGCCGCAGAGAACAGCGTGGGCCTCCACACACGCTATGTCTCCGTTCAAGCCACATTATAAGATGCGCGGATTGACGGTCTCAGACGTGGAGGCAACTGAGATTTGTCCTCCGCTACCCAGATTGAGGCAAGTCACTACACCACCATGAGGACTTAGACTGCATTGGGAATTGGGCATTCCGAATTGGGGAGAAAAAAAAGAATAGCAAAGGATGCTTTTTATAAATCGAAGTAGCTCTAACCCACACCTCCAATCTTGTTTCATTAATTGGATGCCAGGTTTGTCAAGCCTGACTCTAATGAGCTTTTGTTGACGTAATTAGCCTAGGGGTTCACATACTTTTCCCAACCATTATTGCAACTTAAATGAAGACCAAATCAGATTTTATACATACGTTTATACATAAATGCTGGTAATTCCAAAGAGTTCACATACTTTTTCTTGCTACTGTAGGTGAATTTAAAAACTAACAAACTGAAATATTTTGATTGAAAAGTGCGCTATATTTGTTTAAAAGAAATGCCTCTTGGTTTGATATTTTGTTATTTAAGAATGCAATGATATTCATGCATTTATATGCATGATTTCAGTGTCCAAATACTCATTGGGGCCATTGTATGTTATCCTTTGGTTAAAACGTGAATAAATAAATAAATGCCAAAACAAAACTTTTTTCATTAAACAATTAAGAACAATTTGATGAGTGAGAAAACACACAGGCCAAAAGTAAAATGTCTTATTGTATGACCCTGATGAAAAGCATTCAAAGCATTTAATTGAGCCAACAAATCTGCCACAAGATTTTATTGCAAAGTGGCAACTTCCTTCGATCTCAAAAACAGTGTTTTACTTCAGGCTGCAAATTTTGCCATCTTTACAGATAATATGTATTCTCTTTTACTGTTAAAAAACTTCCAAGCAGCTTGGCCTTCACGTTCTGTAGTGTATACTGTGCATTTGTATCAAAAAGACTGCAATGGAACAGTTCAAACCCATCTGTTTATGTCCTTTTGCGTAACAGGAATGAAAACTGTGGTAACTTCTATTTCGGTTGACAGTCAGAAATTCCAAAGTCCTCCTTCAATTGGTAGTGTAAAAACAAAAAGTGCTTTTTACCTGTATAGACTTTTTAATGTGTTTACCATATCAAACGAGCCAGATTAGGTAGAAGAGTTCAAATAAATAGTTTAAAACTTGTAAAGTGCTTGTTACTGGATAATGCATTGCTGTGAGGCATTAATAAACAGAATTCTCATATATTCCTCTTACAGCATAATAGAATATCTCTGTAAATACATTATAAAGATATACACTGAGTTTGTGCTGGTAGTGCTGTTAAAGGCATAGTTCTACCCAAAAATGAGAATTCTGACATCACAGAATGTTAGCATCAGTCACCATTTACTTTCTTTGCTTCTTGTTCCAAACACTGAGAGTGAATGGTGACTGGGAAACTAACATCTCTTTTTGTGTTCAATGGAAGAATGCAAGTCAAACAAGTTAAGAACAAGATGAGTAAATGGTGACAGAATTTTTATTCCTGGGTGAACTATCCCTAATATTTAATCTTTAAGCTTTCTTCATTAATTTGGCAAAACACGAGAGAGATAGAGACAGAGAGACAGAGAGAGAGAGAGAGACAGAATATTCTTTGGGGAAGTACAAAAAACTACCAGAAGCCGAAAAAGTAAGCTAGCAATAAACTGGTAGGTTTCTGCATATATGTAAATGTGATCTTCTTAATGTGGGGGAAAAAACAAAGTAATCAAACTAACAAAAGAAATAAAAATAAAAATAATCTAGGACTATTCCTTCAGGATTAAATGATAGAGACAGCTGCGATGATAAAAGGGTGTGGAATCCAGATGGCACATGTTTAGTTTACAATGGTCTCCCCTCCAGCGATACGACCACACTTCCTCCCAACTTTTCTGCCAGGGTTGAGCGGTCCTGAATGTCGTCTAAACCATTAACCTGCCATTCGTGTTTGATACCTGAAAAAATGAGGCACGACTGAACATCAGAATTCAAAATAAGCATTTTAGGGTGTTTTTTAATGCTTCAGGGCACTTTTAGTCCTGTGAATTTCTAGAAAGTAAAATACACCATCACTAGTTTATCTAACATGCATCATATTAGATTTATGTCCTTTTTATCATTTTTTCTGAAAGTCATAAAATTTCCACCAGTGTCATTTCCAGCACATCTCGAATTCTGTATTGTGTTAAATAAAAATCTGTGATTGAAATGATGGTGATGGAAAAGACATCTTTAATGATTTTTATTATTATTATTATTATTATTATTATTATTATTTGTATATATATAAAGTCTTGCTAAAGCTAATTTTATAGGTAGCATTTTATGTATCTTAAATACACATAATTAAATGATATTTTCACACTTTTTGCCTAATTTGGCAAAATTATAGCTTGAATTGAAATAAAAATTATGCCCAATGAAAATACTTATCACATTTATTTACCATGATTTTTCTTTGATTTATTCAAACATCACTTGTCTCATATTTCATCTCCAGCATGCTCTTAGCTGTATGTTGAATTAATAAACAAGTACACTAACTTTTGAAAAAAAAATAAATAATAATTACAAAAAAAAATTTTAAGGTGCAAAATTGTTGAAATAACTCCACAACTTTGTGACTAATTTTTGAAATATTATGATAAATAATTTTCAAATATTAAATATTAAAGTTATTTATGTTTATTTCACTATTTGTTTAGATTATCATAAATTTAAACAAGTACATTTTATTTGTATTTTTATAATGGATTTTAATAGTTTAATATTGAAAGTCGGGGTCTGGGTCAAAGAAACAACAATAAAATCTATACATAAACGGCATTCTAAAAGTACCAAAATAAATTATGAAGGCATTGTAAAAAGTCAGTTGTAATGTGACCTTCATATATATATATATATATATATATATATATATATATATATATATATATATATAAAAATCAAATCTGTTCATTTTAATAAAAATAAAAAAACACCCCCTGCGACATAAAAGTGCCTAAAGTTGAACAAACACCTTTTAACAAAAAACAGCCTATTCCGTTCATTTTAGAAATTACTCTCAATTATTTTTCAAAGTATAAAGCTGTACATTTCTTTGTGTTTTTTTGTTTTTTTTAAATGCAAACTTCAATGTACTCGGTCTGTTATTTAAAGCTGAAGTGTGTAATATCTGCGCCACTAATGTCACCAAACAGAATTGCAAAACGAATAACTTTCAAACCGGTTTCCCAAACACTTCCCCCGTCTGCCATTGGCGTGATGCGCAGCTTCAACATATATTCACGGCTTTGATTTATTATACAGCTTACATTTGATTCTGATTGGTCAACAGCAACATTCTGTCTATAGTGAATCCTAAACGCAATGTTCTACACTGCATGTATTCATTAAGTTCCATCCTCAGCTAGAAGATACAGCAACTCTGTATTATCGAATCAGCATACAGAACCAGAGCTATCTGTTTAATATAGATGCATTGTGGGTATTCTTAGAGAATATGACTGGACTCACCTGTAAACTTCTTCTTAATGGCATCTTTAGAGCTAGCGTAGATCATCTTGCTTTTTAACGGTGCACCTTCAGGGGCCCTAAAATTCAAAACAATTCAATTAAAAATGGTTGTCCAGTAAACATATAAACTAAAAAGGAAATTTAGTTTAGCATAGCTACAGCTTTAGCTACATGTGTCCAGACAGACTCCGTACCAAAATATAAATACCAAGTCTTCTTTTTTGGACTCTTTCGTCTCATAAGTGGCATCATATAAGCCGTATCTGCAGTCATTGAGAGGTAGGAGCTTTACGAAACAGGCGTAGGGATCATCGACGGTATCTCCAATGTCTCCAACTAAGATCTGCTTGCCTTCCTCTACAACAATCTTTTTCTTGTCATCGCTGAGACAGAACAGAATGGCCTTCTTGCGCTTTTTCACCTCGTCTGAGGTTGAGGACTTCCGTACTTTCATGTCATTGAAGACTTTGATGACTTCATCATTGACTGTGACACCAGAAGCCTGTTGATAAGGAGATGGTGAGATGAATACAAATTAGTGATGGATGGTTGAGAAGAAAACAGCCAATTCTGTCATTATTTACTCTACCTCATGTCATTCCAAACCCTTTTATTTTTTCCATGGAGCACAAAAGAACACATTTTTAAAGAACTGATATACAGCTTTTGTCATACAACAACAATTCATGATGACCAGGAGCTGTCAAGCTCCAAAAAGAACAAAAAACATCATAAAAGTAATCCAATGTCATTTTGCAATTTTTTTTAAAACCTAGTTTATCAGTATTAAGTTATATAATTTATCAGCAATAATTTATCATTTTTATAACCTAGCAATAATGTATGTTTATAAATAAATGATCCATAATTTATATTTATTAGCAATAATATATATTTATTAACACTAATAAAATTTTATAATAGTTTATCAGCAATAATTTATAATAGTTATAAATTATAAATAATTTATATTTTGAAATAAATTAGCAATAATATATACTAATTAGAAATAAGTTATATTTGTAGTAGTTTGAGCATTAATTTATATACATTTTAATTAATTCATAATTGATATATCCAAGCAATAATTTATATTTATAAATATATTATCAATAATTTATTAGCAATAATTTATATTTATAATAGTTTATCAGCAATAATTTATAATAGTTATAACTTATTTATATTTTTTAATAAATTGGCATAAAAATAAAATTAAATAGCAACAATTTATATTTATATTAATTTATCAGCAATAATTTATATTTAAAATAATATATCAGCAACAATTTATAATTGTTATAACCTAGCAATAATTTATATGTATAAATACATTAGCAATAATTTATATTTATTAGCAATAATTTATATTTATAATAATTTGTCAGCAATAATTTATAACAGTTATAACTTAGCAATAATTTAAATAAATTAGCAATAATTTATATTAATTAGCAATAAGTTATATTAATAATAGTTTATCAGAAATAATTTATAAGCTTTTCAGCAAGATTATCAGTGTAAAAAGACTGTAATTTAAGTATGTTACTCACACAAATCTATTGTATGGTTTCATAAGTATAAAGTAACAAAGTCATATGGACTTCTTTTTTGACAATTTGATGGTGCTTTCTTGTCTTTGTTTTTTTTTGGGGGCTTGACAGCCATAGTTACTATCAACTGTTGATGTATTGTTAAAGCTGAGTAAAGGTTCATAAAAAATAAAAAATAAAAAACTAACAGCATTCAGGTTTGGAACAACACGAGGATGAGTAAATGAAGACAGCATTTTCATTTTTAGGTGAACTTTAACAAAGTTTCTACATTCCAATTTTAAATATGTTTCAGAAGGATGGCCAAAGTCTAATCATTTCAGTGTTTCAAAACCAGTTAAATAACCAGTATCATAATACATATCCATAATAAAGGACATCTACTGTATGAATTCACCATACAATGTTAAAAGTAACAAGCGTCACATTTGGATCACCTCTTTGGCATTGACTGCTCACAAACCCTGACTCATGTACGTGCTGTGCATGGCCAGCTGGTCTGTCACTACAGTTAAAATCTCTCACTCCGCTTCGAAAATGGACTGCAGAGGCTAGGGAGGTGCCTGCATGGGCCACGATCAAACTATGACATTTTTTTAAAGACTTTTGGATTCATGATCAATGACACTTCACTCCCAAAACAAATTAGCCCAAGAGGGCCCTCAGAAGTTTCTCTTTAGAGTTTCAGTGCATTCATCTGTTGAATCAAAACAGATCTTAACATTTTTCATTAAGTAGAATGCACCCCACTCTGTATGGCAAGGCATTTTTACAAATATTCCTCAAAACTTACTGGCAACTATTTTAAAGTTACTAGCATGTATTTTTAGCTCCAAATATATTCCAAAGGCGACTAGTGTCTATTTCAGTTTTCTTGTAACTATTAATTACATAGCCTACTAGTACGTATTCATTAGAATAATTCATTAGAAACTATTCCAATAGTGACTCTCTATATCTATATCAGATTTACTTATAAATATTCATTACACACTAGTATTCATTAGATAGTATATATTCCAAAAGTTAACAGTACTTATCAATTAGATACTAATATGTATTCTTTAGTTACCACATCTATTTTCATAGTGACTAGTGTCTATTCCAGTGTTACTAGTAAATAACATGTTTACTTGGAACAATTCATTAGATACTAGTATCCTACTTATTCTTTAGTTTCTAGTAAAACTGCTTCTTTTTACTCACCATTTGTAATGACTATTCTATACTGTCTACTTGATAGTTCAATTAAAAATCTTACTGAGATTGAAATATGTTAATCATAACAATCAGAATAGATACTAGTCAGAGGCTAATAGTAATGTCTAGCACCACAGAAATAAATAGCAAACATTTACATTTTGTCACCAGTAACAATGAAATAGATTCTAGAAACCAAAGAATAAGTACCAGTATGGGGAATATATTGAAACAGATAATAATCACTATAGGAATAGTTACTAGTAGGGAGTATTTAATAAGTATTGGAATAGATAATAGCCTACAGTTAATACAGGTGTACAAACAAAAATTAATCTGTTCATTAAAATGCATTCAAATCCCATTAACTGTGATCTTAATTTCTACATTTAATTAAATGCTGTACTGCACTAACGTCAGTCATTCTATCAAGAACCTCTCTGCAACGTTTACGAAAAATAATCAAAGATATAATGAAAAAAAAATATGAAGAATGAAAAATGTAAATAAAAAAATACAACCTAAAACAAACCATTAGAAATATTTCTGTATAAATTCTTATTAGGTTGTCACAAAAACATTCCTGCAACATTCTGGGAATGTATGTTTATGGGTATAAAAAATAAAACCTAAAAATAACCATTAGAGAGCATTGTGTATAAGTTCTTATTAGGTTATCATACAAAAACCTACATGTAATGTTCTGGAAACATTAGATTATGGGTATAAAAAAATAAAACCTAAAAATAACCATTAGAGAGCATTCTGTATAAGTTCTTATTATGTTGTCACACAGAACCACCCTGCAATGTTCTGGAAATGTTAGTTTTTGGGTATAAACCGTTCTGAAATAATTCTTATTAGGCTGTCATACAAAAACCTACCAAAACAAACCCACACAATCTCAATATAAATCATGAATCACAGACTCTTACTTAAACAGACATTCAACATGGCCTTAACATGGCTTATCAGTAAAACAGGGTAGGCTGTATACAAGTTTCAAATACTCAAGACATGTTTTCCACACACACACACACACACACACACATATATATATATATATATATATATATATATATATATATATATAAAATCACATTAATATTGGTTTAGGTACCATTATAAAAATAAATACAAATTAGAGGTCGACCAATATCGATATTGGATTTTGCTGATATGATAATGTGTTGAAAGGCAATTAATCTGTCAATAATGTTTACAATTGGTACCCTATATGAAATGTTCTTAGTCTTTCCTTCCTTTGATGGGGAGGGCCAGAAAGAGGCTACAAGAGTCCATATTCTATTACATTTTAGATGCACTTTATTGTACACCTACAATAATCTACAATGTATTACAATATAAACAACAATTAAAAGTAAACATGGTCATATTTCATCAACACTATATTGTCATCATCAACCGGTGATCATTAGTGATCGCTTGTCATAAATTTCTGATATGTCCTAATGATTGTGAACTGCTCTGCAACAGCAGAAAACTCTCACAAGCCCCCGCATGCATGAAGAAAATACAACAGTGCCGCGTTTTCACTTTGAAGGATGCAGCGCATGCATTTATTTAATTAAATCATATTCTTCTGAGGTTTGATAATCACATTAGGTCATATCACGATTCCTGTCTTTTCGCCCCCAAATTTAAGACCTCTTTAAATAAAAATTATGACTTTTGTTGTATCATTTAAGATATTTAAGACTTTTTATGACCTTAAATTTTGGAAAACTGAATTTAAGACATTGTAAGACTTTTTGAGGATCCACGGGACACCCTGTATATAATATATCTTTTTAGAAATATTTGTAACCCAAGTAATGTACTTAAAATTAATTAGCCTACTCTCATTGAAAGTCAGTAACTGTAATCTGATTACAATAATTTAAACGTAATGCATTACACTACTTTTTTGTGCCTAAAAGTAGTTAGATTATAGTAGCTAATTACTTTGTAATCCAATTACACCCAACACTGTTTGTGGGTAAAAAAAATATATATAGAACTAAAGAATAATATTAATATAATTAATAAGTACTGACAATTATGGAAATAGATAGTAGTTACTATTGGAACATTTACTAGTAACTAAATAAGTACAGCTAAATTTAAAGCAAGTTACCAGTAAGTTTTGAGGAACGGCTGTCAAGCAACTTGGCGCAGGCGCACAAACGCGCACTGAGCAGCTGGTGTAGAGCTCTCTCTCTCTCTCTCTCTCACTTTGGCCACCTAAATCCTATTGAATCATTAAGAAATATCCCAACTCACTCCCCAGCACACATAGGAACTATCTCACACAGTGAAACAGCTCATACTGCTCTGATTAAACGTGTCTGTGTCCGTCAGTACAGCAGCGCTCGCCAGTAGGGAAAGTTATTTCTCATGCGTAAAAGTTGGAGAAGGCGTTCGCTCAGAGTGATTACCGTTATAAAGCACCGGCTAAAATTAGCTTAAAATGGCCGTCACGGCGTAAAGGCCTGAGCTATAGATCTACACCAACCTAAAAGTTCTTTAATGAACAACAAAACAAACCTGGGACCGAATAAAGCGCATTTCTCCAGCGGAGCGCACACAATCACTCACCTCGCAATTGCGCGACTGCGCCGCGAGAACAATCGAGCCGGAGCTGAACAACGTGACAGTCACCGAGCAAAAGTTTCGCTCAAAGATTAAGTTGAAAGATTTAATATGGTATAGGAACGAACTATGGTGTATGTGCAAGGAAAGACCTGTGCTCACCATGCTGTCCGCTGGTTGCGATGAATCAATGTACGTTTATTTTCTTGGTACTTCAATCTGGGAATGTGAACAGCCGAGACAGTGTGTGTATGAGTGTGTGAAAGAGAGAGAGAGAGAGAGAGAGATCACTGCACAGCCGCAGTTAAGACTGCTCGAGCATATGCGCTGTCATTCACAGTGTCTTTGCCACTGGATTTTGGACAGTTGGCACTAAAATAGACAAAAAATGCCACAAGAGATGTCTTGCTGAAAGTACTTTTTTTCTTTTAATGTTTAATGTTTTGGCAATACTGTGTGTAAAATCATGCTGACGAAATAAATGGAAATTGTTGAATATAGATGGGCAATAAAGAATGAAGTACCAAATAAGAATAAGAGACTTACTGAACATTACTGCAATGCAATGCAAACAAAACACACTATAATACACAAACCAGAAACACTTTAAAGAACCTTTTTAAAAAAAAACTTTAGTCATATAAAGGGTTAGTTTTTAAATGTATTCCACTACAGATTACATGCTGCAAAATGTAATTTGTAATGCATTCCGTTACATTACTCAAGGTCAGTAATGTAATCTGATGATTACTTCTTCAGCACTGTCAGATTTTTTCACTCGTTTAGACTATAAAGTTAATAACAAGTGAGAAAAAATCATCTGCCAGTACAGTTTGACAAAATACACGTTATATATATATATATATATATATATATATATATATATATATATATATATATATATATATATATATATAAAACATTTCTGAAAAAGCCTAAATATCTTATGCAAAGTATTTTATTTATTTTATTGTATAGATATTGTTTTTTAGAGGTAACCAATTCAAAAATGCTCAGATTTTTACAGTATATCTTTCCCCTGATATCAAAGGTCTTACTAGAAAAATAAAATATATATGTTTGATCGAACATGGATTTTCTTGATAAAAAAAATAAATAAATAAAATCTTAGCTGGTAACGTGCTAGAAACAGCATTTTAGCTTAGTATAAAGCTAAATGTTCGCATGTCAATTTACACAAGGTTAACCATTTCTGCTGCTCCATACTTCAAAACCCCACAGTGCTCACGAGCACATCTTTTTCCTCAATGACGTCATGTCCACTTTTCACTCATAAAAGTGTAACAGCGCCCTCTGTCTGCTCGTATGAATGTAACACATTATAATAAAGTGTTCGCCGTTGTTCAAACGTTCCTCGGATCGCATCATTTATACAGAAACATGTTTTCCATCTGAAAGGACTAAATATTACATGAAGCAAATGACAATAAAATGCAAATTAATCTCTTCAGTAATCAAAATACGTTTTGAATGTAACTGTATTCTAATAACCAACCATTTAAACTGTAACTGTAGTGGAATACAGTTAACAATATTTTGTAACTTAAATACATAATCCCGTTACATGTATTCTGTTACTCCTCAACCCTGGTCTCATATTTATATATATATATATATATATATATATATATATATGGTACACATACTTATTCATGCAATTTCTAATCAGCTAATCATGAGGCAGCAGTCTAATGTCAGGAGCTTCAGTTAATGTTCACTTCAACCATCAGAATGGGTAAAAAAAAAGTGTGATCTCAGTGATTTAGACCATGGCTTTACACTCTAGACTGTTGTGTGTGAAAATCCCAGGAGATCAGCAGTTACAGAAATACTCAAACCAGCCCGTCCGGCACCAACAATCATACCACGGTCCAAATCATTGAGATCACACTTTTCCCCCCATTCTGATTGTTGCTGTGAACATTAACTGAAGCTCCTGACCCATATCTGCATGATTTTATACATTATACTGCCACCACACGAATGATTAGATAATTGCATGAATATGTAGATGTACAGGTGTACCTAATAAAGTGGCCAATGAGTGTATGTACTGTATATAATCAAATATATTATCAGTAGTTTATGTAGATAATATATAGAATATAAAATATGTAAATAAATTAGTTTAATATTTCAGACTAGTTGAATGCTTATTAACTATTGACCTGTTAAGCATTCATTTAGTAATATTTGATGATGTCATCAGTGAAGGAAAGCTATAATAAAGTGTTGCCACAAAATGGAAACAGGCAGTTTTTATAGTTCTTTTTGGTCAATGTTTTAAAGTGCAACTAAAGTTTCTGCAAAAAGTCACATGCTCTGGTTTACTTGCTGTGGTTCTGTAATATAAAATTGCAATGTACCGTATACACCAAGAATCTGAAGAAAACCATCGTTCAAGCCAAATATTAACAAAATTTATTTTACATACAGAAAGAATGTACACAGCAGATAAAATTAATCTTTAAGACCTGGGAGAGGAAACTTTTAATTTACCCAGCTTTCTCTTTGGAACTAACTAAAGATGGCTGTTCTATAACAAATATGGGGGGAAAAGGGACAAACAAAACCTAAACAAAACAATCTTATAAATAAAACAAATTATACTTGGATCTAAATAAATAAACAGTACATAAGCAAAAGTGAAAAGAATAACAATAAGGGGATGGTTTTGGTGCCTATGTAGTGTTTGAGAGCAAGCTATAGGGACCTGAACGAGTTTCTCTTTACAATAACTATTCACAACTACAAAACAGAAATTCTATTTGTTCCTTTGAGCTGCAAGACTTTTTTTTTTGTTACAACGGACACTTAAGCCAGTAAAAATTTATACAAAATAGTAGTCTAGAAAGGCAGGTACAAAATACAGATGCTACATTTTGAGAAACAATGCTTTTTGTCCCGAGTTCATTTGAATGAGAAAGGACTTTTCTGAAAACACAGTGCAAACAGTTTTTCACAGCACAGCTTTTTCCTGGGATGAAAAATGCATTATGATTAAAAGATTTCCTACTAATGGGAATAAAGTTTGATTTATACTCCCGTCACTGGCTGCAATGATAAATGCCACTTGATATTTGTCAGAGTGACATTTCGTTTGCACTCTGCACCTACATTTTCTCGTTAACAAGGGCTAGGTAGAATTTATTGTGTCACACTACTTAGGAACGCTCATGAACATTCCACAAATGCCACGGAACAACATAATTAGATAGTGGATTATGAACTGGCATTCAGCCACAGCCAGTTGGTGGGGTTGTGAGGAACTTTCATTTACATCCGTGCTCGTTTTAGTGGAGGGGTCATGCGGTCAGCCAGGCCCAATCTCTGAAGTTCAGAGTGGAAGAAGGCCTGTAGCCGTAGACCGGACTTTGCTTCATTGGTACTGCGTGAATTGTACTCTAAACAGTTGGAAAACATTAGCTCCACATCCTCGATATATTCTGCTGTAGGATTAGAAATAAATCAAGAAATTATGGTTAGCGTTGACTGATGTTGTGCAACTTCAAGCAGTTAGGGTGGGTTGGATGCATGTCAGATTTAAGAAATTACAAATGCTGATGTGAAGTATTGTGTTTACACTCGTACTTTCTTTCTACAACAAAAATTGTTAACGTACCAGCAGTTTGATATTCATAGTTGTTGACCTTTTCCCTGATTGTACTCAAGGCAATGGGTTTCTTGATGATGTCATAGTAATCAGGCACCTAGAAATATAAGGACCTGGTGTGACTAAACAGAAGCACAACGGAACGTCCCAAATAACATTTGTGGAGATTATTTAAGAGTACAGCTGGTTGTAAAACCAATCAGGAATTTTCTTATTGGAAGGGTTTATGACACTGTTACATAAGTATACGAGCGTGAATGCCTCTTAACTGTGATGTGTACTACCTGAGTTCTGGACACAAGTTTCTTGAAGGGCCAGCTATCCTCATGTCTGACCAGGTCCACAGTGAGCAGCTCACAAGCTGACAACTCGTGGACTCCCAAGTTCCTCCCTGAGCATCGACGGTTGGAAGAAGTGGTGGTTGGGGCTAAGACTATCTTGGCTTTTGGGGAGACCTCTGCTGGACAAACAGTGACAAATAAAAATACATATGAGGACAACAAGAAAGCTTTAATAAAATGAAACTGAGGCAGAATAATAAGTTGCCTTAATATCACTGTAATGAATGGCTTATGGTGGCTTACTCTTTTTATAATAGTTATAAATGGTTTATAAACAACTTTATATGTTGAATAAATTGATAGAAATCGTCAACAGTATTTTTTGAAGAAAATGTGAGTGGAATGCAAAAAGTCACGATGCTAATGTGTTGTAGGTAACTGCAAGGGGGTTGTAATGAGGAAGTGTTCTAAATGGTTTTTAGCATGTTGCTAGGTGGTTTCTATGGTGTTCTGGGTGGTTGCCTACTGGCCAAAGTCAAGAGAGCACACTCTTAAGTCTCCATGATATTCTGGTCCATAGATATGGCTTGTGCCCTCTTCTTTAATGCAAGTCAGTGGAGTTTTTTTCACCCATTTTATTGTTTGCCTGGCAAAAATCTTATCGGTCAAGAAAAGTAATAGCACATTTCTCCACTAGTTGAAATATTTGAGGTTTCATTCATGTATGTAGCTCAAATGGTGCAAGAGGAGTTGCGAGCTAAAGTTTAATACTTTGGTTATAGGGGTTTAGAAAAAAAAAAACTAACATCAAGAATGAACAATAGTTATGCTTACACTAATAAACATGCACGTGCTGGTATATGTTGGTGTGCCGGTATTTGTCGCGGGCAATGTGCTCTCAATATCAGTCTCCGGACATTGTAGCCGGGGTACCGCACTATCGGTCTCTCTCTCTCTCTCAACCGAAACCACCGAAACTAACGCAAAAACACCTTTGTTTTGGCCTGATTTAGTTCTAAATGATGTCACTCACGTTTGTTCTTCAATTTCGTAGGAAGTGAGCCAGGGCCTTAATTGTAGCCTGTTTACAGCTGGTGCATTAACTGTTGTGCTTTCACAGGTGTGCATATACTGTATCTATTTTAAGAAGGCTTTGAACATTGCTTATCCAATCAGATTTTAGAGCCGGAACGATTTGGTATGGCAAAGACAATTGACTGTACAATTTACACTCCTTACCAGTAATGGGTCTCTTCTTGGAGTCTGTATTCTGTGCAACTGGACTGGACTTGCTGCTGGATTCGACCGTTGTGCCATTAGTGGCAAGCACCTCTAGACTAAGACGAGCACTGGTGCGGCTGCCCGCCCGGGCAGGGGGTTTGCTGTTGGACAGTGGTGTAGGTTTCTTCCCTGCGATTTTAGTGCCTCCTTTATTACCTGATTGGCTCTGTTTGGGTGTGCTCTGTTGAGAGCGAGGTGTGGAATGACCTGATTCAGCTTTTTTTGATTTGCTGTTTGATTTGCCTCCTTTATTGCTCTGTAGTGGAAGTTTGACAGCAGCCTTCTTAGAAACACTAAGGAGAGTTAAAAAAAAAAAGACAGAAAAAGAAAGTTAGTCTTAAAGGAATCCTTCACCCAACAATATAATATTCTTTTATCATTTACTCACCCTCATGTTGTTCCAAATCTATATGACTTTCTTTATTCCATTGAACACAAATTTTTTTTTGTCCCCATTCAATGGAAGCAAACGGTGACTGAGGCTAACATTCTGAATAACATCTCCTTTTGTGTTTCATGGAAGAAAGTCATATGGATTTGGAAAAACATGTGGGTGAGTAAATAATTTTGCATGTCAGACAACTGAAAACAAAAACAAGCAGAGAAAAAGCAAGCAAAATGAAAATAAAAACTCAAATCCACCAAACCTCTCATTCTCTTCCTCCTCTGACTGTTCTTCCTCTGACTCCTCTTCTTCCTCCTCTTCTTCCTCCTCTTCAGATTCCTCCTCCTCCTCCTCTTCATCCATTTCCTCCTCAGAGTCAATGGAGGAGCGCTGGCGGGAGTTGATTCTATGAGAGCGCTGTTTGGGTCGACACTCTGGGCAAAACCAGTCTTCAGTAGGAACAGTCTGTAAAAAATCATTAGATTTTGTGTCAGAAGTTGAAACATTTTAAACTGCCAAAAAGTTTCTAAGGTGACCAATGCAACTAACTTCGTGAAGTGTCAAAAAAAGCAAGAACACACAAACAAATGTTTACATGGAGAAAAGTGAATGGCCATATTATAAAAATATATTCCATTTTAGGAATATATTCTTAAATTTCCCAAATTTTAAAAAAGTAGGCAAAAAAAAATGGTAACATCTGAAATGTGGTAAGTTTACCTTTAGTTTTGGTCGTGCACAGTGAATATGGTAGCCTCTCTCACAGGCGTCACACAAGAGCATGTTCTCAGCATCTCCCTTCTTACGGCACACCTTACAGCGGGCATTGAGGATGGATTTGGCCCAGGCTACACTGCGCTCCAGAGTGGACAGATGTAGGAAAACCTGTGACAAGCTGGCGCAGCCCAACAGAGACTCACGCCAACGCTCCTGCACGGTTTTCACTTGCCGCCCACTCTCACTACCATCTGAAAACACACATACACACACACACAAAAAAAAAGGCCTCAGTGTCAGCCAATACTACCAATTTAACGTGTTCAAAGAGAGCATACTTTCAGGAGTTTGGTAAATGCACATGGTGAACCTCCTGAATTAATGATTAACAGCAAATCATACCATCTTTCTCGCTGGACTGGTCATCATCTTTCTTCTTGTCCTTTTTCTTAATTTTTTGGTCTTTTTTGGTATCATCTTCACCTGAATAAAACAATTATTCATTTACATGTACTTGGAAGATGCCTTTATCCAGAGTGAATTGGGCACTTAAGCTATCAGTATGCGTGTTCCCTGGGAATCGACCTAGTGACCATTGTCAGTGCAATGCTCTGCCAATTGAGCTACAGAAAAAAAAAAAAAAAAAGTTTCTATTTCCCAAGCTTAAAAAGATCCTCCAGTTTATACAAACACAACCATCCAAACCATTAAAATACAGGTTACACAAATGAACGAATAAAAACATAACCCAGAAGCCATCGCAAAAACACTGGTCATGAATTTCTGAAGAACTTACCTAGCGGAGCTTTCAGGAACTTGCGCTCTATGCCCTGCTCAATCTGAGCCAGGGCTTGTGCCAAGTAGAGGACTGTGTTGTTGACAGGCTGAGGTGTGCTCAAGCTAGTGGACATGGCGCTCTGACTTTCTGTCTTCAGCTCTTGCAGCCTGAACAAAAGACAGACACCATAAGTTTCCTTATGCACGGTACAGATGATGTTGAGCTGTGGTACTCACGTGAGTGATGCAGGTTCAAATTCACCCCACTCTTCTAATAATTTCCCGTTACTCTCTATAACACAAATATGAAGGCAAAATGACCTGTCTTTGACTTTAATGTGGTTCTCATCTATTTCCATCGCCTCATCTTCTCCGTTGATCAGCCCGTTTTCTTTAGACTCTGGGCTCAGTAGTTCATAGTTCCCGTTTTCCAGTGCTGCTCTCCATGTACTTCTTTCCATCACCTTCTCAGGGACAAACAAGGTCAAATATTACAAAAATTAACAGATCACCATTAATAATAATTCATATAAAAAGGTCAAACCACATATACCCATATGAACTGATATCAAATCGAAGCTTGTGAATCAGAAGAGTTGAATCAGGAAATCTTTATCAATATCCAGCCCTAGTTATAAACACCGTATAGTTTTTGGAAATGGAACCAAATGTCGTGACTTTGTCAAGACCATCAAACAAATAATAAAATAAATTAATAAAATAATTATATTTTTTGTAAACAACCAGTGGCGATTTCTCAGGGCCAGCAAAGCCTTCTCTGCTGGCGTAACATGCCTAATATATAAATATTTTTTCATCCTTTCATTCTCATTGACCTTTTTACTTATGTATTTTCAATTGCTTTCCACTCCTAATTAATCTACAAAAGAATAGCAAAAAACAAAAAATGTATCCAATCACAATTTATTCCCCTATGCTTACAAGCAAAGTGTTTCTGAAGCCATGCTCCTTAGACGAAGCAGCGCTTGAATCTGAGCTCTACCCCATCAGGACTTCAGAATTTCCACAGAATCCCTCAATAGTGTAAGTGAATAGGCATCTAAAGTCAGACTGTCAGATTCATCAGCCAATCAGATTGATTTATTTGTTCTTGTGGGTGTGGTCTTTAGGAATGTCCCAGTCCAGGCCTTCTAGCTGGCCTTGAGTGACTCAATCATGCTTTAAGTAATGTACGTTATTTGAAAGCGAAGAGCGTGAGATCTTGCTTATGAGTCGGCTGTCATCACTGCTGGTGTTGCCGTTCAGAAAGAGATCCTTATGGATTTAAAAACCTGAGATGTTCTGCATGATCGTGCAATTGATTAATTAAACAGAAGAGGAGGACTGATTTTCACTTTAAGCAAATTGGTAAGTGCTTTTTGCATTGTTATAGCAACATCAAGAGTTTTCTAAGCGTAAATTAGGCTGCTTGAGCATTCAGTGTCAGATCAAGTTTTGAAAAGTAACCGTGCACCCTGACGAAACAATTTATTGCAAGCAAAATTTAAAATCGCAAATATTATTAGAGAGCTTTTTCTTGGTATTAGATCTCCTTGGTTCTGGCTTTCGTGTGTGGACATGTTTTTAAAATTTCAATTGGTATTATTAGTTGACTGCCATGTAATGTATGATAGGCATACGGTGTCTTATTAATTGTGAAACTGTGTTTTCTTAATGGCATGAATCGCACTGAAGGCCTAGACTTAAAATGCATGGGCCGCGGCTGTAAACAACAGTTTCAAATACATTTTTAAAACAAAATGGTTCCTTCCATTGTTTTAATAAGTACATTTTGACCCGTAAGGAAGTAACAATTGTGACCTTCCACCTTCAGACTTTCTGGATGTTATACAGCTTTAAATAGTTTGTTGTACATCTAGGAATCAAATCCGACCAAATGTTTTAGTTTTTTTCCACATTTACAAACTTGGCCACTAGCCACATACTGTTCTCTAGCTTCCTCACCTGCTTTACTGGGTACTGCATCTTTCCTACAAATTACATACTTTTCTCTAAAACAGGGTTTGTGCACGCAAACACAGAGTATTTCTTACAGTTTTGAACAGGTAATATGTTACTTAAGTTTAATAACATGATTTTATATGATACGGTACAATGGGGCTAATTTTGTCCCAGAAGGACAAAAGGAGGATGCGGTTTCTTAATAATTGGAGGTCTAATGAATATAACAGAAAATACATACAGAAGTGGGGCAAAGCAACATACTTTTATTTCCCCCAGAGTTCCCTGATAGATGCGATCCTCAATATCCAGTAGTAAATCTTTGAGACGATTCTCCATGAAGCACTCAGCAGGTACAGTGCTTTCTGGTTGAGATGGGCCACCCTTAGATTTTATAATATTGCCTTTGGCCTCCAGCAGTGGTTTATCTGTACAATAAAAACACAAATAATGAACTTTAATTCCATAATAATCATCTACAACATTCTTCACATATAAAGATAACATCACATTACAGTATGCAGGGCTACAAACTAATTACTTAAAAGCACCTGGTTTCAATAATACAATATTTAGGAGCCAATATCTTTAGTAGGCAAATGACAGAATCAAAATTGTTAACAGTTGAATCGCTCATTTTACACTGTTGTTCAGATACTAATAACCCATGCATAATTTCTGGAAATCAAACGCAGTAGTCAAAGTGCCCCTGAAAGACACACAAGTGTGTAGTATTACAGTCAGCTAGCTTGGGTTGCAATACAATTAAATAACCTAACAGACTGTCTGACAGCTAAGTGAATCTCTTAATACCTGAGTGGTGGTAACGTTGAGCAGCACTGCCATCCAGCAGTTGAATGATTCTGTCCTTCTCCTGCAGCAGAGCCTCTTTGAGGGCACTCTCTCTGTTTCCACGAGAGTTAAGAGCTTCTATAAGCTGTTCCACCTCCTCACGTGTGCTGTAGAAGGACCACTGATTGGTCCTTTTGACTGGGGGTGAGGTGTTCTGGAACGGCAATGGCTCTTCAGTGGTGTCATTAGTCTTCACAGGGCTCTCAGCAAAGGAAGGCTCCTCTATTTTTTGTTCAGGGGTTGGACGGGGCTCTAGCATGTCCTCTGTCAAACCAAAGAAGTCATCCTCGACAAACAGCACTCCAGCAGAAGGGAACAGCCAGTAGCGCCGATAGACACGGTCTCGGCCGAGAGGCAGGATGTAAGTGCAGGTCATCGATGTATGAATTCGTTCCAGAAGTTCTTTCTCTTTGAGCAGCTGCTGCTGTAGCTCCTCTGGACTTAGACTGTCTCTTACTTCAACCTCAGTATCCTGCTTCTCTTTTGGGGAGCTTTTTGTTTTCTTTACTGGAAAATAAAAAGGGAACATAAGTTAGCATGCTAATAAGTAGAACAATAATTACACAACATTAAACATTCAAATACGTGACATGTTTCCTGAACACTTCTCCCATCTGTCACGGGTCAAGACAAACAGTTCTTCCCCAAACAAGATTCTCAAACAAACAGGGCAATGTTTTGATAGCACCACAGAGCCAAACAGTGTTAACACTTTTTGGGAAAAATAAGCCTATGAACAGCTTACTTACTGTAGTCTATGCATATTAAGCTGTATAAAAAACATTAAAAAAAAATAAATAAAAAAAATTATAACTAGTGGGAGAAAAAAAACAACAGATTCAGTGACGCATAGCCATTCTTTCTCCAACTCAAAATTAAGAATCGATTCTGAGTTTAGTTTAAACCGCGGCAGCACAGTGGAGCGCCAGAAACAGAGTGAGATGCAAGAAACAAATATGTACATTAGACACGCATACACTAAAGCCAAGCACGCATACACTAAAGCCAAGCGCACAAACACAACTGTTTGCAGACTAGGTGCATCAACCACATGCCCATTTGTGCCCGAGGTATGATTCCGAATTCATTCACATAGCATCGGGAGAGTTTATTCATGATGACATGTCAACATCAACAAACAACATGAAAGACAAGCTTGCTACTGTTACTGCACTGATTTGCACAGAACGGGAAAAAAATAGCTGAAAATAATAAGACAGCGGTTCGGAAAACGTGGGTGATGTTTTTATTTTATTTATTTTTTTGTCTCCTGCTTCCAAATGCCTTTCTCTCCTTCTTGCTCTCTCTATAGAATAGTTACTTTTTGAATGGTAATCGAATCGTGAGGCCAGTGAAGATTCACACCTCTATTTATAACAATAAAAAAAAAAGATTCTGCTGCTATTTTCAAAAGCTGGTACCTTTCTTAGATGTAGTTGGTTGCTCCTCCTCATCTTCAGTGTGTTCAGCGTGACCTTCCTGACTCTCTGTGCTCGTGTCCATCTCCTCTCTACAACCAACAAACAGATTATTTTAAATCAAGCACATGTCCTAAAACAGGAACTGACAATTGGTTTACGATTGGATTATTGGTTTAGTTTACCTTGCCACATGGCTTTCATTTTTTGCTTCCTCTTTGAATTTTTCATGCTTTTCTTTCAACTTCTGTTCTTGTTCCCTCAGCTTCTCCTCCTTTCTTTTTCGAACCCTGGAACATGGAGATGCAACCACTTAATTTCTAAGAATAAAAATATTTAGTACTAAAAGACATTGTGTCTATGCAGTACCTCTCAGCAGCCTCCTCTCTCACTCTGCGATGCTGTTCAGCTTTAAGCTCTCGTAGTTCCTGTTTGGCAGCTCTCTGGTCATCAGCGTTGTCTTCTATGAAGTCTCGTGTGGAAACCAGAGTCAGCAGCTTCCCACACAGTGCATGGAGGATCTTCAGCTTCTCTCCTGAACACATAGATACCAAAGTTACAATAAATAACCAGGTCAGCTCTCTAGGTGTATATACTTTTAAAAAGATCATTTTACATGCACTGGTTTGCACACTCACCAGGCAGCAGGTCATATACAGACGTGGAGGACAGCTTTTTGACCAGGCTTTGGTTTAATAGACGCAGCTCCACACAGGGGTCATCAGTGGAGCCAAACCCACCCTGCTTCTGGTAGCGGAACTTAGCGTTGGTGGAGCAGCAATCAGCCCCTGAGGCCAGGATGTGCAGTCTCAGAATCTCAGAGAGTGTACAGCTGTCTAAATCTAACTGCTTCAGACTACAGCCTACACAGAGAGAAGAGAGGAACATGAAGATTCACTGGATGGATGGATTTACTATATAAATTATTTATTCACTAAATCAATTACAACTAGGGCTGCAACTAATGATTATTTTGATAATCGACTAATCTAACTATTATTAGAATGATTATTTGACTATTCGGGCGATTATCGCAACAATTAATCATTAGCTCTTAACCGACTACTCAGCTTGTGCCCAGACTTAAAAGGTTGTATTAAACGTGCTTGCACAATAAAGTGGAAAAAAATACCTCTAAATGACATTCACTGAATTTAAGGGGGGAAAAAAAACACTTACGTGTTTTTGTCTTGTTTTCCATTTAAAATTGTCTAAAAATACATTTACTTGAGAAACAACTTATAAGATATTTAGACTTGCTTTAAGAGACAAATAGAAGTGTACTTTGTATATAAGTGGGTTTATCACTTGGTTATACTTCTGCGAATGCAATAAAGACAAAATATACTTGTGTTCAAGATCTATTCTCTAAAAGCAAGTCTTAATATCTGTTATGCTGCTTCTCAGGTGAATTTCTTTTTTCTTTTAAGGATTTTTAGATATTTTAAAATATTTGTATTTTTAATTATATTCAACATTCTTAGATAACCTTTTATTCTTCTGCAGTATAGCTGCTAAAGTAAATGTATGTTGTTTTAAAGGAGTTTTAGATTTTTATATTGGAAAACAAGCCAAAATAAAATAAAATCAAAAATGTATTTTATTGCAGTGTACAATGGGCTGAAGACAACCCTCTCTCACCTTTTTGTAACTCACAAAAAAAAAAAAAACTCATTAAGAAAGCTGCGTATTGCCAATTTTCTTCACAATAAGAAATACACAGTGACACATATACTCTATTATGATACAATAAGTCGCCAGCCATCACGTTATAATCTAGCTGCAGCAAGTGCGCGCGCTCAAAGGACGAGCATCCCCGCAACAGAGTGTGCATCAGCCGGATGCAGTTTCAATCTCTCCCCCTTAGATCGGGACACTTCGCTCAACTCATAGAAGAGGCGCTGACCGCACAGAGAAATGCCAGTTTCGGAGTTTGTAGCTATTTACATGATCTGCTTCTGTATTATTTGAATTTTAATAAAACTATAACGCATAAAATATAACTGCATTAAAGATGTAACGCGGGGGTGTTTCCTTTAAAGACACTCAACATGCAAGTTTTGCTTCAGCGGAGCGACATCTCCGGCTCCGCTTATTCCACAACGAGGGGGTGCTTCTGTATTTATTTATTTGGTATTTATGCATTATTTCCTCATAATTTGCTATCTACATCACCTGAAGCTGTGAAAGTTTAGAGTGCATTCTGGACTGTGAGCTGTTTAATTCTTCCTCTCCTCAGTCAGGCACGAGCTGCAGTGCTGCTCTCGCGTGTCATCATTAGAGTTTCATATGATCTCATGTTGCCGTAAATGACATCAAACGACTATCCGACAATGAAAACTTTTGTTGACAATTTTTTATTGTTGACGTTGTCAATAACATCGACTTATCATTTCAGCCCCAATTACAACCATACATATTGTTCATGAAAAGGCATTTGAAAGCCTTAATTAAATGTCCAGTACAGACATTTTTTAAAATAAATATTATCTATCTGACCTTGGTGGAGCTGTGGCCAGGCAGCAGCTAGAGATGCCACGGCACTGATGGCAGACTGTGTTGGGTCAGCATCATCCTCCAAAGCCTCACTCAGATCTAAGAATGAAAACACAGTCAGACACACACAGCATACTAAAATAATAAAGATAACAACAAAAGAACCTGGACTATCAGTAGCAGTAAACAAACCACTTTGACATTTCTAGATGTAAATATTGCATAAAATGAATTAATTTAAATGTAACCAATTTTATTTCAGCCACATACATATCTAATATACAACACATCCTGAATTCCCCTATGTAATCAATAAAGCATATATGTATTTAAATCACATAACTAAATTATGCATTCTTTGTTTGACTTAAGAGAACATGGCAGCATCGCTGCATTAAAACAGTGCGCTCTGACGATAAAGGCTTTAAACTTTTATTTAGTGATTGTTTGAATGAATGTTTGTGGCAAAAAAAAAAAAAGATACTGTGATGCTGAAGAGACTATTGAGCAGCTTGTTCATCATGACAACAGCTTCAGTACGTTTTCGCTGGTAATCAGCAGCATGAATGCAGATCACACCGATTTGATCGTACGTCTCCAAGCCCAGCCAAGCATAATCACATAGGTTTGATTGTACATGCAAAAGGATTAAGAAATAAATGTTAAGCTCAACCACTCTAACCTTTGGTATCAGCTTCCGCCACCTGATCCTTGGCCACTTCCTCCTGCTCCTCAGCTAAAGCCTGGAATATGGCAGACAGGAAAAAGAAAAGCAGCTCACAGAGCGGCCCCTCAGGATCACAGCCAACCACTGCCTCCTCCAGAACCTCTGTCAACACAAACAACAACATTTAATTCTTATACATTAAATGAGTCAGAGTCCAGAATTTTTTTTTGTAAAAGGTAACCAGGCAATTTGTTAGCTAGAATATTTGGACACTCAGGCTAGATGTTTTAAGGGGGGAATGACATGGTTATATGGTTTATAAGCAGCTCTTGTATCTCACCCAGTGTTATTCCATCAGGGAACTCATCCTTTAGGTCAAACAGCTCTCCAAATGCATTGAGGAATTCTAGCACCATCAAAGCATCTCCAAACAGCTCTGCAGGAAGACGCGTTTTCACTGGCAAGGGTTTTGGCAGCTCCTGAGAACAGGCAAATTTAAAAAGAACATTGCTTGTTACATAAGTGGTAGATAATACTGTATACATGCCCATGTAGGACAGTCTACTGTACATGAGGGCACATGCATACCTTCAGGTCGTCACATTCCATGTCCTCCCGAGGTTTACTCCATAACTTCAATCGCTCTGCATATTTTTTCTTTTCCTCCTTTAGCTTTTCTCGTTCCTTATATGTATTACATAAAAATGGTTATGAAATGGACTTAAAAGTAGTTCTACATAACATTATCAATCAATGCAAACATGGAGCAAAACAAGGAAAGCGTACAAGATTTTAGACAAGACATGAATTCATCCAACTCACCCTCTCTTTCTCAATCTTCATCCGTTCCCTCTCCTCCTTTCTTCTAAGCTTCTCCTCTTCTATTATCCTCTTCATCTCCTCTCTCTTTCTCTCCTTGTCCTCCTTTTCTTTCTTTTTGGCCTCTACTAGATCTTCTCTCTCTTTCTTAAATTTTTCTGTACATTGCATGTAAAAAAAACAACAAAAAAAAACACATTTTAATGTAAATGAACGATACATAATTTACATCATGTCTACATAAAACTTTCAGTGTGCAGTGCATTCTGGATTTTAAACTTACCCATAGCCATCATCTGCTCTCTATGTTGCATCAGTTTTAATTTCTCCTCAACATAATTCATCTGAAAGAGTAAAACAACTGTACATCAGACACAATATAGTCCCTATTTTAATAAAATCAACTTAAACATATTTATATAAAAAAAAAAGCTTTATATTAAGGTGTCCAGAAATCAACACCAGATTGAGCACATTTTAAGATTACACCGTCCCATCTTTTCTCTTAACATACAGAATGTCATGCTTTGAACTGCATGATCCCTGGGTGAAGACACAAGTACAAGTACGCACAGCAACACAAACCTCTGTTGGAGAGGCATCATTTGGATGGCGACCTCTACCCTTTACAGGCGGACTGAAGGCAAAAACTGGGGGCTCATCCGGAAAGAAGTGGGAAAGATTCTGTTCTGATAACTTATATTTTGCAAATGTTGATGGCTGGAAATAATGAGCATTCAGTTATCAATCAATTATATAAATAACAGTTACAAAATAAATAAATAAAAATCTAATCAATTTGTATTCATGTCATAAAATGGAAAAACCCTATTACTTCAACAAAAATAAAAAATAAATCTTCATTTTCACAGCCCACGTGTCGACTTGCCTTTAGTCTGACTGTCCCGTTTATTGGTTCACAATGCTGTTTAAGCAGAAGCTTCAATCTGTCACGACTAAAAACGTTCTTCTTACGACTACAAGAGAAAACACCAGAAGGAGATAGCTGTATCATCACGGTTTCGTTAACTTTACAAAATAAGTACAGAACAGGCAAAAATGCGTTGGGATGTTAAATTTTTAGCACAACAAGAGTTTATGAATTTATCTCTAGTAAAAAATAAATAAAAAAACATGCGTTCACTCACTTAATCTGAGCAGGTTTTACTACTAATGGTTCACAACCCTCTGGGTTGACAGGCTGAACTTTGTATTTAAACAAAGATGGACTGATGGCTTTCTTCTTCCTGTTTTAGAAAACAATACATAAGGTGGAACATACAATTTTAGGAAATCATCATAAGCAGACATACTGAACCATTTCATGGAGATATTCGAGAAGGCAGTTCTGAACACTTACACATGTGATGGAGTTTTGGGAGGGGTGACAGTGATTTCCTCATCACTGTCACTGATGACAATTGAATCACCCTCTATATGATGTTTGACGTGGCCGTTGACTGCTCCATTAGAACGGGGAGGTATGACCTCCAATATCTCGCACTGTTGTCTGCTGAGCACAGAAACAATGTATTAGAACAAATCTGACTATAAAGTAGCTTGTTTTGAAGTCAGCTTGTTTTGGACATAGAAAAAGTCTTGAACTTAAAATTTCACAGACCATAGTCATTGTTATTGACCCACAACTGCTGTTGGTAGATTTAAATGAACGAATCACACAAAATAGCAAACAGGCTGATCTTGCTTTCCAAGGTGCAACCGCTGTGACAGATTTGAGGCCAAATATGATTTAACGATGATCTTATGTGAACAAGATCAGAATATGGGATTTTAAATGCAGTAAGGAAGTTCAATCTAAATCAGCTGTTCAGTTTGACTATTGAGTATGTCAAATATTATTATTTACTGTATGTGGACCAATAATTTAAGCAGTAAAGACACATACTGCATGTCTGACGGTAGTTTTAGATATATATGCCACATTTTACAGGCTTTGGAAGTGTGAGGATGTGTATACATCAACCTGTTACATGACACACAGGCATATTGACTGAAGTTAAAACTGGTTTGTCAATAGATCAGAAAGAACCTACATACATTTCTTCACTGTAAACAATAGATATACCTTTATAATAACCTTTAGTAACATTTACAAACATTATTTAATGCTTAAAAAACTGCAGCCCATTACCACCTGATGTTCTGAAGAACCTGCAAGCACGGTTGCCTGCATAGTGACACAGTAATTTCATCTATTAATGGTCATTAATAATCGCAATTACAATATCAAGGGCAATAAATCAACAATTATGATTTCTGTAATAATCGTGCAGCTCTAAAACCCATTGTACATACAGTGCATAGTGAATATGACATTTACTCATAACACACGTGAAGCGCTTTCACTTCACATATGCGCTCGTGCAAATCCAGCGCGAGCAGCAATCTCCTGACAGTTTAAATGGGCTGAATCACCTGCTTGGATTGTCACGAACTGACCATCGTGATTTGTGAATTAATGGAACTTTTGATCCTGAAGTTTTGATTCTGGCTGATTAGACATGCGCTTCAGAGGAAGATATCAGAAGAGCATTCGACGGGAAAAAAACTGCAGGATTTTTGTGAGGTTTGTTTATTACATCTGTTTAAACGAGATATCCACATATTTGCAGACAGTATATGATATATTAGTTTAATTGATATTTGCCTTTTTATCATTAGATAAGACCAGAGGTGGGTAGTAACGCACTACATTTACTCCGTTACATTTACTTTAGTAACTTTTTGGAGAAAGTGTACTTTTAAAAGTAGATTTAATGGTGGGTACCAGTATTTCCAACAGAATTCAGTTCTTGCAGCAGAGGGAAATGCCCCCCTCCCCCAACCCCTTTCCATAGAACACCAAAGGACATGTTAGGCAGTATGTCTCAGTCACCATTCACCGTCACTTCATCTTACTTTCCATAAAATACAAGTTAATGGTGACTGAAACTAACGTTCTCCCTAACATTGTAAAGGAATGTTCCGCATTCAATACAAGTTCAGCTTAACTGACAGCATTTGTGGTATAATGTTGATTACCACAAAAATTTACTTTATTAATTTTCGTTAAAAAAAAGCAAAAATCGAGTTTACAGTAAGGCACTTACAATGGAAGTGAATGGGGGCCAATTTTTGAAGGTTTAAATACTCAGTTTCAAAAGTATAGACACAAGACATAAAGGATGTGTTTTAACATGACTTTAGTGTGATAAAATCACTTACAAACCTTTTCTTTGTAACGTTACAGCCAATTTTACAACTTTGTTTCACGACGATGTCATGTCAACAAACCCTAAAAACCCCAAAAGACTGTAAAAATGACATTTTAAACAACTTTACAGCTCAAATAATACACAGATTTTAACAGAAGAATTAATGCAAGTGCTTTTATAAAATTATAAGCTTAACATTTCTGTTTAAACCCTCCAAAAATTGGCCACATTCACTTTCGTTGACCCTTTTACACTTCCACTGTAAGTGCCTCATTGTAACGTTGATTTTTGCTTCTTTTTTTTTTTTTAAAAGTTGGAACCATTTTTGTGGTAATCAACATTATGCCACAAATGCTGTCGATTGAGCTGAACTTTTACTGAACCTGGAACATTCCTTTAATTTCAATGGAACAAAAATCAGAGGTTTGCAACAACACAAAGGTAAGTGATGACAGAATTTGTATTTTTGAGTGAACTATCACTTTAAGAGTACAAGTCAATACTCAGTTACATAAAAAATGGCCATTTAATGTTGACAAAATGCATTAATGTTTTTGTACAAATTAACTCCTGAGAGAACCTTGCTTAAATAATATGTATATTAAAGATAGATACAAATATTTTCTTATTATGTAGCCTATATTATTATTGTAGTATTAATACTACTATATTATTATTGTTTATGTACTGTATATTACGTATTTATTTAAACTGCTCTAGTGTGATAAGAGATGTAGCCTAATTGCGGTTTAACGATTTCACTTCACCCTGCAGCTGAGCAGTTCTGGTTGCATACAAGGCATTTATTTATTTTTGTGCTATTTCTGCCTTTCTTTGTGCTGTTTTTTTTCAGATAGAGCACCACGACATGAAAGCCGATAACACTAGATTGCAACAACATTGTGTGCTTGCAGTGTTGACAGCTTTGTTGATTATAAACAGGAGCGATAGTTTTAATGCATCGCTAGCTTACAGAGAGGACCGGTACAATGCCATTCTCATGTGGTATTAACCGGTTTATAGATCTGTAACATCTTAAGTTCAGAAAATGTGCGCATTCTCACTGCGCATGCTCACACTAAACTCAACACGCGTTTGATGAACTGCCGAAAGCTGCACATAAGAGAGAGGGAGAGACGCAGAAGATCTGAATTATTCGCCCAGATTGTGGAATTACAGTTTGATACAAAGACAAAATTATTGATTTGATTTGTTCATCTATTTGGATTGGTTTACCAGTTCACAGCTACATGTTAAAATGAATAAAATAGTGTGGAAATTCACCGCATTATGAACGTAGAACATGCGGTATTGATTAAATTTGTGCGCAACACCCGCATCCACGTCAAATTTCATTCCCTGATAATAATAATGGGTATTATTACTACATTAAGAAATTACAGACATATTAGGCCTACAATTGTATTATAATAACTAATAAAAACTATATGAATTATTATACCCCAATTAATTTTTCTCTAATAATTTAATAAACGTGGCATTGCTATGGGATCTGGTTAAACCCTCGAGATGATCTCATCTCCTCTTCTGTCCATAAACACCTTGTGTCATAGGGTTGTATAAGATTTGTATGGGAACTTGTGGTAAAAAAATGAAAGTGAATTTGGAGCATTGTAAATATATCAGCGCACGTTACGAAACTGAAGCCAACACAACACTGCACATGAGATGAAATTCGTGGATCGGCACTGAACCGCCTCACGTCTGCTCAGAACATTACTGGTTTTAATTCAATAAGTGTTCATAATTTATTGTGAGATTTTTTAATGTGACTTATGGCACCGGAACTTTACTGCAGCGCTCTATCGACTCAAGTTCATCACTGCAGCAACAGCAGTAAGCGCTCAAAACAAACGCTTGCTTTATTTCAAACAGTGAAAATGAAGAGTTACGTTTATGCAATGCCTTCATTCAACACCAAAACAAGCAGGAATTTCAGCATACAGAATTACTGTAGCCCATGTCCCTAAATTTGAAGAGTCCTCGAGGAGATGTTGACTATGCTATTGGAAAAGTAGGACTGAAAATAAAACTAAAGTAGCTTGTTGCATGCCGGAATGTAATGGCAAAAGACTTTGCTTGGTTTGCGATAGGAACTGTTTTCAGTCTGGTCACTCAGATGAGTGTGACCAGTTTCACAAAGAGGCCTAGGTTGGGCTGTGTTTACTGGTGTTGTTGTCCTCCCCCTCCCCTCTTTTCTCCCTCTCTTCTCTCCACAGGTATTGCAGTTGTTGAGTATTTATGAATTTATATATATTCTGTTCCTGCACTCTTTATTAAAAATGTATTTACTGTAGATAGTTAGAAAGTTGGATTTTGTATGTTTTGCTGTGTAATTTGTGTGTAATTCTAAATGTTCAAATTAAATAAAGTGTGTGTTTTATTGAACACATAAAATGTATATTTCAGTGTTTGTGTCAGATGAAATCTCAATTTATTATTACAGGCGCTCAAAAGGAGTATTTGAGGAGTGGTCATGTGAAATGTATCTTAACATTCTAAATGTTTGTTTTATTCCGTTTTCCCACTAATCACTAGAATGGTCATAACTTAATGGTCATAAGTTAATTGGTTAAGTTTTAATATTAAATACACAAGTTAATATTTAATATTAAAAAAAAATAAATAAATAAAAAATTCAAAACAAAACTTAAGCTGGGTTCATATTGTACGATTTTAGCCACGATTATGCCGTCTAGACAAATTTAGTTGATGGCACAACTGTACAGCGTGATGCCATCCCATGATCACAGAGTTTTAAACATTATTATTATTATGCATATTCCATCGTGTAACAGCACAAAATAAACAGAAATTAGATGACCGGATTTTTTTCCATTTTGTCCGTCAAACTTTATCATTCCCGAACACGTTGGCTGGCTGGCACAAAATTTCTTAGCGGAAACTTCAGTGTTAAATTCAAATAGATCCGCAATAACAAACAACATTTCCAAAATCTATCACAGACTGAATGTACTTTAACAGAGACAATCTGCAGTCAACAAGACAGAACCAATCATGCAATCTGGCCAGAGTGAATAACTGGATAGACAAATGAGACCCAGACAGACACAGAGAAAAACCCAGGAGTCTCTCCACTAGTCTTCTAAATCATCCCCCGCGATACAGTAAAGGGCTCCATGATGCATCGCAAACCACATCTGGTTGCCTCTGTGCAAGCTCTGATGATGTCAGGGGCAACTCCTTGCACCAGTCCAGCCAATGAGAGGGATTCTCTAAGCTCCTCCCAATCACTTTTATCCTTAAATAGCAAGGTCCGCCTGTGATGGCTGACTCTGATCCTCAGTTATAGTACAGAACAGAGCTACGAGTGATATGGTTTCCTTCAATAGGTCAAGATCAGGCTTACTGTGAAGTCTGTGTTATTACCTCTGGGCTCATGATTGTACTCGGTTGGCATACTTTGTTTTCCAAAGCTTAATAATGTATACACAGAGCTGCCAAGGACTTAATATAATGATGTGGTTGCACATGTGTGCATAGTTTGAAAACATGGGAAACATTTTAATGTGTTTAAACCATTTAAATCTAGAACTGCTTTTTTTTTTTTTATTTGTTCAATCTTTAACTGATAAATGTGGATTCTCTCACATGCACGTGCCTTCTCTCTCTATCTCCCTCCCGTGTGTGTGTGATGAGAGCTCGCATTCCCAAGCGCTCGCCAGTCATTCAGGATATTTTTAACAGATAATTCCAAATGTCATTTTGAAAGACAGCAAGAAAGTTAAGAAATTGTTTGAAACTAATGCGTGAGTTTTCGTTTCATCCACCTTCTCTCCCGCTGCACATTTGTGTTTAAATGAAGAGAGAGAAGAGAAAAAAAGAAAAAGAGTGCTATGATCAGACTCGAGCCAGAGATCTTCTATTATAGAGATAACAACCTTCGCAGTTCTATCATAGAAGAGAGCATAACGGCTAGTAACAGCCAACTAGCGTGTTACGACAGTAAGTCGCCGTTTACGGATACCACACAAATGAATGGGGAGAGCCGTAATCTGACACCTACATGTAGTAAAATCTTCCATGACTTCACTTTATAAAAAATAAAAAAATAAAAAAAAAAATCGCAATTTTATCATATGAAACTCATAGTTTACACCAAACAGATTAGTGTAAATCATGTTTAAGATTAGCGGACAGGCGGTCAATTCATTAAGTGAGGAACTGTTTCCTCACAAAAAGCACCGTGAAGCATCTTATTCATCAAAAAGAACTGTCTCGTCTCCTCGCCTGTGTACCGCCCATAGACCGCTGCGTTACGCTATTCTATGCTAACCTTGTAGGCTCACCTTTCAGAAGGGCTCTTAATTTTTAATTACTGAAAACATTAATATTGGCAATATTAAGATATCAATGCACATAGAATGGCATATGTTTACAAACACAAAAGTACTCGTATTGGTACTCGGTATCGACTGATACACAAAACTAGGTACTTGTATCGGCCTTCAAAAATTTATATTGGTGCACCTCTAACTGAAAGTAATTAATTTGTGGGTTTACCTTCCCCAAAAGTATAAACCCAGGCTCAGTGTTTATAAAAATGATAGTTGTTTATCAAATTATAGTTTTGGCAAGTCATTTAGAACATCTACTTTGTGCATGACACAAGTCATTTTTCCAACAATTGTTTAGACAGACAGATTGTTTCACTTTTAATTGACTATTTCACAATTCCAGTGGGTCAGAAGTTTACATACACTAAGTTAACTGTGCCTTTAAGCAGCTTGGAAAATTCCAAACAATGATGTCAAGCCTAATTTAGCTTCTGATAGGCTAATTAGAGTCAATTGGAGGTGTACCTGTGGATGTATTTTAAGGCCTACCTTCAAACTCAGTGCCTCTTTGCTTGACATCATGGGAAAAACAAAAGAAATCAGCCACGACCTCAAAATAAAAAAATTGTAGACCCCCACAAGTCTGGTTCATTCTTGGGAGCAATTTCCAAAAGCCTGAATGTACCATATTCATCTGTACAAACAATAGTATGCAAGTATAAACACCATGGGACCACGCAGCCATCATACCGCTCTGGAAGGAGACGCATTCTGTCTCCTATGAACGTAGTTTGGTGCAAAAAGTGCAAATCAATCCCAGAACAACAGAAAAGGACCTTGTGAAGATGCTGGAGGAAACAGGCAGACAAGTATCTATATCCACAGTAAAATGAGTCCTATATCCACATAACCTGATAGGCTGCTCAGCAAGGAAAAAGCAACTGCTCCAAATCCGCCATAAAAAAGCCAGACTACAGTTTGCAAGTGCACATGGGGGCAAAGATCTTACTTTTTGGAGAAATGTCTTCTGGTCTAATTAAACAAAAATTGAACTGTTTGGCCATAATGACCACTGTTATTTTTGGAGGAAAAAGGGTGAGGAAGGCTACCCAAAATGTCTGACCCAAGTTAAACAATTTAAAAGGCAAAGCTACCAAATTAGGGATGGGCTACTTGAGCACTCGTCGAGTACTCGAGGGGCAATGACATGTACATAACTGTATATATAATAACATGTCTGACAAACATCTTTGGCTGCTGAATTACAGCGTCTATTCATTTTTATAGGCTGTTATATAAATCTATTACAAAATGCACAAAAAAATATAATGCATCATATTTTGCCATTATGTGAAGGTTCGCTGCCCAACTAAATGAAAGAATGTGCACAACATGCGTCTGTCGGTTCTTTCAGGTTACCGTAGTTATCTTAGTAAGGTCGCACCCATTTTTTGTGACTGTCTGATCTGCCTATTTTCAAATTGCGGTTGGCTTAAGAGTAGACGCCATAACCATTGCGTTTTTAATATGCGTGTTACGTTGAAGTTCAGTTTTGAAGACGCTGCATTCTGTTCCATTTAGCTGTGCCGTCTAGCTGTTTGAAACACTCGCCTGCTGTATATACACTGCTTCAATGTGTTGAGTCCTCTGCCACACGCCTGTCTCCCCCAAAATGTTCGCTCCTGTGGGGAAAGCCAGGATGCTCTGTAATTTTGTTGCTGTGATGATTCCTAAAGCATTCCATTAAACTCGGAGCGTCGGAATTTCCACCATATAACTGGGAAAAGTGCAACGGCATGACACTTTGTCGGACTTCTAACTTGGAAACTCTTGTGGAAATCTTCAACTCCCATTTCGTCGAGATGGAGGTGTGTGTTACATCACGCAAACTTGTCGGCACCCAGGGCAGGGAGGTTTACAGTCAGTGAAAAACATTCACTTTTATTAAATAATATCCATTAACGAGTCAAAGTTCTTACATTAAATAATAATAAAATGTGTATAGCAAACATTTTGACAGGAGAACGTCAGAGACAGGTGTTCAAAACATGGTTAATTTACACTCTTGATTATCGTAACGATAGCATTGGAGCATCGTATATCAGTTTTGCTGCTATGAGACGTCTCTGACAATCAATGTACCCCTCAAAATCACAAAGTTATCAATCTCAAAATTTAAAATAAGCTCCCTCTTTGACATGTTTGTGTTTAGTTGTCAGGTAATTGTCACTGAATTTTGAATTAAGTGAAAAGTCACATCATGCATGATCACCGTCGATCATCGCTGCCACGTCCGAGTACCCGTGCCCATTCCTATACCAAATACTAACAAAGTGTATGTAAACTTCTTACCACTGGGAATGTGATGAAAGTAATAAAAGCTGAAATAAATCATTCACTCTACTATTACCATGACATTTCACATTCTTAAAATAAAGTAGTGATCCTAACTGATCTAAGACAGGCAATGATTTCTACGATTAAATGTCAGGACTTGTGAAAAACTGATTTTAAATATATTTGGCTAAGGTGTGTGTAAACTTCTGACTTCAACTGTATATGCATACTTTAATGACCTTTAAATAAGTGCTGTCTGAAAATTCGCTCCATTGGCCATCCCCGGTACCACCACAAAATCTTCACTATGATTGGCCAGCTCCAAAGTCGGAGGTGGGCATTCAACAGACAGACAGAACCTATTTGGTTTAAACCAGAGCGAGAACTGAAGCAGTGTCAAGAAATGACAGGTAATTAGGTGGACTTGCGGAACAGTGCGTACAGTCATCCGAAATGAAATCTGGCTTGAACGTGCACTATACATTGTGCAGCATTTCATATCCACGTGAACGCGACCACTGAAGTGCACCCATGAAGCGGGCTTGATAAAGTCAGGTGAGGGAGCATTTCAATATAAACAACGGTTCAGTTCACTCCAAACACCACACGACATTACAACAAGCACTATAAATGAACAGATCAGTACTCTCAAAAATCCCTTTTCTGCCCTGCCAGCTACACAAAAACAGTAATGCAGTAAACTAATTCTTCATATTTCTTCATTTTATTCTGACTAAAACCCACTTTGTGGTGTGTATAACATATGTGTGCATCATACAGTAATTTGTTGGTCAAATGTGAGGATCTCTCATTTACTTGCAACTACCTACCTAAAAACAGATTAGAGCCCGACCGATATGGGATTTTTGAGACAGATACCAATTTTAGAGGGGGAAAATTCACCGGTTACCGATATGGTGGCCGATATAGTTCATTTTTGAGCTGGAATGAAAACAGACCTTTTCTATGTGGAATGTGCACCGATATGACAACGCAAAGGTACTCAGAAAGCTGCTCTCTTAAATATTTTTATCAAAGAATATATGACATTAATATTATACATTGTCAACAAATTCTAGAAATGAACACTGAGAAAATAAAGAATAAATAAAAATACAATAAATAGCTAAATAAACATCAGTACTGTATGTTTAGTATCAGTCAATGGCTGACCATTTAAATAAAGAATAAATAAATAGCTAAATAATCATCAGTAGTACTGTTTAATATCAGCCAAATGCTGACTATTTTAATACTGCCAGTCAGTTAGGGGCAGGTTGTAAAACAAGAAGCATTTACACCTGCCGAGTCAAAAGATAAACAAGTGTTACACTGTATTCTGCTATACAAGTTCAGGGGAAATTTTCAACGGTAGAAAACCAGACTTTTAAATATTACATTTTGTAAATGCAACGACTGGAATTGTTCAGTTGAAGGGGGTACCAAACTGCGAATCCTGAACAAAACAGTTTGGTGAATACATGTTTACACATTAGCTTCCACTCAGCTGACAAGGTATGAAAATAGCTACGTGGTTAGCTAATTAGCTCATTGTCACGGAGAGCAAAAGATGGACTTTATTTACTTTCCAGCATTGCGTCTCACCAACTAGGTAACAACATAGCGTGAAATCAACACTCAACAAACAGAATCCACCACTGCACCGTTGTCTGCTGAGCTCCAAAATGTTCTGTGATGCTTACCTTTCAATCTGCTACATTACTGACTGCACTGACAAGCTGGCTAACAGCAAACAGATGTGATAAACATGAGTGACATGGTTGTCAGGGACAGGGTTAACATTATATTAGTTATATTGAAAAGGGAAAATGATGGGGTCATTGTTTATTAACTTTCCAGTATTTCACAAACTAGTTAGCAACTTACTGAGAAGACACCGATTAACTCTACACTGTCTGCAAAACCTGTAAACAATGGAGTCGGAGCGCACTCTGCTGGACAAACTACGTTATGACACCAATCCAAATCATCCCGAGCATTGTTTTCTGCATTATATGTTCTAAAAAAATAAAAATTCTTCAAAAAAAAAAAAGTTTTCATATCTGTGCATATCAGTAAACATATTGGTATTGGTGTATATATCCGTGAAAGGCTAATATCAGCCAATAAATCGGTTGGGCACTAAAACAGTTTTTTAATAACCATAAGATACAATGCCATATTTTGGCAGGTTCTTAATCATAATCATATTTTGGAGTCAACGAAATTAATAGGCCTCTCAATTTTTTAATCTGCAGAAATGTGCTTCGTAGCTTTTATTTCCTTTCATAATATAATGCATTCAGGGCCTGGGTAGCTCAGCGAGTATTGATGCTGACTACCACCCCTGGAGGTGTGAGTTCGAGTCCAGGGTGTGCTGAGTGACCAGTGTGCCAGGTCTCCTAAGCAACAAAATTGACCCGGATGCTAGGGAGGGTAGTCACATGGGGTAACCTCCTCGTGGTTGAGTAGCATGAGCCTACACATGCGGAGTTTCCGCGGTGTCATGCACAACGAGCCATGTGATAAGATGCACGGATTGACTGTCTCAGAAGCAGAGGCAACTGAGACTTGTCCTCCGCCACCCGGATTGAGGTGAGTAACCGTGCCACCATGAGGACCTACTAAGTAGTGGGAACTGGGCATTCCAAATTGGGAGAAAAGGGGATACAATTTTATTTTATTTTTTTTATACAGGTGCATCTCAATAAATTAGAATGTCGTGGAAAAGTTCATTTATTTCAGTAATTCAACTCAAATTGTGAAACTTGTGTATTAAATAAATTCAATGCACACAGACTGAAGTAGTTTAAGTCTTTGGTTCTTTTAATTGTGATGATTTTGGCTCACATTTAACAAAAACCCACCAATTCACTATCTCAAAAAATTAGAATACATCATAAGACCAATAAAAAAAACATTTTTAGTGAATTGTTGGCCTTCTGGAAAGTATGTTCATTTACTGTATATGTACTCAATACTTGGTAGGGGCTCCTTTTGCTTTAATTACTGCCTCAATTTGGCGTGGCATGGAGGTGATCAGTTTGTGGCACTGCTGAGGTGGTATGGAAGCCCAGGTTTCTTTGACAGTGGCCTTCAGCTCATCTGCATTTTTTGGTCTCTTGTTTCTCATTTTCCTCTTGACAATACCCCATAGATTCTCTATGGGGTTCAGGTCTGGTGAGTTTGCTGGCCAGTCAAGCACACCAACACCATGGTCATTTAACCAACTTTTGGTGCTTTTGACAATGTGGGCAGGTGCCAAATCCTGCTGGAAAATGAAATCAGCATCTTTAAAAAGCTGGTCAGCAGAAGGAAGCATGAAGTGCTCCAAATTTCTTGGTAAACGGGTGCAGTGACTTTGGTTTTCAAAAAACACATTGGACCAACACCAGTAGATGACATTGTACCCCAAATCATCACAGACTGTGGAAACGTAACACTGGACTTCAAGCAACTTGGGCTATGAGCTTCTCCACCCTTCCTCCAGACTCTAGGACCTTGGTTTCCAAATGAAATACAAAACTTGCTCTCATCTGAAAAGAGGACTTTGGACCACTGGGCAACAGTCCAGTTCTTCTTCTCCTTAGCCCAGGTAAGACGCCAGGAGTGGCATAACAAGAGGAATACGACAACTGTAGCCAAATTCCTTGACACGTCTGTGTGTGGTGGCTCTTGATGCCTTGACCCCAGCCTCAGTCCATTCCTTGTGAAGTTCACCCAAATTCTTGAATCGATTTTGCTTGACAATCCTCATAAGGCTGCGGTTCTCTCAGTTGGTTGTGCATCTTTTTCTTCCACACTTTTTCCTTCCACTCAACTTTCTGTTAACATGCTTGGATACAGCACTCTGTGAACAGCCAGCTTCTTTGGCAATGAATGTTTGTGGCTTACCCTCGTTGTGAAGGTTGTCAATGATTGTCTTCTGGACAACTGTCAGATCAGCAGTCTTCCCCATGATTGTGTAGCCTAGTGAACCAAACTGAGAGACCATTTTGAAGGCTCAGGAAAGCTTTGCAGGTGTTTTGAGTTGATTAGCTGATTGGCATGTCACCATATTCTAATTTTTTGAGATAGTGAATTGGTGGGTTTTTGTTAAATGTGAGCCAAAATCATCACAATTAAAAGAACCAAAGACTTAAACTACTTCAGTCTGTGTGCATTGAATTTATTTAATACACGAGTTTCACAATTTGAGTTGAATTACTGAAATAAATGAACTTTTCCACGACATTCTAATTTATTGAGATGCACCTGTATGTAATGCATTCAGCTTTAATCCATCGCCTCTTAAGAAAAGAAGCAAAAGTACAATTCAAGTTTTTGATATCACAACAGGAAAACAGTTTTAATGTCAAATAAAAGTAGGCTAAATTCATTAACTATGCAAAAACATTTTACAGCATTGTTTAATTAAATAATCCTATTAGATTTGGCAGTCCCAATAAATGTTAATACTGATTGAAATCCAGGACAATGTGTAGCCTAGGTCTATGATAAGAAATATCTTTAATATCTTGTCACAAAACAATATCCTACTTGATAGTATTACGTCATACCATTGTATCTTCACTTCTCCAAAACTGCACAAAACTACCGTGTGTTTAATGTGAGGAGATGCGCTGTTCTTAAAGAGACAGTAACCATGTTTTAAAAGATGCTTACATTTAGTCGTTTAGCAGACATTTTATCCAAAGTGACTCACAAATGAGAAAGAGACACAACATAAATAAAACTATACTGAAATCAATTATGTGCATTGTGCAAGTATAGGACACTTACTGAAGCCCAGAACCGCAAGGTGGAAGAAAAAATAAAAAATAAAATTATGGTGAGAAAATAAAATAAAAATAGTCTCAGTTCCTTCCTGAGCCTAAGTCTTAAATTGTTTTCTCTCTTCCTACAATTTTTTTTTCCTCTCTTCAAAAATAAATGTTTCTCTCTTCAAAAAAGTTTTTTTTTTCACTCTTCAAAAAAATGCATGCGGTACCAACCTTGGCCACCAGGTGCCACTATCAGTAAACATGTAATCTAATGAAAACGGGAAACATGGGGAAATTATTATTATGTCTGTCCTTTTGAAGTGTTAGGGGTACATCTGGTAAAGTTAAGGCCACGGGTGTCGTGACCATTTATATGTCTATGGTCATGATATTGTTTTTGAAGAGAGAGAAAAAAAAACTTTTAAAGAGAGAACATTTTTTTTTTAAGACTTAGGCTCAGGAAGGAACTGAGGCACCATTATATTTTTTTCACCGTTATTTTATTTTTTTTTTCACCTTGCGGTTCAGGGATTCCATAGACACTTGATTTTAATTTTAGAGTTCTGTGTGTTTAGCAGTATTAATATTTAATTTTAAAATAATACAGTTTGATATATGCAACCTTTCTTTTGGCCCACTGCCCTCAATCAAGTTTGATTTTTGGCCCTTCATAGGAAAAAGTTTGGGCACCTCTGGTTTAGAGAATTGTCGAGACACACACCTCTTATAAATGGGACGTCAGATCACCCTACCTTAACGCAAAGAGAAAACAGTCCCTCATACAACATTTAATGCTGTGACCTTATGCATTTAAGACTTGTTGCTCTGATTTAAGACCTTTTTAAGACCAGCGGAAAACCTGTATTTAGTTAGACAAATTTCTTAGGGGGTCTTTACGCCAGTTCTTGTATTAAAAAAACAACTCTCATGGCACAAATGCACAAGTCATCACACAATGGCCAAAATCATATGTCTGTATGTGTTTGGCAGTGACAAGGGGATGAATTTAAAGATGCAACTTCTCCATGAGTGAACTATTATTATACACATTAATATATGCCTGAAGAACAGATGAGATTATTATTAATATATGGCCTATTAAATTACTTACTGAACATAGGTGTCTTATATTGTTGTTGCTGCTGTTCTAAAAACATGGATGCAAAGTGAGGTGAAAAAGGCATAGCAGGTGTTCTATATATACATTTTTTAGTTGATCTGATTGTTGTATTTAAATGTTTTTTGTTGCATTTAAAGCTTAAAGTGAGTGATTTTAATAAGGAAAAAGTAGAACATTTTTACCAAACAATTTGCACAAATTAGTTTAAAAAAAAAAGGGGGACTTTAGCTGAAAGGTGAGTAGTTTGCATCCCTGTAAAAAAACTCAGCTTTGCATTGTGCCTAACAGCACTCCTAAACCATGGTAAAATTACTGTAAAACATGGTCTCTTGTAGCTTATAGTTTTTTTGCGCTGTTAGAATGTTTTGAATAATCAATTTTTTGGAAGATTTTATCAGCATGTTGGTTTGCATGTAAATGCACTCACTGTCCCATTCAAAGATGAATGGCTGATTCTACAATCTCCCATTCAACATCAAGACAATCAGAAAAAGGCCAGGGTCTGGATGAATACCTTTTGCGCAGTTACACAACCTATATTGTGAATATGTTGTTGAGTTATGTGTGACAACAATATCCGACATCTCACCTGGTACCAGAGCGACTGACAACATCCACCATCTCTCCGGGAAAGAAGCGATCTTTGACGTAGACATACACATCATCGCATATTTCGTGAAGGCGTGAGCGGTGTGTAAGTGCGGTCAGGTGCAGAATGGGGACCATCATTGCAGTGGGAAAGTTCTGAAGATTAAGTCTGGCCCTTCTTTCACTCTCCAGGGCCTCCTGGTAGGTCAAGCCAGGCTTTCCCGTCACCGCACAGCTCCAAACCAGGCTGTTACACAGAATAGTCCTCTCAAAGAATTTACTGTAAAAACAAAACATGTGTAATGTTATTAACTGGCTTGACATTTCTACGGTTTGCACATAATAACACACATACTGGTCACGTTTGAAAGGTCATGTTTTGGTGAAAACAAAGAGTTGAGTGGTGATTCCACCAAAATAGATCTACTTGTTGACTCCTACACACTTAGAGCTCGAAGCTTTTGTCTTGAGGAAAAGGACGTTTCTTTACATTTTCATTAATTAATGATTATTATGTTCATGTAATTTGTCCTACGGTCAATTTACTTTTTAATATGTGAGGTTATAAGCCACATCATGATAATATTTCTTAAACTATTAAATGAAAATTCTGGGTTTAATAAAAGTTAACCTCAACAGCTTTTGTGGCATAATGTTGATTAACTATTTCAATTGGTCCCTCCTTTTCTTTATAAAAAAAAAAAAAAAAAAAAAAAAAAAAGCCAAACTCAAGGTTGCGGTACAGCAATAGGGCTCGGAAAAAAATAGATGGTTACAAATTGCGATTCTTGAGCCAAACGATTTTAAAATGGTCTCCCTGATTTTTTTAATTAATAATAATAAAAAAAATATGTTTATCTTAATGCAACAATGATTAATAGATAAATATAACATGCTATATTTGTGCAGAGTTCCACGTAACAGGTTCTCTCTGAGAAGTTTTGTCTATTTAATTCTTTACATTCAGTCCTTTAATGCACTGCTGCTACAGCCATCAAAGCGCCATTTGTACACTGTCGGACATTAAAATCCTCTGCTGTGATCAATGTTCCTGCTATTCTGCATAATCCAAAAGTTAATTTGAGAGGTGTTGTGGAGTGTATTTGTCATTCTGCAGATTCTGTCTGACACTGCTTTAATAAATAGTTGAGCCGTAAAAAGGCTCATCAAACTGTTGGATGCCAGAAACTACATGTTGCGCCCATGCAATATTTATAATCTAACAGCCAGGGTATTCATGTGCAGTGGGAGGTAACCCCCCCCCCCCCAAAAATCAAATCAAGCAACTAACCCCCCCCCCCCACACACACATTCTTTATACCATGATCAATGGAAACATGTAGATGCTTCACGCTGCAACCCCCTCAATGTTCAAGCCAAATCTACACCCTTGCCTTTGTCTATATTAAATCACGCAGTGCAGTTACTGACTGGTTGTTCATATGACAATGTATAATTAAAGATACACAACTTTTGTTGTAATAAGTGGAATTTTATAAAATAATAATAATTTAGTGTTGGTTTAGATTTCTTTATTTAAAATGGAGTAAGGATCTATTAATGGATTGCATGTATGTCTCTAAAAAGTCATACATTTTACAAGAATTGTATTAAACTTATTTCTGATATGTTATACCTGCGCAGTACAAATCTGAAATGATCTCATTATTTGGTAACAGACAGCAGAGGGTAGTAGATGCAATTAGAATTGCATTTCTCATTTCTAAATAATTCTTAAAAAAAAAAAAAAAAAAGTACTAAAAGTATTACTGGAATCGTTACTGGAACCATTAGAATCGGAATAGTAAAATTCCTTACGATTCCCGACCCTATAAATGACATCAACATAATGCACTGTACTGTAGTTTCTACTTTAACTTTGCAAACTGACTTGATTTGCAAATTAAGATGACCACTTACCATACCAGCCTTATGACCATGATAAATGACATTATTATAATATTTATAAAAGCGGTAAAACGCGTCACTCTAATGGCCACACACACTAACAATAGCGGCGACCACGTTTCTCGCTACAACATCCTGTGTATGAGATGTGTCCCATCCTCACTAACACCCCACCCCCCAAAAACACCAGACCAGGGTCTTCCCGAGAACATCCCATTCGTGATCTGATACCATTTACGATTTTATAGCAAACATTTACACACCTAATAGATTTAAAAATACTTAGTCTAGTGCCTGGATCGAGGTTGGCTAAAGTGCGCTAACTAACTAGCAGCAAAGGCCCTAACTGACACCTGCCGGGTGTATAAAGGGGAACAACTATTAAGTATTTCTGAATACAGGACATTTTCACACCAAGGCTGTTGGACGATGTAAATATGGTTAAAAGATACTAAAACGGAAGATAATTTAGAAAAACAAAACTTTCAAGCAGACTGTCCCCGTTGCTGTCACTTCTGTTGTTAGTTTAGGATGTTTATGTTGTTGGTTGGAATCAAAGGGGAAGTTCAGACGGATAAATATTAATAAAATACAAAAATAAATATCTTACTCGTATGTCCTGAAGATTTCATGTGTGACTTTACACAGGAAGACTTCTTCGTCTGGTAGGAGATCTGCGGGCGGCTTTTGCCTCACGAAGGGCTTCTTGTGGAGAAGCGGCATCTTTTCTTTCTCTGAGACTTTCAAAAACAAACACAGAAATGACATCAGAAAGTAAGAAAATGTCAACTGAATACGGGTTCATTGAAATACATTCACATCTTCCTGTGAGACTCGTCGAAGGCAACTGAAGGGAAACCTTTAGGATTTAAATTTTTGTTTTAAATGTAACGATAGTTTCCAGTCTTTGTTAATGACACGCGCTTCCCGGGTGACGTTCAAAATCCTGCCCACATGTTTCACCTTTTTAGATTCAAACCGAATTTAAATCACACATTCGGTTCTTATATGACAGATTAACCGGCCACACGGTCGATTAAAGGTGATATTTACCAAATCTATGATGTAGAAAAATCAATCGAATCCAGAAAAGAAAGAAAAATACAAAAGTATCAGGGTATATAAGCGTGTTGACGACAAGTTTTGATCCGCTCTAGTTCACTTACCGACCAGGGTAACGCTGTGGGTGGAGCTTCTTCGGTAATTCTGTCATTCCATTGGGCGATTCAACCGCCAATCACGCCTCCGCAACTAATGGTGGGAGGCGAAAGTGGAAACTGGGTTTGTCTTTTTTTCCGCCACTGAAGATTCATCTATTTTGTATGACATTTTCAGGGTTAAAATATTTGAAGAGGCGCCAGTACGATTGGATGGCAGGTATTTTGTGGTTGGAAGTAAAAAGAGTCAATTGTAGTGCTCACAATGTGATTACATTTCCAGACAGTTACATTTTTCACAACCACAAAGCTTTGTTTTTTAAAAAGTACACTTGTTTTGCACATTCATGAAACAAAGGTCAAATGTTGGCTTAAATCCTTCATTTTTATTGAGAGTTTACGAAGATGTATTTTAATATTTAACAGACATTCTAGGCATTCCAACATTTTTTTTATTTTTTTTATTTTTATTTTTTTAATTGATGGCAGTCACTACAATAAGTGATAAAATAACATTAAAGGTTGAGTTGACTTCACTTACTTCACAAAAGAGATTCAGGATTAAATTTGGACCCTAACATTTTTATACATGTTCTAGCACAAAATGATGTACTAATTTGTGAGTCTTGGTTGAGTTTGGCTTATGCATATGGCAGAATTAACCCCAAAGATATTACATAATTTAACCCTAATGTGTTGCCTCAGCCTACAAAAGAAAAACACATGCAGCGATCCCTCCCCTACTTCCTGTTTCAACAGAAAGAGAGGGAGACAGTAATGCTCTAGAACAAAAAGCAAAACCAAGGAAGAGAGCACTTACATAAAGGCAACATATTTATTATACAGTATATCAGTGAGGACTGCCTTAAAACGTAGTAGTGTAACCTCTGAATAACATGGGAAAATCAAGCAGAATTTTACTCAAATCTATAACATATTAAGAGAAATTGTGTTTTTCCTCCGACATTAATGGCTAATTACATAAACTTACCGTTTATTTGAGTATAAATGTGTTCACACAACTTGAAAACTCAACACAACTTTAAATAGTTAACAAATGTAGCTTTACCACAAGGTTCAACTTGAACAGGAAACTTTTTGTTTAATCAAATCTATATGCATCATTTGTCCTGTTAGGCCTCATTGAGGCTAATCAAATTAATTGGTTCCACTGCCGAAGAGTCCATATGAACTTTGTTAAGAGGGTCAAAGTATACTATAAAGATGGATTTGCTTGAAAGAATCTGGGTCTGTATCATTTTTAGATAAACAGAGTAATCGAGTGTTACTTCCTCTATCCATTGGCTAAGCATTAACGTCTCCAGGGAATGAGAGAGGAAAAAATAACATTATTATATCTGTCACATATAATTTTGATAAACTGCTGAAGTTTTTAATTACACTGCCAACCACAACTGGAGATAAATAGATTAGTATCAGAAACAGAGAAAAGCTTCTTACAATCGTTTCTTGAAGTGAAGCAAGTGCCTCTTGAATGCTTGCAACAGTTACCAACAGGGCACTTTTCTTTCAAAAATGTTGTCTAATAAATTGCCAAGTTCTGGAAATAGATAAAAAAATAAAAAATAAAATAAAATAAAAAAAAAACAGGCCGAAAGCCCCAGACTCAATTTAGACGGTGAACTGAAGAAATTTGGCATGAATTGAATGTGTCGGCAATTCTGACGAAGGTTGTTGCAGACTTGGAGGATCTTGCTGTGATATGTCGATCGATCACTTCCATGGAGACAGAATTCTCTGAGTTGGTTACAAGATTGTCGGAGGTCGAGAAACGGATCGATTATCTGGAGTCATCAGAGAAGGAATAATCTGCTAATCCGCTAGCGACCAAGATAGATTTGGAATGCGTTTGGGAAAAACTGGAGGATTTGGAGAATCGTAATCAGTGAAACAACGTCCAAATTGATGGAATTCCTGAGCATGAGGAAGGCCGAGGGTGACGAGGAGGAGGGCAGGCCGGGCCGTGAATGTGCATGGCCGGCCCCCAATCAGGATAGGGATAAGGAGAGGGATAAAACCGAGCCAGATGCGGCAGTTCGGGAAAGAGAGAGAGCCACACACAGCTGCCGTTTGTTTGTTTTGAACATTATTTTGACTGTTCAGCCGGTTCCCGCATCCTCTTGCCCATTTTAAACCCTGTTACATTGGTGCCAAAACCCTGGAAGGAGGGGGTATACGCTGTCGTGGAGTCCTCGCCACTGCCGTCCGTCCAAAGGAGCAGCCGTGGCCATCCACGAGGGGAAGAGGGGCTCACTGCCGGCCGCCTGGAGCGGTGGAGCCACTGCCAGGGGCAAAGGGGCTCGCTCCTGACCGCCAGAATGCGGAGGAGCATTCCATCTGCCAGGGGTCAGAGGACTCACTCTGGTCCACCCAGGGAGGAGCGGCTGTCATCCGCCAGAGGGTGGAGGAGTGGTCGAGGACTAGGCGACGGCGTGTCTGGGAACCTGCGAGCAATTTTTTTTCTCTCTCTCCTCTCTTTCTCTCACTGCCGCATCCGGCTCTGCTTTATCCCTCTCCTCGGCTGATTAGCCCAATTGGGGGCCAGCCATGCGCATTCACGGCCCGGCCCCGCCCTCCTCCTCGTCACACCGAGATAAAGTATGGTGAAATTCCTAGATGAGCTCTTCCTGAGTCTGCTTAAAATAACAGGCCATATGTTGGAAATTAAGTGAGCTCACAGAGTCCCGGCTCACAGATCCGTGGAGGGAGACAGGCCCCAATCAATTCTGGCCAAATTTCGGAGATCATCCGATAAAGATCTCGTGTTACACGAGGCGAGGAGTAAAGGAAGGCTTTCTTGGAAGAACCACAACATTTTCTTGTTCCCAGACTTTGCGAATTCGACAAGAGAGAAAGTGATCGATTCAAGGAATGCAAGAATCTCTTACATCAATGGAAGATCGCTTTTGAACTAATGTTTCCGGCCAAACTGAGAATAGATACTTGTGTGATTTAGAGTTAATTTTGACCCTTTAATAAAAAGTTTTTCGAGCGATGTGGATAGGTGGGCTTCACTACATTTATCTATGTCTGGGAAGGTTAATGTTATAAAAATGAATTGTATTCCAAAATTCAACTACCTACTACAGCCTCTCCCCATTGAAGTTCCCCTCTTTTATTTTAAACAATTAGATAGTATAGCTAAATCCTTTATGTGATATGGTGAACATCCAAGATTACATTTCAGTAAGTTACACAGGCCAATTGACAAAGGTGGGTTAGGTCTCCCCAAGATTTTGTTTTACTGTTATGCTTTTTGTCTCAGACATTTGGTGCATTGGTCGCTTCCACCTGAGAGAGCCCCTTCCTGGCTCTTTATTGAACAGGAGGTCCTTGCCCCTATCTTGCCATTGCAAAGTCTTTCTACCAAGCTGCCCGGAGACACATCCCGTTATCTCGCACATGCATTTAGTGTGGACAAAAGTTTCCCGCGTGTTCAATTCAGACATTTACCTGAACGTTACCGCAAGTATTTGGTTAAACCCTAAATTGTGCATTAACAAGTCCCCTTTCTGCTGGACAGAATGGATTGAGAAGGGTGTTACTACTCTGGGTGACCTGTATTAAAATGGAGCATTGAGATCTTTTGAAAATATTATACAGCGGTTTGGGATTTGCAGATCTCAATTCTTCAGGTACTTACAGCTGCGCCATCTACTTTGTACCACCTTTGGGTGTAGTATACAGCCCCCTAAAGTGGCAGACACTCTTGAGGTGGTACTTACTGCTTTTGGAAAGGGTCATGAGGCTTCAGCGTACTATTCCTGGCTAATTCAGAGTCTAGTGGACGGGGTTTTAACATCTCTGTGACAAGGAGGAGGGCGGCCTAATCAGCCGAGGAGAGGGATAAGTGCAACGAGATGCGGCAGTTCGGGAGAGAGAGAGCTACAGGCAGCTGTCCTGTATGCATTTACGTTTGTGTGTCTTTTTGTTTTCAATAAATATTACTTTGATGCTTCGTCCGGTTCCCTCCTTTCCATTGAACCCTGTTACATTGGTGCCGAAGCCTGAGAAGGGGGAGGGATGCGCTGTCGTAGAGACCTCGCCACTATCATCCACCTCAAAGGAGCAGCCGCGGCCATCCGCCGGGGGACGGAGGAGTTCCCTACCAGACGCCGAAACGCGGAGGGGTGTTCCGTCCACCAGGGGTCGGAGGACTGGCTCCGGTTTGCCCGGGGAGGAACGGCTTTTGTCCACCAGAGGGTGGAGGAGTGATCGAGGACCAGGTGACGGCATGTCTGGGAACCCGCGTGTAAGTTTTTCCTCTCTCTCCTCTCTCTCTCTCACTGTCGTTGGCCTTTCCCCTCCTCTTTTTGTTGTTTTGTTTTTCCCTCCCCTTGTCTCCCTCCCAGGTCGTGGAAGGTGGGGAAGGCCTCCCTCTAGATTGTATAGGCTTGGCCTTAAAGGCACACCTGCTTGCTGGCGATGCCAGTTGGAGGATGGTGACATAGCCTACGTTTTTTGGTTCTGTACTAAGATTCAAGAGTTTTGGTCGAGGGTTCAGAGTTATGTCTGTGGGGTCTTGAGCACTCAGATTTTATTCTGCCCCAGACTTTGTATTTTGGGTGATGGGGCGGTATTAACGTTGGGGACAAACACATAAAAAACTGGGTCCTTACCAGCGTGATGATCGGCAGGGAGGTGATTCTTGGGAGATGGAAGTCGGCTGGTGCGCTCTCATTTCATGAGTGGTGCACCGAACTGATTTCTTTTTCTTTTTTGTTGGTTAATTTTTCATGTCATCAAGTATTTTCTTTGAACTGTCTGTTTATATATGTGTCTGTTTTTATTTAATGTCTGACCACTGGGATGTATGTTGGGTGACGGGAGGAAGGGTGGGGGGCATATATTGACAAAAGTTGATTCCGTGTTTCCATGTATTGTTTGTGTTAATGTGAATTTGGAATCAATAAAAAATTGTTAATGACAAAAACAAAAAAACAAAAACAAAAAAAGTATATAAAAGACATCAAATATGACCTGAACTCTGTCACTGAAGCCATATTTCTCCATGACCATTGTTTGAAGCTTGACAAACTCTTAACTTATTTCAACCCCCACAAGCTGAGATGCTGCACTGTAGAGGTAACCTTGATAAGTGAAAATGTTTTAATTTATCAGAGGAATATGATTGATGAAGCATACAGATGCTTCATCAGAAAGCACGGAACAATTAAATCATAATTAAGATCAATAAGATACATATAATTTTCTAAACAATATGTCACACATTTCTTCCATATTATAAAATGGATAGTTCTGGTCTTGGATGATGACTGGCCAATACAGCGTTCCAGTTGTGTCAACTGTCAACTATTGTCAACTATTAGGACAGAAGTCAAAATTTCAGGGAATGTCAGGGACTAGGTCTATAACTTCTAGGTGAGGATAGCACTTAATTAATTTGCTTAATATTTGTATTATGTACAGCCTCTCATATCTTATTGCTTAACTGTATGAAGAAAAACTAAAGCAAAACACTGATGGACTGCTAACAAAGGTTGTAGGTTCATGAGCTATTAACACTGTGCTCTTGGGCAAGGCACTTTGGCTTGTAATAAAAGTGTCAACTAAATGTAAACTGAGGATGAGTTTTAATATAATTTATATAAACAAACCATCATCAGCATTTTGCCCCGTATAGCACAGCTAGTCTGAAACCCACACCCACCACTAATTTTCCTGTGAGATCTGGAAGAACATTCTGGAACTGAAACTGGAGCTCTGGGAAAGAGAATGAATGCGAGATGAACTCTGCGAGACAAGATGAGTCTTATGACATCTCTTCATTATTGTAAAAAAAGAAAAAGAAATTTATGCAGTTCAACACTGAAGTACAAATGTACATGCAAGCATCTACCCACTGTTTCTTCATCACACAAGAGCGCATCCATATGCACAGGGACTAGGTTTCTGATGAGTCTACAATTTAAAATATGAAATTTAGCCATGAATGTCTTGCACTGATTCTTGAGATAAGGGACAAAACAAAAGATCTCTTACTGTTAAAAATCAAGAAATTCATAATAATAAAAATACTGAAAAAGTTAAATCTAAATGAAATGTGCATTTATTTCTTATATTTTATATAATTTCATTAGAATTGTCTAAATGCAAGCTCTATACTTGGAAGCACATGTAACTTAACCTGTCCTTAGCAAGGTGTCACAATGTTATACTGCCAAACAAAGTGTTTAAAAATGCCAAAAATTCATAAATATAAACATCAAATGAAAGGCAGAGATCTGTAAGATATCAAACAATACATAAAGTAAAATGTATACATATATACTGTATATATTATTCCATAAAACAATTCCTCACAAAGTTGTGTCCTCAATGACAATGGCATGATCAGTTATAACTCCAAGTACTCCTTTCCCACTTCCTGCTCATGGTGGATGCAACAGTAGAACACGTGGTCTGGTAATTTGTATATATTTACAGTTTCAACATGTCAACAACGTCATCCCATTGTGATCATTTCTGTTAAGACTTGTGGAATAAATTTGGTATTTTATTTTAGGTAACAGAGGCTCCAGAGTAAAACACATGGTTAAGATGGAAAAATATTTAATTTTGTAAACTCCATCAGAATTTATATGTATATATATATATATTATCAAATAACTCTACTGAAAACCATTATTAGATAATTGAAGACTTTACTCTGGTTGGATGGATCAAATAAATAAAATAGCGGGCTTTTAGTGTTTCTGACGGAGTTGACAGAAATTACAGATGTAAGTTATAAAGTGAATAAATGTCAATTTTCAGAAAAAAGAGTTTTTATAAAAACCTTTTCCCATAGCTGAGACCTTTGTCTACAAATATATCCATTTCAAATTAATTCATTATTAAAAAATAAAAACTCAGATTTAAAACATGTTTTGTCTCATATCTCAAGAATCAGTGCTAGGTGAAAAAAAAGGGCAAACATAGTGACTTAGATTACATCCTAGACTACCCCAATATAAAGTTGAGAATATACTATGTGGTTATTTAAATACAGCTGTCTAAGCTTGACAATTTTCAAATGTGGTCTAGGATGTGATCTAAGTCACTATGTTTGCCCATTTTTGAGAAGATTGGAAATGTCAAAGTTATTTGCATTCAAAGGTAGGAAAAAACTCACAAGACATGTGAAAATTGTCAAGCTTAGTCATATTTCAATAACCACAAAGTATTGTTATTAAACTTTATATTGTGGTAGTTTATGATGAAATCTAAGTCACTACGTTTACCTGTTTTTGAGAAGATTGGAAATGTCCAAGTTATTGGTTTTCAAATTTAGGAAAACGGTGATATGACGTTAAAATCTGACGGGAAATCTGGCCCCAAAATTTGTTGGTGGTGGTGGTGTAGGGGGGGGTTCGCTTTTCTTTTCTGCATAACGCTGCCCACTTCGGCATATTGTAGCGCCATTTTGTGGCCTGTTCTGCATAACATGGTGGCCCATTTCAGCTTATCGCGGCCCATTCGGCCCCGTTTCGTGGCCGGCCCTTTGGGAAAAGTCCCGATTCTCCCGATGGCCAGTCCGCCCCTGCTATGATATCTCTGCATAGCAATTCTCAGGGGCTTATATTAAAATCATACAAAAATATGTCAATTTCAATGTTGAATTTATTTAGAAAGCACAAAAGTTGAACAATGTACTGTACAACCACATATTCAAAAAGAATACAAAGAGAATTTGACAATAAGACATTAAAATCAGCAATAAGACAATGTACACACAAACACAATACAAATCAAAGGTTTATTATAAGCTAGGGAAAATAGATAAGTCTTTAATTTTAATTCATGTCCTGTAGAAGCAGATCCGATGAACACAGGTAGGCAGTTCACATGACATGACAGCAGCACTGATATGGCATGAGTTCATGTTATTTTTTTCTTTTTCAGAAGTTTTAGTTTGTACCACTTCAAAAAATTGTACACAAATGGTACAGTTACAGTATATACTCATATTTCGATCGTGAAAAATAAAATTGTATCACACATCAATTAGTTTGTCTAATTATTTATACTAGGTGGATAAGATTTGAGATTTTTGAGAATAATCTATAATACACAATTAAGGCACATATTTAGAATGAACAAATCAGAAAAAACACACAAAGATAATTTATTTTGTATTTTAATAAGTATTCAACATGAAATATAGAATATTCAACAATAATTATAGAATTAATAAAGTTATAGAGTTATATTGCCATCATAAAACAATTAAAGATAATGCCAGGCTTCATTTAATATTAGCATAAATAAAAAATAAATAAAAAAAGATTTGATGCATTTGTCTAATGCCATCATTCCAATGACTCTCTCATAGACATGAGTTCAAGCTCAATATAGAGCTTATACTGAAGACAGAAGCTTCTTTAGGTTGTATATAGGGTTGTACTTGCTTGTTATAATTATCTGATTATATGGTACAAGGTTTGTTACATTGATATCATCAGGGGTGTAGATTCGGGGGCGGGGTAGATTCCATCCCCCCTGGAAACTATGCCCCTGATGATATCAACGTAACTAACCTCGGACCATCTCAGGTGAGGCACTGTCTATAAAAAAACTGTAATCTGTATTCTGTGAAGAATCGGCAGGGTTGTAAAATAATTTAGTAAAAATACTGAAGTATTATTTTTTTGCAATTTGTAATTTACTCAAGTGCAATTTAAATGGAATACTTGTACTTTTATTTAATTACATTTCCAAAGAAAAAAAATCATTTTCTTTCTTCTTACTGGACTGAAGCTGCCTTTTCACTGCATCCGATAAATGACAGATGACAGACCAGTGGTTAGTCATTTCAAATGCAGTGTCTCACAATGGTTGTGTGGAGTTCCGACCATCTGCAGAGGAGGAATTTCGGATCTGATTTGAGCTTCGGATACGTTGAAATATTTGTACGACTAGACCGTATGTGACCACCCTACTACCACCTGACAGCTTTGATTTTCCTTGGCATTCTAGCTGTCAGTTTGTGCAGATACTCAGGTGACATTTCACCCCATGCTACCTGCCACTAGTTTTGTTGTATCTGGGCCTTCCACATCTCTTTCTGTCCTTGTTAGAGCCAGTTGTCCTTTGTCTTTGAAGACTGTAGTGTACACCTTTGTATGAAATCTTCAGTTTTTTGGCAAATTCGAGCATTGTATATCCTTCATTCCTCAAAACAATGACTGACTGATGAGTTTCTAGAGAAAGCTGTTTCATTTTTGCCATTTTTGACCAAATATTGACCTTAAGACACACCAGTCTATTGCATACTGTGGCAACTCAAAAACAAACACAAAGACAATGTTAAGCTTCATTTAACGAACCAAATAGCTTTCATCTGTGTTTGATATAATGGCAAGTGATTTTCTAGTACCAAATGAGCAATTTAGCATGATTACTCAAGGATAAGGTGTTAGAGTGATGGCTGCTGGAAATGGGGCCTGTCTAGATTTGATCAAAATTGACTTTTTCAAATAGTGATGGTGCTGTTTTTTACACCAGTAATGTCCTGACTATACTTTGTGATCAGCTGAATGCCACTTTAGTGAATTAAAGTACCAATTTCCTTCCGAAACAGCAAAATCTGTACATTATTCCAGACTTTTGGCTGTCAGTGAATAATCAATAAAATCTATAGTAAAAGTGTTTATATGCCATAAGATACTGTAGCATTGTGTGAGGAACAGGGTGAAAGTAAGTGTTTATGAACTGATAATCTGCTGTTTTACTCGTGATTTAAAAAGTAAGGGGATAAAAGTAATTGTTGTTTATTTGCCTCTGTATTCATTCCACCAGGAAATTGCCACGTTGCGTACAACAGGCTACATAAAAATAATTTTGCTAAAATGTAGTTATTGTAAGATGATTTTATGACCAGGTTTCGAATGCTACTAGGGGAGAAATATGACAGTCGTCAAAGACAGTAAAAAGGTGACTTAACAAACCAATCGAATTTAACAGCATCCTCTCTCCCACAATCTCCTCTCGATTTAATTCTAGCTAGGATAAAAGTTACTTTTAATTTTTTAACACTTAAGTACAGTTTAATGTGAATACTTTTTTACTTTCAGGTATTTTTGGCTAGATACTTGGAATTTTGAGTAAAATTTTCACTCAGTATCTATACTTTCACTTAAGCATAATTTACTTTATAGAGTAAATAATTTATAGAGTACTTTTTACACCCCTGAGAATCTGTTTTTTGACAATTTTTACAAATGTAATACCTTAAACATTACATTACCCACTTAGAATATATGCAGATGCGAGTGAAAACACTGGAGAATGAAAATTGAAAACAGCCGAATTGTGGAACACTTCCGTGTTCAGGAAAAAGGTGGATAGAGCTGTTCAGCTTGTAGTCCAAAAACCCAGAAGAGAATTCACCACGAGTTCCCTCGGGATTTTCCTATGGGCTTTTATAATGTTTTCTTTTGTATTATTATTATTATTTTTTATTTATGAGTAAAATAAGGTCTGTGGCAAACATTACTTGACGATATGTGGATGTTTTGTTCTACAACATAAAATACACACTTTCATACCTCAAATGTGAATTTTGATGCCGTATTGAATTACATATATAATTTTTTTTAAACGCACGTGCTTCAAAATTCACGTTTGAGGTATGAAAGTGTGCAATTTATGTTATAGGACAAAATGTCCACGTATTGCAAAGTAATGTTTACCACAGACCTTATTTTACACATAAGTTCAAAAACCCCATTATAAAAACCCAACCCGAGGGAACCCTTGGCGAATTAGACTTCCGGGTTCGCCTACAAAATGACGTCACGGCTGAACAGCTCGATTGCTGTGCCACCTTAACATTTGCATGCACCATTGCAATGCAGCGTAAAGCATTTATATGTTTCCATTAATCATGGTATTAATATATGGGGGTTGTAAACCCCCACCCCCCCGGAATGCACACCCCTGCATGCGCCTCATGAGCAACATCTCTAATATAAAGAATTTATAAATATATAGTATATTTATATGTTTATATTGCGCTCAAATCTAAAGAACAGTAAGTGAAAATAAATATAAATTGTTGGCTAACAATTTGTATTTACAATAAAGCGTATGCTAAGTTCTTAACCCGGAAGTAGAAAGACGTCACGGGAAGTTGGAGGTTAGATGACGTTTGTAGTCGCTTTTCCACTCAGCAAAACAGCTGCTGCGAGTTAAAGGTAAGTCTTATTTAATCGAGAAAGATCTATTTATTTTAATTATTCGCATATTAAACATTTTGAATCGTCGTCGGTTTGCCTTTATCTAGAGAAAAAAAACTGTCGTTAGTTTTACCGGCCTCGTAAACATGGTTTTAAAAGCCTGGTTGGCCTGTTAAGTTAGAAGCCCTTATTCCATCATAGAGCTTTAACAGAGAAAATCAGCATTTAAACAAATAAACGTAACAATGATGTTATCATAACGACTGACTGTACCAACATTTGTATTTTCATACTGATCAGTTTTCTCTATTCGACCCGTGGCTCAAAATGATCCATATGTAACCAGACTGTCATGGCTCGTACGATCAGTGTCCATTAAATACCCTAAACCTAAAGTGTAATTAACCCTTGTGCGACTTTCGGGACATTTTTGTCTTTTTCATTTTTGTTTTTCCGATCATTTTGGCTGTTAATGCCAATGGCATACATTTTGCCAAAGGTGTGTATTTTTGGGGAATTTTGATATTTCAACCTCAGTTCCTATAATACATCTATAATACACTGTGTACACAAAATAGTTACACTCAGGACCTTCAGGACAAAAATGTCCCCATTGAAACCCATTAAAACTGCAATATTTGATCCCAATGCCATTAAAGCATAAAATCATGAATTCTATGATATTACGCTTTCATTCCGGAGCCCTGGCTTCAGAATAAATTGTAATAGTTTTTACCAGATGGTGCCATTTTCCTCATGTTTAGCCTATGGAGCAAATACATGCTTTTTTCCTATTTTCTGTTTGCTGTATTATAGAGCACTGCAGGCCAATGGAATAAATGATGCAGCTAAAATTGTGTGGGTGTGTTGGTATGGATGTCAGAGTGTGTTTTTGTATGTGTGTTTTGAGAAATGTGTGTGTGTGTGTGTGTGTGTGTGTAAAAAAAAAACAACAACAGTGGCATTATGTAAACAAACTGGCATTTGAAGGGTTAAAATCCTGAAAATGAATGAATATTTGGTAGTTATGATCAGGACTGATGTTGGTTAAGAAAAATCTAAGTCAGTGAAAGTGGAAAATTATATTAATATATAATATTTTTATGGCAGTTTTTTGATGCGGACATTTTTGTCCTCTAAGGTACAGAGTGAGTTCTTTTTAATTTTTTTTTTATCTGACACTGCACAAAAAATAATAATGCATCAAAATCATTGTTATTGCTAATCATTGACTTGTCCCAAATAAAAATCCAAATCCATGATAATCCAAAAAACCAAAAAAAAAAAACAAAAAAAAAAAAAACACATTTCTCCTTAGCATTTAGTATATGAAAAATAATGAATTTGTGTGTTTATTTATTTATTTATTTATTTTATAAAAGAAAAAAACAGTGGCATTATATAAACAAACTGGCATCTAAATGGTTAAAATTCTGTAAATTAATGAATATTTGGTAGTTATGATCAGGACTGATGTTGGTTAAAATTAACTCATTGAAAGTGGAAAATAACATTAATATATAATATTATTATGGCAGTTTTTTGACGTGGACATTTTTGTCCTCTAAGAACCTCTGAGTAACTTTTTTTATTTTTTATTGACGCACAAGGGTAAAATATAAATAATGTTTTTTCCACATCTGTTTTTAGAAGTGTTTCAAATATCATTGGGCTGGTTCCACTGAAGTCTTGTAGTTCACAGCGAGCAGTAATTGGAAGAGGGTTTTTTTGGGGGAAACCCCACAACATTGGATAAGCCTGATTCATCGAGCCTAACAAGTAAGGAAAGATACAGTATATCAAACACGCTTTCAGAAACCCTTTTTAAATGTCATCAACAAAGTCCTAGTAGATGCCTTTGCTACTGGGAGCTGGTGATCTATTAGAACTGTGTCTGCCTTTTTTAAACCTTTGTAACTTGATGTAACCATAACTCCCTGTTGCAGGTTGACTGCTCTTTAATCGCAAAAATGGTTTTAGCTGATCTGGGGAGGAAAATAACCTCCGCTTTGAGGTCTCTCAGCAATGCCACTATCATCAACGAGGAGGTATGATGAAAATTATTCCATCCTGACTATTTGGGCTTATTGAACTTTCCAAAATGATTATGGGCTATTATAAAAATGTTCACATGTTGATGTATTTGCAATCTTCCACAGGTATTAAATGCTATGCTTAAAGAGGTCTGTGCTGCCCTGCTGGAAGCTGATGTAAATATCAAGTTGGTAAAGCAGCTTAGAGAGAATGTCAAGTAAGTACCACAAGTTTTTGTCATTTTATGGTAAATACCTCAACAATCAGTATATGTGCTTTTCTCTCTATAACCTCTCTATTATCTTTATAACCACTCTATAAACTCAGGGCAGCAATTGACCTGGAGGAGATGGCCTCGGGGCTTAACAAGAGAAGAATGATCCAGCATTCAGTTTTCAAAGAGCTTGTCAAGGTAAATAATGTTTTACTATTCATGTCTTTCTGTTAAAACATAGTAACCTTTTAAGCATTTAAAATTAATGCATATAATTAAAGAAATATTTCACCCAATAATTAAAATGTTCTCATCATTTATTCACCCTCATGCCATCCCAGATGTGTATGACTTTCTTTCTTCTGCAGAACACAAATGAAGATTTTTAGAAAAATGTCTCAACTCTGTAGGTCCATACAATGCAAGTAAATGGTGACCATAAAAGTAATCCGTAAGACTCCAGAGTTTTATCCATGTAGTCTTAAGCGAATTCAATCGGTTTTGAATGAGAACAGACCAAAAATATATATCCATTTTCACTGTAAATCTTGACATCAGCAGTCTCCTTGGCGATCATTATTTCAGGCTCGATTACACCTCCTAGCGCCATCCAGAGCTCTGTGCAGAACTAGGAATTGTAATCGAGCTTGAAATCATGATCTTGCGAAGAGACTGCAATGGCAAGATGTACAGTGAAAAATGAGTTATATTTTGGTCTGTTTTGACACAAAATTGATTAGATCACTTAAGACGACATGGATCTAACCACTGGAGTCTTATGGATTACTTTTATGCTGCCTTTGTGTTTATTTTTTGGAGCTTCAACATTTTTGTCAACATTCACTTGCATTGTATGGACCTAGAGAGCTGAGATATTCTTCAAAAAATCCTCGTGTTCATAAGAAATTAAGTCATACACATCTGGGATGGCATGAGGGTGAGTAAATGATGATAGAACTATTCCTTTACTTTTTAATAGACTTTTGTTGGATGTTACAAGTTTGACAGTCCAATGATTTTTTAATTTACTCTAGAAGATAAAGATGAGTGCTTTTATTTTAGCTGGTGGATCCTGGAGTGAAAGCCTGGACTCCCACAAAAGGCAAGAACAACGTTATCATGTTTGTTGGACTTCAGGGCAGTGGGAAAACCACAACATGTTCTAAGGTGAGCAGATCTTGGGGATATGCACAGAGACTGTACGCCTTTTACATTGTACAGCTAATCAAACGAGTTGGAAGCTTTAAAAGTATTGAAATATTTAGGTTGAAATTGAGACATTTCTCTTTGTCACTTTAGTTGGCATTCTACTACCAGAGAAAAGGATGGAAAACATGTTTGATTTGTGCAGACACATTCAGAGCAGGTAATCCTGACTGTTTCGTTATGTACTTGTATTAGACTAGAGTAATACTCTGTTCTCCAGAAGGAAAATAAAATGGTTTGTTTGTTTTTAAAGGTGCCTTTGACCAACTCAAGCAAAATGCAACAAAAGCCAGAATACCCTTTTATGGGAGGTAATAAAATAATTAAAACACTATAGTTTTTCCCCAGACCCCACTGTTACTGTTGCATTTGTCCTGCTCAGCAAACCTAAACATTGATCTATGTTTGCTTGTGTGAATTAATAGTTACACAGAAATGGATCCAGTGATCATCGCTGCAGAGGGTGTGGAAAAATTCAAGTCGGATAACTTTGAAATAATCATAGTTGACACTAGTGGTAGACATAAACAGGAAGACTCACTCTTTGAAGAAATGCTTCAGGTGTCAAATGCTGTGGTAAGTGAATGATTTCCTGCATTTGAATAGTAGCAGTCAAGGAGGAATCGGGATAGTAGAAAGAAAGTACTATGTTAAAGAATTCTTCCCTCTGGAATTGAAAGATTTGATTTGCTCTTGATGGTTGATGGCCATTATTAATTGTTTCCACAGCAACCAGACAACATAGTGTACGTGATGGATGCTTCCATCGGTCAGGCTTGTGAGGCTCAGGCAAAGGCCTTTAAGGACAAGGTAGATGTGGCTTCTGTTATTGTCACCAAACTGGACGGCCATGCCAAGGGCGGTGGAGCACTCAGCGCGTAAGTACACACAACCCTTTTTAGTAAAATAATAATAATAAATTAATTGCTTATTAAATGCAGCAGTTAACATGAGTATTATGTTTACAGTGTGGCTGCCACAAAGAGTCCCATAATTTTTATCGGTACTGGTGAACACATTGATGACTTTGAACCTTTCAAGACTCAGCCCTTCATAAGCAAACTGCTCGGTAAGGATGCACAGCTGCTGTTTATTTAAAGCCTTCAGATGTAAGCTTTAAACACAAACATTTAATGACAAAATAGCTTTTGGCAGTCCATGCCGGGTTAATTGATAGTTGGATGTTGGAACTGTTACAGGGGAACTATACAAATTTACATTGTTGCGCAAAACATTAATATTATTATAAATTACAAGCATAATTTCTCAATATGATTTTATGATACCAGTCATTTGAATATTTTTGTCATTTACACTCACTGAGCACTTTATTAGGAACACTATGTTGTTGTAGCCCATCTGCCTCAAGGTTCGACGTGTTGTGCATTCTGAGATGCTATTCTGCTCACTAAAATTGTACAGAGTGGTTATCTGAGTTACCGTAGCCTTTCTGTCAGCTCGAACCAGTCTGGCCATTCTCCCTTGACCTCTCTCATCAACAATGCGTTTCTGTCCGCTAAACTGCCACTCAGTTACAGAAATACTCAAACCAGCCCGTCTGGCATAGTCGATATCACTGAGATCACATTTTTTCCCCATTCTGATGTGAATTGATGTGAACATTAACTGAAGCTCCTGACCAGTATCTGCTTGATTTTATGCATTGCACTGCTTCCACATGATTGGCTGATTAGGTAATCACTTGAATAAGTAGGAGTACAGGTGTTCTTAATAAAGTGCTCAGTCAGTGTTTATGTAAAAAGAAACCATAAACATGGCTATGTTGCTAAACTTTTAAGAATAAATTTTCTTCATCTAGGCATGGGCGACATTGAGGGATTGATTGACAAAGTGAACGAATTAAAACTTGATGATAATGAGGAGCTAATTGACAAGCTCAAACATGGTGAGACATTTTTCCTATAAACATTATATTTGCATCTTTATGTGTGGTTCCTAATGCAGTATTCTTCTTAAAGAAATGGCAATATATAAACTAGGATAATTGTCAGTACCTTTTAATTATTTCTCTTAGGTCAGTTCACACTCAGAGATATGTATGAACAGTTTCAAAACATCATGAAGATGGGACCTTTTGGTCAGATCATGGTAAAGCAAACTTGGCTGAAAAGATACCCATTTATGATAATCGACAGGGTTGTTCTTTTCACATAGTTTATATCTGTTTTTCTTTGTATGATTTCAGGGCATGATCCCAGGCTTTGGAACAGATTTCATGAGCAAAGGCAATGAGCAGGAGTCTATGGCCAGACTAAAGAAACTCATGACAATAATGGATAGTATGAATGACCAGGGTATGTGTCGTTTTCCTCCTGATACAGTTGAAGTCAGAAGTTTACATAACCTTAGGCTGAAGTCATTAAAACTCATTTTTTAACCACTCCACAGATTTAATATTAGCAAATCAAGTTGTTTAGGACATCTACTTTGTGCATGACATGAGTAATTTTTCCAACAATTGTTTACAGACAGATTGTTTCACTTTTAATTGACTATATCACAATTCCAGTCAGTCAGAATTTACATACAATAAGTTAACTGTAACTTTAAGCAGCTTGGAAAATTCCATAAAATGATGTCAAGCCTTTAGACAATTAGCCAATTAGGTTCTGATAGGAGGTTTATTGAATTGGAGGTGTACCTGTGGATGTATTTTAAGGCCTACCTTCAAACTCAGTGCCTCTTTACTTGACATCATGCAAAAATCTAAAGAAATCAGTCAAGACCTCAGAAAACAAATTGTGGACCTCTACAAGTCTGGTTCATCCTTGGGAGCAATTTCCAAGTGCCTGAAGGTACCAAGTAAATCTGTACAAACAATTGTATGCAAGTATGTACACCATGGGACCACGCAGCCATCATACCACTCAGGAAGGAGACGCATTCTGTCTCCTAGAGATGAACGTAGTTTGGTGCGAAAAGTGAAAATCAATCCCAGAACAACAGCAAAGGACCTTGTGAAGATGCTTGAGGAAACAGGTAGACAAGTATCTATATCCACAGTAAAATGAGTCCTATATTGACATAACCTGAAAGGCTGCTCAGCAAGGAAGAATCCACTGCTCCAAAACCACCATAAAAAAGCCAGACTACAGTTTGCATGTGCACATGGGGACAAAGATCTTACTTTTTGGATAAATTTCCTCAGGTCTAATGAAACAAAAATGTAACTGTTTGGCCATTATGACCATCGTTATGTTTGGAGGAAAAAGGTTGAGGCTTGCAAGCCGAAGAACACCATCCCAACCGTGAAGCATGGGGGTGGCAGCATCATGTTGTGGGGGTGCTTTGCTGCAGGAGGGACTAGTGCACTTCACAAAATAGATGGCATCATGAGGAAGGAAAATTATGTGGCTATGTTGAAGCAATATCTCAAGACATAAGCAAGGAAGTTAAAGCTCGGTTGCAAATGGGTCTTCTAAATGGACAATGACTCCAAGCATACCTCCAAAGTTGTGGCAAAGTGGCTTAAGGACAACAAAGTCAAGGTACTAGAGTGGCCATCACAAAGCCTTGACCTCAATCCAATAGAAAATTTGTGGGCACAACTGAAAAAGCATGTGCGAGCAAGGAGGCCTTCAGACCTGACTCAGTTACAGCAGTTCTGTCTGGAGGAATGGGCCAAAATTCCAGCAACTTATTGTGAGAAGCTTGTGGAAGGCTACCCAAAAGGTTTGACCCAAGTTAAACAATTTAAAGGCAATGCTACCAAATACTAACAAAGTGTATGTAAACTTCTGACCCACTGGGAATGTGATGAAAGAAATAAAAGCTGAAATAAATAATTCTCTCTACTATTATTCTGACATTTCACATTCTTAAAATAAAGTAGTGATCCTAACTGACCTAAGAAAGGGAAAGTTTTCTATGATTAAATGTCAGGAATTGTGAAAAACTGAGTTTAAATGTATTTGGCTAAGGTGTATGTAAAATTCTGAATTCAACTGTAGTTGCAAATTTCATAATTAAGTTTTTCTAAATTCCTTTTTTATTATTTTAAATGTTAGTTTCAGTTAAGTTATTGTGTTTTCTCATCACAGAACTCGACAACAAAGATGGTGCTAAGCTCTTCAGTAAGCAACCTAACCGCATCCAGCGAGTGGCCCGTGGATCCGGAGTGGCTACTAGAGATGTACAGGAGTTACTCACCCAGTACACAAAGTTTGCCCAGATGGTCAAGAAGATGGGAGGCATTAAAGGCTTGTTTAAAGGTTGGGTTTTTCAATGAAGATGATGCTTTCAAATTGTTTCAGTTTCATGACACATTTAAAATGGGTGACTCATGATGTGGTGATTGTTTTGAAGGAGGGGACATGTCCAAGAATGTCAACCCATCACAGATGGCGAAATTGAACCAGCAGATGGCTAAAATGATGGATCCCAGAGTGCTTCACCACATGGGTATATGCTCCTCTTACACTCTAGCTAACATGGTTTAGCTTTTAGTAGATATTGGACATTAGTGACTGATTTACCTTAATAAAAGATGGGGATAGGTATTGATTGCAAAAGTAGCAAAATTATATTCTCACATGACAAAATAACAACTGACAACTGCTTTTGAAGCTGAATATGGCATTAAAGGGAGTTCACCCAAAAATAAATACTCATTTTTGACTCATTCTCATGCCATCCCAGATGTGTTTGACTTTCTTCTGCTGAGCACAAGTTAAGATTTTAGAAGGATATGTCAGCTCTGTAGGTCCATACAATGGAAGTGAATGGTGACCAGAACTCCAAAAGCTCCAAAAAGGAGATAAAGTCAGCATAAACATAATCCGCCAGACTCTAGTGGTTTAATCAATGTCTTCTGAAGCAATCACTTGCATTGTATGGACCTTCAGAGCTGAAATGTGCTTATAAAATCTTCATTTCGGTTCTGCTGAAGAAGGAAAGACACATCTGGGTTGGTTTAAAGGTGAGTAAATCATGAGAGAATTATACTTTTTGGGTGAATTAATCCTTTAAACATAACATGCTTTTAGCATCCTTTTTCCTATATATGTGTGCCATTCCTTAAAAAAAATGCTTGCAGCACCTTTAAGATCATGAAGTACATAGAATTACCTGAATGGAAAGAATAGAACTATATTCTAGATTTTTGATTAGGAAGTTCTGCCTAGATATGTTAGAGCTATTCAATATGGATTGCGGTTGTTAAAGTTGTGCTTAAATACCTATCCTTGTTTCTTGAAAGGTGGCATGGCCGGACTTCAGTCCATGATGAGACAGTTTCAGCAGGGAGCTGCTGGCAACATGAAAGGAATGATGGGATTTAACAACATGTAAACCTCTGAGTCTGCAAACAGGACACAAAACAATCTGATGGTTTTAGTAAACAAAACCTGGGCGTTTGAAAATGGTTTGATTAATATGTCTTGTCACATACGAAGTAATTTAATTCTTTAAAAGGTGTAAAACATTAAAGGCTCATTTACATGTAAAGCCCAGTGTTTCTGAAGCAGAATTTACAATGGGGACTGTAAGGCGAAATTTGCTTCCTGAGATCAATGCGATGTTTAAAACGTCTTGTGATGTCAGAGAGTGTTCTGCTTGGCAACTATACACATTGACATCGGAGTACTTCCCTGTATTGCCAGGTACATTGGCAACTGACCACTTTCACCATTTCTAAACTGGAAATAAAGATTGGAATAAAGATATAAAGGATAAAGAATAAAGATTGAATGATTTTACAATAATTATGATGATCTTAATAGCATAAGATCTTCATATTTAGAAATCGTTATTATTGTATAATTGTCTGTTTTTGATTTATTTTTCGTTTGCCAATGCGCTGGCTTTGTATCCAAGATAAATACAGTAGTTGCAAAGTAGTGTGTGGCAATATTTTGTCAATGTTATAATAAAATGTATATGCCAACATTTTAATAACACTTGTATTTTATTATCACCCCAGATTTGACTTTAAAGAATGTCATCAAAATTTCCTTTATGCTTATAAAGCCCACATACACTGTGCATTAAATGTGTTTGTAAGCCATACTTTGTAGGGTGACACCTTATAGGTGTTTTTGTAGTTTGATTTTGCAAATTTGCAAAGAGATTAGTTGGTGCTTAAGTCAATAGTAATCTTTGTGTAGTATCACTGGTTAAACATGATTGCTCCAACAAATCAGTGAGTTAAATAAGTCATTATGTATAAATCATTAATAAAATTAATATCTTATTAATAAAATGTAATAAATGAATTCCATGTGGTGAGTTAAATAAATCATTACATTATAGTTAAGCAAATATCGAGTGTAAATTAAATTTTTCACAATTTAAGTTTGTTCTTAAATCATGCAAAAACTGCATTTACACAAAATAGTGCATCATAAAACATACAATAAACAAATGTGCAAATATATGACATATGTTACTATATTAATACTTCAATAAATTATATTAATTTAAAAATAAAGTATGTATAAATCATTAATGAATGTCATTAATTAAACGAATATTTTATTAATACAATATAATAAATTAATCCCAAGAAAAGAAATCGCAATTTTTCCCGATATAAATAATTTATAAATATTTGTCATACTTAAAAATTCTAAACTCAAGAATACTATCACACAAAAATAAGTTGCATAGTAAAACTCAACATTCGATGAAATGAGTTTTGGGCTCTTGACGTGGCACTGACTCCATGTTGCGCTGCTACGTCATCAGCTCGGGAGCGCGCGCGAGGTGTGTGCGCGCTGTCACTGACTGAGAGTCTCTGAGAAGACACCAAATCAAGACTTCGGGTACGTTTAAACACAACTTACTCTAAAAATAGATAGTTGTTTATGTTACGGTAATGATTCGATCAATTTGAGCGATTCGGAGACTTTAAGTGGACTGTGGTTAAAGGAAACGAATTTTTAAAGGGCATTTAGCTTGAAGTCACTGCCTGTGTTTGAAGCATCATGTGTAGATCAACAAGCAGGTCAGATGAAGGGGTTTAGTAAACTGTTTGGTCAGATTTTACGTATATAAATGGTCTGTTGCATCTGCATTGCTTTTATTTTGATGTAAGGTTGTTTACCTCTTAAACTATCGGACTAGCTTTCTGTTGCTAATTTTGGAAGGTGGCCTAACATTGGATCCATATAGTTCAATCAACCAAACTAAACTTGAATAAACCAAATTTAAACTAATCTTAGCATTGTATCTCTTTCCTTGAGAGGAACTGCCCTAACTCTTTTGCTATGAGTTTTAAAATGTTAAAACAATCAGGAAAGTTATTTGCATATTTTTTTCATTTTCCATAAATGTTGTCATTTACCTACAAAGAGACTATATTTTACATGCATGGCTCATAGTCACTGTGTTTTCCTTCATTTTCTTGTGTTCTTCTCTTCTTCACATGTGGCATGTTTTCCCTCTCTGTTTAGGGCTAATGGCTAGTGAACAAGTGAGCTACCTACTCAGACAGCATTATGGGGCATCATGATCACAATCAGAAACGAGAGAAAGAAATATAGGCTAGGATGTGACTCAAAACCTTGTAACATTACTACCTAGACAGCATTTTAAGCATCATTGTCACAACCTATAGGTTGTGCCTCGAAACGTAGAGAGCTGCCAACGTAGAGGCATAGGTTATGTTTAAATATCAAGTGAGCTACCTATTTAGACAGCATTTTTGGGCATAGTAGGTGTGTTCGAAAAGACCTGTGATGCCCGAAAATGTTTTTTTGTTTACCAGCTCACTTTGTTTATCTTATCTTTGATCATTACAGCTTATTGATGTCATGGTTATAGTTTGCCCAGTGTCCAAAGGGTAAAGCAGGTGATTAGATGATTCATATCGGACAGTCCTTTCTATGTAATACCTTTCCACAGATCTGATTCCAAGTCTTATCTGAATACATCACGGCACACATTTCTGTCTCTTCTTTGCAAACCTTTCCTAACCCGCAGTTCCCAGAGGGTGCTATGGCGACCTTCCAGGAGTTCATCCAGCAGAACGAGGACAGGGATGGTGTCCGTTTCAGCTGGAACGTTTGGCCATCCAGTCGTCTGGAAGCCACACGCATGGTGGTTCCAGTGGCCTCGCTGTTCACCCCACTAAAAGAGCGGCCGGATCTTCCCCCGATTCAGTATGAGCCTGTGCTGTGTAGTCGGGCCACGTGCCGAGCTGTTCTCAATCCTCTGTGGTAAGTCTGTTAAACCTGGGCAAACAGTTTCCAACAGCAAAATGAGTTCACAGATGGAGGATCTAATTTTTCCCCATTGCATTAATTACCAAAGCAAGACATTTATTATGGAGGCTGGATGCAAGGTGTGAGATGCCCTAATATTCTTACACTTCTGTGTTTTCCTTTACCCCTCCCTACAAAATTAGCCAAGTGGATTACAGAGCAAAACTTTGGGCATGCAACTTCTGTTATCAGAGAAATCAGGTAAGTTTATCCATTTTTAAATGTGTAAATTTGTTAAAGGAATTAGTACGGGTTGCAAAGCAAATAAAGGCTGAAAACACAATGGAAATGAGCCACAAACTGACGAAACTAATAAGATACAACACAACAAAATTATCAGAAAAGAAATGGTTATAAAAACACTGTATTTATTTGTCCTTAAGTGTTCTGGCCAATACCTGCTTTGGTTTCTACCCGAACTCAATGGGCCTCATTTAGTAAACTTGTGTAAATTTATGAGTAAATTCTAAGTAATTTGCACGTCAAATGGACCTTCACGAAAACTCTCAGGATTCACGAATGAAAACGACAAACCGCTTTCTTATTTCGGATTTTTAAGATAAATTTCACTCATTTAATTCGTAGTTCATTTTTTCATTACTTTTTTAATTTCACTTCTGTCAAAATTTAGTCATGGCCGTTTGACATAAAGAACAAAAAGCCTTCGAATGACTTGCACACGATTTACACGTGGTCCGTTCATACCAACTAACATTTAGAAAATATGAATCTGAAAATTTATGTCAGAATGCTTTTACGAACGATTTACACACAAATTCGTTATGCTCGTGTTTCATGAATGAGGCCCAATGCACATAGCTTCATCTTTTGCTCGAATCCGTACCTGGTAATGATGCGAAAATGATGTCACAGTACCTGCAGCTATTCTTGCTCAACGGCGGCTCTTATAATGTGTCCTGCTCCCATGAAAATGGGCTGTATGCCGGCTATAGCCTCAGGGGAAATGCTCAGTTCCCTGTACAACGCTCTTTCTGGGGAACTCTTGTAGTGACTTGCGGTGGGACAAGCAGCCTCATGATCTCTCATGCATTGAATCAGACTGCCACAAGACTTAAAATACAGTGCATAAACAAGAATTATTTTCTGTTAATTTTGCTGTGCTGTGGCTTAATATTGTTGTGTTGTGGTTTATTTCCTTTGTGCTGTGACTTTTCCACTGTGTAGTGGCTTTATTCCATTTTGTTGTGTTCTGTTGTGTTATCAGCTTTTATTTGCTTTGCTAATTTGGTAATTTTGAGCATGTCTCAACCACAGTAAATTAGTAATAGTGATATGTAGGGCTGGGTAAAAAAATATAGATTTTCTAATGCATCTGATATCGATTCTTAAATCCAAAGATCAATCTTTCATTCTATCTGGCAACCCTCTGTAATGCAAGTGAATCACTTGCATGTGTGACCCACATTTACCACTGCTGTTAAATGTTCAGATCCAGTGATTAAGATAGTAGAGAAGTTATTAGCAAGTTATTATAGGTCCTTTCACTGTGTTTTGAGAGTAAAAGTTTGGTTTAACTCGTTCTGTGTGTACAAAGACGAGATCCACGGATCCATATGTCATTGAATAATGTCTCTTTTAATACATTTAAAGTCCTTTCTGTTCTTTATAGACAGTTGTTGATTAAAAACAACAAAAGAATAAACATTTAATTCTAATCCATGCACTATGCGCATCCTCTTTCATTATATGCACTCACTGGCTGATGCTGGTAGCATTAAAGAGACAGTACCGATTAAACACGTGTTCTACAAATACATGTAAATAGTACAAATTATGCAAGTAAACAATACAAATGTAACAAATATATATTTGCAACATTAGATTTGCAATTTCAAGACATTAATTGATGGAATAGACTGAATCTGAACATTTTCAAAAGCTAAAAGTAAAATTATTATTATTTTTATTTATTGTTTTGGGAGGGGGGATTTTTCCCCTTTTTCTCCCAATTTGGAATGCCCAATTCCCAATGTGCTTTTAAGTCCTCGTGGTCGTGTTGTGATTCGCCTCAGTTCGGGTGGCGGAGGACGAATCCCAGTTGCCTCCGCGTCTGAGACCATCAACCTGCGCATCTTATCACGTGGCTTGTTGAGTGCGTTGCCACGGAGACATAGCGCGTGTGGAGGCTTCACGGCATCCACCGCAGCAACCACGCTCAACTCACCACGTGCTCCACCGAGAGTGAACCACATTATAGCGACCACAAGGGGTTTACCCCATGTGACTCTACCCTCCCTAGCAACCGGGCCTAGTTTGGTTGCTTAGGAGACCTGGCTGGAGTCACTCAGCACGCCCTGGGATTCGAACTAGCAGTCTTTTACCACTGAGCTACCCAGGCCCCTATAATTTTTTTTAAATTAATATTTTCGAATAGAAGGTTTCTTTATAATTAAGAGCATTAGCTGAGAGAGAATGTCTTTCATAAGTAAGCAAAATGGACATTGCAACAAAAATGTACCCAAATGAATCGATATCAAGATCAGATTCAAATCGAGAGCTTGTGAATCAGAATTGAATTGAATCGAATCAGGAAATCTTTATCAATACCCAGCCTTAGTGATAGACCAATATATCGTCCAGGACGATTAATCTGCTAATATTTTGACATTCTGAGATGTGTGGTTGGCTGATTAACAGAAGTGGTCATTGCATCTAATTTTAGTTCCAAAATCTACCAACAGACTTGTCAATGGATAGTACACATTGCCAGATACAGTATTTCTTAGTACATTTAGAGAAATTATAGTGTCAAATAGATGTTGTGTAGATCATAGTTCGGATTATATTGTAATTATATCAGCCATCGGCCACCTTGCTCTCTAAATATTGGTATTGGCATCAACAGTTAAGAAATCCATATTGGTCGACCACTAATTAATTATGTGTATTTTCCAAAAAATATCTATTATAGTTTCCACCAACTTATGCTGGGATATCGGAGGTGAACCAGCCTGCTGAGCTGCTTCCACAATTTTCCACAATTGAATATGTTGTCCAGGTACAGCTTGTCATTTAAGCAACGTTTCAATGCCATATATATCTACAACCCCATAAATGAGTTGCAATGTCATGCCATCCTAAATATGAATAGAAGTGAGGAGGATGTTTTGAAAGTCTGAAGTCATTTTGTGCTTGTGTCTTCTCTGTAGCGTGGTCCACAGATGCCCTTGAACTTCCTGTATGTGGTGGACACGTGTGTGGAAGATGAGGATCTACAGGCCCTGAAGGAGTCTCTTCAGATGTCCCTGAGCCTGCTGCCTCCCACTGCCCTGGTCGGCCTCATTACGTTTGGACGCATGGTCCAGGTTCATGAGCTGGGCTGTGAAGGCATCTCTAAAAGCTACGTCTTTAGGGGCACCAAAGATCTCAGCGCTAAGCAGTTGCAGGTGAAGTTTGGAATATTTTTTGGTCCTTTAGGCTCATGGGATAAGATCGGAAGCTCATTTAAGATTGAAGCGTGCAGTTGAAACAGTCGGTATCTCAGTACAGGTGTACTAAATGTACTGTATATCAAATCTTGTGTACAGGAGATGCTTGGGTTGACCAAACCAGCTGCAGCACAGGCAGGCCGAGGGCCACAGCAGCCTCAAGCTCCTACTTCAAACAGGTAAGTTAGAAAAGGTTTCTTTTAATATATACAGTATTTTATCATATACCTGTTGGGTTGTCTTGGTCTTTGGTGGTCACTGAATATACTGTATATTCACTCAGGTTTCTTGAGCCAGTTCAGAAGATAGATATGAATCTGACAGATTTGCTGGGAGAGCTGCAGAGAGACCCCTGGCCTGTCACTCAAGGCAAACGACCTCTGAGATCACTCGGAGTTGCTCTTTCCATTGCTGTTGGTTTATTGGAGGTGAGTGTCATTATTTATAGTATTACCATGACATGACATGTAAAGCAGGGACAGCAGCGTCCTGCAGTGTGACATGCCAATCTCAATGTAAAACTATTATAAACACATATTTTGTACTTTTTGTATTATAGTTATGCAGTTTTATAAATTGAAACTACATAGAATATTTATCACACTGCAGGACTATTTAAGTAAATTACAAAGTAGTTAAAAATGATAAAAAATCATGCAAGATTTTAAAACCATTAAATAGAAAGTGACCATTTATAGAGCGCAGCAGTGCCCGCCCACTTTTTCAGGCGTCTGGGTTCCTGAAGTATTTTCCCTGTTCATTTCTTCCATAGACTTTTTATGAGATTCTTCATAAAAGAGTTGTAAGCCATGAACCAAACCAACCAGCTCTGAGGTTAATTGTTTTGAGGCAAAAAAGTATTTGAAAATCCGACAAAGGTACAAGGCTGTGTACTTACCGTCTTTCATGAAGGCACAAACTACAATCCCATGAAGCATTGCAAATGATGTCATTGAATAAAAACCGATGGGAATATATAAAACTATTGATTTTAGGTTGTTGATTAAAAATATAGAAACAGTATATTTTACGTTTATTGCAAAATATTCCGATACGTACAAATATATAAGTAGTTTAAGAGTGAAGGGAGACAGACTCGCAGTGCGTCATGGGAGTGGGCGGTCACTCCGAGGCATGTTTCGTTGGCCACGGTTCTCTGATTTGTGGATCTTTCTCTGCTGGACCATGGGTAATGTTGTTTAACATGAATGCCGCTATCAAACATGATTTTTAAACAATTAAGTTGAAATAATGTAAATGGATGACTTCAGCGGAAGCATATACCATCGATGAACAACCTCGGAGCTCACGGTAGGTCTGCCTTTAAAGATTTATAAGTTATAGTTGAAAATCAATTAGCCTATGGGATAAATGAACGAGATTTTTACTCCCGGAACCAGAATGTTGCGCTCTATAGCACCTAAAATGTACACATACCTTTAAACAAAATCTGTTGTTGAAAAAATTATTTCATAAACATGTTATTTGTCAACTACACAGTAGCAAAAGTAAAATGCCTATCTAATAGTAAGGCATAACAATGTTATATTTTAAAAATTTGATTCTGCTACTTAAAATAGCCTTTCCCCCCCATTTTTTTCCCCCATTTACCTTTTTGTGGTAGTGCTCTTTCCCTAACACCGGTGCTCGCATCATGGCTTTCATTGGTGGTCCAGCCACTCAGGGTCCAGGCATGGTGGTAGGAGATGAACTGAAAACACCTATTAGATCCTGGCATGATATTGAGAAAGACAATGCTAAGTTCATGAAGAAAGCCACAAAAGTAAGTCCTGTGCTTTTTGTTTGCATAAATTACTTGTAAAAGTTCCTAGTTCTTGCTCTTAACAATACTTTTATTAAAAAGATAGAGTATCTAGATGTAGCTTGGGTTTTTAAGAAATGCAAATGGCACAAAGGTGCGTTGGCAGGTTTACAATCAAACTAATGTCTATTGTCTACTTGTCTAATTTGACATTTCACAGCAGATCACTAATATTGCAGTGCTAATTTTTTTTTAAATGAAATGCCTTTGTCATATCAATAATGACATACCCTCATGTAACAGAACATTACTGATGAATGCTGGTCAAAACGTAGTCATCCTAATGCATATTATATTTGAGTTTGTTGTTGTTATCGTTCACGTGGTTTAAGTAGTTTTTCATTCCTTTGCAGCACTATGAAGCCTTGGCCAACCGAGCTGCAACCAATGGACACATCATTGATATTTATGCATGCGCCCTGGACCAGACAGGATTACTGGAAATGAAGTGCTGCACCAACTACACAGGGTAAGTGACTGAAAAATGAACAAAGTTTGTAAATTAGTGAGTTTTAGCATGCAAACAATCTTGTGTTTGGATTGCAATTTAAGATGACTTTGGTGCAGATAAAAACATGTTGAGAGTCAGTATACACACATTTAGAAATATTTCCACCCCCGCATTTCAGTTTGAACAAACTTTGAATCCGAATGCGTGAAAACAATTGCGAAACTTTCCTCCTCTGCCATTATACTGTTTTATTGTATTTTTATGGATTATTTAATTGATTGAATGTTCAAAATCTTGAATTCTTGCAGACAAGTATTTTCTTTACTTAATACGATCGGTTATTCGCAAGTCACAACCTTTGACTCTTAGGGCCACTCAAAAGTTTCTTCTTGATTTTGAGAAGCTTTTTGCTTGTATGTGAATGACAGGGGTTATATGGTGATGGCAGACTCCTTCAACACATCCCTGTTCAAGCAAACTTTCCAAAGAGTTTTCACCAAGGATGTGCAAGGTGCCTTTAAGATGGCATTGGCAGGGACTCTGGAGATTAAGGTACTTTGGTTTTCTTTTCTTTTGTTTCTTATGTCGTTCTCAGAAAATAAAATGTTTCAGTGATCTTGTTGTGTGTGTTGGTGTGCTATGTATAGATTCACTTATAATGTCATGAAACTATTATTTCAGACTTCAAGAGAGATTAAGATATCTGGAGCAATCGGCCCATGTGTCTCACTGAATGCCAAAGGTCCTTGTGTGTCAGAAAATGTAAGAAGTACATCCATTTGAAATCAAATATATGACAGTTTAACTTGCATATATTTAACATTCTGAACACACTGACATCTGCTTGTAGGAAATAGGAACTGGTGGCACAAGTCAGTGGAAGATTTGTGGACTGGACCCAAATACTACTCTTGCATTCTACTTTGAGGTCGTAAATCAGGTACATAAGTTTAGTATTTCTAGGATTTGCTCAAAATGTACCTTGGAATTAAAACTAGTAATGCTGTATTGTTGTTCAGGCTTGTATTCGACGTAATATTCGAACATTCGTCATTCTCACAATTCTACATTTATCGCATGCCTTGCATGTCCATTTATTATACAGGATATTTTGGCTTTGTTGATAACATTTTCAGGTTCCAATAATAGTGTAACACTAATCACTGTTTAATATGTTTGACCAAAATATATTTGAAAATGTGTGTTAGTCTATGATGGGGAGAAATGAGGAACATTTATATACATTTTACAGTAAAACAAGTTTGATTCAAAGTTGATTAATTCATCCTTTTGAAGTGGTACTACTATTCTAGGTGGATGATATTCCACTTAATAGAGCGTAAGTTGTATTTAACCTGGAATATTCCTTTACATGCAGTCTGAAACTGGCTGTAAATTTGCAACTTAGCGACAGATGACCCACTAGAGGGCAAAATTTCTTCAAACATGGATTACAGTTATTGTAAAATTAATATTCAGTGTATTCAGAAATAATGATTAAATGAAGAAAGTGATATTTAAAATGTAGCAATTGAAGCACATTGCATTGTGTATTTCTGTTATACTTCTGTTTAAGTCGCCACTAAAGGCTATCATCAATGCAAACCATTTCAAAGAGCTTTGAATCTGTCGCTTGGTGTTAGAAAAAACTTGTTTGGTTGACTGAAAGAAACTGAAATATGGTTATTCAGTATAAGATCTCTGCTGAACATTTTGTAGCTAGCTGTAGTTATCTTAAAAAAAAAAAAGTCCTATAAACATTCATTCAGACAAAATGTCATATTTTAATATTTCTAGGAATGCGCTGATTAACAAAAATAAATAAGTAGGCAGATACCTGTATTTTGTCATCAGATCACTTGTTTTACTTGGGAATTATGCATTAAAATTTTCCAAGAGGTAAAAAAGCTTTTTTACTGTTCTAACAATAAATAATTTGCATTGAACATGGATTGGATCTGTTGCACACATGCCAACATTTTAAAGGGAGACACAATGAAAGATAAATAGAAGATATAAACATACAAAAATAACTAAATATGATAACATGATTGATATGAAGTTTTTTTATTTTGTATTTCTAATACATTTTTGCACTTCTAGTTTTGCAGTTCAAAACAACAGAACTCACATTTTACATGTATGTACAGTATATGATAGTACAATAAAAAATCATACCATGCATATGTTGGGCAATTTCACGGAAATGTCATCCACATCATGGAAAAATAAAAAAATTTAACCAAAGGAACAAAACCCTTTTACATTTTGTATTATAGTGGTATAATAGATAATGGATAATGCCAGCCACACCACTAGAGGGCGCCGCTTGCTCGCACAGCGCTATCTGAAGCGTTGAATGCAGACTATGGCTGCATCCGAAAACTGGAAAATGCTGCCTTCTGAGGCTGTATAAAGAGGCAGGATGAAAATAAGGTGCTTTTCAAACTGTTTTGAGACCAGTTTCCTTAAGAGGTACATTCATTCAAAAACGCTATCAGTTAAGCCGTTAACTGATTAGGCATCAAGTCAGCTGCCTACATTTTCAGATGTTGGTTTAGTAATTGTGAAAGGCCATATTGTGATTGGGTATAGGCCACCCAAAAATGAAAATTCTCTCATCATTTACTCACACTCATGCCATCCCAGGTGTATATGACTTCCTTTCTTCAGCAGAACACATTTGAAGAAAAATAGAAAAATATCTCAACTCAACATGGATGTGGATGGTAACATGATTTTTGATGCTCCAAAAAGCACAGACAATCAGCATTAACGTCATCCATACGACTCCAGTGGTTAAATTAATGTCTTATAAAGTGATACGATCGCTTTTGTTACGGAAAAAAATCAATATTTAAGTACTATTTAACTATAAATTATTGCGTCTGGTAAGCAACAGTATGTGTATTTACGAGAGGGCTGAGGTCACCCGCAGTCTTTCCAGCAATGGCTTGGCAACGTTCCATTTGTTGCAGCAGACACTCTCTGCCTTTGTTGGCATTGCCTACATGTGCACCATCACAGCTCCTGAGCTCTCTGAGGCTTGTTGGTCCAGCCTCTTCCATCTCCCTGTGCTCCTGATCAGAGTACTCAGGTTCAAATAAATATGGCTGTGCAAAAACTTGTATCTCCACTTCTCCTCTTAAACCAAAATGTTCTGACATCTTTGTTTAAATTTGCTTCAATTTATTTACAGTGTTTGGTCTGTACAGTGTTCCTCCTACTCGGTTGTAAACAGCAGTGCTCTTCTGGGTGTGTTGCACTTGCGTCACTTCGCATGAACATGCCTACGCCAATACGTCACATGAGAGACTGTGTGACCTCAGCCCTCTCGTGAATGTGCATACCGCTGCTAAACGGAAGTGATTATTTATAGTTAAAAAGTACTTAAATATTGATTTATTATTTTTTTTTTTTTCACATCAAAAGCGATCATATTACTTAAGATATAAATTGAACTACTGGAGTTGTATGGATGACGTTAATGCTTATTGTCTGTGCTTTTTGGAGCATCAGAAATCGTGTTACCATCCACATCCCATTATAAGGACCTACTGAGCTGAGATATTTTTCTATTTTTCTTCAAATGTGTTCTACTGAAGAAAGGAAGTCATATACATATGGGATGGGATGAGGGTGAGTATAATATGAGAGAATTTTCATTTTTGGGTGAACTATCCCTTTAATTCAGTTAATAATGCAGCATTAATGGATACCATACTGATGTCTCAGAAGTTAAAGTCTGCTGGTTTCAAAGCATTTTCGATGGTTTCGCTCATAATGTAACCCTCATAACATAATGTTCCCTCATAATCGTAAGTGCTGCTTTCATAACGGTCCTGTCTGTGTATGGCAGTTTTTCCGCATTAGCATGAGAACGAGAAAGAATAAAAATTAAATCTTACATTTTCTTAGGAGTGCTAATCCTTCTACATATTGTGGCTATTGTTATTTCTGGATTGTCCATTTGAGTTTTTACAAAGTGTGTTACTAATTAATCATAAACAAACCATTGGTTTTTCATATTAGTGTTTTCATGCTTATAACCGATATGTCAGTGGTTTTCATTTGGTCAATAATTGGCCAATAAATATTGGCAGCCGATACATAGGTGCATCCCTAACAGTTTCTTTTGAAGAAACAAAACAAAAATACAACATCCTCTTCTTTGATAGAAGCCTCTGTCTTAATTTTTTTTTTTTTAGTTGTTCATGAATCGTTTACTGTGGAACAAGGCACAGTATTCCATGAAGGTCCTTCTGTGAAGTCTGTTAACATATAAGCAGTAAAATTGCTCCTGGTTAGCTCCGTCAACCCAGTGTCCAATTGTGCTTGTGTAAAATGATGCTGGACAAGTTTCTGTAAGTCTTTATTATTTCTACGCTATTTAAACCTCCAAGGCAGGATCCAAAGGCCAGTGAGTGTTGAGTTTAAGCCAGTGTGAGGTCCTGTTGGGGTCCATTGTTTGTCTGTAGTGCCAGAGGTGCACTGGGAGCTGATGAAGGGGAGCTGTTGGTCTCGCGGCCTGGCTGTATGGTTGTGCACTGAGGGAGGGAGTTTTTACGAGGATTCTCAAACATCTGTCGGATTTTATTCAGGCTTCTGCGCAGAGCAACTCTGTACCTCCTGAGATACACAAACAAGGTCATGTAAACCTCCCACATACTCGTAAGCTTTAGAATCCAAATAACAACCACATATCAATAGTGTTGCTCAAGGGCACTACATGTTCTTTTTGTTGATGTGGACCAAATTGGCCATTGAATTTTTCATCAACAGGTTTTTACCTGCACTTTCCTTTTTCAGTCCTGATCTATGATTACCGTCAGGTTTTATTTACCACATTTTATTGAATGCGACAGGTGTTAATATGGGCTGCCACATCTAATAGGTAAAAGGCCAGCCCAGAAAAGCCTTAATCAACAATAAAAGGGTAATATCTATCCATGATTACGCCACCCAAAATAGAAAGCTTGTTTTTTGGTAAATTGTATAGCTACCTGTCTTCTGTCTTTGCATTTGGTGTTGAGCTCTATGATACATTTCTTAAATCAAAGTGTTCGCAATTGTATGTTATGGTAACAGTATAGTCTTTATCATTCATGACAGCTATTTTAATTTCTTCTGGAAATTCAGTGAAAATGGTTTATATATTAAATAATCCAGTGAATTCAATCAAATCAAATACTTTAATACCTGTATTTAATGCAGATAGGCCTACTTCATTCTAACTTGATTGTTTTCTCTTCTTTTTTTTTTATTGTTTTTATTTTCTCCCCAATTTGAAATGCCTAATTCCCAATGCGCTCTAAATTCTCATGGTGGCATAGTGACTCGCCTCAATCCGGGTGGCGGAGGACGAATCTCAGTTGCCTTCGCGTCTGAGACCGTCAATCTTCTCTTATCAATCGTCTTATCACATGGCTTGTTGAGCATGTTACCACGGAGACATAGCGCGTGTGGAGGCTTCATGCTATTCTCCGCGGCATCCACACACAACTCGCCACATGCCCCACCGAGAGCAAGAACCACATTATAGCGACCACGAGGAGGTTACCCCATGTGACTCTACCCTCCCTAGCAACCGGGCCAATTTGGTTGCTTAGGAGACCTGGCTGGATATTTTCTCTTCTTTAAACTTCATTGATATAAACCAAAAGATAAAATTATTCATGATTATTATTCATTTCTACTAGTTTTTGTCATACAGAGTACATGAAAAACAGCCTGGTCTCATAGATTCACGTTACTATATGCACATTTTTGCTAAATTATTTTTACGTTGCAGAAGTTTCCTGGTGAAATGAACTCTAGAGGTGCTAAAACAACAACTTTTATACCCTTTTACACAAATATCGAGTAAAAGAGCAGATTATCAGTTCATAAACACTTACTTTTTGCCCTGTTCCTCAAATGCTATTTTATGACATCAAAACACTTACTATAGCACATGACTTGTAAGGCAATACATTTTAATGTTTGCGTTATATAATAAGCTACATTTATATATAATGAGCTTGTTGGAGTACGATTAAATTGTGCAGTAGATACTGATAGAGCGTTGCACTTGCAATGCAAAAGGATGGGGGTATGACTCCTGAGGAGTACACGAGTTGACACGTGAGCTGAAAGTGTCATACAAGCACCACAGAATGACATGTTTGCTTCAGCGATTGCGTTTTTCATGTCACATTTGCTTTTTATGACACTATCAGTTAGATTTAGGTTTAAGGTAAGGAAGTTTTTTTTTTTGTTTGTTTTATTTATTTAAAACTCAACAGTGCATTAATACATAACTATCTCTTTGGGATAGAATTGAACTTGCTTTTAGCGCCACTCTGTGGACATTTCAACTCGGAACTGCCGCAATTCGTGTAAGGTGCCATGTTGCTTGGTGATGGACTTTTTAAATCGCACCCCTTTTAACAATAAGCTATTCTTCATCTTGATTTTTTAGGACACTTCCCTTATTTGTATTATTGCTCCCTTGTGTAAATAATGTAAACCAATCCTGCCACTGCAATATAAATGATATATATATTTTCTACTTTTTACATTTCTACCATTGCACAGTATATAACGTCATACTGCCCATCACTATTTGCATTGTAGGGAATGAATCCTAATCCTTTTGTATCCTAATTTCATATTACGGTATATACATTATAAGAGTTGGTTGCATTCAACATCACTTACATTTGTGTCATGGTGTTGATCCATGGGTTGAGAGCTGAAGTGAAGAGCACAAGCCATGTGGCAACAGCAGAGGCAGGCTGCATGCTCTCTTTGCCCGTCAACGTCTCATAGAAGCAGATAACGATATATGGCAGCCAGCAAACAAGCAGGCACACTGTCAACACAGAAATCATGTGACATGGTTAATGATTTTGGACTGGCATATTTTATTAGCTTAAGAGCAATATTGAGTTGCGCTTTCTCAAGCATGTGTTGCATTTGTGATTTAGTTTTTTGATTTATTCCTTTATAATCTATCTAGATCATTGCTATTTCTTTCTCTTTTACCAAACATGTTTTTAAGTGGAAAAATATGTAATATCATCTCTAACTTGCCGAAAGTGCGCTTGACAACACCGCACATCTGGATGTAAATGCCAGGTTATGACACTCTTCTCTATCATTTGATCATTTTTTGATGAATTACTGCTGCCATGATAGATAGAAAATGTACACAAATATCTTTAATAAAAATTTAGTTTACCGCGTACTTTGCTCAGGTGGTAGTAGCGTGATGTTTCTTTGCGCAGGGCAAACTGCACAGAGTTTTGTGAATGAAGTGCTGTCTTTAATGTGCCTAATTCACATGGAAAGGGATGACAATGACGCAGCACTATTTCAGTGCTAATTGTGCCTGCTTGAACTAGGTTGCAGGTTGTTAGTGAACAAGTTAAAGGTTTTTGTGCTGAAATACCACAGGCAAAATCAGTGCAACTGTTCAGTGAACATTGAAATTATTCGTCTATAAAGCATCGGTCATAATGCCAAAGAGCATCCATGCATGTTTTGTTGTTTATGACAACAAAATACTTAATCACTGCATTAATTCACATTTGAATTAATTCACATCTAAAATAAAATATTTTAGAACAAAAAGCACACTAGATAACGGTGGCTATAACAAAATGGCATATCAAACAGAAATACGTGTAAAAGTTGCTAACTGTTCAAACCGCTGCTGTTTTGATTGATTTGCGAGACACCACCACGGTCAAGTGAGAGAAGTCTGAGATTTCATGAAGTTTCCAACTTGTAATTGTCGTGAATGGTTTTTATTAGTCATAAGCTAATAATTAGAGTAAATTCAACATATGTCATGGCAAAATGAATTTGCTTAATAGAATGATGTCAGAAAGATAAGCACTTAATAACCATCCAAAACAGTGTGGCAAATCAAATATAATAAAGATGCTTTATCTACCCTGCTTTAATTTGCTGTGCTTACCTATGGTTGTCACCATTACTATGGAGCTTTTGAAGTAATTATTGGCTGGTACATAGAAACAGTGGTCCTCGTTGCAAACAAACGTCCCTCGTCGCACCTGGTTTCTGGCTATATACACTATATATCCATACATGAAGCACATCAGCAGAATGGGAATGATTATTCCCAGTCCCATGAAGAGCATGTTGAAGCCAATGCTGGACGGTTGGAAGCAGGGAGCACAGAGGAACTTTGTCTCGCTGTAGCCGTAACTGCCAAAACCAAGCAATGGTAGAGTTGCGTTGAGGAGGCTATACATCCACACCACTGCAAGGATGACTTTGGCCCGGTGCGCCGTGAAGATCCCAGTGTAGCTGAGGGCAAAGCAGATCTCGGTGAACTTATCAACGGTGGCCCATGTGAGGGAATGGATCGAGGCGATCTGGAACAACAAGAACAGAAATGCGCTGCCCTGGCAGAGGGCACTATTGCTGGCATAGCCCTGCACAAGGAAGAGACTGTTATGGATTCCAAAAGGGAGGATGGAGATGCCCAATGCCAGATCGCTCAGACAGAAGCTTAATGTGAGAGCCCAGGTGTCCGTCTGCAAGTTCCTGTTGAGTAACACCACCAACAGTAATACACAGTTCCCAAACACAGAGCAGACACAGGAACCGAGCATCAGCACGCCATAAACTACCGCTGTCCACTGCATCCTGATCAGCCACCTATGTTTACATGGGCATTCAAATGCAGGCATTTACAGTCAAGAGAACACCAAATACTCATTCAGTGGTGAAGATCATACTGGTAGCTGTGAAGAGATGAGGTCACAGTTATCTGTGCTGTGTTCCAAAGCTCCAGGGAAGGTGTTGCTGGATGGGAGGAGTGGAACTCATGCTGATCTTCACCAAGCACAACTTGTGTTCCCCCCCCCCACCCCCTTTACTATCTGCACCTGCCTCAGCCAGTTGTAAAACAGTAAACATGCTGCCTTGAGAGTCAAAACTATGTGAACAGCTACAATCACATGTAGCGGGGTAAATAAAGCATCTAACATTTAGAAAGTGCAGTTTCTGTGGACACAGGGTGCACGGGGAGGCTGGAACTGTGTTGCTCTGCAAACATAGAGCTTGAGATTCAATATCCTCTCTGTTGTGACTGCTGTCGACTTTATATGCTTTTTTTGTACTCTGATATTTTTTGGTATAATTGGCAAGAAGCATGACCCTAATGCGGTTTAAGCCTTAATAATTAATTAGCGCTTCAGTGCCTTTAATAAGAGCTTAAGTCTTTCCCCCAGTTACATCATGTTATGGGTTTAGTGTCATACGGGCAATCATGTGTCATGACTCATGATAAAACATTTTTGGGATTGGATTTTTTTTTTAAATGGATGTTTTTGTTTTTTGATATTGATAGATCAACATTTGCAGGAGATTGAATCTTAATGATATATTTGGCTATAGATAAAAATGGAAATACGTAGACTTCAGTTTCACTTGATTGTCATTGATCACTGGACAATTGTAATTACTTTACAATCCCTTGTAGAGCGATTATGGGTCATGATTAAATTCAGTCATAATTTGCTTAACCCAGTGTCATTCATATGACTTGTGTGCTATATGCCAATTCTTTAGAGGACATACGATAGCTTTGTGTGAGGAACAGACCGAAATTTAAGTCATTCACTAACAATTTGCCCTACACTGTAGCTCTCAATTCTCCTTTACACTTTCACATATTTAGACTTGACGTCATGATCAGTTTACGAGAAGCATGAACCAATTCCGTTTGGTCTCACTGACATAAAAATTTGTGCAACATGTCTCAGTGTGGCATGTTTGAACACACACATATACACACTTAGAACTTTATTAGGCACTTTATTGGTCCTAATAAAGTGCCCAACGTGGTCTTTGCTGTTGTAGCCCATCCGCCTCGAGATTCAACATGTTGTGCGTTCTGAGATGCTATTCTGCTCGCTACAATTGTACAGAGTGGTTGCCTGAGGGGGCTTTCACACTGGGCACGTTTGCTGCGGTCTGATTCCGAGTGTGATTTGTTCCCAGTGCACCCCGCAGCTTTGGTCTGGTTTCACATTCACTCGATCCTATCGAACCCCGGTCCATTTGCGTTCATCTTACGTCATCACAAACACGCACGGAGAACACAACGCGACTCATCGTACTTTTTGTTTTTTTGTTGTTTTGGTGCCATTATGCACAGCAGAGTGAACGACAACTGCGTATATGTGCTTCATGGCGTAACTCATCAGATGTCCAGGGGAAGGCGGCTTGCTGCTGCTCGTAAATGGCGTTTTTTGACAGCTGATTGCAAGGAATTCATATGCATCTTTGTTTACACTGCAGGCTTACGCTCGTGTCCAAAGTGAAGTTATCGCCACAGTCATCTCCTATTATACCCTATATTTATAACCTATAATAGTATTTATATATAGTATTTATAAGGTGTATAGATAGATAGATAGATAGATTTCGTCATCGGCTAAAACGCATGCGCAGGTTACTTTACTTCCTGAGCGAGTGCGCACCCGAGTCCGTGAAAGTGTTGCTTTCACATTTACGCGAATCGCGCTACAGTTTCATTGCAGCCGAATTCAGATCACCTCCTACAGGTAGTCTCGGGTTCGGTACCGCGGTGCGCTCCACGGTCCGCATGACAGCTTTCACATTAACAATTTTTCATGCGAACCGTGCTCTGTTTCGAACTAAACTTCCAGTGTGAAAGCACCCTGAGTTACTTTAGCCTTTCTGTCAGCTAGAACCATTCTGGCCATTCTCCATTGACCTCTCTCATCAACAAGGTGTTTCCATCTGCAGAACTGCCACTCACTGGATGTTTTTTTTTTTTTTGGCACCATTCTGAGTAAACTCTAGAGGCTGTTGTGTGTGAAAATACCAGGATATGAGCAGTTACAGAAATACTCAAACCAACCCATTTGGCATCAACGATCATGCTGTGGTCGAAATCACTGAGATGACTTATGTCTCTGCAGAACAAAAATAGGCTTTTCCCAATCAGTGGGCATTTTTCAAACTGGGATGGGCGTTTTTCAATTGTTTTACATAATTTGCCTACTATATTGAGATTCCCTACTTTCATTGGATAGTTTAGAAACACTCACCCCGGATTGAAAATGCCCACAGATTGGGAAACACACATTATTGTTCCGCAGAGACCTATACTTCCATTTCCCCCCCATTCTTATGATTGATGTGAACATTAACTGAAGCTCCTGACCCATATTTGCATGCTTTAATGCACTGCACTGCACTGCTGCCACATAATTAGCTGATTAGATAATGGCGTGAAGTAGGTATACAGGTCTTCCTAATAAAGTGCTCAGTGAGTGTATATATATCTTTGTGTATTCCATGGTGGAAAGAATATCGTACTGGTTTGAAATGACATAAGGGGAAAAATTATGTCTGAATTAATATTATGGGCTGAACTGGTCTTTTAATACACTTTAAACTATATGTAACTTTAAACTGAACATTTATGTCACTGAAAAGGGTGTTACAGTTAAGAAGATGCCTAAACATGCAGCACATTGTTGAACAAAACATTGAACGATCTTCACTTGCTTTACTTTTTCCTCAGCATAACGCTCCCATCCCGCAGGGTGGCCGTGGAGCCATACAGTACGTAACACAATATCAGCATTCTAGTGGGCAAAGACGTGTCCGAGTCACTACGATCGCAAGGAAGTAAGTCTTTCACCTGTATTACACATTTACTGTATGTCAACCATGGATGCTTTCTATTTAAGGTAATCAGACTTTCAGTTTTGCCATATTTCAACCCTGAATGCCACAGGTTATTCTGAATTTGTCAGCTGCTTTGAGACAGGGAGAAGTGATACAGTCTGTTATAGAAGTGTCCACTTTGTTCATTGTAGAAGACTACATACATCAGTGTAGTCCAGGGATCGGCAACCTTTTTGACATGGAGTGCCATTTTTTTATTTTCCTAGTCAATGGCTGTGCCGACCCCCCCCCCCCCACCTCCAGAACAAAACATGCACATGTTTGTGATTTTCCGAAGTTTGAGTCCACTTGTGAAAATTTTTCTATTTTGCATTTCTTTTTAATTTAATCATTTTTTTCATTACAAATGATATTAACAGCATAACAGTCTGAGTGAAAATTTTGTGCAAAACCCATTGATCATGATCCTGCATGTGAATTTTCACAGAGCATCTTATGAAAGTGCTTTAATGAAAGAAAACCTGTCCTTTTGTACAAAATGTGTTAACACAGTTAATATCACAAATTTGCTTATTTGATTACTGATCACAAAATTGTGTGAAATTTAAATATTTCTTAAATTATGTCACTCCATTTTTCTAAATCACACAGAGGGGCAATCACTAGCACGCAAGCAACAGCGAGAGAGGAGCAGGCTATTTTATCTGTATGAAGTTTTTCGCACCTGCATTCCAATCTATATCTTGATGTAATCCTTCCTCATGATCACGCAGTGTGTTTTACACCTGAAAAATCCAAGCATTTTATTTCCAGGTTTAATTTATATTTTGAATAGACTCAGATTTTGAACCACATGATGTGGGTTTATGTTTTCTCTTTTAATCGTTTTATGTAATTTTGAGTGTGACTATGGTTTAAAGAGGGTGTACCTGTATACTGGGTTGGAAAGCTCAAGGATTAATAGTGGTGTTTCCATTACGTCAGGTGTTGTTCTGAAAGCAAAAAGAAACAAATGAAATACAGAATGTTGGCTGTCATCCGCGCAGCCTGACTGAAGCAAAGCGGGCACATTGACTCGCGCGATTAACCGAAAGTGAAGCGCTGCTGGCTTTTGATGCGTGAATGGCTTGCATGCGCTGCATGAGTCTGTTGGGTATACTGCAGTCTCGTCACATTTGAACTTTTTGTTTAGCCATCCATTCAGCTCATGAAAACATGTAGATTGGAATACAGGTGTGGAATTTATATAAATAAAATAGTCTACTCTCTTGCCATTGCTGCTGTTCCAGTGATTACCCCTCTGAGTGCCAATGCTAGCACACATGCCATAGGTTGCCAACCCTGGTGTAGTCTTTTTGGGGTCTATTTGATCTATAGGACATTCAACAGAAGGAATTGGAAATAAACATTTTGACAGTGCAGATTGTGTTTGGGGTCGATAGTGACAGTCTTGTTTTATAGATGTCTCCCACTATCACGGTTTGGACATCATCTCTGCACATCATCGATTTGTTGTCTTCAACAATCATGTCCAGTTTCCATGACAACTCGTGAAGACATAAAAAAATTTCACTTTTAGAATGTGGCATTGTTTTGTGAGAATCAGTATGCTTCCAAAGCTTAAATTCAGTCTTAGACAAAGAATTATGTGTTATTTTAGCTTTCAGGAGTACTAAGTGTTTTAAGTGCCTGAAAGAACACTGAACATTGATTCAGTTGATGAATAGTTTGTCTGTTGCTTTTTAAATACACCTCTTCAATACTTTTTTGTCATGCCAATGGCAAAGTTGAATCAGATTGATGTCGGATTGATGATGCATATACTTGTGTTTGAAGGTAATAACATGTTCTCCTCATCCTCTTCTTCAGCTGGGCCGATGCTCAAACTCAGATACAGAGCATTGCTGCGTCTTTTGACCAGGAGGCTTCTGCTATCCTCATGGCCCGTCTGGCCGTCTATAGGGCTGAGACGGAGGAGGGGCCAGATGTTTTGCGGTGGCTGGACCGTCAGCTCATCCGCTTGGTAAGTCCTTCAGAACAGCCTGTCTTTACGGAAGTACCAAGTGAAGTGCTACTGCGGACTCTAAATTAACCTAGTATTTATGTGTATAGATCCATCATATTGGTTATCAACCAAAAAAATTATTATTGTGAATTTCAATATCGGTACATCACTAATATGGGCTGGGAATTGATACAGATTTCCCAATTCAATTCATTTGGGTGTATTTCATTTGAAATTTCCATTTTGGTCACATTTTAGCTTTTTTTTTTTTTTTTTAAATGACAAATTCCATGTATTCCATCAATAAATATGATGTCTTGTAATTGCATAATGCATATACGTTCACCGGCCACTTTATTAGGTACACCTGTGCATCTACTTGTTCATGCGATTATCTAATCAGCCAATTGTGTGGCAGCAGTGTAATATATAAATCATGTAGATACGGGTCAGGAGCTTCAGTTAACATTCACATCAACCATCAGAATGGTGAAAAAAATGTGATCTCAGTGATTTAGACCATGGCATGATTGTTGGTGCCAGACGGGCTGGTTTGAGTATGTCTGTAACTGCTGATCTCCTGGGATTTTCACACACAACAGTCTCTAGAGTTTACTCAGAATGGTGTGAAAAACAAAAAACAAACAGTGAGAAGCAGTTCTGTGGAAGAAATGCCTTGTTGATGAGAGAGGTCAACAGAGAATGGCCAGACTGGTTCGAGCTGACAGAAAGGCTACTGTAACTCTGTACAATTGTAGTGAGCAGAATAGCATCTCAGAATGCAACACGTCAAACCTTGAGGCGAATGGGCTACAACAGCAGAAGACCACGTTAGGTTCCACTTCTGTCAGCCAAGAACAGAAAACTGAGGCTGCAGTGGGCCTACTATTTGTGTACCTCAGCAGAAAACCAGATTTGTCAGACCAGGCGATGTTTTTCCAATCGTCTACTGTCCAGTTTTGGTGAGGCTGTGCCCACTGCAGCCTCAGTTTCCTGTTCTAAGCTGACAATAGTGGTACCCGGAGGGGTCTTCTGCTGCTGTAGCCCATCATCCTCAATGTTCGACGTGTTGTTTGTTCAGAAATGTTTTTCTGCATAGCACTGTTGTATCGCATGTTTATTTGGGTTACTGTCACCTTTCTGTCAGCTTGGACCAGTCTGGCCATTCTCCTCTGACGTCTGTCATTAACAAGCCATTTTCGCCCACAGAACTGCTGCTCACTGGATGTTTTTTTTTTTTTTTTTTTTTTGGCACAATTCAGAGTAAATTCTAGAGACTGTTGTGTGTAAATATCCCAGGAGATCAGCAGTTACAGAAATACTCAAACCAGCCCGTCTGGCACCAACAATCATGCCACTGTCTAAATCACTGAGTTCACATTTTTTTCCCCATTCTGATGGTTGATGTGAATATTAACTGAAGTTCCTGACCCATATCTGCGTGATTTTAAACATTACACTTCTGCCAAACGATTGGCTGATTACATAATCGCATGAATAAGTAGATGTACAGGTGTACCTAATAAAGTGACCTGTGAGTGTTTGTTCTGTATGATTATTGTAACATGTTTATCGTTTACATGCATAATTTGTATTATTTACAATTATTTCCACTGATATGTAGAACAGTTGCTAAAATGGTACTGTCTCTTTAAGAATAGCGGCAGTTCAGTGAGTGTCTCACAGAAGTGTTTTGATTGAGCGCGTATTTACATGTGCAGTCGAATAGCTTACCTTATGCATGCTGTGTGTCATTAGAATTAAATGTTTATATTTTTGTTGTTTTTGATCAACAACTGATTGTAAAGAAAAGAAAGAATATTAAAATAGACATTATTTATTCACAAATGGATTGGGGGGGATCTCATCTTTGGACACACATGGAACAAGTCAAATCAAACTTTTAGTTTCAATATGAGGTGAAAGGATTTGGTGCTGAACTTCTTTGCCACTATACTACTCAAACACTGGCAAGTGAAATCTGAAAATATACCTGCTAGTGGCTAATCACAGACATTTTTGGGTGCATGTTCTAGTGATTTACTCGCATCGTAGAGGGTTACGCATAGAGTTAAAGACCGATCTTGGGATTTTAAGAATCTTTAAGAGGATTGTTCGAATGAAGATTGTGATTAATTGGAAAATCTATATTTTTCCCCAGCCCTTGCTGAGTTCTATAATGAAATTTTTATTTTGAAATTACATTTGAATATAGCCTGAAATGTATAAGGCAAGCTTTTTAGTGTATTTGAGAATGCTGATTATTGTTCCACAATGAAAATAGCAGCACAAAAAAACAGGAGGTATTATCTCTCATTTGCAGTGCCAGAAATTTGGAGATTACCATAAAGACGATCCCAACTCATTCCGTTTCTCCGAGACATTCTCATTGTATCCTCAGGTATGTACCTCCTGTCTCACATTGTGTGGTCTCACCTGAACCTATACAACAAAGCAAAAATGAGAAAATTATACTGTTGTCTATTGGCAGTTTATGTTCCATCTGAGAAGATCTTCATTCCTGCAAGTGTTCAACAACAGTCCTGATGAAAGCACCTACTACAGACACCAGTTCATGAGGCAGGACCTGACACAGTCTCTCATAATGATACAGCCCATCCTGTATGCATACTCATTCAGTGGCCCACCAGAGGTAAACATGCAGTTCATGTCAGCTTTCACTTACTGCACATTGTCATGTTTGCGTGGTGCGACTGACTAATGAGGGATTTCATGGATAGAGGAATGGATGTACTTTTAAACCCTAAGGGGAAAACCATGTGTTAAACTTGAATATACAAAACACATAATCAGACTTAATTGGCCCTTATTGCTTGTGTTATAAAAATCAAAATGTATATAATGTATATGATCTTAAACTTACAAAAGTTTTAGATAAGGTTATATACAGCTCAAATAATACATATTGGTCTGAAAAGTACTTGGACACTTAAGCCACACTTGAAATGTATGAATGGCGTTGCATTGAATAACAAAATGTTAAGTGGCATCTGAAAACAAATGATGTTTGACCTTTTCTCAGAACTACACTTTTCTGAGCTATTTTGAGTTTATGCTATTTTTATAAAAATGCCACTTGGTTTGATGTTTTGTTCTGTAATGCAGGGACATTCATACATTTGAATTTGTGCCTTAAGTGTCAAAATACTTTTTGGGCAGTGTTAATCTCATCAATGAAATCCCTGATGAATATGTTCATTGAAGAAGGGGTTTTTTATTTAAAAAAAGGCACATCATGACGGTAATTAAAGCATACTCTTGACGAAAATATGACTAGATAAAAATGATACTGCAAGACATTAACAGTGCTAGATATAAACAGAAGAAGAAACATCTAGAGAATCTGTATATAGAAGATGATGTTAGATACTGTATGGATTCATTGAATCCATTAATCCAGTATGTTGGGGATTTCTCTGCTTGAGCTGCTTAAATTGAACGCACTAACACCGTCAAAATGAACCGCTTCAAAACGGGGTGGATACCTCATTCAAATGCATCCTATTTATGCACTAATTATTATAATCACTGTATCCACAAAATATGTGTAATATAACCTCTTGCATCTGCACAGTGAAGCAAATGAACAGGTGAACTTGAACTAAATGATGAGCAAGTCAGAATATGCGTAATTTGCGTTACTTAACTCTCTAAAGCCTGAAGACTTCCGAATACAGTAGGCTAGCTTCTAAAAAGTAGCTAATACTTCAGTCTATTCATTATTATTTCAGAAGCTCAGGTTTTTCACAACAAGGACAGTATGTATATTTATGTTTTATACATGTTTAAATTAGAAAATGTGTATAAATGTATTTATTTTTTCAAAATTTTTGAATATTTGATTAAAGTTTGGCCTGTTTTTTAAGTTTGACACAATTTCTTGTCCATTTTGCACATCCTTATCAACTAAAAGATATTATTTTTGTCAAAGCACAATTTTCCAGGACATTGAATGGTTATTTTTTCTAAATTCATTACATTCATTTTGAAGTGCGCAGCACATGCAGATTATGTATTTATTTAATTAAATCGCAGCCTTTTGTCAAGGCACAATTTTCCATAACATTTCCAGGACATTTTATTTGCTCAACTGGTGTAATATTTAAGCAAAACACACGAGAGGTCATGATGTACAGTATATTGTGGTTATTGTATGGTTATTTTTTTCTAAATTCATTACACACATTCATTTTGAAGTGTGCAGCACATGCAGATGATGTATTCATTTAATAAAATCGCAGCCTTTTGCACACTAGGACATATGACAATATTTGATTATTTGTGCATTCAAACACTTTTTTTTTTGTTTTTTTGTTCCAAATATGTCAAATTCCGAGAGATTCCGCGTTTTAAAGCTAATGCCATTTTTATGTCATTGGCCATTGTCTAAGGTTTACAATGCAAATGTTTTTGTAGTTAACACAACAGCAATGTAACTACGAAAAATTATAATTTTTTACTATATCAATACCTAAACTATTTAGTCAGGGCAAAACAGAGATGACAGCAGGTGAGCAGAGAATGAACATGACAGGGCTTCGTTCATGACAGTCAACCATTGACAAAACTAAACAAATTTGTCCTGAGTCCCGAACGTTACCATGTTTTTGTACATGTAACAAAAACCATGTTAGCCACAAAACAATTTCCAGGACAAAGAATTATTTTCCAGGACATTTAGAAAGTTTTCTTATTTTCCATGACTGGAAATCTGCATTGCAAAATTCCAGGTTTTCCAGGACACATGGGAACCCTGTAAGACTGACTAAAATTAATGAATTTGACATGACAAAATATTAAATAAGGTTAAAGGACATTTTCGTCAAAAGACTAAAACTTTGACTAAAACTTTTTAAAAAAAAAATGTGCACTGTTTTTGGGACCACTGTAAATAAAATAAATTGTAATAGTTTGATAGGAATAGACAGAAATGTGTCTAATTTTGTCAAAATAAATATGTCAAAATTTGAAATATCTAATTTAAATATTAGTATTTAAAATCTTCACAGTGTTTCATGTGTTGAATCTTAAAAGCAGTGTCTTGATGACTGTGTACTTTAAGTCCCTGGACTCAACAGATTAAACTGTGTTCTGTTTAATTAGTGTGCTGTCAGATTGTTTTCTAATTTTTATTCAAGCCCATATCATTGGCGTCTTTATAAAAATTTTGCAAAGCAAGACATGAAACCAACCACAAAAATTTACCTCACAGTCTGTGCTGATCATTGCTGTAAAGAAAAAAAAAAATCATCTGTCATTTGTTAATGTGGCTAATAATAATACAATACCTAGCCCAGTGTTTTTAGCATGTTTTAAATCACACTCTTACTGTTTATACATTTACAAAGTTGTCATCTTAATAATGTATTAATTGTTGGGCCTATGCAGTTCATGGTAATATTAATAAAGTTTGATTTTGACGTTTTTGTTTACTTTTGTACAATAAACAGTTACTGTGTTGGGTTGCCATTTAATGTCCAATGTAAAATCTGGTTCCTGAAGGAAAAAACAGTCGAGAACCACTGGTCTGTTGTACTTATGTTCAGTAGTACTGAGTAAATAAAGAGTATCAGGATGGTGGTACATTGGAGGGTTTATGTCAGTTGCTGTTTTTCTCCTCGCACTCAGACCAGAGGGAGACAGTTCAAGGAAAGATGTTTATCACAGCATCTAATTGACAATGACAGTCCAATAACAGGCTTTGTTTCCTGTTGTTATAGCCCGTGTTGTTGGACAGCAGCAGTATCTTGCCCGACCGCATCCTCCTCATGGACACCTTCTTCCAGATTCTGATCTACCACGGAGAGGTGAGATATAGAATTACAAAGTAGTTGCCTTAAGATTGGTTGGGTCTGTGGTTCTTTCAGTAGACATTGGTTTAACAGCAAGTCTTTTTAATAATTAAGAATGCAGTCTGCTTTGCTCTGAACTGTTAAATAATCTGTACACATGAAATCTGAGCCAATATTTCACTGAAACAATCTTAAACTTGGCTGCGTGTCAGCAGAGAGACATTTTCTGATGAAACGCTTGTAGGTGTCTTGCTGAAGTACATGCTAATGAAGTGCAACCAATGGAGTGAGATGTTCCCTTAGAATCACAGCTCAAAAATGCATTTACTATTACTAGTCTGTAAACAAGACCTGACCGATACTGTTTTAGATTTAGTAGATGTTGATGACCTATGAGAGATACAGTACAGTTTGTTTTACCTCTTGTAGACAGTGTCTCAGTGGCGTAAAGCAGGATACCAAGACATGCCCGAGTATGAGAACTTCCGCCATCTCCTGCAGGCTCCAGTAGATGATGCCCAAGAAATTCTACACTCCCGTTTCCCCATGCCACGCTATATAGACACAGAGCATGGAGGCAGCCAGGTAAAGCACACTATAATTTCTGTTTCTGGAAATCTTAGGTATTTAGGAGTCAGTTAAACTAAAAACTAAACCAAATTAAAATCTTAACTAAACCACAAAATAAACTAAATTAAAAACATAATTTCTACGATTAATAGTTGACAGTTTAATGCATTAAAAAATGTAACACAATTAATACATTATTCTTTTTTTTTTTCACTTCCTGAAACTTCACTAATGTTTTCCCCACTTTCTGTGGCTAAAATTGGCATATATAAATTTCCAGGAAGTACACGCTTGACTCGACTGCACGTCCTAGTACAGAAACTGATTGTGTGGAGCAGTACATGCTTATTTATTACACGTGACGCATGTCCCGTGCATAATAAATACGGGAGCGGATTTACTGTATGGAGAATTTAGACTTCACCTGCAAGTGTGAGCCAGGTGTGGGAGAGATATGGGCAAGCTGCCGTATCTCTTCGCATCACCTGAAAACACTCACTGTCACCTGAACCAGTGTCAAAAGTGAAACTGCTCAAGAGAGAGACCCAGCATGCACGATAGAGACTGAACGACAGCCAGAGAAAATAATAGTTTTGAGATTTTCAACTTGAGCAAATTAAAATGCAGTATTCAGTTTGTTTTATATCTGTGTGTAGTGTCCTATAATGCATTGGCAGTATACACTTGTTTATCTTACCAATAAAGCTTGATATAAATTGAATCTGCCCAAATTGAATTTGATCCTATTATTAAAAAAGTCAAATGGAAAACCACAGAAGATTTTTCCCAACTTTTAATTACAGCATCTCCACTGATTTTATGGCATGTATACGTATACTTTTTAGGGATGTGCAAGACTAGTCGACTAAATGGTTCTGATGCTGCTAGTCGACACTGGAATTACTAGTCAGTCAATATTTCCCCCCATTAAACTGATAATAATTTACATTTGGCTTTATATTTTTACAGAGGCTGCACTTAATTTACTGTCATATTCATGTTACATATTTTAAATAGAATTAATAATACAAATATTATTTAAAAAAGAGGATATCTGGAGCAGATACAGAGTTTAATTTCACCTCAGGCTGCGCATGCTTCCCTCTCTCTCGTGGCGCGCACAGGAAAATGTCCTCTAGCTAGACGAGCAAACTCAGCATAGTAGTTATGAAATCACTTCAGTGGTGCGGGAATCGGATTTCCAAATGTTTGAAAGTCCCTATGGATGTTTTCACATTTGAGTCTTCTTTACATCTGTGCATGCTTGGATGTTATTTTTCCGCTGAGCAGTCTTTTTCAAGCGCAAGATAGCCACCTCAGGTGAGTCAAGTCCCGTCTTTCACCAGACCATGTCGACGTGTTAATTTTACTCATCAGAAAATGTATGCTTTTGAGTAAGTAGCCTAGAAAATAACTGTTTTAGACTAGGTATGCCATTTTTTTAATCTGCTGATTAAGAAGGCTATTTTCAACGAGGTGCCGACTGCTTAACAGGTTAAACTATCTTTTATTCTGTGTGCATGTCATGTTTAGAATACATTAGGTTTATTGCAGGCTACATCACAGGCCTATTTTTTCGGCCTGTTTTCTGAAGGTTGGTTTCTCTTTAGACTAGTCAACTAGTCTTTTACAAAACTTCAGTTTAAACGACAATCAAATTAGTCGTAGCGCACATCCCTAATACTTTTATAAAAAATGTATACCTGTCAAAATGTGTCTAATTTAACTCTTATCTGCAAAAAAAATACAAAAATTAACATGCACATTTAAATAATTAAAATAAATCACGACTAACCAATTTCTTGCAGGTTTTTTGAGACAAAGTATAAAGTAAATATTTATGATTATATTTTAATGTTTTGTTTTAATATACCATGTAACATGATTAATCGCAGAAAACTGCGATTCATTCTTAATTTTTTATTTTTTTTATTGATTCACAGCACTAGTAAAAATTGAACAAAAAACTAAACTAAAAACTGAACTTTAAAAAATAAAAAATTAAGTTTAATACTACACTAAATATTAAATTACACTAAACCTCCGCATCTGAGACCATCAATCCACGCATCTTAAATGTGGCTTGTTGAGCGTCACTGCGGAGACATTGCGCGTGTGGAGGCTTCATGCCATCCACCACAGCATCAACGCACAACTTACCACGCGCCCCACTGAGAGCAAACCACATTATAGTGACCACGAGGAGGTTACCCCATGTGACTCTACCCTCCCTAGCAACCGGGCCAATTTGGTCGCTTAGGAGACCTGGCTGGAGTCAACTAATTTCCTATTTAGTTGGTGTAAATATTTATAAATTGCTTTCAAAATACAACCTCCATTTTCAAAGGCTTTGATTAATTACAGACCAAATGCAAGGTGCTATTTCTGTGAAAAAAAGTTTTGTTCCGACAGCTCTTCAATCAATTTCTACACTCGAGAAACTTGCCCTCAGAGGTTTTAAACGCTACTTGTGATTAAATGACTGTAATGGGCCATTGAGACTTGGCTGCAGCTCTGCATAGTAATACACCATGTGTGCTGTGTTTAGGGTCTGAAATTTGACCAAGATTAAAAAAAAATTTCTCCACACCTTTCTTTCCAGGCCCGTTTCCTCCTCTCCAAAGTGAATCCTTCTCAGACACACAACAACATGTATGCATGGGGTCAGGTGAGTGCTGTGTAGCTCATAAACTCATTTCCTTTGTGAGAAATATTAAGGAGTCCACTGTAACAGTGGCTGAAGTTGTATAACCATATAAACACATCTGAGCTTGAAATATTGTACTACCAACACCATGGCTGACTGAATCACCAGAGTTCCAATGATCATGAAAAACCTAGAAATATCAGAATTTTTTAATTGTGTTTTCCAGGCCTGGAAGAGCAATGGAAATAAATAAAATCTAATTAATGGAAAAGTAATGGACATTTCAATAGAGAATATGTATTTTTCTAGTTATGCTTTGCTCTTAAAATGTTGTATTGGCTCTTGTTTACAGTAAAACTTGCTTGTGAGCCAAAGTGATATTCGATTTGAGCGAATCATTCTTTAGAGTAGGGTCTTTTCAGTTGATCAATCAAACCGGTTTACAAATTTGTCTGAAAGATTCATTAGAGGGTCAGTATGAATCAAAATGGTTTCTAAAAATCATTATGCAGAAACCCTGAATCACACTTCCTGTATGTGTGTTTGTGTAGGAGTCTGGTGCGCCCATTCTGACAGATGATGTGAGTCTTCAGGTCTTCATGGATCATTTGAAAAAGCTGGCAGTGTCCAGCGCTGCCTAAGAGCCCTGAGTCTCCGCTCATCAATCACATTGTCCCTTTTCTAATCCCAGAAGCACAAAGGCAGTGGGGCACATTAGCCCGTCCTCAGTTTTTCCCATTCATATTGTGCATATATAGATGTCAGATCCTTAAAAAGAGTCTAGTTGATCACAAAGGTAAATGTAATATTTTCAAAATGTATTATGAAAATAAAGACAAACGCCACGCCCTGATTAATACTACATGTTGAATATGCATCAGGACTGTTTTAATCAAAATGTATTTAGCTATGTAACTGTAGTGGGCACATATTTTAAGGAATAGGTTACCCCCCCCAAAAAGTCTGTCATTATTTACTCACCATCATGTCGTTTCAAACTTGTATGCTGTTATTTTTCCATGTATTTCTATTTGTTTTTAAGAATTATTACACACTTGCCATACAACAACAGTTCATAGTGACCTGGGCCTGTCAATCTCCAAAAAAACAAAAAAAAAAGGACAAAAAACACCATTAAAGTACCATAAAAATAGTCCACACTACTCGTATGCTATATTCCAAGTCTTTTGAAGTCATACTTTTTGTTTGGGAGAGGAAAATATTGAAATTTCAGTAATTATTCATTGGTAATGCACCCTCCCCTTGTCCGTGTTCACATCCAGAATTAAAAAATGGACAACAACCAATGCCGTTTTGACATCAGTGATGTTGAAGCGTCATTTTTAAGGTGGATTATGATGCAGAATTTTGCAGAAAGTGAAAATCATCAGTGAATAACGACTTAAATTTCAATCTGTTCCTCACACAAAACTATAGTATGGCTTCAGAAGACTTGGAATATAGCGCACAAGTCTTATGGACTACATTTTTTTAAATGGCATGGTTGCATAATGATTCTTAAAAAATATCTATTTAGTTTTACTGCCAAAATAACAGCATTTGGGATTGGAACAACATAAGTGTGTGTAAATAATGACAGTTTAAATTTTTGGATAAACTATCCCTTTAAATCTGATGTTTACGTTTATAAATCTCTGTGATGAAACCTCATGTTGAACGGAGGGAGGAAACCAGGTTTTGTTTTAGCACACCTGCAGCTGACACTTTTGTTTGCCTAGTCGAGGAAGGTGAAAGCAGTGCCATTGTAGCCTATTTAGCATGAGAGCATCAACGCTGCCTCTAGCCAACAGCGCAAAACAATTGCTTATTTTTAGACCCCATTCGCATCGCCGTTGATGGTTTCTGTTTCAGTGCAGTGTTGAGAGCCCCATTTCGATCACAGACTTGCGGAATTTGAAAGCTGCCTTTTTTGTCTGTCGCTCTGATATTTATAGCAGTATTGTATGTTTTGTTTCTAATAAAACATGGCTGATCACCCCAGTTGGTCTTCAGAGTTCAGCTTTTGAACAGTGGAAACAGAACGAGATATATATATATATATATATATATATATATATATATATATATATATATATATAACATTTATTTCTTGTAACTCTTGCCTTTTAAGTCAGAATATTAGTCTGAAAGGACACAGCTTGTCAATGTGTCTCCTTTTCCTTTAAAGGAATAGTTATGCCACATAATGTCATTCTAAACCTTATAACTTTCTTTCTTCCATGGAACACAAAAGGAGACGTTTTGAAAAATGTCTCCACTGCTTTTGTCCTTACATCAAAAGTATACAGCGACCAGGAGCTCCAAAACGCACCATAAAAGTAGCCGCGCTATATTCCCAGTCATTTGAAGCCATATGATAGATTTGTGTGAAGAACAGAAAATTACTCTAATTATTCACTGAAAATAATGACCCTCATCATTCGGTCAACAATTACTAACACCATTTGGTTCTCAACCTTTTGTGTCCACGAAAGAAAGTCATGCAGGTTTGGATGAGGATGAGTAAATGTTGCACAAATATTCACTAATGGGGTTACTATTCCTTTAACAGAGATCAATAATTGCTTATGTTCCATGAGTGAAGCCGCCTTTTCACTGTTGCAGACATTCGCATACGACTGTCGCATTTTGCCCCCTAGTGGTAGTCACAGTAAACTTTCAGTTTGCTCTCAATAGATTGGATTCGTTGCAAGAAGGCACTTGCGAATCGCGTCAGAGCATACAGTCCTTTGAGACATATAAAACATTTTATAATTAAAAGGAAGCTTTTAAGAAAGGTAGTAAGGTTTTTGGTTTTCTGAGTTTGTTGACATTCGGCTACTGTGGGATTTTGTAAAGCAGATGGATAAATTCGATTAAATTCATGATTAATCACTCCGTATTTCTTGTTGTTATTATTATTACTGTTTTTATAGTTATAAATAATAATTCAAAATGGGGAGTAGGCCTACAAAGTACAAGTTTGTCGGATGTAGTGAAAAGGCGGCTTTATTGCTCACAATTTAGACTATCATTAAATAAGATTTAAGCACTGCCTGTGTACCACACAAAGTCATAAAAAGGATTACATACCCATTTACATAATTTCTGTGCTTATTTTCGCTTGTGGCCACATGGGAGCAGCAATTAACCAAGAGAGCAATGGCTGAACTAACTGAATTAACCTCTTGCGGTAGTCGATCCAGAATGTTCATATGTAAGTTTTATGGAAAGACAATTACCAATTCATTGCTTGAGTGTTCATTATATCAGAACTTACCATGTTATTTTCATAGTTCTCAGTTATAGTTTCTCCCTATCCATAATCTTATGTATCAACCCATCAAACATGCATGATGGGGTTTTCAGTTGATAAATTCAGCACTTCATTAGATCAGTGTATATAAAAAAAGAATATTAGGCTACTTACACACCTGAGTATCTATACTGAGATTCTATGTGGCAATCTAAAATAATTTTCCCACTGATTTCACCTCAGTGGCCATGAAAGCCAATAGCAACCCCTGTGAATTCCTCTACAGATTGATTTATTACACACCAAGTATCTTACCTTACTATCATTTACTTACCCTCATGTTGTTCCAAACCTGAAAGACATTCTTCCGTGAAACAAAAAAAGGACATGTTAGGCAGAGCGTTAGCCTCTGTTTCTATTCATTTTCATTGCATCTTTTTCCATAACATGAAAGTCAGGTTTGTGCAACATGAGAGTGAGTAAATTGACAAATTTCATTTTGAGATTAACTATCCCTTTCAATTATACTTTTCATCTGACATTTTCTTACATTTAAGGTGATGTTTACCTCCTTGTCCACACATTAAGATAACAGATCATAGCTCAAAATGAAAAAAAAAAAAACAATTGTGACTGAAGAATAAAATGTGTTGAAACAAACCAGTTGCCTGGGAGACGACATCAAGCCAATTTGTGGCGATGAAAACCCAAATGTGCTTGGCAGGAGTGTGTCTCAATGCATTTTATTATAAGTACTGCACTGCGGAATGTCATATAGATCTCGGGCATTGAGAGTAGAAACAAGGCATATTGTCACAGAGCTTGAGCATGAAAAGAAATTGTCATTCCCAAAGGAAATCCTCTGATGCTGTCTCAACCCTTTGACTGACAACAGTGACTTAAAAGTACAGCTCACCCAAAAATAACAATTCTGTCATTTACTCACCCTCATACTCTTTTGAACCCATATGACTGACTGACTTCTGTACAAAACAAAAGATGCTTGGCAGAATAACCAATATTGTTTGGAACAATATGAGGGTGAGTAAAGAATCAACTATTCAGTTGAACTATTCCTTACACCATTATTAATAATTGAAAGAGATCTCTAGTAGGACTGCTGTCTTTCAATGCAAAATATGCATCAGATTTCATAAGCAATCTCTTGGAAGAAATTCAATGCTAAAGATGCAGCAGGTTTTGGGTCAATATTTCTCGCTTTTCCAGTTAATTGACTTTGATTGATCCGGCTAATTAAACCACAGGCAATGGCCTTACACAGACGGGTGGAAATTCACTCATTATGGGAAACGAAATATAGTAAGGCTTTGCTGACTGAAATTCTTAAAATATCTTAACTTAGATGAAATAAGCTTGTTGAATTAATGAAACTACCACAGTTCCATTCAGCCGCATTCAAGTGTAGCCTACATGTGTTGAGTGTACTACATGTCAGTGTATCCATCACAGCCTGGGGAAAAAAAAAGGTAAAAAGAAAGAATAAATGAGCATATGGAAGCAGAGGTCGGAAATACCTGCATGCATGCATACATTGATCAGCCACAACATTAAAACCACTTGCCTAATATTGTTTAGGTCACCTCATGCCACCAAAACAGTGCCAACCCACATCTCAGAATAGCATTCTGAGATGATATCCTTCTCAACACAATTGTACAGAGTGGTTATCTGAGTTACCGTAGACTTTGTCAGTTCGAACCAGTCTGGCCGTTCTCTGTTGACCTCTCTCATCAACAAGGCATTTCCGTCCACAGAACTGCCGCTCACTGGATGTTTTTTGTTTTTGGCACCATTCTGAGTAAATTCTAGAGACTGTTCTATGTAAATATCCCAGGAGATCAGCAGTTACAGAAATACTCAAACCAGCCCATCTGGTACCAACAATCATGCCACGGTCCAAATCACTGAGATCACCTTTTTTTCCCTATTCTGATGGTTGACGTGAATATTAACTGAAGCTCCTGACCCATATCTGCATGATTTTATGCACTGCACTGCTGCCCCACACGACTGACTGATTAGATAATCGCATGGATGATTGTTGGTGCCAGACGGGCTGGTTTGAGTATTTCTGTAACTGCTGATCTCCTGGGATTTTCACGCACAACAGTCTCTAGAATTTACTCCAAATAGTGCCAGAAAGGTGCCAAAAACAAAAAACATCCAGTGAGCGGCAGTTCTGCGGATGGAAATGCCTTGTTGATGAGAGAGGTCAACAGAGAATGGCCAGACTGGTTCGAACTGACAAAGACTATGGTAACTCAGATAACCACTCTGTACAATTGTGGTGAGAAGAATATCATCTTGGAATGCCATTCTGAGATGTAGGTTGGCGCTGTTTTGGCGGCACGAGGGGGACCTACACAATATTAGGCAGGTGGTTTTAATGTTGTGGCTGATCGGTGTATTTCACGCAATCTTGAAAGGCACCCACAGCTTGAAAACTCAAGTAGCCTACTAATGCATGCACAGCTGGTTCATTAACAGAAAGCTCTCAAAAACTTCCCACAAATTCAACTAAGTTGCATAGCCAAGTTATCTCCGTGGTTAGTGGTGTTGTATGTAAAGATTTTTTCGTTTATTGTGCGCCCAGGGGTGCCTTAACGGACGGGCTTCTGCGGGCTAAAGCCCAGGGGCCTACAACACCCATGGGGTCCATTTTCCCCTATCCATGTTCACGGGAGGAGTGCATTTAAACGCTTTCAGTGGGAGACGCAGTTGTTGACATGGTGAAAGTACGCAACCGTTAAAGGCATTCGTGTAGTTCTTGTTCAGTGCACAGCAGTTCCACCAGGGAGACATACAAGTAAGTGATAAACATTCACTTTTATTAAGTAATATCGATAAATGAGTCAAAGTTCCCTCATTAAATTATATTAAAGCTTGTTTATCAAACGCCTGCAGAAACAGGAATATAAAACATGGTATATTATACTTTCTTTTCATAATTATACACCTGTAGCACAAATGCTAGTGTTTCAGCATTGTTTATCAGTTGGGTTGCCAGGAGATGTCTCAAACACTTGCTAAGCTAACAGGAATGTTGCAGTTTTGTTTCCTTTCAAGTCACCTTCCGAATATCAAGCAATGGAATACATTTACTGTCAGAGATCGGAGACATCCAGTAGGAATATCCCACATCCGACTTGAACGCAGCATAAGAACTAAGAACTTCACTCCCTGTGATCCAGCAGAGAAAGATCCACCAATCAGAGAATAACAGTCAACAAAGCCCACCCAACGCGCCCGGCAGCGACCACCCACTTTCATGATGCAATCAAGTTGGTCTCTATCCACTCTCAAACTACTTATATATTTCTATATACCTGAACATTAGTTTCTATTCCTTTATTCAACAACTTTAAATCATTAGTGTTCTATTTTTCTATAATCTTTAATTAAATTGTCATTTGCAATGCTTCATTGGATAGCGGTTCCTTCCCTCATGAAAGAAGTACACAGTCTTACACATTTGTCTTTTTTTCTGATTTTTAAATACTTTTTTTGCTTAATTTTTTTCTTCTTCTAATGTTGTGATTCACCTCAGATCTTGTTGGTTTTGTTCATGGCTTAGAATTCTGCTATGAAGGATTTTATGAAATCCCTATGGAAAAAATAAATGGGAAAAATACTTCTGGAAGCATGGGCTGGAACTGTTACTCTATAGTAGCCTTAACATATGTTTATGACCATTGTCCTCCAACACCATAAACAACACTTAAAACATGAAATAATAATAACTCAAATTAAATTAATATTCACATATTCCAAAATACCTTAATTGAAGCATTCCTGGAATGTCAAAAGAAAAGAGCACTTCTTGTTTTTAATGTTTTTTGTTTTTTTTTAATCCCCTTTTCTCCCCTATTTGGAATGCCCAGTTCCCACTACTTAGGAGGTCCTCGTGGTGGCGCGGTTACTCACCTCAATCCGGGTGGCGGAGGACAAGTCTCAGTTGCCTCCGCTTCTGAGACCGTCAATCCACACATCTTATCATGTGGCTCGTTGTGCATGACACCGCGGAGACTCCGCATGTGGAGGCTCATGCTACTCTTCGTGATACACGCACAATTTACCACATGCCCCATTGAGAGCGAGAATTACTAATTGCGACCACGAGGAGGTTACCCCATGTGACTCTACCCTCCCTAGCAACCAGGCCAATTTGGTTGCTTAGGAGACCTGGCTGGAGTCACTCAGCACGCCTTGGATTCAAACTCACGACTCCAGGGGTGGTAGTCAGCGTCAATACTCGCTGAGCTACCCAGGCCCCCGAAAAGAGCACTTCAAATAAAGAGGCATGCTTTTTTTTTTTTTTTTTTATGAACGCATAATGGTTAAATAGTAAAATCATGTATGGTGGATTGTTAAGAAAAACTATTTTGTGAGTTCCACAGAGAACATCAAAACTAAATCTTATTAATTAAATCTGACTAGAAACTTAATTATAAAATTTCTTTCTTACTTAGAACACAAAAGTAGATGTTAGGCAGAATGTTAGCCTCAGTCAGCATTCACTTTCATTGCATCTTTTTCCATGGCTAACATTCTGCATAACATCTCAGACTGTGTTCCATGAATGAAAGAAAATCATATGGGGTTAGAACAATATGAGATTGAGTAAATGATGACAGAATTTTCTTTTATGGGAGATTTATCCATTGTGCAAAAACTAATAGACTAAATCAAAATCTCTCAAAATGATAATCTAAAACGCCATTTTGTGCTGTAATATTCCTCATTTGTAAGTTGCATTGGATAAATGTATCTACTGAATGTATAAATGCAAACATTTTGGTCTAATCTACATCCGTGAGGTCCGATTCCAGTTGTTCTTGGTTGCAATAACATCCAAAGCACCGTATCTCTTGTTTAACAGAAGAGATAGCCATGCTGCTTCTGTGTTCATTCAGGGCATGTCCCAGATGTCCAAAAACAAGTGTTCCAGTGAATGAGCATTATTTCTTCAATAAACAGTGCTGAAGGTTCATGGAACTCTCTGCCAGTGATGGATCTCTCTTCTGTGTGACTGACAGTTCTGTTTCAGCCACCATATCTGTGGATTATAAGAAATACAGTTGAGAGAATTGATCTATTCTTGGTAAACCCCTAGGACAGAAAGACTGTTTCTGAAGAAGTTGTTTTCCCAGAAAGTAAAGATATTAAATGGAGAACAGCTCTGGTTAGGTCTCCTGCTTCTCAGGCATTTCTCCTGAGAGAATGACTCTAGTAATATAACATATTAGATATCGAGTCATTTTGAGTCCCCTCAAGAGTTCGGAAGAGATCTCAAGAACGTCACATGCTGAGATCTGCCAAGATACAAGACTAAAATCAAAAGTGATTTAATTTGAACTCAACAAATTCATATTTATTTTAATGCCTTTAAATCTGAAGTTTGTAACAGTGTTAAAAAATAAGCACAATCGACAGCAATTGTGGCATACTGTTGATTACCACCAAAACAGTCTTTGACTCGTCCCTCCTTTTCTTTACAAAAAAGCAAAAATCTGGGTTACATTGAGGCACTTACAGTACAATGAAATTTAATGGGGCGAATCTGTAAATGTTAAAATACTCACTGTTTTAAAAGTATAGCCACAAGACTTAAAACATATGCGTGTTAAGATGATTTTAGTGATAAAATTGCTTACTGATCTGTTCTGTGTAAAGTTATATCCAAATGTACAACTTGCCATGACAACGGAACACCGTAAACCCTAAAATGACTGTAAAAACAATGATTTACACAATGCATACAATACGAGTTTTAACAGAAGAATCAGCGTCAGTGCTTTAATTAAATTATAAACTTCACATTTCTGCCTTTAAAGTTTAAACCCTCCAAAAATTGGCCCCATTCACTTCCATTGTAAAAACCTCACTGTAACCTCGATTTTTGCTTTTTATTAAAAAAAAAAAAATATATTATATTATCCCCTTTTCTCCCAATTTGGAATACCCAATTCCCACTACTTAGTAGGTCCTTGTGGTGGCGCAGTTACTCACCTCAATCCGGGTGGCGGAGGACAAGTCTCAGTTGCCTCCGCTTCTGAGACCGTCAATCCGCGCATCTTATCACGTGGCTCGCTGTGCATGAAACTGCGGAGACTCACAGCATGTGGAGGCTCATACTACTCTCCGCGATCCACGCACAACTTACCACGCACCCCATTGAGAGCGAGAACCCCTAATCGCGACCATGAGGAGGTTACCCCATGTGACTCTACCCTCCCTAGCAACCGGGCCAATTTGGTTTCTCAGGAGGCCTGGCTGGAGTCACTCAGCACACCCTGGATTCGAACTCACGACTCCAGGGGTGGTAGTCAGCGTCAGTACTCACTGAGCCCCCTGATTTTTGCTTTTTTAAAGAAAAGGAGGGACAAGTCGAAAATATTTTTTGTGGTAATCAACATTATGCCACAAATGCTGTCAATTGAGCTTAACTTGTATTAAACCCGGAGTATTCTTTAATATGCAGAGACAACTGTAACTAAGCCATTTACAGGTTAATTTTCTCAAAAAACGTAAACACTGTCTCTATGGTGTTATAAAAATGTCTGTTTGTTTGAACGACTGTCCAGCCTGACACAACAGAACTGACTCAACCAATGGTGTAAGTTAGGGGCGGGACTATCTGTTTGTTTGAACAATGTAAGATGGGAGGCATATTTGGAAAGCCATTTTGAAAACATTTTTTTTTTCCATTCGGTTGCACTAATGCACATAAATTACACACTTCAGCTTTAATGTGGCTAAATATTGTTCAATATTTTTGATAAGCCACCAGGCACTAATTTGTAATATCTGAATCAACACCCACTCACTCTATATTAAAAAACACGAAACCTATCTGTAACTGTCCAATGTGTGCTGTTAATTACTTATGTGTTGCCACGTGGAGTGCTTTAAGCTAACAGTGGATTTTTTAATATCTCTGTTTATTTAATGTTTATCATACCTATACCTGTGGCACTTTTTTGACTGAACAGTAATTAATCGAGTGACTTAAAGATGATGCCTATGGGGGATTGACTGGATGTGCAACAATAAGGAACAATGTCCAATAAGATGCTGCCATCAACTTTCAGAGGTATATCAAAGTACTTCCTTCTTTATGAGCCAACAGAAACCCACTATTTGGTAACATTTGAATGTTTAATGCTGTTAAAACATAAACATTTAGCAAATGTGTATCTTTAATGACACATTGTCATATGAACCAAAAGTGAAATGACTCCTTAAAGTTATTTATAAATGGTTTGACAGATAGTTTTAATGGATATTTACACTTTTACACTTAATCTGTTATCAGTTCTTTAATATCGGGTATTAAAGACATAGCATTTTAAGTATGAATTAAGTGAGGGGCTTTAACAAGTGTACTGTATATTGCAACTAAAACTAGTTAAATGAATTCTTTGTAGACTTTAGCAGTATTAGTTTTGTTAAGCAGTTCATCTTCAGAGGTTAGTGATAAACAATTAAAGATTTTCAAAGAATATTCAAAGAATATTCATGTAAGATGTAATTGTGCCAAAAAGCAGAAATAAAACAAGAATTAAAAATTGGTTATGCATATCGATATAGGACACTTAAAGACAAAAATAATCAGCATCATATCAGTCATTAAAAACCAATATCAGTCAATCTCTACCTTTTAGTAAACAAAACAGTTAATTTTGAGTCGGACATGACTGAAAGATCTGTGATTTAAGTGTGTCAGATGTTAATTCTGTAACCACTTGAACTGATTTGAGTTCATTCAGTAAAGAACCAAATTCAAACCAAGCTGTAAATTGGAGAGTCGTTTGGAGGGATTCATTAATGGCTCATAAGAGTCATTGGAAACAGACTTGTTTTTGAGTGTAGCCAGCGAACACAACAGCATAGAAAAGCTTCTTTTTGGGGTATTTTGTGGTACAGACTCTTTTTTTTTATATAATTTTTTTTTATTTTTTATATCTCATCACATTAAATTCAAACTGAAAGCTCACAACTCGGATAATATATATATATATATTTGCCATGGTGCAGAGATTCAGTAGTGTTGGTGGAGAGTTGCTACTGAACAGCAGTGCTGGAAACACTGCTGCAAACTACCGTATTCAAAGTATTACCGGCAACAATTTTTACGTGTTTGTGTAAATATGTCTTTTGGCAGTCCGATTAAGCCAACCCAATCTCATTAAAATCCGTACATATTTTACGAGTTGGCAATTTCGTAAAATTTCGTTCACATGAATTTGTACGATTTCATGATATGCAAATGCCCGGATGTGTAATGCAGAAGTAAGCGCGAGTTTCGTGCGCGAGGTGTCAAGGACATGCTTCTTAATATTATGCCCTCACCCAAACCCCTTATCTAAACCTTACCGATCAGTAGAGTGTGTAAACATGATAGGAAGCTGTTGAGCGTGAGAGAAGCAAGTAATTGTTGCATATTAGATGGAAACGATGTGCAGCGATGCCATTGGCTGTTGTGAAAGTCATACGAATTCATACGAGTGCAGCTGTACCATATCATCCGAATTAGCTAAATTTAGAAAAGTTGTACGAATCCTCACAATTTTGCTGTGTGTTGATCAAACAGCTAATGAGTCAGGAAAGAGATTGTGGTTGATATTGCCTCTGGTTCATTCGCCACACTGGAAATACACTCTGGTTGTATAGCTACAGTACATTCTGGCAAATGTAGTAGGCCACCCGGTAATTCCATGCATAAATTCAGATATTCAAATATTATGTACTGCAGAAAAAGTATTAGTAGAATGCTATTCTGAGCATAGCCATGCATACACACAGGGATGTTTCTGGAAGTGCCTGTCAGTCTCTATCATAGAGCTGTTACCAAAGCAGGTGATTAGTCAGGAATGGCTTTTTCGGCACTGAGAGGTTTTTAAATGCATAGACAGTCATCACACTTTTAAAGGTTAGCTGCAGCCTGCAATTCAGCATGACATCTAAAGTATCAGAGGAGAAGATTTCTCTTTGGAAAATGGTAATCTTTCATTATATTTGCTTTAAGAGCATATTTATCTGTCGAAGTCAAATGAATCGAGAAGTGAGTTTCTCTTCTTCATGAAGATGTAGAAATGTAATACTGTTGATTGTTGTTTTATAGATATACGTATATAATACATCATATAAATAATAATATAAATCTTTGCTCTGGAATGAATGTTCCGGGTTCAAAACAATTTAAATACAGTAATCTAAAAAGATGCATACAATTGCTGTGGGTATAATTTTTTTTTTTTTTACGTAAACAGTCCCTTTCTGGTTACCTTGTGCGTAATACAAAAGTTATATGTTTACAGAGCAGGGTGGCCAATACAGCTTCCATTTTTAGACATGATTGCAAATGAGAAAACTTGAAATTAAATGAAAACTTATTTTACTCAAGATTCAATTTAATTGTCCATCACAGTATATAAATATTAGAAGTAAGTTGATATATGTAGATGTAAAAATAGTTCACTAGCATGTAAATAATAATACAAAAAAGTCCCCTCTCCGCATGTTATTTTGACATTAGACTGGTTAATGATGTGTGAACTGTCAGTAATTGTGCCCTATGGTCCAGTGGTGCTGCTCTCTCACCATCCTCTAACAGTAGTAGGTCATTTTAATCACAAGATGTGGCGCTCCACTAACAGCCTCACATTTCACACCCCACACTGGAATAAGGTTTGACAACTTTAATCAGATTCACAGGCTGCCTGTGCTTTCCAAAATCCTGAGCAGTGCAGAAAAGCTATGTGCTATTTGTTTCCTGTCTTAAAGAGACAGTTTGCCAAAAAATTAAAACTTTGCCCTGTTTTTCCAAACCCATATTACTCTCATTCTTCCATGGAACACAAAAGGACTTTCATTTTATAGAAAAACATGCACTAAAAGTAAATGTAAATTTTTTAGCTTAACTATCCCTTTAAACACACACCGATACCAAAGAAGCTACTTTTTGTCTCCACTTTGTATAAATGTGTGTATATGTTTGCACTCAAACGCAGCTGGTGGAATGGCACTCTAAATTAGTGGTCCTTTTGATGTAATATCTTTATGCATTTCTATTTGCTAATGACGGGGGCGTGCGTTTGGCTCAGCTGAAGCTAAATTACTTTGATGACTCTCTCTAGTGCTGATGATTACTAGACATTTTAGTTCACTTCCATTTTCAGCTCCTACTACCTGTTACAAAGCGAGAGTTTTGCACTGAATGAACTTGGAGAATAGCATTTTTGATAACACTTTACAATAAGGTTCCATTTGTTAATATTAGTTATTGCATTAGGTATCATAAACAAACAATTAACAATGTATTTTTTTACATCATTTATTATTCTTTGTTAATGTTAGTTAAAAAAAAATACAATTGTTAGTTGGTAGTTCATGTTAGTTCATAGTGCATTAACTAATGATAACATACAGTTTTTGATTTGAAAAATTTACTTATATGTTGAAATTAACTTTAAGATTAATAAATGCTTAATAAGTATTGGTCAGTGTTAGTTCATGTTAACTAATGTTGTTAACTTATGTTAACAAATGGAACCTTATTGCAAAGTGTGATCACATTTTTTATTAAATGTTTTAATAAAATGTATTTGAAATGATATATTTCAGACATTATACATTTCCAGTTATCCATGTCATTTTTACAGTTACATCCATGTCCAGTTACCCAAATGCTTGTTTTCACTAGCAGTGGTTTTAGTTTCAAACACTTAGTTCGAAACTGTTTTAAGTGAAAATAATTTTTGTGTATTCTATTCTTTATGCTAAAATTCCAGTTTCATCATATTTTTGCAATAGTTGTTGGATAACTGGGAAAACATTCAGATTCAGTTTTACACTTTCGTATTGTGAAAAATTTATGTTGTGTTTTAACAAAAAGGGTATTTTCCATAAATGTCAGGTTGGGGCAAATTGTGTTTTGACAGTTTCTATTAGCCAAAACAATGCATTGCTCTTTTTATGGTACCATTTCCATTTTTGCTGTTTCATGAATAGTTTTTCTAAATTTGGTTGAAAAGCCATCAAATGCATTTACAGACAGACAGACAGACAGATAGATAGATAGATAGATAGATATTCTTCATAATAAACAGCTGCCTCCCATCTTAAATCAGTGTGACAACATGCCCTGCTTTTGGTCAATATGTGTTAAATGAACTGTATCTTTTTTTACAGAGCAATAATGGTGGAAATACTCAATACCTTTTCCTAGTCAAGACTATCTACATGGAAACTGGCTTTCAAAAATTCACTGGAGTTAAAACTACCCCATTCTCTTCCAGCCTACTTTAAATCAAAGAGAAAGTCTTGTAACACTTTACAAATAAGATTCCATCTGTTGAAACCAGTTAACATAAACTAATAATGAACCATACTTTTACAGCATTTATTAATCTTATAATATAATAGTAATACATTTTTAAAATGAACATTGTATATGTCAACATTAGTTAATACACTGTGAACTAACATGAACTAACAATGAACAATTTTATTTTTATTAACTAACTTTAACAAAGATTAATAAATGCTTCAACAAATATATTGTAAATTCATGATACCTAATGCATTAACTAATAGAACCTCATTGTAAAGTGTAACCGTATGTCTTTATAGTAACGTTGAAAGGTGTGTTTTTTTATTGCCTACTGTATCAGGGCATAAGGGGAGCTATAAAACTCATGCAGCTCTGAAGTCTTTCCTCACACAACAAATTAATCAACGCTGCATTAATCTGCACTCCCAGTGCTCTGCCTGTGTTACCGTTGCTACTTGCGATGAGGTTTTACTCTTTCCTTTTGGCAGGGAGCCAGACACAGAAATGTGTCCTTCCTTAAACTGACAGCAATAGTGCAAGCTTAGAACTGTAAAAAAAAAACCTTTACATAATATGCTAACAAAGGATCAAATTTTAGCCTTTGTTTTTTTTACTCTATGTTTCCTCTTGGCAGTATGACAGGCTGTGTTTGGACAGTGCTGGGTAGTAATGGACTACATGTAATCTGGATTAATTAACCAAATTACAAAAATCAAGTACTTGTAATCAGATTACTTTACATTTAAAAAATACTAGTAATCAGATGACAGTTACTTTTGAATGGATTATGTGATTACACATTAATCAGGCAACGGCAGTAAACTGTTCAGAATTTCTTGATACCCCAAATTCTTGTTTTTAAAATGTTTCGTTCTAAATCAGCCTGTTGTTGATACACATTCGGTAAGTCTTTGAGTGTTTTCGAAAGCAAGAGGGAGGGTTGTGAAATTGCACACACAGACCTGATACTAGCCACTGTAGTTAGGTAAGTGGATAATACTGCACTGAAGATGGAGAGTCTCACTCAGCATTTGACCTCTAGATTTACAAAAATAATTTCACTTTTAAGGAGACACAGGGCAAAAACATCACTGTGCAATTTAAACACAGCTTTCCAAAACATAATATCCTATCCACTGCAAAGAATTCTGTGTTAAATTTAAAGAAGCATTTGGAGGTATGCTTGGATGTTTTTTCAACTTTACATTGCATATATAACCAACTCCTGATGAACACCTTTTAATTATTATTTGAATCATCACTCTGTCTGTCATATAACCATGTGTCACTGTCTTTGAAAGTGTTTTGTCCATCGAAGGCATCAAAATACACATCATTTCAGATTTACAATCTAATCCACACACAAATGCTCAACTGAAAATTGCATTAGTGTGGTAAAGTTCATTTTAGTTTTGCAAATTGCTTTTGTGCTCGGCTTCAAAAATGTACATGAATGTGCTTTTGCGATTAACTTGAGACTTTGATTCACAAATATGACTGGTCTGATCTACCTCACATGGCGTTTGTAATGCTGAAATTGCTGGAGTAAGATCACATTTGTTAAACAAGCCACAGATAACCTGTTCATATTTATAGAAACTCTCCCATAAAACATGCATGTTAATTTTCTTGGTATGTTCATAGTGTGAATTTTTCTTTTTGTGTTTCATGACCCTTTATGTACCTTAAGTATATTGTTATTTCACTAATGAACACACAAATAGCGAGTAAAACACAAAGTTTCATAGTGTACCTTTAATGTTAATTTCCCTCATTTCGAACATTAAAAGTTAAATTAAATACATACATAATATACATTAAAGGAATGATCCAGGTTCAATAAAGTTAAGGTCAGTTGATAGCATTTGTGGCATAATGTTAATTATCTCATCCCTCATTTATTTAAAAAAAGCAAAAATAGTGGTTACAGTGAGTCGTTTCCAATGGAAGTTAATGGGGCCAGTCATAAACATTAAAATAAATATGGTTTCAAATGTATAGCCACAACACATGATTTAAGTGTGATAAAATTGCTTATTAATCATATCAGTGTAAAGTTATATCCAATAATAGAACTTTGTGGTGACACAACACTGTTAAAACCTGTAAGCTATTTTTTTTAACACTAAAATCATGTAAAATAGAAAACTAATGTTAACGAATACAACCAGTATACCGTATACTGCACAGTATTCAGTAGGAAATAAAAAGCTAGTATTTCATTCCAAACTCACTGCAGCCTGGTTCCTGTCTAACTTGTTATGAGATGAGGCAGACAATGTCACTTCCTTTCATTTCTGAGTCCTCTGCAGACAGGGACATCAATCACTCAGAAAGCAGCACTCAGTGACAAATAGAAGTGCAGGAATTCTCTGTATTTGATCTATCCATAATCCCTCCCTAAAGGCACGGAAAAGCTAGGGGACTGACAGAGTCTGTGCGCTGAAAGTTTATACATTATTCATGACACTGGCCTTAAAACAGGGAAGATTAATTGAGCATGACACAAAGTTTAAGACTAAAGGTTAAAGATAATTTGTTTTGTGGTATCTCAGGTGGGCTCTCTGTTGCTGTTGTTGATCCAGCGAGTTGAAATTAAAGTTTGATCTATTGAAACCCAAAGGGCAATGCATTCTGTTCTCAAGGCATAAATATTTCCCTCCAACCTCCCACTTTGACGATGTAAGAGCTATCATTTCTTTGTATTAGACCCAAGGGAGCGTGGAACAATATCTAAGCACATCAATGTCGTAAATTAGCAGCAGAGAAGTGGCAATTGTTTTGGCACCTGTCACAGTAAATTACACAGTAATTACTTTGAGAATTAGAGAATGAACTGCTATATGAGCTATTATTCCACCAAGTCAGTAATTTTTTAATATGAAGAATAGATGAGAAACAACTACGTAAAGTGTGAAAATGTGAAGTTGTTATCTCGAAGAGCTATTTCTACCTAGTCCGAGCCTCAAAGGAATTGCTCACTCAAATCTGAAAATGTGGTCATTATTTACTCCACCTCACGGTGTTCCAAACTCATTTGCTATTATTTTTGTGTAACACAAAATGTGAATTTCAAGCAGTTCTTGACAGTTCATAGTATCTGTAAAGCTTCAAAAAACACCATGAAGTCACCATTTAAGTGGTCCGCACTACTTGTGCACTATATCCCATGTCTTCTGAAGACATATGATAGCTTTGTGTGATAAACAGACAAAAATGTAGGTTGTTATTCATGGAAACCCAGTTAACTCACCTCTAAAAGCTACAGCACAGAGGAAGATTTTCAGGGATTTTTACTTTAAAAAAAACAGCATACAGGTTTGAAATGAAATGACATGAGTAATGAGTAAACAATGACAGAACATTTGTTTTTGGGAGAACTATTGCTTTGAAAATTAGTTTTGTAAAGTAAGGTTGATTCAGTCATATAATATATATTTAATATGACTGAATCAACCTTACTTTTTGCATTTACAAAAAATAAAATCAAATAAAAATAACATATATATATATATATATATATATATATATATATATATATATATATATATATATACACACACACACACACACACACACACACACACACACTACTGTCCAAAAGTTTAGGGTCACTTACTCATTTATTATTATTATTATTATTATTATTATTATTCACATTTAAGGATAATAGTAAAGTCATAAAAACTATGGAATAACATAAATTATATATAAATGGATATATATATATATATATATATATATATTTTTTTTTTTACTTTTGTATAAATCAGTTCACTTTTGTATATATCAGCATATTTTTCAGCAAGATCTTATGAAAATGATGTAACTGTGGTGAGATTTTGGCAAAATTACATTACGTAGTTCATTACACTTATCGTGGCTGTTCCGAGGTAAAATGTCCACTGAGTGGCGCTAAAAGGGAGTGAAATGTTCTCCCAAAACAGATGAGCTTAATGCTCTATCAAGTTTTAAATCAACAAAACCTACCACCCTACCCTAAACTTTAAACCTAAACTTAACCAATAGTATCATAAAAGCAAATGTGAGATGAAAAACACAATTTTTGAAGTAACCACGTCATTTTGTGATGCTTCTAAGACACTTTAAGCTTGTGTCGATTTGCGTGCTCTTTTAGACTCGTACCGTGGTCCTTTGCATCGCAAGTGCAACACTCTATCAGTTGAGCTACAGCGCAATTTGATCACACTCATACAAGCTTGTAAATGTAGTTAGTTAAGTAATGCAAACATTAAAATGTATCGCCTTACAAATCATGTGCTACAGCAAAAGTGTTTTAATGCCATCATAAGAGTATTGTGTGAGGAAAAACAAAGTGTTATTGTAGTTTTACTCGTAATTTGTGTGAAAGTGAATAAAAGTCTTAGTTGTTGTAGTACCTCTAGTGTTTATTTCACACACACACACACACACACACACACACACACACACACACACAAAAACGATCCACATAAAATAATTTTGCAAAAATGTAGGTATAGTAACGTGATTCTATAAAATCAAGTTCCCATTTTTCTTTTGGTTACCTGACAAGACATGTTTAACAGTGATCAACATTTCAAAGGTAAAGAAAGAAATTAATTAATGCATGCATCTGAGAGATGGATAATATAGTTTAAAAGTACACAGTGTGCAAAACAGAACATTTTTTTTTCCGAGCGCGTGCTGTTATCATTGGCTAATACATCACCTCCATCTTCTGCATCTGTTGCCATAGTAAACCCATTCTCCCATCAACCAAAACACAAATGCTTTCCAATTTTACCACAAGCTTCAGCGGTCTCTATGGCAATGCCTGTTAGAAGGCACCTTTGATACATTGAGTTATGTGCAGCAACTGCACGAAACAATGGCTGTGTTGAACATTCTAATCAGAGAAAATGGAGCATTGAGCGCTCACAAAGACAGCTCCCATATCTCCCGCAAACACAAAGCCACTGCAAACACAGCAGTTCCTGATTTAACATACTGACACCATCTGTGAAGACTGCATTTCACCCGTCTATCAGAATAAGTTCAGAGAGTCAGACTTAAGTTTTTCCCTAAAGACAATTTTCACCAATTAAAGGAACAGTTCACCCATAAATACAAATTCTGTAATTATTTACTAACCCTCATGTTGTTCCTGACCTGTATGCTGTTGTTGTTTTTCTGTTTAACACAAAAGAAGAATTTTTGAAGAATCTTCACACAGCAATTTTCCATTCAGTGACAGTTTATAGTAGCCACATCTGTCGAGCTCTTAAAAGGACAAGAACAGAAACCGACTATAAAAGTAGTCCATACAAGTTGTGCACTAAATTCCAAGTCTTCTGAAGCAGTCCGATAGCTTTCTGTGAGGAAAAGTCTGAAATATAAGTCATTATTCACTGAAAATCTTCCCCTATGCTACAGCTCTTTAAATTTATTCTTAAAGGAACAATTCACTCAAAAATTATAATCATGATCGTGCCAAAGAGACTGCAGTTGTCAAGATTTATAGTTAAAAAAGGAGTTACATTTTGTTCTGTTCTTACCCAAAACCGATCATATCGCTTCAGAAGACATGGATTAAAGCACTAGAGTCATATGGATTACCTTTATGCTGCCTTTACTGTATGTCCTTTTTGGAGCTTGGAGGTTTTGGAACCCATGGACTTGCATTGTATGGATATAAAACATCATATCTCCATCTTCAAAAAAATCTTCCTTTGTGTTTCGCAGAAGAAAGTAAATCAAATGAGATTGAGATGGTATAAGGGTGAGTAAATTATGAATTATAATTTTTTGGTGAACTGTTCCCTTTATTCTACACATTCGAACTTGGGCAGTTCGATTACGACACATGCAAAAACCTTTGCCATTTACCCCCAATGACGTCAAAGCAGATGTGATGTGGCAGCAAGCTATTTTTAAATCTGAACACGGATGCAAATGAGATTTCAGAGCTTTGGAAGTGAGGAAGAATATCAGTGAATGACAACTTCGTCATACAAAGCTATCATTCAGCTTCAGAAAACGTGGAAAATTGAGCATAAGTCATATGGATTACTTTCATGGAGCTTTTATCGTGGGTTTTTTTCTTGTTTTGGTTTTTTGTCTTTTTAGGAGCTTGACTGACATGGTCCTAATGAACAGTCTTTATATCGAAAAGAGCTTGAAGAAAATTCTTCAAAATATATTATGTGTTCCACAGAAAAAATAACAGCATGTGTGTTTGTAATGATGACAGACTTTTCATTTTTGGGTGAACAATTCCTTTAAACCCCACTCTCAGGAAAACTAAGACAAGTAAATTGACGCCTAAAAAGAAGCAAAAATCCAACGAGTCTTTCATTTTCATTTATTCTGAATAGGAGGATAAAACCATCCCTTTCCAACTCAATTAATCCGAAACTAATAAAACATCAAAGGTGACACCAAAAGTGTCATAGCACCTCAATACACAATTCAGGAAAGTGTCAAGCCGAGCTGAGGTGCACACGAATAACTGGAGGCAATTCTAGACAGCACAGAAAGTCGTGCAAGTCTTCAATGTCTCTCCTGAAAGAAAATATACTAGACTGAACGTGGTGGTGCATTCAGTGTTTTGAAAGAGTGTATTAGAGTTCTCCCTGAACACATGTCAAGACCTTATGTGAGGATGTCACATCACATTACTGAAGGTCAAGGTAATGCTTACGAATTCACTCTGAAACATAAAGTTTCAAAGGTATTTCATTTTGGAGTGTATTTCGCCTTTGTTTGGATTAAAAAAAAACAACAACAAAAAAAAAACGTGTGCAACCAGCTCTGGATGTGAGGCACAAGCAAGGCATCTAATTTACAGATACTTCAGCCTGGCTGACCATTGATTACAAAAGATATGACTGTACCTTCAAAAGATCTGATGTTTTGCATTAGCCACTGGCCATTTCAGTCTGTGGCCCGGATCCTGCTGTGGATATAATTGAACATAATTATAAATTTGGTGTTGGTTCAGGGGTCATTTTGGCTTGTTACATTCTTTTTATGTAGCCACAGGGACAAATAATTATTTCCTGCAGCAATGGCAGATTATTCCTTTAATCATTGAAAATAGATGGACACCAAAAATATTACATAATATCAGAGTACTTGGATGATACTTCATGTCATTTGAGAAGATCAAAACTGAGCACACTCATAGTCCATATGCATGGGATGGTATATATTACATATGTCTTCTGTATCTTCTAGAACTATTATGCATCAGCTAAATTAGGTTATGTCACCATTTGGCACCATTTTAATGGTGTTTCATCTCTCCTAAAGGACATTTAATGCACAATGGAAGGCCAAACATCAAGTGAAACCTGGAGAACAGTTATGATACAGGCTTTGATGTGTTAGATGCAGTATAAGTATAAGATGCCCTTTCAAGCGGTTGCCCTTCACTGTTTCTAATGATCTTTAAGTGGACAGCCATTAAAGCTAAGACAGGAAGAGAGGAAAAACAGCAATGAAAAATGGGAGGGAAGGAAGAGGAAACAAGAAAGAATAAAAGAAAGAGAAAGAAAGAAAGGAAGAGAAAATAGGATTGAAAGATGGGAAGGAAGGAGGAAATAAGGAAGGAAGGAATCAATGAGAAAGAAAGAAACAAAGAAAGAAAGAAAGAATGGAGGAGGGAAGGAAGGAAGGACGGAAAGAGGAAATGAGGAAGGAAGGAAGCAAAAGGGAAAAAGAAAGAAAGAAAAAGAATGTAGGAGGAAGGAAGGAAGGAAGAAAGAAGGAAGGAAGAAAAGGAAAATAGGAACAAAAGTTGGGAAGGATGGAAAGGAAGGAAGGATGACGGAAGGAGGAAATAAGGAAAAAATGAAGCAATGAGGAAGGAAGATGGAAAGAAATAAGGGAGGAGGAAAGAATGAAGAAAGGAAGGAAAGAGGAAATATGGAAACAAGGAAGGAATGAGGGAGGAGTAAATAAGAAAAAAAGGAAAGAAAGGAGGAAATAAGTAAAGAAGGAAGCAATGAGGAAGGAGGAAAGAACAAAGATAGGAAGGAATGAGGGAGGGAGGAGGAAATAAGGAAAAAGGGAAGGAAGGAAAAGTAAGAAAAGAATGAGGAAGGAAGGAAGAAGAAAGGAAGAAAAGAGGAAATATGGAAGTAAAGAAAGGAGGAGGAAAGAAGGAAAGAGGAAGAAGAAAGGAATGGAGGAAAGAATAAGAAAGGAGAAATAAATAAATAAATAAAATGAAGGAAAGGGAAGGAGATAGGAGGAAATAAGGAAGGAAGAAGGAAGGAAATAGGAAATATGGAATTAAAGAAAGGAGGAAAGAAGGAAGGAATGAAAGAGGACGAAAGAAAGGATTGGAGGAAGGAAGTAATAAGGAAGGAGAAATAAATAAATTAAAATGAAGGAAAGGGAAGGAGATAGGAGGAAATAAGGAATGAGGAAAGAAGGAAGGAAGAAAGAAAGGAAGAAAAGAGAAAATATGGAAGTAAAGAAAGGAGGAAAGAAGGAAAGAGGAAGAAAGAAAGGAATGGAGGAAGGAATAAGAAAGGAGAAATAAATAAATTAATAAAATGAAGGAAAGTGAAGGAGATAGGAGGAAATAAGGAAGGAAGGGAGGAAATGAAGAAAGGAAGGAAAAGAAAGGAGGAAAGAAGAACAAAGAAAGGAAGGAAATAAGGATGAGGAAAGAAAGAAAATTAAGGAAAGGGAGGAGGAAAAAAGGAAGGAAGGGGGAAATAAAGAAGGAAGGAAATGAAAGAAGGAAGGAGGAAAGAAGGAAGAAAGGAAGGAAAGAGGAAATATGTAAGGAAATAAAAAAAGAAAGAAAGAAAGAGAAGGAAGGAAGGAAAGAAAGAAAGAGAGAGAAGGAAGGAATACCATTGTATATGACTGGTAATTATTCAGTACCATGGTATTGCAACCTGCTATGATACCACTGCAATTTTGTGTAAGGTTAACTAATATATTTTAAATTACAGTATTTAAATTAATACACTTGTTTATTTATTTTTGTGTAGTTTTAGACTTCAAGACAAAAGTTGCAGAATATTGTGCCGTGAATTTGTATGTATTTGTTGTTTTTCCACAGGCAGTGTTTATCACATGTGCTCCATAACGAATCATTTTGCGAGACTATGTGGGCGGCTACCCAGGCAAGTTAAATTTCACACATGCCAAATGTGATTACGATCAAATGTTTGCTGCTAACATTAATGAGTGTACATTAATCTGCACAGCACCTTTCAGCAGTCTGTGAGGTGACGCAGTGTGAACACAGTCAAACATCCATATTATGGTTGTGTGGGGGTATGTGTGTGTGTGTGTGTGTAAATGTGTGGGTGTGAAGGACAAGAGGTGGAGAGTTCATCTGATAAACCACAGTGAGCTTTGGAGGAAGGAAGAGCACCTATGTTGCTGTGACTATAGTAAGTAAGAGTATTTAACAACACATTAGTTGGATTTTTTCCAAAAAGTGTCAAGCGAATCTTATTTACAGGATTCTGTATTCTTTTAACATTTCACTAGTCTAGCAAAACTCACCGGTGTGATGATAGTAATGCTGTCACTGATGTGTGAAAATGCCTTCAAATGTGCTGTGACAATTAATTGTGCAACAGCAAGATTGCAGCACATCTCAAACCTCGCAATATACATGTTCTACGTCCTCCTGTCCTTCCGAGTTCGTTCTGTCATCGAATTGACAGTGAGATAAGTCTGATTACTGTACTTGGTGGAAGAGTTTTTATTGTGATTATTATTATTAATAAAGGTAATTATTGAACATTAGTGCCTTTTATCATTGCAATAATCCTGAGAGGCTATGCATTACAGTAGTATGTTGCGTTGCACCTAACAACACCCATTAACTGTGGTAAGATCACAGAAACACATGGCCTTTTGTGGCTTCTTATATTTTATCCTCACAGTCAGTTTACTTCATACAGAGTTTTCAACCAGAGGGGCAAGATGTAGTTCCTGTTTGTGTTGTGAGGGAATTGTTCTTTAATAATAATAATAAAAAATATAATATTGATAATAATAATAATAATAACAATAATAAACCTTTTTCCTATCCTAAAGAAATTAATTACAAAGAAAGACAATAAAGACAGCATTCTAATAATTTGCCTCTGGTTCTTTGCAAATTACTCTCGGAGGACAGAGTTATTTGCCACTGATAGAAATGCAATTAGGGCAGCTGAGCTCAGCTATAACTGTCAATCACTGCTGAACCATATTCCAAATATAGTGTCAGGTTAATGACAGCCCAAGCAACAAACATAGACTTCAGTTAATTATCCTTATTAAAAAGAATGACATGTTGGCAGAACCATCACTTTACAGCATCAAGGGCAATGAGTATATCTGTAACTATAATATCCTCCTAAAGACAGTGGGGATTAAGCCAATTAATTGAAATATTACTTGACATGTTAACTGCTACACTGTACTGTTTGAAGGAGCACCTTATGTTAATTATATTGAGAGGCAAATTTTTTCTATTTTGCTGCTGTCCATCATCCTTTGATGTAAGAACAAAGGTCTGAATGTTTTTTGGGGGGTTTTTTCTCCCCAATTTAGTATGCTCAATTCCCAATGTGCTCTAAATCCTCGTGGTGGCATAGTGACTTGCCTCAATCCGGGTGGCGGAGGATGAATCTCAGTTGCCTCCGCATCTGAGACAGTCAATCCGTGCATTTTATCACGTAGCTTGTTGAGCGCGTTACTATGGAGACCTAGCGCGTGTGGAGGCTCAGGCTATTCTCCGTGGCATCCACTAACAACTTGCCACGTGAGAACCACATTATAGCGACCACGAGGAGGTTAACCCAATGTGACTCTACCCACACTAGCAACTGGGCCAGTTGGTTGCTTAGGAAGCCTGACTGAGTCACTCAGCATGCCCTGGATTCGAACTTGCGACTCCAGGTGTGGTAGTCAGCGTCTTTACTTGCTGAGCTACCAAGGCACCCTGAATGTTCTTTTTTCTTTTCTTTAGACTCCACATTAGTGTTTGACAGGAAGTGAAAAAGCCAACTTATTATTCTATAAATCATCAGTGCTAATGACTGAACACAATTGTTTGACGAACTGCCTACAATAGCAGCATTTTAAGGAATCATAGGTGCACCCTCGGCATAAAGTCTGCTACATATTCTAAGGCAGCATTTTATGTGTAATTAGTGGATAATGCAACTACAAAAGCTATTATGCCTTGATCCTGCCACAGACAACGTTAATTCTGACTTTTTATCTCAGAATTATGCCTTTAAATCTTGCAATTGCAACTTTATTTATCAAAATTAGGGCTGCATGATACAAAGGTACAATGTGATATGCAATAAGTTGTTGGATAATACGATATGTGACAATCCTGTGATGACGAACATTGGAACCCCCACCGCCCAAATATACTAAAGTTTATTGGAAAAAAGGGACGGTCTATCCCAGAGATCACAAGCATAGTTGTCATTTGTTCCAAATTGCATATAGACTGCATATAATATATCTGATTTTACCATTAGCTACATATGTACAAGTCTGACACGCTCCATCATTTGAGACAGAAGTAGCTTTTGGAGAAACACGATTTTAGTCTCAGTTTTCAAATTATGTCAATTCAATCACGAAATTCAAAAAAAAAAAAATTTCTGCTCTTTTCTGCTGTGTGTGTCAGATAGTAGCTATCCATTCAAATGGAGCAGGCCATAAACACACTATTTATATCACAAAGAATACTTTAAAGAATACCAGAGGCTATTTTGAAAGATACAGTACAACTTACAGAAATCTGTCATTTCTTATGTAATTGCCCTATCTGTAAATGTTGAAATGACAATGGAGAAAGTGAATGGTGAATATTTTGTGCTTCACGGATCGGCTCGGCATGCACACATACCAAGTGACAACTGCATGCAAAGTCTATTCTCTGATTTCTGCTTTGCCATAAATGTTACTTTTTAAAGTATTAAAATTGTTCCATTAACGCAATCCCTTGCGATATGCGTAAAGCGACATTTACATCACGATGCATATGGCGATATGCTGGCGCCTGCTACTTTCTTTTTGATGCTCTTAACTGCCCTCAACGCTTTCTCCGCACCGCTGTCAATCCCACAATCCACCTTGACTCCCATAGGAATGAATTGAAAACGCCCTCTCAGGGGTATGTTTCCTAAAAGCATCGTTAGCCAACTATGGTTGCAAGTTCCACCGTTATCAACATAGTTCAAAGATTTGGTGTTTCCCGAAAGCATAGTTCCAATCCCCACAGAAGATTCCTCAACTCCCTGCGTAACATCATTAACGACAGCTCTATATTGCTGAACCAACATGGTTTGAATGAGGGATGTGTGACATAGTTACTATGGTTTCTGGAAACAGTAATAACTAGCTAATTAATTCCTCTAACGAAGCATTAGATTTAGGTTTGTTACTCAGCACACCTTATCGTATGCCTTCAGAATAAGACATGAATGGCATACAATAATTTATTAGACTTCTAAATTATAATTTTGCATCTTTTTTGAAGCTTGAAGAGGTGGTCACCATCCTTTGTGTTAAGAAAAAGAAAGAAAGTCATATGGGGTTATTACAACACATGGGTGAGTAAACAATGACTGAATTTAAATTTTTGGGTGAACATCCCTTTCGCACTTACTAGAGAATCACCTTGTTAGTTTAGCAACATGCTAGCACCAAACTCTCTTGAAATCAATTGTCGAGTTTCCCCAGGGTTGAGTGTACCTCAGAACAATTAAGTCACATTGAATTCTTATATGGCAAGCAACAATTACACATATGGATGTGTAGGTAGATAATTAAGACAGTCTATTTCATCACATGATCAGAGAAGGTAGGTGTGCTTCAGATGAGAGTGAAATTAGAATAGTTCAGTCGATGCCAGGGCTCTCCAGATAAAAGATTGAATTCATAAATAGCTAATGTTATAGAACTGATTTAGTGTGGTAGATTTATTGAGGTTCCAGAGACTCATAATAAGACACAATGCTTACACTGCATTACTTAATAACAAAAGCAATGTAATGTTTCAGCGGCTAACATATGGATTAAATCAGCATTCCAAATATGGATCGCATTTGCATTCTGAGCCTGGTGCAATCAACAGAGGTGACAGATAGTGCCTGATAAAAGGACAGGAAGGGCAGGTGGATGTTAATCGGGATTAATGGGAGGGTGGGACAGTCCAGCCTCTGTCTGTACCTGGCACTGAATGGAGCCTGGCACTATGTAATACATCATCCTGTGTTTTATCTGCCTTTTCCTGCTGTTCAATTTCTCTCCCACTTCGGTTCTGCCAAAGTCACATCCTCCCCATTGTATTAATATTCATGGAGCGTCACCATTAATAAAACAGTCTCCGCGGTAAAGTACCTCGTGGAGAACTCTGAAAGCTGGGACAGTTAGGCCTGTTTCACGTCACACGCAGTGTAAGCAAAAAAAAAAAAAGCACAAGGATCCAAAGAGACTTAACGTTTTTAAAAAACCTAGACGCAGCACAAGGAATGAAAACGAATACAGGGGTCTCAAAATGTGACACTTAAAAACTTAATTGACACTCCTATGCGAGACGCTGAAAAAACAGCGAGACAGGGTGCAATGGGCAAAGACGTCCATCTAGTACACGTTTACATAGAAAACCAATTTATAAAACAGTGCAGACAGATGCAAAGGAGCGTTCAATGCGAACGCCCCAACTACAACCAAATAGCTGCAGGCTGGAAACCTCCAAATGGGGGCAGAATCTCCAAAGGGGGGTGGGGTTACTCCAAAAGAGGGGGTTACTTCCACTCACGGTTAAGTTTATGGAAATGGTAAGGTTAGGGGCTCCCTATACCTTCAGTGGCGATTTGGAGCTCACACCCCATTTTGGAGCAATTCCTGCAGCTATACCCCTCTCACTACAACAGCAGGGGGGGATGCTGCTGGCTGAAGTTTTCATTCGGTCCCTAATTACCACACCCTCCACAGTTTTAGTACGTTTTAGCACAATATGAGGACTTTTCAGGTGGTCTCTTACCCACCGTTGGCACAATTTCCAATATATATTAAGGTTAAATTAACAATCTTGAATGATTTCGCCGTGACGTCATTGGACCTGCTTAAATATGCTATTTTACAGGATGGGTGGCAACCCTTGTTATAAAGCATAACACACACAGAGTTTCTGCTGCAGAACTGAATTGCAGCTCTATACAGAAAATACATTTATTTCTGGGTTACTTGAATATTGCCTTTATTAATGGCTTTAATTTCTAAAATGGTTTTTGGAAGGGGATATTGAGAATTATTACAAATTTTATCATTGCGAAATAAAATTTACCTTCTGAAAGCGGACCACATTTACATTCAAATGATAATCTACACAGAACAGAACCCAAACCCCAAACTAGCTATAAAATAAGATACTTAAATCATTGGTATTCAGACAGATTTACTAAAAAGAAAGTGCTGTTGTGTGCCTGTTAATGCAAGTGGAATTTAACAAGCCTGACAGATCCTTTTCCAAACAACGGATGAGTAGCTCACTCCAGTATTTTATGTTGCATCACAAAAGGCTATATTGCAAAAGATTACGTTGACAATAAGGTTTATAGTCCATTTTTATGTATTTTCTGCTGAGTGCACTACGTGCAGCTAAAAAATAGGCTCATTGCCAAAACTCTACTCGTACCTACGCTTATACTACGCAGCACCATGCTGCTTGTGCTTGTTAATATAGGCGCAGGAATGAATACATGTTGTTTATGTGAAACAGGCCTTGAGGCTACCGGTGTTGTGCTGAAATTTGACTTCCCGCCAGATTTTGACTCCTCGCTACCTGATTGGTCATTGTCCCTAAAGCCTATCCTTACACCCACCCCTAACCTTAACCATAGTAGGGAGTCATTGGTCCCTATCCCTAGAGCCCACCCCTAAACATAAGGATACTAGGGAATCAAATTTCAGCACGACACCGGCCTAACTCAGAGCAGTCAACAAAAGGTGAGATATTGTTAATAATGTGTTCTTAACGCTTGAATGGCTCAGATGTATTGCGCGGGAATTGACTCTGTATTGATCAGTGGACATGGAGAAAGCTTTAAGCCACTGCCTGTGTGAATGTAGAACTCCAGCTGGTCTCCATACAGATGACCCTTGGGGATAATTTGGAGTTATGGCCTTCATTACTGTGCAGTGACTGGACACAGATACAGGCCCCTAAAGCACAGAGTCACCTTAGCAATAGCTGTTTTTTTTTTTTTTTTTTTTTTGCCGAGTCAACAACAATGATGCAGCTTTTATGGATTGGCAAGGTGAAGATGTGAACACATTTTCCAAAGGATTTACTAAACTGCCAAATCACTTACACGACTCATCGTCCATCTAGAACATCTTAGCTTCCTCGTCATTGACTGGTTGTTATAAAAACCTGCAGAGAGCAAAACTGCTTGCTCTTTCATAGCTCAGGACACTTAATAATTAGAGTTCTCAGTTTTGCTTAATTGAAGTACCAGTAACTAAGCTGATACTTCATGTTGCTGAGATGATTCTCCTAAAATTCCTTAGGATAAATAAAAACAAACAAGACATTTTTGACATGTAACTGTACAGTAAGAATATAAATCAATAAAAGAAATATGGACATCTTAGCTACAATAATCTGGCCTCAGGAGAGATGAGAAATGTACAAATTCATATTGAAATCTTTTTATTGTAGTATCTTGGAAATCTGAGCACAGTTTAAAATATTGTTGAGATTCTGAAACAATGGAGGAGACACATGAGATTATTGGGGTCTTTTTCTCTGAAAATCAGGATACTTAGGCAAAATGACCTCATCTCATTGGTGTCTTGGAGAAAATTGTTATTTGTGATTTTTCTTTCTAACGATTGGAGATAGAGTGCATACAGCAGAAGGCTGAGTACTAAACCTTTTACTGTCAAAAAAAAAAAAAAAAAAACCCAAGGGAGTGATGTGTGCTGTTCAATCACAACACCAGTCGCACAAGTCATATCTGCTTTGATATAATAATCATAAGAAAATAGAATCCCCTATGTGCCCGGCTGGTTGAAACAAACACAGAGAGCGACAGAATCACTTGGTAGATAAGTCATATCAACCATGACATCAGGTATTAGAGCTGGAGTACTCAAAGGACACAGGATGCGAAGCGTAATCCAAAGGGTGTTTGTGATTCACGACACATAGGAAAGAAAAATCAAAAGTGAGATCTTTTTAATATCCATTTCTCCTCGACAGCAATGAGATTAAACTAAGTGCAAACTTTCTCCAGAGAAAAAGACTAGTAATCATTTAGATGAGAGTTCAACAATCAGTATGTTTACATGTGCAGTTATAATCAAGCTACAGCAGGGTTTTGCATAGTTGAGATACAGTCTTCATCTATCAGTCTAAGTATACTTGACACAATGCGTAATCGAATATGCGAAGGAAGGACTTAAGCTGAGAAAGTGTTAAATACACATTGCTTGTCACCTCTGTCACCTCTGTCTTTCGGTGCAAGTGAACAACGAAAGTTTTTTATATTAGTGAAAGTTGGTGTACAGATGTAACAACGTTAAAGAGGGTGTGCTGTCCTAATTTGGAAGTGCTCTTTATTAACTGTAAGCCTTTCTACTCGCCGTGGGAGTTTTCCTCGTTTATTCTGGTGAGTGTGTATATCATACCAAACGCATGTTTGAACACAGTGCTGCAACAGACATGGAACAACAATACCCGGACTCAGTTATTATTATTCTTGGGGATTTTAACAAAGCAAATCTCACACGTGAACTGCCCAAATACAAACAGCACATCACATGCCCCACCAGAGACAGGAACATACTGGATCACTGTTACACAACAATAAAGGATGCATATCGCTCTGTCCCTAGAGCAGCTTTGGGACTCTCTGATCACTGTCTGGTTCATCTTCTTCCAACCTACAAGGAGAAATTAAAATCAACTAAGCCAGTAGTAAGGACTGTAAAGAGATGCACCAATGAAGCAGAGCGGGAACTACAGGCCTGTTGGATATGCGGATTTGAGTGTTTTTGAGGCTGCAGCCACAGACCTGGACGAGCACACAGATACTGTTACATCATATATCAGTTTCTGTGAGGATATGTGCATTCCTACTAGGACTTATTTAAAGTTCAACAATGACAAACTGTGGTTTACAGCAGAGCTCAGGCAGCTTCGTCAGGCCAAAGAGAATGCTTACAGGGGTGGGGATAAAGTCTTGCACAATCAGGCCAGGAACACACTGAACAGGGAACTCAGAGTGGCTAAAAGAAGATACTCTGAGAAGCTGAAAAGCAAGTTTTCAGCTAACGACCCTACATCAGTGTGGAGTGGCATGAAACAACTGACAAATTACAGGACTCCTACTCCCAACCCTGTAGGGAACCAACAACTGGCTGACAACCTGAATGTGTTCTACTGCAGATTTGAAAGGCCCAATCTCACACCCCACACCCACTCTGACATTCACTTCACACAAACACCAACACCTCCTGCAACCCCCCTCCTCCCACTTCCTGCTACTCAACCTGCACTTAAGATCTGTGAAGATGATGTGAGCTGCGTCTTTCGGAAACAAAAGACGAGGAAGTCTTCAGGCCCAGATGGCATCTCACCAGCGTGTCTTCGATCCTGTGCTAACCAGCTGGCCCCCATCTTCACACAGATCTTCAATAGATCACTGGAGCAGTGTGAAGTCCCATGCTGCTTCAAACGCTCAATCATTATTCCTGTCCCAAAGAAACCAAAAATCACAGGACTTAATGACTACAGACCTGTCGCCCTGACGTCTGTTGTCATGAAATCATTTGAGAGACTGGTGTTGGCCCACCTGAAGAACATCACTGGACCCTTTCTGGATCCCCTTCAATTTGCTTATCGAGCAAACAGGTCTGTGGATGATGCAGTCAACATAGGATTGCATCATATCCTGCAACATCTGGACAGACCAGGGACATATGCAAGGATCCTTTTTGTGGACTTCAGTTAAGCTTTCAACACCATCATCACAGCTATACTCCAGAATAAATTACACCAACTCTCTGTTCCCATGTCTATCTGTCAGTGGATTACCAGCTTTCTGACGGACAGGCAGCAGCTTGTGAGACAGGGGAAACTCACTTCTAGCATCTGTACAATCAGCACTGGTGCCCCCCAGGGATGTGTGCTCTTCCCACTACTCTTCTCCCTCTACACCAACAACTACATCGCCAAGGACCCCTCTGTCAAGCTCCTGAAGTTTGCAGATGACACCACTGTCATCGGCCTCATCCGAGATGATGATGAGTCTGCATACAGAAGGGAGGTTAAACAGCTGGCTGTCTGGTGCAGTCAAAACAACCTTGAGCTGAACATGCTCAGAACGGTGGAGATCATTGTGGACTTTAGGAGGAACACCCCAACACTGACCCCCCTCACCATTCTAAACAGCACTGTGGCAGCAGTGGAGTCATTCAGGTTCCTGGGCACTACCATCTCACAGGACCTGAAGTGGGAGACCCACATTCACTCCATTGTGAAAAAGGCCCAGCAGAGGTTGTACTTCCTTTGCCAGCTGAGGAAATTCAACCTGCCACAGGTGCTGCTGATACAGTTTTACTCAGCAGTCATTGAGTCTGTCCTCTGCACTTCCATAACTGTCTGGTTTGGTTCAGCTTTGAAATCAGACATCAGAAGACTACAAAGGACAGTTTGGACTGCTGAGAGGATTATCGGTTGCCCCCTGCCCCCCCTTCTAGAACTATACACTTCCAGAGTGAGGAAAAAGGCTGGAAAAATCACTCTGGACCCCTCCCACCTTGCCCACTACCTTTTTGAACTGTTGCCTTCTGGCCGATGCTTCAGAGCTCTGAGCACCAGAACCGTCAGGCACAGGAACAGTTTTTTCCCTCAGGCTATCCATCTCATGAATACTTAAATTGCCCCATTGAGCAATAACTATGTACAATACACAGTTTAGTCTTTCTTATATTTATCCAACCATTTCATTCCTCTGAGAAAAAAAAAAAAAAAAAAAACATTTGCAATGTACATAACAGATTTGTATTTACACTGTACATAACAGATTGTATTAGATTTGCACTACCCATGTGTATGTGTGTATGTGTGTGTCTGTACGTATGTGTGTAATTAGTTTTATTTATTTTTTTTTATTATTATCTATGTCTTGCTGCTGTTTTTGTATTGTTGTACACTGGAAGCTCCTGTCACCAAGACAAATTCCTTGTATATGTAAGCATACTTGGCAATAAAGCTGATTCTGATTCTGATTCTAACAGCAGCAGGTGCCAATGGCACCAGAACGTAAGATGCCATAACGACAAATATATGGCACATCTGGTAGTGACTGACACATGCCATTGTATTTTGAGATACTACATGGGTGACACTTGTGGAGTCGGCAGCTTAGACATGCTATTTCGTTAGGGAAAAAAAGGTAAGTGGCTTGTTTGATATCACATGTGTGTGTGTTTGTGCGATGCGATGCTCGATGTTGGTACTTTCTAATGGTTTATGGAATTTACGTCTGAAACCAAACATACCTCTGTACTGCATGGCTCTACAAACTGAAAGAACATACAGATCCATTATCTGTAAAACTAATAACTTAATGGTTTCAACCTTAAATAATTAAACTTAATTCACTTTAAAACATTCACAGTCTCTTCACATTCACTGCTTTGTAAGTGTAGAAAGAAGGTTATGGATGTGAAAGGTTTTAGTGAAATTTCAACATATAAATGAGGTCTTTGAGTTATGTTTGTTTTTTTACAGAGATTTTTATCTATGAGGACATGCTGTGATCTATGAGACCCAGAAAGTGGCCTTCCTCACACCATCAGCTGTGATGTCAACATTCAAGACTTCTTCTAGAAGCAAGTTTTTCCAGTGCTGTTCAAAATACTGTATTAGGGTTGCTGTCATGTGCATTGTATGTATTTTTTATTTATCTGTATTTTATAGGGTACCACTGCGAGCCCTCTGCTGACATGGACATTATGGCATTTTGTTTTCCTCTTGTATAGAATACTTCATTTTTATGTTGTGTTCTTGGTTTAGACACTGCTCGCAGTTAGTTAGAGGTGAAAGGTACAGTTCTGTGTTTGGAAATGCACTAATGTCTCCCTGCAACAATGTCTACCTTGTATGTCCATTGCATGTTTTTGAAACAGTATACATAGAACTGAGTATTTATGGACTCATTCTCTCTTAAGCAACTGACAAAGGCGCACACATAACATCTATGTGTGTGTGAACAGGTAAAGGCACAGATTACATCTCCATGTGTGAAGACACATAATCTCTCTTTGTGATCTGATGAAGATAAACAAACGCATGTGTCCCAAACTTCATCTCCCACTTCTGGGCAAAACTAAGGTTGCTGGTATTAGGGAGGCCAGCAGAGGGTGCTCACCCTGTGGTTTGTGTGGGTCCTGATGCCCCAGTATGATGATGGGGACACTATACTGTAAAAAGGCACCATCCTCCAGATGAGGTGGTAAACCGAGGTCCTGACTCTCTGTCCTTAAAAATCCCAGGGCACTTCTTGTAGAGAGTAGGGGTGTACCCCGGTGTCCTGGCCAAATTCCCCCCATTGGCCCTTATCTATCATGGCCTCCTAATAATACTCATCCCTGAATTGGCTACATCACTCTACTCTCCCCTCGATCAATTGCTAGTGTGTGGTGAGTGTACTGGTGCACTATGGTGGCCGTCGCATCATCCAGGTGGATGCTGCACACTGGGGGTGGTTGAGGAGATTCCCCCTGTACTATGTAAAGTGGTTTGAGTGCCTAGAAATGTGCTATATAAATGTAAGGAATTATTATTATTATTATTATTATTATTATCGTACTTTCTTATGGTATTTTTGTGTGAAACAGGATATTCAATGAGAAAATGTAGGGCAGGATTTTATCCATTTGTGAATTGATTGATTGGTGAATTGATGATCTCTACTTGACAGGTTGTTGGAGGGGAGGGGTTAAATAATGAGGGTGAGATGATGTCAGAAGGAAAGTCGTTTCAGAGATGGGGCAAGATATTGTTTTTTGATGGAATATTATGTATAATATTTTCTCTCTCTCTCTTTGGAATAGCATGCACAGATGAATACTTCGTAATAAGTTAATAATAATAAGCAAATAGGATAATTTTGGTTTCATGTTGACAAATAAAACATGAAAACCAAGAACTTAATTAAGTTTCCTAAACTGTGAAAAAGCAAAAAGCAGGGACCTGAAAAACATCCTAATTTGTCTCTATAGACCAGCTTCAAAATGTTTTTAGATTAGTTTGCGGTTAAAAATGAACATTTGTTGGAAAATGAAAGCTTAGGTGTTTGGGAGGGGTCTTTCTCATCCAGAGATGGAGCACAGTGAATGAGGGTGCCATTAAGCAAACTTAAAAAGGCAGAAAATCCATTAGAATCACTTGGAGAAAAGGACTAATCAATACTAAGAGAGAAGGAAACAATGAAAGATGGTAATTGTTTGTTTGGTAGGTGCAAGTACTTTTACTTAGGGTACTACATCAACGTGTTTATGAAAGCTTTTAATGTGGATTCCACACTGAGCACTAAACAGATCTAGTCAGAGGAACAAGAGCAAAATATGTGTGCATTCTAAAAGTAAAAGTGAAAGTGGATATTTATAGCAAAAAAGGATTGAAATATTGATCAGTTTGTCATCCAAAGTGATTGCAAAGCTTCAGAAAACATATATTAAACCACTGGAGATCTTTTGCACAAAAGATCAAAAGGTCTTGCATCCATTTAAGCACACAAGATAAGCACATTCTCTTAATTTAAAATGATGCTGGATAAATGCAAAATACAAGCATTTTCACAAGAGGTCTCAGACTTCTGAACCCCAATGTAACTTTTATAAGGATTTTGTCCAATGTAAAACACAGAACAGAAATGTTCAGTATGGCAGAGGAAAAACGCATTATATTTTTGATTATACAGTATTTGGCTATTACACAAGGCCCTTGTTTCCTTCCTTCCTCAGTAACAACACAACCCCTTCTCCCCTGTAGCTACACAGAATAAACACACACACACACACACACACACACACACACATATACAGTACACTCAATTTAAAAAATATCTTCTGCGATTGTCACAACAATGTTTTCCCTGCTGTTCCTATTGGTCACCAGTAAATGCAGTTAAAGCAGCAATTACTTTAAGCATTCATTTACTGCATTCCTGTGTAAATAATGTTTTTTTTTTTTTTGTTTTTGTATAAACTGCCTTTGAGAGACAAAATGAATCAAGATGGAAAGTACTTGAGGGTGTAGTGATAGTGGATTATTCTGCACCATTATCAAGTTTGGGACTTGCACCAGCAGTTCATTTACAAATGCAATCATTTTTGATTATACAGAACAAGGCTTTAATAGATATAAAACGATTATGGGAGTTCAGTCCTTTAAAAGACTTTAAGTCAATTAAACATCTGTACACTACAAAAGAATACTGCTCTTCATTAACTTTTCTATTCCCGTGGCTGCACACAGAGTTGTCTGACAGTGTAATAAGGACAATTCACATGCTGTGGAGCAAAAGAGATATTGCCCTTAGACTTTAAAATACATCTCTTGCATTTTATTTCAAAGGATGACAGTTAAAAAAATTAAAATTTAACATCTTTTCCTCATTTTCCTTTGACAGAATAATGTCTTTCACAGCCATAAACTTCTAAGCATTGTACAAAAAGAAGTACATGGTGATTCAAAGTATTTTTTTCCTATTCAAACTTTCTCAGCATAAAGTTGACTAAACCATAAAAGTGTACCAATCTATTTAGTCCAGTGAATGTTTCTAACAGAAGGCTTATTTTGGAAAGTAAATTTCTGTTTAGGCACATACACTCACTAAGCACTTTATTAGGAACACCTGTACACCTAATATTCATGCGATTATCTATTCAACCAATCATGTAGCAGCAGTGCACTGCATAAAATCATGCAGATACAGGTGAGGAGCTTCAGTTTATGTTCACATCAACCATCAGAATGGGGAAAAATGTGATCTTTGTGACTGACCGTGCCAGATGGACTGGTTTAAGTATTTCTGTAACTGCTGATCTCCTGGGATTTTCACGCACTACAGTCCCTAGAGTTTTCTCAAAATGGTGCCAAAAACAAAAAAACATCCAGTGACTGGCAGTTCTGTGGACAGAAATGCCTTGTTGATGAGAGAGGTCAACAGAGAATGTCCAGACTGGTTTGAACTGACAAAGTCTACAGTAACTCAGATAACCTCTCTGTACAATCGTAGTGAGTAAAATAACATCTCAGAATGCACGACATATCGAACCTTGAGGCGAATGAGCAACATCAGCAGAAGACCACGTCGGGCACTTTATTAGGACCATAGTGTTTGTAATAAAGTGCTCAGTGAGTGTACTTCATAATCTAGCCAACGAAACAGATATTGAACATTTCCACTATTATTACCCAGGAAAAAAAGATACAGCTCATTTAACAAACGTCGATTTTCCACATGTTGTCACAATGTATAGGGTAAGTTGCCACAAATGGAACCTATTGACTGATTTGAGAAGAACAGCCTTTGTTTTAAATGTGAAAAAACTGTCTAAAGCAACAACAACAGCAACAACAAAAAGCCATTTTCCACAACATAAAGGTTTTTAAAATGTATTTTGGCTATTTAAGGGCTTTTCAGCTAAAATAAAACAGTAAAACAATTATAACACGTGACAACTTCTTCCTCAACCTTTCGGTTAAAATTTAACCTGATTATATACTCACCCTTTTGTATATCCATGTGTTTTTTGTGTTTGTTTACCCAACAGCCATTAAAAAAATATAATGATATTGGAATATTATTTGGAAGCCAGAATTCCCCCTCAAATTGTTTTATTTAATTATTTATTATTATTTTTTATTATTAAGTAGAACCGAGGAGAATGGCATTTTATGAATGAGCAATTAATTATGTCTGTGGGGTTCATGGTTATGTATTTCACGGCTGGACTTTTAGAACAGCTAAATAACTGGCAGTGGTGGCTCAGTGATTAAGGCTCTGGGTTACTCATCAGAAGGTCAGGGGTTCAAGCCCCAGCACTGCCAAGATACCACTGTTGGGCCCTTGACCCTATCTGCTCCAGGGGTGCCATATCATGGCTGACCCTGCACTCTGACCCCAGCTTAGCTGGGATATGTGGAAAAAAAAGAATTTCACTGTATATGTGTGATAAATAAAATTATTATTTATTTAATTATTATTGCTGAGTTCCTACCATAGGATGAATGTACATTAAGTGAAGTATACTGTAGGCCTAATATTTCCAGGCAAAAAAAGCCATTTTCTTTTTAATCAGCTCTGAAATGTTATTTTCAAGGTCGCTTTGCTCAGTTAACATTTTCAAGACTCTGATTCTTCCCAAAAGTTCAAAATATTCAAACTGATATGAACCCCGAATCATTAAAAAAACCGAATAATTCACAATAAATGGATCTCTTTCTTGGATATTTGTGGATTGACATTGAATCTTGAGTTTAAATACACCAAGATCAGAGTTCTGACAGCACGATTATCAAACACCTTTCAAAAGAGAGCTAGCAAAAAACATCAATCTCATCTCAATATTCTCATTATCGCAGTTTTTGACACTCATTTCCTGGCATCCTACGATAAAATCAGGAGATATTTTGTGGCAAGAAATTGCACCATGCTGAGATTTCTGAAGGGGAATGTTAATCAAAGCAAATATCAAGATTTTGCGCCCTGATAATGGTTTATAGCACTACTTTATCACCTCCCCTGGTCCTTTGTTCATCTAGCAAACAGTAACTCTGATAAAATCTAACTCTCAAACACTGAGAGAGGCAGAAACTGTAATTAAATATCCAGCCTTAATCCTTGAGGAATGGAGACGCTATAAATAGTGCTAATTTAGAAACAGTGGAAGACTTTTGCCGTTTGCTGTATTTGGTTCAGAGGAAGCCAACAACATGGCAGGGATGTTCTCGTTGCAATAAATGGAAATCCCCTGGGCTTGAGTGCTTTTCCTGTGGTCACAGAACATGCAAGCATCAGGGTTTATTGAAGCTCAGTTTTGTTATATCTTTCGCTGCAATTACAGTTGCATTTAGAGACAGGAGATTTGGTTTTTGTGGCTAAATGGAACAATACACACCCTGGGTGGGGTCACAAAATTTCCTGCTGTCCTCAAATATCATTACAATCAGCACAACCTGAGAGCAAACCTTACAATTATGGAATGGACTGCTGTAAGCTTCTTCAAACTGTATTTTGATGCAGAAACCAATTATCTTTCAGCATTCTGAGAGAGAATACATACTTCTAAGAAAGACAGCATATTACAGCTGCATAAATGTTTTAACTGGCCCTTGAATTTTTCCCAGATATGGCCGTTTGATATTAAAGTCATAACCACAGGAGTATTAAGCATATATCCTGCAATCCATTTAGAGTAAGCCTCTTGTTGGTCTATGTATGAGAAACTCTACACTTCAATTTTTCCTTTGAAGCAGAAGTGTGTAAATTCTGGACCACTAGCTTCACCGAACCAATAGCAAAAAAATCTATAAGACTGTCTGCATGGGCTTAACTTTGTTTTAAAAAGTGGTTTTATTTATTTATTTTATATTAATTCTGTAATGCACAGATAATTTCAAATAATCTTATACTGTTTTGATAAATAATCATGCTTGATGGCCAATTGAAGCGCTTCAATAAATATTTCACATAACTGATATGAAAACTTTATCACTATACATGCAACTATTGGTCATGGGATTTTGATAGTCTGTGGACAAATACATGGATCAACAATTGCTTACATACTGTGACTGATTGATCTTGTTGCAAAGTTTTCCTGGTTGTGATCTGCTCTAGTATAACTTTTTATTTTAATGAACCAAGATCTATACGTCAGTGGGTGTGGTGTATACACTCACTGAGCAATTTATTAGGAACACCTGTACTCTTACTTATTCATGTGATTATCTAATCAGCCAATTGTGTGGCAGCTGTGCAATGCATAAAATCATGCAGATACAGGCCAGGAGCTTCAGTTAATGTTCACATCAACTATCAGAATGGGGAAAAAATGTGATCTCAGTGATTTTGACCGTAGCATGATTATTGCTGCCAGACAGGCTGGTTTGAGTATTTCTGTAACTGCAGATCTCCTGGGATATTTACACACAACAGTCTCTAGAATTTACTCAGAGAGAAAAAAAAAAAAGTGTGAGCGGCAGTTCTGCGTGGGAAATGCATTGTTGATGAGAGAGGTCAGCAGAGAATGGCCAGACTGGTTCAAGGTGACAGAAAGTCTACAGTAACTCAGATATTTCTCTGTACTATTGTAGTGAGCAGAATAGCATCTCAGAATGCACAACATGTCGAACCTTGAAGCGGATGGGCTTCAACAGTAGAAGACCACGTCAGGCACTTTATTAGGACTATACTGTTCCTAATAAAGTGTTCAGTGAGTGTATTATGAATTTGACACATTTGTACTGTGGAACAGCAGTGCGAGTAGAGCACACATCTGTGTGCACGAGAGAACATTGCCGCTGTCACCTGTCACCGAATGTCACTTATAACAGCCACAACCAGCGCTCATCATAATATTCAAAATAACACATTCCAGTGCTGGATTGCCACTTATAATGCACACAAATGAAATAGAAACTCCTGCTCAAGAACTGGCAATGTTTCTTCTGCATTAGACACTTATCTGATGAAAGCTATTTCAAAATATGGAAATGATGCAATAAAAGTGAATGGAGATTGAGACTAACATACTGCCTAACATTTATTTTGTGTTCCACTGAAGATAGAAAGTCATACGGAACAACATGAGGGTGAGTAAATGATGAGAGAATTTTCATTTTTGTATGAACTTTAAGTCAAGTCATTTTTATTTGTATCTCACTTTCCAACTAAACAATACCCCTAATTTTCTGCCATTTTGCATTAGATGAGAGAGATTGGCATCCCTAACATTAGTGATAGGAGAATTATTGAAGAATAATTTATGAAGTGCACCCCTTGTGTCACATAAAAATTAAATCACAGACAATTAGTTGTCATCTGCGCATATGCCTCAACTAGATTCACCCTCAAAATTTGGTGAACATTTAAGTGAGTCACGTCTGTTATAGAATGTGGTTACAAAGGATCTCTTTCGAAATCAAACTACCATCAGTCAATAAAATAATAATAATAATGATAATAATAAAATAATAATAATATGTATTTAATTTTTTTATAAAAATGAATAATAATTAACAATTATAAATATCATTATTTGCTGAGAAAGCCCTCCTCATAAATATAATTCAATATAATAATATATATAACTATTTTGATTATTATTTATTTCATTAACTATTTAGGGGCATTTATTATATGTAATATATATTGAATTTAAAATAAATATAAATATATATACAATTTAGATAATTCAAAGACATTACATTATTTTGGCGGACGAATAAATCATTGATAAGACTATTCAACAAGCTTTAAAAGTCAATATATTGTTTGCGACTACAGTAAATGGGTGTCCCGTTCCATTTTGCGCTGTACGCGCTGGCACTACTACCGCCAACAACACAAATAAACGGTTTAGAACGTTTGTCGACACGTCCAGTGTAAACAGCTTAAAGACATGCATCGCATCAACGGACGCGCCCGGTGTTGATAAAGGGTGTTTCTCAATTCTAAGAACACAGAGAACAGACTTGTGTTCTTATGAAGACCAGTCTTGCCAAGTTACATTGGAAGAACAAACTCGGAAAGACAGTAGGACATAGTACACATCTATTGCGAGCTTTGAGATGTGCTGCCATCTTCCTGTCACGCAATTAACCATCACAGCACATTTGAAACCAGTGAGAGAACTACTGGCATTATCGCACCAGTGACAGCATTAACATCGTCACACCAGTGAGGTTTTGCAAGACTAGTGACATGTTAAAAGAATAAAGTCTATAAACACTCGTTTTCTCCATGTTTATTACTGTACTGTGTTGACGGAGTATAACAACTCTCACGATCCGTCAGACTTTCATGAGTTTACAGCGGGAAAGTCTTGAGGGAAAAAAAAAAAACGAAAAATGTCCTTCGTCTGCCACCGCTGTACCGAGTTCTTGCCCAAAAGTCACCATCCGATGCATCTTCGATTTCAAGGACACATCCAGGGTTGGGAGGATTACTTTTGAAATGTATTCACTACAGATTACAGAATACATGCTGTAAAATATAATTTGTAACATATTTCGTTAGATTACTCAAGGTCAGTAACGTATTCTAAATACTTTGGATTACTTCTTCAGCACTGGTAGATTTTTTCACTTGATTTGACTATAAAAACTCTGCCAGTACAGTAAGACAAAATACACACGTTAAAAACACATTCTCTGAAAAACCTAAATATATTATGCAGTGTTGCTTCTAAAACAGGATAAATCAAACTGATCTTGTTTTAAGGATTTTCAGATATTTTTACAGGAAAACAATACAAAAAATATCATCAAGAATATGATTTTTGCCCTAATATCAAAGGTCTTACTAGAAAATAAGAAATTATGATCTAATGTGAATTTTCTTGATAAAAAAAATATGATCGTGTCTGGTAACGTGCATGTAAAATGGCTAGAAATAGTATTTTAGCTTAGCGTAAAGCTGACAATTTACACAAGGTTTATTTCGATTTCTTCTGCTCCAAACTTACTTCAAACTTACTTCTCTGTCTGCTCATATGAATGTAACGCATCATAAGAAAGTGTTTCACCGCTGTTCAAATGCACTTTGGATCGCATCATTTATATGTATAAATGTTTTCCATCTGAAAGGACTAAATATTAAATGAAACAAATGACAATAAAATGCAAAGTAATCTCTTCAGTAATCAAAATACTTTTCAAATGTAACTGTATTCTATTTACCAATGATTTAATTTGTAACTGTAGTGGAATACAGTTACTAATATTTTGTATTTTAAATACGTATTCCCATTACATATATTCCATTACTCCCCAACCCTGGACACATCTGTGTAATTTCCAGCGTTCTCGCTACTTGCGTTCTTGAGGATTGGAATCAAACTTTGGCAGTGGATGATGACGCAGAATGAGTCCACGAGAACGCAAGAACACAAAAGAATGCACATTGAGAAACAGCCAAGGTGTTGCTGTGGTTTCTTTGCATTTCACTGGTTTTGAGCGTCCCGTGCATAAACGCTGTTTTTAGAACGCTGTGTCAAGTTAAATGCAGAAACGTTGAAAAATCTCGAGACCCCTGAATTCGGAATTGTGCTTAATATATTAAATCGACAGCCTTAAACCTAACAGAACCGTATTTATCACCCCAAAATAGTGGCAGCCATATTCTACTACTATGTGAATGCAGCCTTTAAGAGTCCCTCCTGTAAGTAAATAAGGTTGTCAATCCCAAACACTGACTCTGGTGATAACCCTGAGGAACAGAAAAACACAAAATACTTATGACAAATGAGGGCGATATCTTTGAGACAGTTGAAAAAAATACTTTACATGGTCACCACTGCTCCTCACTCAGTGCTAACACAGCATGTCTGGAGTGTGTTCACTCTAATTACATGCAATCCACAATATTCCGCAAGCAAATTAGTTGTATTAAGTCCAACAAACTCAGAAATAACAGTGATGTCTACACAAATATCCATGTTCAACAATGTTTAACTGATCTTAAATATAGTGTTTTCTTAGTTCAGAAAATTGAGTGTTTGGAACAAGATATTTCTTGTTAAACAGAGTTCCATTTCCACTAAAGGTCATGTGGCAGTCTCACCAGAATACCAATTAGTTGGGCTAACTTATGAAGCAGTGTTGGTGATCACCACTAAAACATTCGAAGAGTTAAGTCAATTTAAAAAGTTTTTGCAACTATTTCTGTTCTGAGGAGTGTAAATAGTTCTATTTTCTTGTTCGACATGCATGGTAATTTAAGTTTGTTTTATTTTTATAAGTTTACATATTTATTTCTATTTTCTTCCCAATACATTTCTCTTAAGCCCTTACAGATCGGGCAACATCATGGATATTCATCACAAAATAGCACCGGTTAATTCTAACGCACTTTACACACAGGAAAGTATATGGGCATTTAACCCTTTACACGGTTGCTATGCCAACAAATAACCTGAAACTGAAACTTTGTAGCTGGAATGTAAGGGGTGTTCAAAATCCTATTAAGAGGAAAAAGATCCTGAATTATCTAAAAAAGGAACAAGTTCATATTGCATTTTTGCAAGAGACACACTTGACAGCCAATGAACATGCCAAGCTAAAGCATGACTGGGTCGGGCAAGTGTTTTGTTCGTTGTTCACTAGCAAGAGTAGAGAAGTGTTCATTCTCATTCATAAACATATACCTCTCTCAAATGTAAGTGTTCAGTCTGACAGATCTGGATGGTTTGTGCTACTTAAAGGGGAGTTATGCAGAGAACTTATTACTTTAATGAATGTGTATATACCCCCCCTTCATTCTAATGATTTTATCACACACATTTTTTCAAAATTTGCTGAATGGCAGTGTGAGCACAGCGTAATTGCTGATGACTTAAACTGTATACTCTCACCTGAGCTAGATAAATCCATCTCATCAAAGGACAGGAGATCTAGAGATTGTCAATATTATCATATCTGATCGCATCATTTATATGTATAAATGTTTTCCATCTGAAAGGACTAAATATTAAATGAAACAAATGACAATAAAATGCAAAGCAATCTCTTCAGTAATCAAAATACTTTTTGAATGTAACTGTATTCTATTTACCAATTATTTAAATTGTAACTGTAGTGGAATACAATTACTAATATTTAGTATTTTAAATATGTAATCCCGTTACATGTATTCCGTTACTCCCCATCCCTGCCTATGTATCGAACCAGAAAAAGGAGCAGATCAAAGAAGGCTCGAATTGAAGCTTCATGATCTCCAAGTGAGATACAACACTCTCCCCTCTGATGGATTATTTAATTATGATGGAAATTAAAACTATACAAACCTCTCTTGAGGCTATTCACACAAATAGAGTGGAGAAATCAGTATTTTTTGCAAAGCAGTGGATGTATGAATTCGCTAATAATCAAAATAAATATCTTGCCAACCTCTTACATCGTTGTTCCCATGCTCAAATCATCTCCACTCTTAAAGATGAAGATGAAATTTTATATCATGATAATGAAGCAATTAATAGAGTTTTCAGGACATTCTATAAGAAACTTTACATGTCCCAATTGGAGTCAAATTCAGGGGAAATGCTAGATATGTTTTTCGCCAATTTATCCATCCCAACAATATCTGAAGAACAGAGACAGGTTTTAACAGGCCAATCGAAATTAGTGAAACTCTTAATTGTATTAGAGGCTTTGCCAATGGGAATGCACCGGGGCCGGATGGCTTCAAGGCTGAATTAAAAAAAAAATTTAAAGACTCTCTGGTCACCTCTATGCATAATATGATGCAGTGCTCTTACGATTTTGGTGTTCTACTCAGTTCTATGTTAGAAGACAATATATGTGTTCTCCTAAAAAAGGGCAAACCTTCTGAGGAATGCGGATCTTACCACCCTAAATCTTTACTTAATGTGGATTTTAAAATACTAGCGAAAATTCTAGCCACTCAACTCGAGTCAAGTCGGTGCTTCAGTCGGGCTTTGTTAAAGGGAAATCTTCTGCTCATAACATTAGACGATTACTTAGTATCATTCACCATTCGGATTTCTACGCAAAAGGGGGTGAAGTAATCTCGCTCGATGCTGAGAAAGCATCCGATAAGGTCGAGTGGTCTTATCTATTTTCAGTGCTAGTCAAATTTAATTTGGGGAATACTATTGCTAATTGGGTCAAGATTTTATATACACTCCCAACTTCCAGTATAATTACAAATGGTGTCAGATCTTCTAAATTAATTTTGTCTTGGGGTACTAGACAAGGATGCCCACTGTCACCGTTATTGTTTGCATTGGCTATTGAGCCACTGGCGATCGCTATCAGAGAGGACCCCGACATTAAGGGAATCTGTCTAGGGAAAAAGATCCATAAAATCTCACTATACGCAGACGATGTTTTAATCTACCTAGATTCACCGCAGAGTTCAGTCACCAAATTAATAGACTGGATCTCCGATTTCGGTGTCTTCTCTGGTTATAAGATTAATTTCTCTATATCAGAGGCGATGCCCCTTGGTGATGTTTACTCCTCAGAATTCGCGGTCTCCTTACCATTGAAGTGGTCTCCTTCTGGGTTTACATATTAGGGTATAAAGATCTCACCTAAACTGGACCGCCTATACAAATTCAACTTCACTCCAATTATCAGATCTATTACTTCCAACCTAGATAGATGGTGCAGTCTACCGTTATCTCTGCTAGGACGTATCCACCTTGTCAAGATGAACATACTACCATGTTTGCAATACTTTTTTCAGATGCTCCCTATTTTTCTTACCAGCAGAACCCTAAGGCAACTGCGCGGTTCAATTATATATTTTACTTGGCGGAACAAAAAGCCCAGATTTAGATATAGTTTTCTCTCACTCCCTAGCAGACTTGGAGGGTTGGCAGCTCCTTCCTTTGAATTATATCAACTATCTGCTCAACTTCAGTTTATACTAGAATGGCAACTAGATGAACCTAACTCGACCTGGGACAGAGCAGAGATCTATCCCTTTACGCAATTTACTTTACATGTCACCCAAGAAACTGTTAGTTTTAATCAAAGATAACCTGATTCTTAATAATATGGTTAAAATGTAGAGGCTAGTCCGCAAAGCCGAGGATTATTCTAAACAACTTTTGTTATTAACACTTATACACAACAACCAAGATTTCCCTCCTGGGATGAACGAGGGGTTGGCACTTTGGAAAAGCCAAGGGATTTGTGTCATAGGAGATGTAATAGAAAATGGAAAGTTGATGACCTTTGAACAAGTTGCTACAAAATATAATATTGATAAGAAACACTTTCTTACATACCACCAAATACATAGCTTTGTGACCAAGAATCTTAAGATACATCCAGGCGGTTTTGGTTTGTCCCCGTTAGAGGAACAGCTAAACAAACTTTTATCTCCTCAGTCAGCACTTAGCTGCTTTTACAATATACTCATAAATTCTAACAAGGATAACTCAGATAAAGTTAGGGGACTATGAGGGAGTGATCTTGGGGAGGAAATCCATGTAGCAGACTGGAAAGCATTATGTAAGACGCCCTCCTATTTAGCAGACAACTCGGCCTGGGAAATGCAATTTAAGATAATGAACTGACTACATATCACTCCGGCACATAGACATAAAATGAACCCTAATTTATCCAGCCTTTGCAATAAATTTAAAAGCTCTGAGGGAACACTTATACACTGTTTTTGGGGGTGTTTTAAGGTCCAACGTTTTGGTCAGGTGTTTGCCAAGAATTAGGAAAAATATTCTCTTGCTCATTACAACTAGGGCCTAAGGTCTGCTTGTTGGGACTTACACAGGAACTCTCTCACGATTTTCAAGGTGTCCATCTCTTGCAAATGTTGTTACACTGTGCTCGCAAATGTATATTGCTGCAGTGGATTACGGATATAACCCCTTCAATAGATCAATGGATAAACATTGTTAAAGGGCTTATTCCTCATGAAGCATATTCCACAGCTCTAAAGGACAAACCCTTTAAATTTTATAGGACATGGGACCCCTTTCTTAAATACTTAGGTGTGGATGCGATACACATGTTATCCTTGGGAATCCAAAATCTAGCCTGGAGCGGACACATGGGTAAGGGTGGTCTGTCCCATTAAGTATGGTTTTACACCTTTATTTCCATGGATCCATATGTTTGTGCGATATATTATAGGTTGTTAATTGTTGGGGTTAAACGTTATTTTTTTTTACGATTTCTCTGATTTGTATGTATGCAGTCATTCATCTTGTCACCACCGTGTCATTCAGGCGCAAGGGATTATATGTATTGCTTTCAGACAAATTACTTCTCCAATTGTCATGCTCCGTAGCAGATGCAACAATATGAAGTTCATAGTGTTTAGCCTAACAGGGTTTCCACATTTATGACACATGAATTTTTTGGACCTTTCAATGACTTTAACAGATGTTCATGACTTGTGGTTAAGAATTATTCTGCCACAAATGGCTTCCTCAGGGATCAACCTGAGCACGCTCAAAAGCCTGTAATTTCTACCTTTAAGACCAAACTTAAAATTGTATATTCTCACAGTTTAAAATTTGAAATTTGACAAAACATTAGATAGTTCAATCAACTTTTAAAATAGAGTTTGTCTGAAAAATGGCAATTAGATTTTTTACCGTGTATGTGAATGCAGATGCCTCTAGCTACGTTAGCCTGATTTTGTACGTTGTTGCGTTCCAAAATGTCCATTTCCATATTTCAACACTCTCGATCCTACTGTGGGTCTCTGATTTGTTCAACACAAGTTATGTCTTGGGAACTGTATGTTTTCCCCTGTCTGACTAAAAACACATTCAAATGCAAGGCCGCTCAAATGAACAAGCATTAAACCTTGGAGAAGGTTTCAGTAGTTGTGTAATGAGAGTACAGGGATTTGCTATGACTCATCAATGTCTATCAAGTGTTTCAACAGTAAAGGATCAAGGTGTATCGTGATACACAATGTTAGCAAGCCACATATTGATCTTGGTCTGCTCTGCATGTACCTACTTGTTTTATGGGTCCTTGTGTAGTAGACTGTAACAGGTTATGTTCCTATAGTGGGCATCTTAATCCTTTGAGGATGTTTTGTTTAGTTATATCCAACCGCATTGTTTGGTCTTAGTATAGAGTAGAATTTAATTGATTCTATTCTTTAATAGAATTTAATAGAATTAAATTATATTTAATTGAATATAAGAGACGTGTTTAAGTGACAGCTCTAAATTTCTCAACAATTAGTGCTTACACTTTAGCTGTTTGTAAAAGCATTAGACGTTAGAAGGCAAAGTGGGTTGATTGAAGTTTAAACAGTCTATTACTCAGTCTATTAGGACTACTGCCATTGTTTAATTGTTAAAATTAAAGTGAATTGCTATGATGAAACAGTCTCACACTAGTATCCCTCTATTCACTGATACAGAAGGCCAAATTTGTGCATTGGTCTGAAGTCTTGGCCTGATACTGAGGTTCACGGAAGAGTCTGTGTCCATTTGCAATGACTAAATAGGCCAAATTTTATCAGTTGTGCATTGGTCTGAAGTCTTTGCCTGATCCTGAGGCTCACGGAACAGTCTGTGTACATTTGCAATGACTAATAGGCTCTGGTTTCCCTCCCACAACTCTCAACATGTCACACTGACATCTTTCAAAATATTACTGTGACCCAGTTTTGTGGTTGATTATTTAGTTCTGTGGAGAGATGAGGGTAAAACTACTCACCAGTCCACTCAGTCTGGTCAGGTTGTTGTAACCAAAATTGACGTGATAAGATTTCAGCAACAAGCACTGAATACAAAATTGCTGCACAACGCAGTACAATCACACCCAATCAGATCAAAACTGATGCTTAATCCTCCTATTCAATTATAGAAGGGCCACTTCCTTTACTGTTCATGGTCATTTTGGACTGGAATAATGATGTTCTGGCTGTGTTAGTCTCACCCATTTACTTCTCTGTGTGCGTATGCTTCACTGTGGGTGTGTTATGGTCTTACGGCCTCATTAATGTGTGTGTGTTCTGCAATTTGGCTGATTTATAGAATTTATTTGACAAAATGCAAAACAGTTGCTTTGTGTTATAGTGTCACCAGTTCAAATTTCTGTGTATGTGTGTGTGTGTCATTGTGAACAGTAAAGGTGTCATTTTTATTTTTTTACGACCACTTAGACTTATCGAATTAAGTTTTTTGTGTATGCGTGTGTTTAGATGTTCGTTTGATTTCGGTCAAAAATGACAGTATCGAAAGGTTAAAGAGCACCTATTATGGTTTTTCAAATATTACCTTTCATGTAGTGTGTTATACAGCTGTTTGTGAATGTAAAAAAGTCAGCAAAGTTTAAAAAATCAAAGTGCACGACAAATGGAGTTATTGACTCCCAAAATAAAGAACCAATTCTGAACACCTGAAATGAGTTGTTAGTAATTCCAGACGTACTTCCTGTACTAACCTACATAATTTGGTAACAAAAAACCCACCTCTGGTCTTCAATGGCTGCTCGCGAACAGCTTCGACCCACCCTCAAACACAACACTAAGCGGTAGACCAATCACAACAGACTGGGTCATCTGACCAATCAGAGCAGAGTAGGCTCTCTGAAAGGAGGAGTTTAGAATGAATCCTTTAAAATGGATCATTGAACGAGTCGTTTTTGACACTGGGAAAAAAATGGTAATGTTGCAATTTAAATTATGAGCAAATTAAAGTGTTTTTGACCTTGGATGCATGTAAATCTATTGTAAAATTAGGCATGTTTAAAAACCACAGTAGGAGCTCTTTAATGTGCAGTTATGAGGAGCAGGATTTTGTACCAATGAAAGTTCACAAGTACCAGGCGCAACACTGCAGAAAGAGAAAGCAAGCACAACAAAATGTCATGTCGCTTCTTGCTTGTCGCAGTCACAGCTGGTATGGACAACAATTGATAAACATGGATGAGATACCATCCATTTATTACTTGCTGCTTTATTGTGTCACGTCTGGTTAGTGTTTCATGAGGCACGGTCTAGCTGTTTTGAAATGCAAGAACGTATCCTGTGTGAGCAGCCCTGGCAGTAGAGGATTTTTCCCAGCTGTGTGTTGTGTTTTGGATGCTGCACTGCAAAAAATCATTTTCTTAAATGGTATTTTTGTCTTGTTTTCCAGCAAAAACATCTAAACATCCTTAAAACAAGATACATTTACATGAGAAGCACAATGACGGTTAATTTTAAGTCTTGTTTTAAGATAAATCTAACACAGTTTACTGAGGTTTTTGTGGCATTTGCCAATGGGGTATAATATATATATATATCAAAGGAAAAACAAGTTTATTTTTCTTACCACACTGGCAAATAGTTTGTTTCTTGTTCTAAGCATAAACCTCATAGAAATACTGTTAGATTTCTCTGTATTTTGCTTGTCAAGTAAATGTGTCATGTTTTAGGGATGTTTAGATATTTTTACTGGAAAACAAGACAAAAAATACTGAGAAAGAAGGGTGTCCCCATCCGCTTTAACATAAAGACCATGCTGGTCGACCAGCCTCACCAGCTGGTGTACAACATGGCAAATCTGGTCCACCAACTAGACCAGCACTAATCAGCAAGGAAATTCATGCTGTTCTAAGCTGTTATTTTCAATGGGGTTTTCAAAAAAACAACATGAATGCTCCGTGATGTAAGCTGTCTGGAGCTGATAAAGTTCACACAAATGTTTAAGTTCACAGTTTAACAGTTCTTGGCACTGAATACTACAGTGGGCTCTATATCTTTCAAACCCACTTTTAATGACATCATGATTCACCCACTGACTTCCTTGAAGATGCTGCTGCAGGAGCAATTCAGTCCAAGAGCATGTGAAATTTATTCTTAATAAACAAACACATACACACCACCCACTAAAGAACACTGCTGTATTGTGTAACAGGTTTTCTGTGAGAACACTGATCTAATTTTCACACAGAGCTGAAACTGGAACTATAAGTATGATAAATGAGCCTTCAACTGCTTTTAATAGCTCTTAGGCATAGAGAGCAATTCAGGGTTATGTTCACGAAGCTACAATCACTGGCGACAACAATGATCAACATGAATATAAAAAAGTGATAATGCATAGATGGGGTAAAACTGAAAAATAGCATATATAAGTGTGAGAAAAGTTGACCTCTCAGTTGATATACACTACCGGTCAAAAGTTTTGAAACACTTGACCGAAATGTTTCTCATGATCTTAAAAATCTTTTGATCTGAAGGCGTATGCTTAAATGTTTGAAATTAGTTTTGTAGACAAAAATATAATTGTGCCACCATATTAATTTATTTCATTATAAATCTAAAATGTAATTTAAATTTTTTGAAATAGATGACTTGGACCAAATAATAAAGAAAAGCAGCCAATAAGTGCCCAGCATAGATGGGAACTCCTTCAATACTGTTTAAAAAGCATCCCAGGGTGATACCTCAAGAAGTTGGTTGAGAAAATGTCAAGAGTACATGTCTGCAAATTCTAGGCAAAGGGTGACTACTTTAAAGATGCTAAAATATAACACAGTTTTGATTTATTTTGGATTTTGTTTAGTCACAACATAATTCCCATAATTCCCATAGTTCCATTTATGTTATTCCATAGTTTTAATGACTTTACTATTATTCTAAAATGTGAAGAAAAAAATTATAATAAAGAATGAGTAAGTGTTTCAAAACTTCTGACCGGTAGTGTATATTTAAGCTGACATTTCACAGCTAGTACCCCATTCATATTTTCATAGTGTGTGTATGTATCAGTAATGTAAATCATGTGGAAAGAGTTTCCTGTTTTTCTTCTCTGAATGTCTCGAGTTATTCTAGAATTAATGCAGAATCTTTATGTATGTCTTTCCAAATAGGATAATGATTGATCTCATTGGATAATGTAGTTAATGTACTGCTTTTCCTGTTCTTGAAAAGATTTATAATTATGTGCTGAACAATAAAGTACGAGAAACCTCTGATGGATACTTAAGTGTCTGCGTCATTCATTTCTCCCCTCATGAGGATCCGGATCGAGAGGATCTGGATCGAGACAGCGACTGCAGACCTGACTTGATACTTAGGGGCCAATCCTGAAAATTCCTAACAATGAGCTTCAGTATGTAAATTATACTATCAAGGATTCAAAGCGTAAATCTGAATACTAGCTGGCACAATGCTGGGTGTGGATATGGTGTTGTTAAAGGAATATTCTAGGTTCAATACAAGTTAAGCTCAATCAACAGCATTTGTGGCATAATGTTGATAACCACAAAAAATTATTTTGACTCATCCCTCCTTTTCTTAAAAAAAAAAGCAAAAATGGAGGTTACAGTGAGGCACTTACAATGGAAGTGAATGGGGACCATTTTTGGAGGGTTTAAATGCAGAAATATGAAGCTTATAGTATTATAAAAGCACTCACATTAATTCTTCTGTTAAAACAAGTGTATTATTTGGCTGTAAAGTTGTTTATATCATCATTTTTACAGTCATTTTAGGGTTTTTGGATTTGTTGACATTACATCGTCATGGCAACAAAGTTGTAAAATTGGCTATAAATTTACACAGAAAAGGTTAGTAAGTGAATTTATCACACAAAAATCATGTTAACATGCATATTGTTAATGTCTTGTGGATATACTTTTGAAACAGTGAGTATTTTAACATTTACCAATTGGCCCCATTCACTTCCATTGTAAGTGTCTCACTATAACCCAGGTTTTTGCTTTTTTTAATTAAAAGGAAGGGCAAGTCCAAAATTAATTTTGTGGTGATCAATATTATGCCACAAATGCTGTCGATTGAGCTTAACTTGTATTGAACCTGGAATATTGCTTTAAGGATTTCCCAGGGGTTTTTAGTGCATTGCTATGCGGTTGCTAGGGAGTTGTGGGTGGTTGTTTACTGGTCCAACTCAGATGAGCCCACCCCCAAGTGTCAATTACATTCTGGTCTCTAGATATGGCTTGGGTTATTCAATGTAAGTGAATGGGATTTTTTCACCCATTTAATAGTCCACCAGGCAAAAAAATTAAAAAAGTAATAACACAGGTAGCATTCATGCCCATAACACAAACAGTAACGAATTACACACCAAAGTTGAATTCTTAAGGTTTTAGAGCACAACAGTGCATGCCCAATTTTTCAGCAATCTTTGTTGCAGAGGTATTTTTTTCCCATTCCTTTTTTCCATAAAGTTTCATAAAGTACTTCATAAAAGAGTTCTAAATAATGAACCAAACCATCCAGCTCTGAGGTCAATCAGAACATTCCAGACTTTGATTTGAAGCAGAAAAGTATTTAAAAATCAGACAAAAGGACAATGGTACAAGACCACAAGCTTATACCATCTTTCATAAAGGAATAAATTACATTCCAATGAAGCAATGCAAATGATGTAATCGAATAAAAAATTATGAAAAAAAAACAAAAAAACTATTGATTTAAATTTGTTTACTATTAAGTATAGAAACAATAGATTTAAATTTTTTTGTGCAAATTATTCTGATATATACAGATTTACAAGTAGTTTGAGAGTGAAGGGAGATTGACTCAATTCCTTCATTCACAGTGCATCCAACATATACATCCAACACACGGGAAGTCAGAATGTTTTTTCCGAGAGTTCATCAGCTCTAGCAATTTTACCTTCCCTTGTGGTGTTACAGAAGTGTGCTGTGTCAGCAGAGTGGGAGACCCTGGCTCGGATCCTGCACTGAAAGCAGAAAGTAATCGTGTTCGCATAATCAGTGACAAACGTGATTCGGAGGTTGCATTTTCCCCCTTACTGTAAGAGTACATTTTTACTCCACTAATGGTAAGGTTTGGGTTGGGGGGTACAGTTTATAAAATATGCATTCCTTTTCACTGTATTACAGCCTGTACAGCTGAAAACAACTCGCTTTTTGTGCACCTCTGTGGACATTTTATCTGGAAAATGGAGCTCACACGTGACCATAAGCCCAACAACACTTACAGCTTTGGCCACTGGGGGCAGTGTCTTGAATTTTGGTAAGCACATAGGACACAATAGTGACTTTTCTATTTTAGCTATAGAAAAGTCAACCTTCTGTTTACGATTTCACTGTGAGATCAGTCTGGTGCGTCATGCAAGTGGGCAGTTGCTACAGAGCTCTTCCACAACTCTGGATTGTCTGATTGTCTGATGAATCATTTCTCTTCAGGATCATGGGTAGTGTAGTTCTTCACCAGAAATTCCTCTATTTAATATGATTTTTAAAAAATGAAGTTGAAATAATGCAGAATGATGGCTTCCACCGAAGCATATACCATTGACTGACAACCTCCGAGCTCACAGAAGGTCTGTCTTTAAAGCTTTATAAGTTATAATTAATTCCCCTGTATGGAAAAATTATGGGATTTTTACTTCCAGAATGAGACTGTTATGCTCTGAAGTAATAGTGATTCTTGCATTCTAATGAAAAAAGCCGAACTCTCTCAAAACACCTTTTTTACCTTAATTTCAACTTCTCGTGCTTATTTATTTCTTTGCATGCCAGTGACTCCTTTTCTTGTTACCCATAACTCCATTTCCTGTCCTTAATCCCCACCCCCTGACAGTCTAGACTATAGAACAGAAAATCAAGTGCTTCTACAGCAACCCCACTTCCTGCTATTCTATGGCATTTCCTCCAGGAAGCATCTGCTGGTTTCACATAAAGTGGCCCATCAGAGTGACACAATAATACTGCCTTAGTCATGGGACATTCAAAACTGCATCAGTCCCATGTGACTCAATCAACGTGCATTTGAATCTGACAGTGTTGAGTGCGACATGTAAACAAAGCTATAGTTCTACTGTAAATAGCATTCTCTAATGCAATGAACAATGCTTCCTCCAGTTTTTCCTCAGCTTTGTTTGGTCAGTGGATTCTGCTATGGACACATTGTACCAGCAAAACAAATGGGGAAACGTCCTTGTCCAATGTTACAGAGTCACACATTTTGTCCTTATCTTTTTGAAGCAGAAAGAGGCTCTTTGAAAAAGAAGATATGATGTTTCCCCAGGTATTGAAACCTGAAACACTCAATGAAGCAGTGGGTGTGGATGGTTAAATGGTTTATCAGAACTGTGCCAAGGAACATTTCCCCCATGTCTTTCCCTCGGTTTGAGCTCATCTATCACTCTGCTGTGGGAGTTTGGCAGTGAGATTGTGTATTATGGAAGCTTTAGTTTCACCAACAAAAGATTTGTTTAATAGTTGTGATTGTTTTGCTTCAGCCACACCACCACCCAAGAGGAAATGTATGGCTGTATCAAAGTCGAACAGACTTCCTGTGCTTGTTGTCTTGGGTGGACCTCACAGGGCTAGCCAAGAAAGCATGCAAAAGAAAGCAGACATTGTCCTTTAGTTCCAGTCTGCAGAGTCAGCGAGCACTCAGGCTGAGAGGGAGCAACATCAGACGTCAAAGCACAGGAGATCTAGACATGGGATTCTGGATGGGATTATACCTTGTGAGCTTTCTGGACATGGTTTGCAGCTTGCCTGAGGCATCTTACACCATTCATCTGGACAAATTCTCATTCAAGGATGCTCAAAATTACTGCAAACCTGGTAGTTTCCTGACTGACATACCAAATGAAAATGAAACTGCCAAGATACTGAGGGAAATCTGGGACAAAAATAGCAAAACTGCCACTTCGTTCTGGATTGGACTGAAGAAGAATAAAGGTGAGTGCGTTAATCAAAATTTGCCTCTTAAAGGATTCTACTGGACAGTGGACAATAGCACTCAATCTACAGGTATTTGGTGGAAAAACGAACCCTCAGGTACTTGCACAGATGTACGCTGCGGACTGCTTTCAGTGGAATACGATGGCTTCAGTGCAAAAAGCACTGGTGTTGTGGATGCTGCCTGTAAACAGAAAAATTCTTTCATTTGCAAACAAAATGTTATGGTGGTGTGCCCTCGACCATATATCTTAGGCACACATGATATCATTGAGATCCCAAATGAACCATACACACGACAGATTATTTGCAGTTCTGGTGACAAATTCAATTTGAAGTGCTCAAATGATTTGGTTTGGACTGTGGTTGGCAACAAAATCATGGATGTTTCACAACTTTGCTTGCAGTGCAAGAAAGGCTTCAAGAGGGATCCATCTGGAAATTGTGTGGATATCAACGAATGTGAACTCACGAATTCATGCAAGCACAGATGTTTGAATACAGAAGGTTCCTACATATGTGCAACGACGACGCCCACCACAGATCTCACAAATTCATACACTGACAGGGGCAAATATGTGAATCAGCCAACAATTGTGCCTTATGATGCAACTACAATCGAGACAGACGTTTACATTGAACAAAACACTGGAGACATTTCATATATCATAGTACCTGTGATTATAGCACTGCTGATTTTCGTGGTGCTGTTGGTGATCATAGCTGCCATCGTAAAAGGCTGTCTGAGGAGGCGCTCGAGAAAAATGGCTCGGAGGAAGGTGGAGGCCGTAGCCCTGAATGGATCGAGCTCCATGGAGAAGGTGAATGAAAAAGAGGAAATCTAAGTGAGACTGTGCAAATGATAATTCAGTTCGACACATGCAGACCACAAATGGTGCCTAATTGCAGAATCTCCTCTCTAAGGACATTTCGGTGTGAAGTCTTGACTCACAAGAGCACTGTGTAATTACTTTTGCCTTTGACTGTTTTTCTTGTACAGTTGAAATCAGGGTCTTCACGAATTCTATCGAAGTCATCATTGGTAATTAAAGTTAAGAGGATTTTTTGCATAAGAAGTGTACACTGTTTTTGTTTACTCATTCATAGTCCATATTTAAATGTATGTGGAGTTGTACATGAACTGTAGAAGATTTTTTGGTAATACTTACATTGAATCTTTGGCTTGGAATTTTTTGGTGATTTCTTATTATATATGTCTGTTATGTTTCACAACATGAATGTTTTATATCACATGTGTCTTTATAACTGGAGTTTTATATAAATAAAAACTGATCTTAAAGCTGCTGTAATTTCAATACAATGAAAATATGTAACTACTACAACTATACATACATCACTACAACAGGTGTCCTGAAGTAACAGCCCTAGTGCTTTGTAAACAACAACAACTAAATCTGACTGCGGAAGACGTGTGTTAGCCTGTCAGAAAACTTCAAGGTGGCTCTCTACCAATAGTGTAGGGCTTTACTGGTTGTTTAGATCAGTGTTACTATCAGAAATAATTAATAATTATTTCTTTAGTTATTAATTAATATTTAAATTAATTAATTGAATCCAACTCATTAAAACCTCATATGGGGCTCCAGTAAATGTAGTGTGCTACTTTTAGGAGCAAGTTTGGTTATTAGCAATAATTAATAATTATCAAAGATAATTATTAATTATTAAAATCAATAGAACATTGATGAGAATCAACGTTAGCTTTTTTAATCCTTTAAATCAACAATTATCAAAGATAATCGTTAATTGTTAACATCGATGCAACATTAATTAAAATTAACACTAGCTTATTGATCATTCAAATTCAACAATCATCAAAGATAATTATCAATTATCAAAAATCAATAGAATATTAATAAGGATTAACATTGACGGGGCACCACCCTGGAATCAGGGACTAATAACCAGATAGTAAAACAGTCTCAATATTAGATTGTTTTCTTAGGAAAATCGACATCCGAAGAATATAATATTTTTGGGAAAAAAAAACAATGAATGAAGGCTTGAATCCGAGCACTGACATCCCGTCAGCATGACACAGGCATATGCAAAACAAACCAAACCACTTCTCTTTGTAATATAAACAAAGTTTATTTATGCAGTAATATCAATTAATAATTAATACAATGCAGTCAATAAACTTCCAACTTCCAACTACAAACTAAACAGTGATATGATTAGATATGGAAACTAAAATAATCCTATAACACATAAGGTGTGTGTGTGTGACAGTGTGTATGTGTAAGGAGGGACGCGCACAAAATGGCGGACGTGACTCTCGTGGAGAGTATGTCACGCGAGACTGCCGGCCAGAGAATATGACCGCGAATGGGGGCGGAGAGAAACCAGTCAATGGCGTCTACCAGTTACCGCGTGTATTCGCTTGTACGATAGCTTAGGGACAAAGCTGGGCTTTAGCATTCAGCTATCTAGGAGCCAAAAATGTGTGCCAGAATGTTTGCGAGGGGTCGCGTGCGTGTGTATGAGTGTGAGTGTGTGTGTGTGTGTATGTGTGTGTGGTTAGTACGAGAGAGAGAGAAGTGACGGCCCTAAAGCCGATTTCGCGATCGTGGGAGAGAAAGCAGCTGTTAGTTCATCGCTCAGAGACGTGGCGGACGGCTCGTAAACAGTCCCGTGTTCTGTGACTCTTTAATGGATGAACTCAGTTTACCTTTCTCACCCGCGATGGCGAAATTGCACAACAGTCCAATTTGGTTGGACCACAATACAGCAAAACAAATTCGTGATAATTAATATCCTGAGTATTAATAATGAGCGGACATTGTGGTCCGTAAACTGTACAAGCAAAAAACCTTGAAACACAAGAATAACACACTATAATATTCTATCTCTGCCCAGACGTAAACCTCTTACTTGAATCGCATGAGGACACAGGTAGAATGTGTTTTCCTCCGTCCTTTAACTCCGACCCGGTTCCTTGAGGCTCGGGTGATGATGGGAGACCGTTTCCTCGCTCTGTCGGTGGGCGGCACGGATGTTGATTCTCGGCGGGCTGGCGGAGAACTCAGAAATGTCGACTTGATTGAAGATGGAAGAGAAATCTTTAATCTCTTCACTTCTGCAGGCAAACGGATGAAGATGTGGATTGCTCGGCGGTCTCCACTCCTAGAGTGTTCGGTTGAACACAGAGTTTTCTCAACTCGTCCAGTGAGATGGAGATTGTATGGCCACAGTTTCAAGTCGGATGTTACTTCCTTGTGCCACGAGGTTGCACCTGAGAGCAGCGATGAGCTGCGTCTACACACTGCAAACAAAGTTGCTGGAAGCAAATTCCGGAAGCATTTCAGAGGTATTTCAACTCCTGATGATGTCATGTTTGAGGGACGTTCTGTTGTGTGCCTCATCCAATACGAGTTGAGAGTTCGATCCTTTAGTGAGCAAGGCTTCACGGGATTTGTAGTCTGTTTTGGACTCCCTTTGTTTGATTTTGGCGCGATTTTTATCAGTATAATTTACGACTTGGAATGTGGGGGCTTGAGTTAGGTTTTTACGACTGTGTTAGGCCTGCCTTTGTCTTCTATCTGAATACATGAGGCCCAACAATAGCATAAGTTTGAGGCTGGACTACCATTTGAACGAACAATGGAATACAGTGAAATGTTTGGGAAACCTGTTTGGAGATTATTATTTTGCAATAATATCCATTTTGTACCACTAGTGGCAAAGAAATCACTTTCAGCAGCTTTAACATAGAAAAATATGATCATGTCAGCCTATTTAAGTTTGTTTTTGTGAATATTTCAAAATAAATAAATACATAAATTAAAAGTATAACAAATAAATAAATAAATTAGGGGGCCTGGGTATCTCAGCAAGTAAAAACGCTGACTATCACACCTGGAGTCGCAAGTTCGAATCCAGGGCATGCTGAGTGACTCCAGTCAGGCTTTCTAAGCAACCAACTGGCCTGGTTGCTAGGGTGGGTAGAGTCACCTTGGGTTAACCTCCTCGTGGTCGCTATAATGTGGTTCTCGCTCTCGGTGGGGTGCGTGGTGAGTTGTGCGTAGATGCCGCGGAGAATAGCGTGAAGCATCCACACGCGCTAGGTGTTCGCGGTAATTTGCACAAGAAGCCATGTGATAAGATGCATGGATTGACGGTCTCAGACGCGGAGGTAACTGAGATTCGTCCTCTGCCACCTGGATTGAGATGAGTCACTACGCCACCATGAGGACTTAGAGCGCATTGGGAATAGGGCATTGCAAATTGGGGTGAAAATAAATAAATAAAATCATTAATAAAAAATGGTAGACTCAACATGGGTGCAATAAATCACACAAAGAAGAGGTGTAATAGACATATTCCCTGCATCAGCAAAAACACAGAAGTAAACATTTTAGGTTTGGTGAACTTTCATAACCTTCACATTGACCAATTATTACAGAGCTTGCAAGGCAGCTCTGTAGGCCTATTGAAATTTCTTGAAAAAATATTGAAAATAATATTGAATAAAATGTATACATACATATATATATATTCAAATTAAAAACTTTTTCGAATTGAATCTTTCAAATACAGCTGCTCACTGTACCAGATCAAAAGAACTATTAGAAACAATTCAGAATGATCTTCTTTCTTGAAGGCTAACTGTAAATTATAATGCTTATTACAGGGCTAGTTACCAAAGTCAATAAATGGACATGAAATTATAACGATAAAATTACGTTCATGTGAGAAGAAAGAAAACCACTGAGCTGAATTCAGCTTCTGGTTTGCCTCAGAGTTCTGTTGGTGTTTATATTGTGAAAAATTATGTCTGACTGCTCATTATACCACTTATTACAGTATTACTTGCCAAATAAATATGACATATTGACTTTAGTCTAAATTATTTAATAACTTACTTCCATAGGGTATTGCAGAGTGATAGACCTAGGAAAGATGATTCACAATACCCGGATGACCGCTGAAAAATCACTACTTCCCTGATGAAAAGATTGACCAATCCGAATCGAGTATTCCAGAGAGCCGCGTAATACATTTGCATACGGAATTGTGGTCTGGCAAAGCAGCTCTGATTCAGCATTTCTTTTTTATATATATATATATATATATATATACAGAATCTTTTTTACAAGTCTAAAACCGAAACATGAAACTTAAACGCTTTGTCGCCTTGCAAGTACTTGTATTTCCTTGAGGAAATGCTAAACTATTTGTATCACATAATAATATACAGAGGATGAAGTTGTTCATTTTCATTCGTTTTATTCAACTTTACTGCAGTTTTTCTTTAAAGCAATTAAATAATAGGTCTACCAATTTTTTAATTGAAAAAAAAGCAAAAAAAAAAAAAAAAAAACAGTTGCTGACGCTCACAACAGTATCAAAACAACAATAAAAATTGCATATTGAATCTCACAGCTTGCTGAAGTAACGAAAAATTCACCCCAATATATGCTTAAAAAGGTTTTCCCATTGACTGCCATTGTTTGCCAAAGTCACACAAAATTCACCCCCAAAACAACATAGTCTAAAAAAAATTAGATTTTTTTTTATTATTTATTTATTTATTTATTTTTTAAATAATCAGTGGCTTCCTCAAAACACTTTCAAGGAGAAAAATAAAAAAATCATAAATGTCAAAGCTTTGGTCTCTGAACATATTAAAAAGATAATGCACATTCAAATATGAATATATGCTAGGCCAATATAAAAGTAAATGAATCGACAATGGCATTATACGTAAGTGTTTGAATGTACATTAACTACTGATCAAGTGTTATGTAATCGAAATTTTTTTATTAATGTCATTACGAAAGTTCATCTAAAGTGTTACCCAAACATATTAACGAAAAACAATAAAATAGCATATACTTCAATGACAACATATAACAAATCAAGTATTTTTTTTATGGTGTTATACTGTCCTACAGTGTTGTAGTTCTAGATGTACATGTGCCATTTCTGTAAGTGCTGTCCGATTCCAGATTATCCTGCTGAAATTCGTCCGCACTATATCCTCGACTCTTCAGAGCTGTGGCATAGTAATCTATGGGCTCCTCCGTGGCGTTATCCCACCATCGGAGGCATAAAATCCTCTGGAACGAGCGTCTGAAGTTGTCCGATAGGAATCCGTACAGGATGGGGTTGGCACAGCTGTTGGCATATCCTAAAATCACAGCCAGCTGACTGAGAGTGGCATTATGCTGCTGAACAAATACACTAACCAGCTGCATGATGTGAAAGGGCATCCAACAGATCACAAACACAGTTACCACCATCATCACCATCAACGTAATCTTCCTCTCCGACTTTTTGCGTTGCTGCCAACCCGCTTTCAACGCAACCACCCGCATTTTCACTATAATGAGGATGTAGCACATGCATATGGCAATGACAGGAAATAGAAAGCCCATTAGAAAAGCATAAATCACAAATACAGCCATCCATTGCCGTTCAGGTTCGGGCATCTGCATGTTGCATGCCACCGACCCATCAGAATTGGGTGCAGTAGTGGAGAAGATAATGATGGGTAAGATGACCAGGATGGAGAACATCCAGACCCCCAAGTTGACTATTTTGGCGATGGTGGGTCTCCGGTAACGGGCGGCTTTGATGGGGTGCACGACGGAGATGTATCTATCAATACTCAACACAGTGAGACAGTATATGCTGGTGAACATGTTTATAGCATCGACGCTCAGAACCAAACGGCACAGCAGAGATCCAAAGGGCCAGTGGTGAAGTAAAGAAGAGGTCACCAAGAAGGGTACGCTCAACATGAGTAACTCATCCGCGATCGCCAAGTTTAAAATGTAAATGTTAGTTGCAGTTTTCATCTTTGCATACCTGAAAATGACATAAATCACCATCGAGTTCCCACAGAGTCCCACCAGACACACCACGGAATAGATGAAGGATATAAAGATCGCGCTGGTGCCGTGAGAATCCCCGCTATGCGTCTCGTTGGAGGAGTTTAATAGATATAAACCATCCTCCAGGTTTCTAAAGGTGTCGTTGGGCAGCATTCCGACACTGTTTTGGTCTCCTTCGGTTAAAAAGTATTTATATGAGCTTAAATGATGCGGTAAGACTCCAGAAAGCGCATCGCGTTGCTGCTATACGCTGCGCGGCGGTTTCAGCACCTTGGACAGATACTCCACAGACACATGCATCACATTCACAGACGTCAGACGCGCAAAATGACGCTGCTCGAGTCCTAATGTTTAATGCTAATAGTTTCTTGACGACAACTAGACCTTCTTTTCTATGTCACTATAATTAGAAATGCAAAACAGGTACTGTATTTTTTGGAATAAAAAAAAGCTGTGAATGGCTATTCAGACATCTTTATTTTGCTTTGACCTTTAAAAGCACTCAAATTGAAACCGAAAGGTTTATAATTATAATTGTAATTAAGAGTGTGTGTTTGTGAGGAACCTTTGTTTTTAATTGGATTTTAAAAAATTAACATCTTCAAATGTGGGGGCAATAAAAGTAAATGAGGTGGAAATTTAATTTTAGAGCAGTTAATTAAAACTGACCTATAGGTCACAGAAGTCGATTTAATGAGGGTCAGTAGTATCTGACCCTCAATAGTATTTCTCCAAAAACAAAAAAACAATCGTGGTTACAGTGATGCACTTACAATAGAAGTGAAAGGAGGCAGTTTTTTTGAGGGTTTAAATGCAGAAATGTGAATCTTTAATTTTATAAAAGCACTTACATTAATTCTTCAGTTAAAACTTGTGTATTATTTGAGCTGTAAAGTTGTTTAAACCATCCTTTTTATGGTTGATTGACGGTTTATGGCATTACATTGTCATGGCAACAAAGTTGTAAAATTGGATAACTTTAAACAGAAAATGTTAGGAATCAATTTTATCCTACAAAAATCCTGTTAACATGCATATTGTTTGCGTCTTGTGGTTATACTTTGGAAACAGTGAGAATTTTAACGTTTACAGATTGGCCCCATTCAATTCCATATTAAGTGCCTCACTGTAACCCAGATTTTTGCTTTTTTTAAAGAACCACAAATGTTAGTGATTGAACTTAACTTGTATTGAACCCCTAATATTCCTTACATTAAAATATTTTGCTAGAATTGGTCCCCACTAATATTCAAACACAACCCTTGCCCTAGCAATTGGTTACAGTGGAGCATTTAGACTGCTGCTCCATTTGCTCAGTTAATGTTATCAGGTAGGGTTAGTTTTCATACTCGGTTGTATCCATAGGTCTCATGTCTTCATGCATTTTCTCTCCAAATATGAATAAAACATATTCTGTGATAAAGCTAGATACATTTCCAATGTATTACACAAGGATCACTGAACATATGTGCAGCTCAGTATTTAGAGTCTGGAGCTATTCAAGTGAACCCTTATGTGGGCATCTTATGGCTATACTCTATAATGCCTTATAAGAACAGAAAAGCACCCTTGGGATTTGAAGGGGAAGCTTATCTGTGATTATTTATGGCACCACCTAGTGATGGATCCACAGCTAAAGAAAATAATCCTGCCTCAGCTAAAACGACTGCATTTCCTGACCAAGGGACTATAGTTTTGAAAAAATGTGCAACTTTCAGATCCATATGGCTTTCAGAGATAAAGTAAAGAGATAGCTGCAATAATCTCTAAATGTGTTTAATAGATGAACCTTTTCTTATTTTTGCTTCTGTATCCAAAAACTTGCTCCAGATCATGTATAACTTGGAGAAAGCCTTGCTAAAAGTGTTCCAATTTCCAAATAATTCATTTAATATGAATAAAGGTGACCATATTCACCTTGTTAACCTGTCACTGTCATTTCATATCAAAAGTGTTGGAGTACAGATCTAAAGAAAAAACAATTCTAAATAAAATGTTCTGGAGCCTGTTGCATTTAGTGTATTGTTAACTAATGTGAACAATAATAAGAATTAAAATTAATGATTGCTTATATATATATATATATATATATATATATATATATATATATATATATATATATATATATAAGCAATCATTAATTTTAATTCTTGCAAGCCACAGAGGAACACTTAAATGTAACGAGAAACCTTAATATAAAAATAAATGCTTTAATGTAACTTTAATGTCTTGAAAGTTAGATAAGAATAATTTAAATGTTGGCTTGACAAAGGCTTGTCTAAAAGTTATGTATTTTGCTAGATAGATAGGTAGGTAGGTAGGTAGGATGGATGGAAGGATGGATGATGAAACATGGTCAGTTTAAAAATGCTCACACTTTTTAATGAAAACAGCAAAACCCTGAAATTCTTGTCAGAACTCAAATTATATAATTTCTTTTTTTTTTTTTTCTCAAAAATGTAGTGTTTGCCTTGGAGTGTAATGAGCCCAGTCACAGCACAATGTGTGAGGAGCAGATGGCTGCATTCACACTCTTCTGTCTGAGATTCTCTCTCTCTCTCTACTTCTCTGAACTGGAGAGGAGCCAAATCATTCAGCAGGTGTTTCAGCTGATTTTTACCCATTCTCTCTCTCTCTCTCTCTCTCTCCATCTATTTAAGACCATTGACTGCTCAGTGTCATTTGAAAGGATCAGAATTCTTCAAGGCACATCAGGTAGTTACAGCTGTCCATGTTGAGCAGTCAGGTTAGTTTATTAATAGACATTCATTAGTTAAAGATGTGACTTAATTATAGTCAGTAAATTGAGTTTCTCAAATGATTAAACAATGTTTCACAGCTAGGACTGTTGCTAAACATGGAAATATTTTTCACCAAGTGATAAAATATTCAGCTATGACAGTTAAAACGCATGGAACTGATATTCCTGAAACATTCTAGTTTTCCTTCTACAAAAATGTATGCAATTATTTCAACTTGAGCTTTGTTTTGTAGAAAGTTTCAGTCTAAGATGCGCTAAGTTATTTAGTCTTTTTTTTTTTTTTTTTTAAGTGAATGGCATTATTCTATTTGTTTCCCTGTCTTAACCTCAGTATACATATCCTGAGGTTACCAGGGCCTGCCAAGATCCAGCTCTGGTCCTGCCTGATGTCCGACTCCCACTACTACGTGTTGCTGAATGATGACGACTAACTGCAGCCTGTGCCAGCCAGATATCACTTCAGTCTACTACGATGGACTTCATAGAGGATGAACTGATGCCAGCACCAACCATCAGACATGGGATACTTGACTGGACACTGACTGAAACTTGGACTTAATATGGACTCCACCGGAAATGTATCTGCCACAAGCTTACAGTTGAACTGCAGTGCACCTTACTGACCTCTGCCTGCATCACCTTGGTCAAAGGATGGACTACACTCTTAAAATGGAATACATAGATAATAAATTAATTGCAGTCTTCATCAGCCAAATATCAATAGACAATGCATCTATTTGCACTTCTGCAGTTAATTAAGAATGTAAATTCTAAGACTTTAGTCATTAATCTTACAGAAATACAAACACTTTTCGTTTAAACATCGGCCCCTAACACTTACTTAGATTACTCATTTTAAATCTTGACTTGTACTTCACATAAATAACTAATATTGGCATTATATTCATGCTGTTTAGCAAGAGGGGAACTGGCCCCCACAGTGAGCCTGGTTTCTCCCAAGATTATTTTTCTCCATTAACCAACATCTTATGGAGTTTTGTGTTCCTTGCCACAGTCGCCTTAAACTTGCTCACTGGGGGTCTAAATATAAATATAATTATTTTATATTATTTATTTAAGGCGCAATTTACAATCATGATTTTTTAAATTAAACCTCACTATTATGACTCAAAGACAATACTATATTACATCTTTTTCTGTTAAAGCACAATTTTCTGTAAAGCTGCTTTGGAATAATATGTTGTTAAAAGCACTATATAGATAAAAATGATGACTTGACTTTGTAAATTTCATACTTATATTTTTATTACATTTCAAACTGGAATTTAAGACTAATGTTTAAAAATCTCCTTTTGAATTACATTGATAGAATGTTTGACATTCAAAATCTAACTGATGTCAATTTACTAATATTTGCATTCTGAATTCCAATTAGATTGCAATCCTGTTTCTTGCCTATTTACATACTTAACTGGGATTGGCCTTTTCTTTCTTGCAGTGACTTTACCAGATTGTCTCCTTTTGAATGCAAAGACTATGTCACATTGTGCATTAAGTGTCATGATAACGGGCAAAGCAGCTCTAATGCAGCATTTCATGAATGCAGAACTAAAGCCTACAACCTAAGCTAACTTAAAACCTTACAACACTGTTTTTTTCTGTCTTTCAAGCAGTGGTATTTCTTTCAGGAATTGCTAATCTAGTTGAAAATGAAACCAGTAAATGTGATATATTTTCATTGTAGTTCTTCTGTTGTTATACCTTTAATAAGTTATGCCTTAATGATCAAAAACAACTCTTATTTTTAGCACTCTATGTGTCTAGAGTCCTTTAGATTCTTTAAACTCAACTGCGGTCCTGTAGTCCTCCAACGCTTGTTCCGTCCATCCTAGATGACCGCAAACATCAGCCCTGAGTTTAAAGAGCAGAGGATCTCCAGGCTGCAGCCTCAGGGCTCCAAGAAACACACGGAGAGAGGTGTTAGTGTAAAAAAGTCATTACTTTCTTCTGGCTTAATACCAGTCTCACCTTATTCTGCATTCATCAGTTTGTCTCTTTTTTTTACTCTAAAAGGGTGTACCATTATTTGTGTTGCCTTCGCATTAGCAGCTTTGTTCACAGTTAGTTTTTCAGGGTTTATTCTTCTCGAGCAGAGACTCAAATTAATATAACAACACATCAAACTAAGCTTATTCTTGACTAAACCATCACTAACAGACTGCAAGAGCAATTAGGAGGACATCTACTTTTTACTTCACACAAGAGGGACAATTCGCGTGCAATTTTCTAAGTGCATTTGCATAAATTACCATAGCTCGGCTGGTACCGTAACAGGCTGTGTTTTGATTTAGAGTGCTCACATAAAGGCCTTGATTCGAGTGAGCTAATGTAGAAAAACTAATTGTGGAGGTTAAGGCGTGGTCGGGCGCCCGTCTGGAGAGACAGAAAGCCGTAAGGAGTTCCATCTGATACGAATTTCTACTAATTACCGTTTCCGTGTTCGCAGTGAGAGACGGGGGAAATAAAAAAAGAGCCAGAGGATGGAATAAGAAAGGAGTGGGGTACATCAGAGCCCGTGTTTGCTATGTTATAGTGTGTTGTGCTGCAAAGCAGTCTTTTGGTTTTTGAGTGTAAAGCTGAAAAGCGATTACCATAATATAATAACTATAATAATATTTTGTATTATTATGTATTATCAGCTCCCGCTTCCTTATCCATCACACAACAAACTTTGTCACACTGGTGCCAAAACCCGGGAGGAGGAAGATACGCTGCTATGGAGTCGTCTTCGCCACTCGAGGAAATCTTCTGATCCCTCGCCAGCATCCACCAGGTTCAAAACCAGACTCTCATGGATCTGCGGACGAAACAGCATCAGCAGTTCGAGGCGCTCCTTCAAGGCCAAGAGGAGGACTGACGGGCACTGCTGAGCTTGGTACCCCAGGAGGGGGTGCACGAAGTGACCCCGGCAGCAGCGAACCCCCATGTGATGCTTGCAAAGATGGGGCGCAAGATGATCCGGAGGCCTTTCTGGAGCTTTTCAAGTGCACGGCCCAAGCTCTGGAATGGCGGGTGCTGGCTGAGGAGCCCAGCAACTTCGGGGATGTCATCGATCTTGTGGTGCAAGAACAATGAATCTCCTGACTACCGAAAAGATCGACGGAGTGGGTCCAGTGCCACTGACCGGCATTGCTGGATGAAGCAGTACAGTTGGCGGAAGACCACTTAACACAGGATCTGGGGGCCGGCATGCCCCGCTCTCTCTCTATGGTCCCTCCCCCTCCCCTTCCCCTTCCCCCTCCCCTCCTTCCTTCCGACCTATCCCGTTCCCCCGGAAATGGTGGAACATTCCCCGAAATCGGTTCCCTAGCCTCGGGGGTGCATTAATACTCCTGTTTCTGTCTCCCCCGGCTCTGCCCATTCTTCTTCTCAGGTGGGGGAAGCTGCTGCCATGGGTGTGGCATGAGGTTTGGGCCAGTCTGTTGGATTTGCAGGGAACTGGGACAGGTCTATGAACAGTGCCCGGTGATGGAAGTGGAGACATTGATCCGAGTCCCCGACACTCCATAGGCCGTCCCAATCGAGCCGGGATGTACCAAATACCCATGAGTATTGGGGGGGGGGGGGTACATACCAAGCCTTGGTGGATTCAGGTTGTAACCAAACCTCCATTCATCAATGCTTGGCTCAAAATGGGGCATTGGATGGAAACAATCGGGTGAGGGTGAGGTGTGTGCACGGGGATATTTACGATTATTCTGTAGTGTAGTCACCATTCTATTTCGGAGTCAAAAGCATAATACTGAGGCCGTGGTTTGTTCCCACCTCACCCATCCACTAATTTTAGGTACTAATTGGCTGACTTTTTCAGCATTATTAAAGGGATTGTGTGTGGATGGGTTCTGTAATACAATGGGACGGTGTGGGGTGTGCAATGCGCTGACTGGGAAGGCGGAGCCAGGGCCATCTATGTCAGCTCTGCATCAGGATGATGTAAGGGAGGGGGAGGCCTCAGCTTCCCCAGCCCTTAGGGGAATTCTCACTGGGGGTTTACCTCTGGAGCAGATGCGAGATGAGACTCTTAAGCACACGTTTGACCAAGTGATATTAATTGATGATCAACACCTTCCACCATGCATTGCATTCACATATCCGTATTATTCAATTATAAATGATCGGTTGTATTGAGTGACGCAGGATGCTCAGACAAAAGAAGATACAACCCAGTTGTTAGTACCAAAGAGCCGTCGGGAAATGTTGTTCCAGGTGGCTCATCATAGTCCGATGGTGGGTCATTTGAGACAGGGTAAAAAACTAAGCCGTCTCATGGCCCGTTTCTATTGGCCGGGCATTCGTGGGGATGTTAGCCGGTGGTGTGCGACATGCCGCGAATGTCAGCTGGTGAATCTGCCGGCCACTCCAAAAGCGCCATTGCGCCCTCTTCCGTTGATCGAGGTCCCTTTTGACAGAGTTGGCATGGACCTTGTCGGGCCATTAGAACGGTCAGCACGTGGGCATCGCTTTGTGTTGGTTCTGGTGGACTATGCAACGCAATACCCGGAAGCAGTGCCGTTGCGCAACATCTCAGCCCGTGGTGTTGCGGAGGCACTCTTCCGAATAATCTCTCGAGTGGGAATTCCGAAAGAAATCCTCACTGATCAGGGCACTACTTTCATGTCACGTACACTACACGAGCTGTACAATTTGGACAAGCGTGTACCATTCAAAATTGGACAACTTTGTCAAACGATTTAATAAGACCTTAAAAAATATGATTAGAAAGATCGAATATGATTTCTCGGAATTGGGATAAGTGGCTCGAACCCCTGTTATTCGCAATATGAGAGGTCCCGCAAGCCTCCACAGGGTTTTCCCCATTCAAATTGTTGTATGAGCGTAAGCCCCATGGCATGTTAGATGTCATGAAGGAAAATTGGGTGGAGGGACCTTCACAAAGCAAAAATGAAATTCAATACGTTCTTGACCTGAGAGCAAAACTCCACACACTGGGGCATCTCTCACAGGATAATTTGCTACAGGCACAAGAACATCAATCCCGGCTGTATAACAGGGGAGCTCAGCCATGGGAGTTTGCACCAGGAGATAAAGTACTTGTATTGCTGCCCACATCGAGCACAAAGTTACTCGCAAAGTGGCAAGGGCCCTTTGAGGTCACTCGGCGAGTTGGGAAAGTCGACTATGAGGTAGTGCGTAAGGATAGGGGTTTTCCGACGTCACCAGCCTGCTGACTGATCTCACTAAATAGGGAGCCCCAGACCTGGTCCAGTGGACAGAGTCATGCCAACAAGCTTTCACGCAGGTAAAAGCTGCACTTTGTGGCGGGCCGCTTCTGCATTCCCCTGATTTTTCTCTTCCTTTTGTTTTACAGACAGATGCATCGGACGGGGACTGAGTGCTGTTCTGTCCCAAGTGGTGGAGGCAGAGGAGTGCCCGGTGCTGTACATTAGTCGAAAGTTCTCTATGAGAGAGACGAAGTACAGCACCACAGAGGAGTGTTTGGCCATCAAGTGGGCGGTCCTCACTCTCTGCTACTATTTGTTGGGAAGAGCATTCACCCTCTGTTCAGACTACGCCCCTCTCCAATGGCTCCACCACATGAAGGATGCCAATGCCCGGATCACCCATTAGTATCTGGCACTCCAGCCATTTAAGTTCGAGGTGGTCCACAGACCGGGGGCACAGATGGCTGTTGCGGACTTCTTCTCCAGAAAGGGGGGGAAGTGGGCAGTCCAGACTGTTACCCCGGCCTGAGTCGGGTGGTGGGTGTATGTGGAGGTGAGGGTGTGGTTGAACGCCTGTCTGGAGAGAAAGCAGTAAGGAGTTCCACCTGAGACGAATTGTTACTAATTACCATTTCTGTGTTCGCAGTGAGACATGGGGGAGATAAAAGATGACCCAGTCCGCAGAGAGAAGGAGAGAGAGTTGCACAACAGAGACTGTGTTTTCCATGTTATAGAGTGTTGTGCTGAAAAGCTGACTTGTCTTACCTTTTATTTTGCAAAGCAGACTTTTGGTTTTTGAGCTGAAAAGTGATTACCATTATTTTGTTAAATAAAAGTCTGACTCATGTGGACTGTGGAAACCGGCTCCTGCTTCCTCCTTATCCATCACAAAATGAACCTTGACACACTAATTTTTAAGGTGCACGGGATAAGCATTCAATGTGTCTATTTACGGTTCACAAAAATAGATAGAGTACTTGAAAACGCACACTGGAATGGCAAGTGATTACTCCATTCATGGAGAACAGACTCATTAGTAACCGAGGGCCATCTGTTCCCTAATATCCCACCTGTTTCAGCCGCAGGCAGAGGGAATTAGCGGTGGGTTTTAAAAAACTATGATTCTTCCTATCAGGAATGCTTCTACATCCTTGCGATGCAACTTTATAAATATGCAGCCTGGCAAGAGAAAATTTATAATTGGTTTATACTGTAACCATAGTAACCACCTGCCTCCTTTTTTTTTACAGCAGCGAAGTGACATGGTTACTGTATTTGTTTTCATTCTGTATGTTTAATTTCCAAAGAACCAGCCATGTGGTCAAACCCATCATGCTTTGGTCCACTCGTGTGAGCAGCTGTGCATTGAAACCACCCACCTACCTCACACACATACACACACTCCAAATGAGTGATGATTGCACACATATACTGTAGCTTTGTGTAGCTAGACTGTTAACTTACAGAATTAAGGGGCCCTTTACACCTAAAGCGTTCTTGCGCTAAAAAAAGCGAAACGCGTCACTGTAAACCCTAATGCTCAAAATAATTAATTGTTTTGAATAGGGAAAAATTAAATCATACAAATTTGTTCAAATAAATTAACCTTGATGAGTATTTAGAACTTTCCTTTGAGTTCACAAAATTGACACCTTTTAAGTAACCTGAATTGTTTTATTGTTTTAAGTTTAATGAAATTGTCTCTTTAAATTTACAGGAACTTAAATTTAAAGGAAATTCTGCGTTCAATACAAGTTAAGCTCAAACAACAGCATTTGTGGCATAATGTTGATTACCAAAAAAATTCATTTCGACTCATTGGTCCTTTCTTTAAAAAAAAGCAAAAAATGGAGGTTACAGTGAGGCACTTACAATGGAAGTGAATGGGGCCAATTGTTGGAGGGTTTAAAGGCAGAAATGTGAAAGTTATAATTTTATAAAAGCACTTAAATTAATTCTACTGTTAAAACTTGTGTATTATTTGATTTAAAAGTTGTTTAAATCATCATTTTTACAGTCGTTTTGGGTTTGTTGACATTACAAGTTGTAAAATTGGCTATAACTTCACAAAGAAAAGGTTAGTATGCTATCACACTTAAATCAAGTTAACATGCATATTGTTTATGTCTTGTGGTTATACTAGTGAGTATTTTAACGTTTATGGATTCACTTCAATTGTAAGTGCCTCACTGTAATCCAGATTTTTTTTTTTTTTTTTTTTTTTTTTTTTTAAGAAAAGGACAGGCAAGTCAAAATATATTTTTTGTGGTAATCAATATTATGCCACAGTTGATTGAGCTTAACTTGAATTGAACCCGGAATTTTCCTTTAACTGAAACTGGGAAGGGAATTTCTATTTTCCAGCATGTTTTGCATGGCACTTGACAGGGAGAGTAAATGTTAAAATTAAGTGTTATTTAATGTGTCTTTTGCAAGATTAATGTAAATGGGGAGACTTGTTAGTGTTTAATGTTTTGTTGTGTTATTTATAAGAGTTTCTTTTATGTTGGAGTTTTGGGGGCTTACCATTATGGTGAAGAGTGGAGCTTGAGTTTTAGATTGAGGACAGGTACCAGTTAAAAATATTTTATATTGCTTTACTCAGCAAATGTTACGCTAATCCAAGCATAGTGTTACCCGATAACATGCATTCAGCATGCTAGCATTCACTGTACTTGTTTATTCTATCTAGTACTAGCTGGATTTCCTCTACTTGAAGTAATGAAGTTGATATTACTTGTTAATTTAAAGTTCAGCCAAAGAGTTACATTTAAAGTTAAGTGCTATCAATATGTATGAGTTATTCTACTCAATATTTCAAGTTAAGAGCAATTAACATGCATGTGAAGTACAAAATTAAAATCTGAAAGTTCTATTAACTTAAACTTGGGAGTTTATTAACTTATAATATTTGATGTAATTGATTGCCTGAACTTATTAGGGTTTACAGTGCAGTGTGACGAATTGAACAGAACATTTTTAAAAGTTCTTTTAAACTTGACACAGTATGATGGGAAGTCACATGACGCCATACGAGGATTGGACGTATGAATGGCAAGCTCTGCGCACTTTGCTAGTTTTTAATACTTTTAATGACATAAACCGGTGAGATTCGATACACTCTGTTCCATAACTGTTCTAGGCAAATATCAAAGAATTAAAAATCCTCAGGCTCTGGAGACATTAAAAGACACTTACGTGCTCAAGTTGACACCCCCGAGCAGACCGCGAGCTTGGGAGTTGATTTAGTCGGAGAGGTGCAGGAAATGCGGTGAGAGATGCTGATCATATCGGCAATGCTGACGAAGGTTGTTGTTGCTTACTTGGAGGATCAGGCTGTGATAATGATATGGTTACAAGAGTGGGAGATGTCGAGAAACGGATCGATTGCCTGGAGTCATCGGAGAGGGAATTATCTGCTAATCTGCTAGCGACCAAGGTGGAGTTGGAGGACATGGAGAACCGAAGCCGGCGGAATAACATCCGAATCATCAGAATTCCTGAGAGTGAAGAGGGACAGGATATGGTGAAATTCCTGGACGGGCTCTTTCCAAATCTGCTCGATATAGCAGGCCATAAGCTGGAAATCGGGCAAACTCACAGGGTTCCAGCTCGGCGATCCGTGGAGGGAGACAGGCCCCGAACAATTCTGGCCAAATGTCAGAGATCATCCAATAAAGATATTGTGTTATGTGAGGCGAGGAGTGAAGGAAGGTTTTCTTGGAAGAACTACAGCATTTTCTTTTTCCCAGACTTTGCAAATTCAACAAGAGAGAAACGTGGTCAATTCAAGGAATGCAAGAAACTTTTACATCAACGAAAGTTCGCTTTTGCACTGATATTCCCAGCCAAATTGAGAATAGATGCTAAGGATGGCCGTAAAACATTTACATGCCCACAGCAAGCGATGTTCTTCATAAAGTCAATGGAGTAAGTCATCTTGTGGTACTCATGTTGCAGCCGAGTGGACCGACTCACTGAACATTCGCTTGACGTTTGAAGAATCTGCATGCTTTTTTTGTGCTGGTTCCTCCTAGCGGCTGGAGTTTATTTTGTAGAGTAAATACCTTCAGGACAGTATTATTGATGAATTTACACGCTCTTTGTGCTTAGTAGACTGGCTCACTGAACATTCGCTTGACAATTTGAGAAATCCGTGCGCCTTTTTTTTTTGTGTGTGCTGGTTCCGCCTAGCAGCTGGAGTTAAATAGAGTGTCACACCTTCAGGAGAGTTTTATGGATGAATCTACATGCTCTTTGTGTTTATTCCGCCTATTGGCTGGAGTTTGTTTCATAGATTATCTTTTGCTGTGTAATTCTGTCTCACAAAATTTTTATAGAAACACATCTACAATTCAAATGTCTCAAACAGAGTAAAGATAAATTAGGAAGAGTCATTATTGTTTTAGCTGAAATTCAGGGACAAAGTCTTATTTTGGCTAATATTTATGCACCTAACGTTGATGATCAGGGATTTTTTATAGATCTTGAAGGGATGTTGCAAGCCACTGGCACCCCTTATGTTATAATATTGGGAGGAGACTTTAATCTTTTGATGGAGTCCTTGATCATGGTGAAGCAAAAGTGTGCAGGCCCCCTAGAGCAACATTGACACTTCACAGGATATGTAAAAATCTTGGTCTTACAGATATTTGGAGATTTTTGAACCTATCTGGTGGGGACTATACATTTTTTTCATCAGTCCATAAGATTTACTCTAGAATATATATTTTTTAATATATATATCTAAGTCCCTCATTTCATCTGTTGTCGATTGCTCAATTGGAAACAATTTAGTCTCAGATCATGCCCTGGTGTGATTAGAGATGTTGCCACATATGGAGAAAAAGAAATCAAATAGTTGGCGCTTTAATGTATCCCTTTTGCAAAATCCTGAATTCCAACAAATGCTAAAGGCTGAAATCAGTGTCTATATGGAGACCAACTGGTCCTCAGTATCCTCTGTGGGCATGGCTTGGGAGGCACTTAAGGCGGTTCTTAGGGGCCGGATCATACAGTATGCCTCATTCCCCAAAAAATCCAAAGCACAAGAACTCGTGGAATTGGAAAGGAATATTAAAAGTGCAGAGGCAGAGCTGAAGTGCAGAGTGTTGTCTAATGGCCTCAGGAAATTGATCCGATTGAAATACAGATATAATACTTTGAGTCGGGGGACAAAGCAGGGAAACTTCTGGTTAGATATATAAAGCAGAGAGAGTCTTTTTCTACCATTCCCTCAGTGAAATCTGCTGGTGTTGAAATATTTACCTTGGCCATTGATATTAATAATGCTTTTAAAGAATTCTATCTTGATCTCTATAGTTCCACGTCTTAATCTTCTGATGACGATATTAGAAACTTTGTGGAACCATCAGAACTTCCTAAATTGACAACTGAGCAAAAAAATTCTCTTGATTCTGAGATAAACTTGGAGGAGCTTGGTGAGGTAATTAAGGCCTTGCCTACAGACAAGGCTCCGGGGCCAGACGGCTTTGTCGCTGAATTTTTTTAGATCTTATGATACAGAACTTGCTCCACTTTTGCCACAAGTTTATACGGAATCATTAAAGAACTGAAAGCTTCTGCCAACCATGACACAAGCCCGGATCAGTCTGATTCTTAAAAGGACAAAGATCCAAGCGAGTGTAAGAGTTACCATCCAATTTCCCTGATCCAGCTGGATGTTAAATTATTGTCAAGAATTATGGCTAACCGATTAATTAAAGTTATGACATCTCTTATACATATAGATCAGATGGGGTTTATTCAGGGCCAGAACTCTTCTGATAACATTAGGTCTTTCATTAATGTCATATGGGCAGTGGCGAATGATCAGACTCCGGTCGCTGCCATCTCACTTGACACCGAAAAGGCGTTTGATATGGTAGAATAGGATTATCTTTTAAAGATTTTGGAAATGTATGGGTTCGGGTATACTTTTATTGGTTGGATTAAGTTATTTATAGACACCCAGTAGCGGCTGTTCAAATGAATGGATTAATTTCAGATTATTTTATTCTGGATAGGGGCACCCGGCAGGGTTGCCCTCTTTCCCCCCTAGCAGCCACAATAAGAAAGGAGGATGATTTTCCAGGGGTGGTGGTGGGAGGTGTGGCGCAAAAGCTTAAATCCAAAGTTTTGGCTCTGACAGTGTACTGCCCGGTATCAGCTTTTCAGCCGGGCACCTTCCAGAGGCCCAAACAGGGCATTAAGTATTTGGGTATTTTATTCCCAGCAAATTTGGGTGATTTAGTTAGAGTCAATTTTGTCCCTTTAATAAAAAGGTTTTCGAGCGATGTGGGTAGATGGGCTTCATTACATTTATCTATGACTGGGAAGGTTAATGTTATTAAAATGAATTGTATTCCAAAATTCAACTACCTGCTACAATCTCCCCCTATAGATGTCCCCCTCTCTTATTTCAAGCAATTTGATAGCATAACAAAGTCCTTCATTTCGAATGGTAAGCGTCCCAGTTTACACTCCAGTAAGTTACATAGGCCGATTGACAAAGGTGGGCTAGGCCTACCCAAGATTTTGTTTTATTATTATGCATTCGGTCTCAGACATTTGGCTCATTGGTCGCTTCCACCTGAGAGCCCCTCCCTGGTTTTGTATCGAACAGGAAGTTCTTGCCCCTATTTCGCCATTGCAAAGCCTTTCTATCAAACTAACCAGAGAAGTTAAGTTACAAAAGCAGCAGATACTTTGGGAGTGGTGATTACTGCTTTTGGAAAAGGTCATGAGGCATCAGTGTATTACTCCCTGCTAATTCAGAGTCTGGGGGATGGAGCTTCAACTTCTCTCAAGAGATTATGGGAGAAAGATTTAAACTTTGGAGGAGGGAGTGTGGGCTAGGATTCTAAAAATGTCAAGTCTACATCTAGAGATGCAACTGTGCGCCTTATGCAATTCAAGATTTTACATTGATTCTATTGGACTCCCTCTAGATTGTATAGGCTTGGTCTTAAAGACACACCACCTGCTGGCAATGCCAATCAGAAGATGGGGACACAACCCATGTTTTTAGGTGGTGTGTTAAGGTCCAAGAATTTTGGTTGAGGGTTCAGAGTTTTATGTTCAGGGGGAGGGACATATAATTTGATATAATTTGAAAATTAAAATTAAGTTTTTAAATGAGAATGGATTAGTGTGGCTGTGGCTTTAGACAGTAAGAGACCATCTGACTGACATGTCAAGTGACTAACCACCATTTGTTTTGTTTTGTACATGCCATTTAGGGGGTGGATATATTAGAAAGGGATTATACCACAATAATAGACTGGAATGGAAAAATATGAATTCAAATAATGTCTCCACAGGCTCCGCAAACAGCTGTATAAAAAGCATTTGTATAGAATTGTGAGCAGAATTTCTGTCTTTTCAAATGTAATAAGTACTGATTATTTCAAAAACTGAAAATCAAAACGGAATATCCAGTTCTGCTTCTGGATATCTAATTAATTTGCTACTAAAACAAAACTCTAACTCCACTAACTTGGCAAACTTTGGTGAATCCAGTGATAAGTATTAAAATCATTCATTGTATCCACTAGGTACTTTTTAAACACAACTTTGTTGCCAGATGGTCTTGAACAAAACCTGTGTACTCTTAATCCTGGATGCTGCATAAAGTCAGCCAATCAGATTGGAGCTGGTGAGCCAGCGCTTGCCATTTTTGTGAGCAACATGCATCAAATGTCAGTGAACGGTCTGTGGGTGGTCCATGGGCCATCTGAGGCTAAGACTAGCACACGTATGACTACGTCTGGATTAGTTAATGATAAGGACAACTTTGCTATATTTTCACCACCTCTCCATTCATCATCTTGACAAAGCTCTCCATAGACATATCATCTTGTATTATCAGACATAATTAAGTGCAGGCGACATTGAATGTTGGTCTGACGTGCAAAGCTCCATGTAAACTGATTAATCATTACTGACATATTAATATCACAAAGGATGTTTAAAAGTTGATGCAGAACAATCTTTACCTCATTGTCCATGAACGAAAAAATATTTGACTCTGTAGTGCAGCTTTTTGGCCTTACTCTCTTATAAAAACCTGTATGATGACTAATGTGTCCTTTTTTATTCAGAGGCGCACAGAGAATGAGAGATTTCTGAATACTAGCAAATTATTTGGTAGAAGGTTACAGATGAGTTTATGTAACTTGAAGCTGAAAGCGTCAGCAGATAATACAAACAGATTAACCTCTAAAATATAAAAATAGACAAAGACATTACCATTTAATGCCTATTTAGAGTCATCTCTGAGCAGATATAGACCTTAAAACTGTAAACCATTATGTCATTTAGCGGGGAGAACCATAAACAGACACACACCTATCGCAAAATTGTCTGTATTGTCTTATAAAACAGCAATTTTATCATAGTAAACTCCACACATATTTAATTCCATAAGGATTGTTTAATGTAAAACATGAAGATTGGTAGATGTGAAAGAGAAAACTCATCAAAGCAGTCAGTTCACACTATTGTTTGCTATAGAAGTTGAGAATGCAACTTATACTTGCGTTTTTGCGTTATGAATTGCAGTCTGACAAATTTTAGAATGCAACAATGCATGTAACTGAGTTTACGCAGCTAGAAGTGTCTTGTTCATTTCGACCTTAGACCCCGTTTCCACGTGGTATTACGACGCATCTTGGGTGATCCGATCACATGTGGTCAGGTGAGACACGTCGCTGTTTACACCTGGTCGCTTAAATCTGTCTCCTGTGATCACTTGTGTTCTGATTTGGAGGGGAGGGTCTCTGATTTATGATGACATACATCAATCAATATGTCAGTGTGTTACTGCATGATAATAAAGCGCAACAAAGTCAGAAAAGACAAAAAGCACCAAAAAAAAAAAAGAAAAAACAGTGCGCTGTTTCTCCCAGATGCGGTTGAAATTTAATCTAACAAACACAACATGTCAAGCAGAATTATCTGTTATTTTAACAGATTACCTGTATTAAGGGAGCTTCAGGTGTTCATGCTTGTCATCTGTGTTGATATCAGACACAGTCTGCTTTTTACAATTTTCAAATCGGATGGTTATTTCCTTTTAAAGTCGCTCGTAACTGGTAAACTTTAGACTCTTATACAGTGCATTCGGAAAGTATTCACAGCGCTTCACTTTTTCCACAATTTGTTATGTTACAGCCTTATTCCAAAATGGATGAAATTAATTATTTTCCTCAAAATTCTACAAACAATACCCCATAATGACAACGTGAAAATTTATTAAAAATATAAAACGAAAAAAATCACATGTACATAAGTATTCACAGCCTTTGCCATGACACTCAAAATTGAGCTCGGGTGCATCCTGTTTCCACTGATCATCCTTGAGGTGTTCTACAACTTGATTGGGGTCAACCTGTGGTAAATGCAGTTGATTGGACATGATTTGGAAAGGCACACACCTGTCTATATAAGGTCCCACAGTTAACAGTGCATGTCAGAGCACAAACCAAGCCATGAAGTCCAAGGAATTGCCTGTAGACCTCCGAGACAGGATTGTATCGAGGCACGGATCTGGGGAAGGGTACAGAAAAATTTCTGCAGCATTGAAGGACCCAATGAGCACAGTGGCCTCCATCATCCGTAAATGGAAGAAGTTTGGAACCACCAGGACTCTTCATAGAGCTGGCCGCCCGGCCAAACTGAGTGATCGGGGGAGAAGGGCCTTAGTCAGGGAGGTGACCAAGAACCCGATGGTCACTCTGACAGAGCTCCAGCATTTCTCTGTGGAGAGAGGAGAACCTTACAGAAGAACAACCATCTCTGCAGCACTCCACCAATCAGGCCTGTATGGTAGAGTGGCCAGACGGAAGCCACTCCTTATTAAAAGCCACATGACAGCCCACCTGGAGTTTGCCAAAAGGCACCTGAAGGACTCTCAGACCATGAGAAACAAAGACTGAACTCTTTGGCCTGAATGGCAAGCATCATGTCTGGAGGAAACCAGGCACCGCTCATCACCTGGCCAATACCATCCCTACAGTGAAGCATGGTGGTGGCAGCATCATGCTGTGGGGATGTTTTTAAGCGGCAGGAACTGGGAGACAAGTCAGGATCAAGAGAAAGATGAATGCAGCAATGTACAGAGACATCCTTGATGAAAACCTGCTCCAGAGCGCTCTGGACCTCAGACTGGGGCGAAGGTTTATCTTCCAACAGGACAGCGACCCTAACCACACAGCCAAGATAACAAAGGAGTGGCCACGGGACAACTCTGTGAATGTCCTTGAGTGGCCCAGCCAGAGCCCAGACTTGAACCCAATTGAACATCTCTGGAGAGATCTGAAAATGGCTGTGCACCGACGCTCCCCATCCAACCTGATGGAGCTTGAGAGGTCCTGCAAAGAAGAATGGGAGAAACTGCCCAAAAATAGGTGTGCCATGCTTGTAGCATTATACTCAAAAAGACTTGAGGCTGTAATTGGTGCCAAAGGTGCTTCAACAAAGTACTGAGCAAAGGCTGTGAATACTTATGTACATGTGATTTTATTTTCGTTTTTTATTTTTAATAAATTTGCAAAGATTTCAAACAAACTTCTTTCACGTTGTCATTATGGGGTATTGTTTGTAGAATTTTGAGGAAAATAATGAATTGAATCCATTTTGGAATAAGGCTGTAACATAACAAAATGTGGAAAAAGTGAAGCTCTGTGAATACTTTACAGATGCACTGTATTAGCGCAGCATTTGATTGACAGGTGAGGTGAGGCGCTTCACTCCTGCTGGGATGCATACAGAATGGATTACTGTTTACACCTTAAATGCAATGTGGTTACGTGCGTTTTTGACCACATTCGTACAGTATCCGTTCACAAAACGTTTTAGACCCCGTTTAGACCTGTGATCGGATCACCCGAAACGCATCTTAATACCAGGTGGAAACAGGGTCTAAGGGTCAGAGGGAGAGAAATAGTCATGTAAAAGTAAATTACAGCTGTTTGTGGTGCAAGAAACCCTGATTACCCTTTTATGTGAACCTAAAATAAAAAATGAAATTAAATGCTTCAAAAGCAGTGGCATAACTTGGATCTTGTGGGCCCCAGTGCAAAAAAACTTGATGGGGCCCCTTAAAATATATGACATTACAATGTAATTTTTTTTGTTTTCACAATATTGTCACTAAATGTCTCAGTGGCATAACTTCCGGCAGTGCAGGTAGGGCAGCCGCACTGGGGTCCACGGTCTAAGAGGGCCGGTGATGACCAGGCCCTACCTTAAAATATTAAACTGTCTGCACAGCAGAAACATTTAAATGGAACTGCTTTGCATTTATATGCATCTCATCCATGGTGAATTGTTTTTTTTATTTCTTTTTTTTTTATATTAATCTAAAAACTTCTAAATTATAGTTTATTATTAACATAACATCTTACTCTAACACTAGTTAGAATATTTTATTAGAAATTACTAATTTTAAGGTATACATCGAATGATTCTCTGCATTTTTTGTTCAACATCGTAGGGATTCTTGGGAAATCTTATTGAGCCAGTTTGGTGATTCTGACGTCATTACTCAGTGCGAACGGAGCGTCAACCCTGAGCTTTCAAGGCTACCGTTGCATTATTTTCTCTGCAGTCCCAAACTAGTTTCTCCCTCCACGAGAAACCATCATCTCTACCCTGCATTATGTGAGTAAAGAGCAGCCGAGTATCGATGATGCAGTGTCACAGTCAAAGACATAATATATTTAATGATATTACAAAGCGGAGAGATTTGTGCTGTGAAAGAGCATGAAGCAACAGTGATACTATTACTGGGCATCTGCAGCATGAAAGTTCGGCTGATCAAGCAAACTATGTCTGTGATAATACTGGTATAATTGTTTTTATTTTAAATGTAGCTTTTTTTTTTTTTAAGTAAAGTGAAGCCTTTCAGAATAAATAGCACAACTCATTTAATCATTTAAGAAAGACATTTTAATATAAATAACATATTTCTCATGATTTCTGAAAATGTGCCTTGAGAGGATACATTTTAAAGTAGGGCCCTTCATCATGGGCCCCCTTAGACCGCAGGCCCTAGTGCGGCTGCCCCGCCTGCACTGCCGGTAGTTAAGCAACTGTTCAAAAGTGTCGAATTTGGCATCTTTAATAAAATATGCCTTCCAATGACTCATGTTCAGTAAAGTACCTCTCAGCTGATTGGTACTCTCTGAGAGTGCAGTGCAGGTTGGCTCTATTATAGTAGGCATGTGCTGAGAGAGGATTGAGGCTGAGAGCCTCATTGAAATCCTGCAGGGCTTCTGTGAGCTTCCGTAGTGCAGCGTGAGTGATAGCTCGGTTCAGGATCACAGACTCATCTGAGTGCTCCAGCTCAAAGGCTCTGCTGTAGTACTCAAAGGCCTGTGTCGCAGAAAGAAAGAGACTCATTATATACATCAGTGGCTCTCTTCCCAAGTATCTCAAGAGAATAGGGTGCCAGCAGTGAATTGTCTCAGGTTTTACCTGCTCAAACTGTCCATTGTAAAAGAAGAGGTTGGCAGCATTGAAGTAAGCCAGGGCATATTTGGGGTTGAGACTGATAGCTTTTTAATAGTCCTTCATGGAACTGCATCTATCCCCCATGAACTGCTGTATTAGACCTCGGTTTGTGAAGAGCTGCTCTGAGAGAGCTTTACACTAAGAACTCATAAAGAAGAAGAGGTATTAAAGAAATGTTCCAGGTTGAAAATAAATTGAGATCAATTGACAGCATTTGTTGCTTAATGAGATTAGGCAAATCTTTTAAAGTAACTCACTTACAATGGATATAAACAGGTTTAAAGCTGTAAAGTTACTTGCTTGAGTACTTTTTAGGCAAAGGAACTTCTGGTTACAAATGTAATTCCTGTGAGTGGAGTTTTCTCCATGTAAACAGTACCTTTGTGGTATCCTTGAACATTCTGTATCATACAAAAGTTACCAGTTTTACGTGAACATTACACACACAAGTTGAAAGATTAGTTTACACAGACAAAGTCAGTTATCCATTCTATCACAATAGTCTCATGCCAACAAGTAATGTTCAATTATATTGGATATAATTTTGAAACAGTATGTATTTTAATATTCATTTTCTGGCCAGGTGCACTCCCATTGTAAGTGCCTTAGTGTAACTGTGTTTTTTGCTTCTTCTTCTTCTTCTTCTTCTTCTTCTTCTTTTTTTTTTTTAAACTGACGGATGTCAAAATTCTTATAATGTTCTAATATCGACATTGTCACAAATGCTTTTGATGGAGCTTAAAGGAATACTCCGGGTTCAATGGAAGTGAATGGGGCCAATCTGTAAATGTTAAAATACTTACTATTTCAAAAGTATAGCCACTAGACATACAATGTGCATTTTAACATTAGTTTAGTGTGATAAAATCGCTTACTAACCTTTTCTGTGTAAAGTATAGCCAGTTTTACAACTTCGCTGCCATGAGGATGTAATGACAACAAACCCTAAAAACCTCAAATGACTGTACAATTATGATTTAAACACCTTTACAGTTCATACAATACATAAGTTTTAACAGAAGAATTAACGTAAGTGCTTTTATAAAATTATAAGCTTCACATTTCTGCATTTAAACCTTCCAAAAATCAGCCCCATTCACTTCCAATGCAAGTGCTTCACTGTAACACTAATTTTTGCTTTTTTGAAAGAAAAGGACGGACAAGTCGAAATTTTTTGTGGTAATCAACATTATGCCACAAATGCTGTTGATTGAGTTTTATTTGAATTGAACCTAGAAAATTCCTTTAACTAATCAGTCACAAACTAACGAAACCCCAGATGCTTAAACAATATTCTTCACATCCTTTGAAAGATGGCATAATCAAGGCCTGTTATATTCAAGAGCTAAAATAACTTACTGATCAGTTATATAACCATAACCCCAAGTTTTTCTGTCACTCAGTCATTACTCTATGATACATATGACCAGTGTTGAATAAGCTACTCAAAAAAGTAATCCAAAAACAAATAGCGAATTACTTCTCTAAAAATGTGGTTAGAATTCTTTGCTGAAAACTTTAATTATAAGTTACTATCTAAAAGGCTTTTCACAAAATTGTTTAGTTTTTTCTGCTCAATAAACTAAAATGATGTTTGTATTTCTTCCTTGTTCAATGTTGCACACACTTTAGATGTCAAAGAAATGCAAAGAGACGTACATATGAATATTTTAATTCAATTTTTAAACATATTCCACATACAAAATATTATTTTAGAAATTAGTGGGTCCCACTTTATATTAGGTGTCTTTAGGTACAATGTACTAACTTTAAAATACATACAATAAAATGTACCTATTGTTTAACTACATGTTGTTCTGCAAAATTCTCACAAGTTTCACATTTGTTGCTACTGAAGTTGAGGTACGGGTAGGTTTAGAGGTAGGGGTTAGGGCTGGGTTAGGGGTAAGGTTAACAGTGTAACTACAAATGTAATTAAATTCAGGTATTTTAAGTACATTGCAACATCACGTACTGTATGTACATAATAAGTACATTGTAGAAAATGCTTAAGTACATAGTAGTTAAAGACACCTAATATAAAGTGGTTCCAATTATTGTAACCCAATTAATGCACTTAAAAGTAATTACCAGCAACTGTAATCTGATTGCAACAGGAATTTAAAATTGAATGTGTTACACTACTTTTTGACTTAAAAAGTAATCTGATAACAGTAACTAACTATTTTGTAATCAGATTACACAACACTGCATATGACTGATGAGTGACAAAGATGATGCATATACTCTAAGAAACCATTTACATATCCAAAGCTCCAAAACAACATTTATAGCAATATTTATATCCTGCAGGGCTGCAAATGTGTTGCCCATCTGTAAATTGACGATGGCTCTGCTATCATAATCAGCCCAGCATTTAGGGTTTACCTTCACAGCCACTGTGAACTGATTCCAGGCTCTCTGTATGAATCCGAAATCCTGACGTAGAGGACAGAATATCGACAGGGCTTAGTGCAAATCAATACACGGTTGAGAGGCAACAGGCTGTCTGTAAGATATTGTTCCTTGCTGAGGGAAGAGGCGAAGATAATGAGGGCAAGAATGAATTTTAGGAACTTTAGGGTTTGTTGACATTACATCGTCATGGCAACGAACTTGTACTATTGGCTATAATTTGACACAGAAAAGGTTAGTAAGCAAGGTTAGTAATGTAAACATGCATATTGTTTATGTCTTGTGGCTATACATTTGAAATAGTGAGTATTTTAACGTTTACAGATTGGCCCCATTGACTTCCATTGTAAGTGCCTCACAGGAACCCAGATTTTTGCTTTTTTTAAAAAAAAGAAAAGGAGGGAACAAATCAAAATGCATTTTTGTGGTAATCAATATTGACACTCATATTTTTTACACACGAAAAAAAATACACTGCCTGCCAAAAAAATTAAATAAAAAAAAATTTGCAGTTTTAAAAAAAAGGCAGTGTTATGATCTGGGGTTGCTTCAATTGGTCAGTTCTAGGCTCAGCAACGTTATGCGGCAGTAAAATGAAGTCAGCTGACTACCTGAATGTACTGAATGACCAGGTTATCCCATCAATGGATTTTTGTCTTCCCTGACGGCACGGGCATATTTAAGGACGACAATGCCAAGATTCATCAGGCTCAAATTGTGAAAGAGTGGTTCAAGGAGCAAATCTGTGGGATGTGCTGGAGAAGACTTTATGGAGTGGTTCGACTCTCCCGTCATCAATACAAGATCTCGGCAAAAATAAATGCAACTCTGGACAGAAATAAATGTTGCGACGTTGCATAAGGTTGTCGAAACAATGCCACGACAAATGTGCGCCATAATCAAAGCTAAAGGCTTTCCAATGAAATATTAGAGAATGCAACTTTTTTTTTTTTTTGGCCTGGCAGTGTTTTTATAATGCATATAATAAACACTCAAAAAAATTAATTTTAAGATTTCAATTTCATAACAAAATTCCATCAAATTGAATTGCATAATTTTTAACTAAATTAAAATTTAATAAAAGTTTTTATTTATTTTGTTAAAGATTACTCAACTCAATTTTATGGCATGTTGTTATGAAATTCAAATGCGTAAATCTTAAAATATTTTTTATATAATATTTATTAAATGCAAAATGCATTATTGTTACAAAAACAATAATGAGGATATTGCCGACATGCTTGCCATTTAAGCTTTAGAGAAGGTTTTAAAGAATTTTAAACATATATCCTCCTTCAGTTCAGTTGCTTGCACAGAATATGACATTAGTTGTAGAACTGATGAATTATACAATAAATTATGGAGTAGTCAGGCAGTGTATTTGAGCATTTTAATTCATACCCGCTTCCATGATTCAATAATATACATATTTTGGGCATGGTTGTCCACTGGGATTATTACAGTAAGTGTATTACAAGCTAACATTTTATATTAGAGTGATTTTTGAATTAAATACTGTAAAATCACAGTTGACAATAGGTAAGATTTCAATTTCAGAAATATGAGACAACATGACTTGCCCATGCCATCAAGGAAACTAACTGTTTATTAACAGATATTGCAGCATCTGAAATATATACAAATATTGATGCATGATCTATGCATATACGTACAGTAAATAAATCTTTACAATATAATGCATTAGCAGTACCATGCATGTTTAGAGTTTCAGAATTTATAGAGTGTGAACAATATCAAAAACTGTCCATAGATTTGCTAAAATATCAAAGTTTCCATTCAAAGTTTCATAAATTTCTTTCCATGATGAAATTAGCTAAGCTATGCATTCCACATTCATTTTAAAACTCTATACTCTTACTGTATGTCAACAATTGTCTCATGTGTGTCTACTTCTGTTTCACCAAACGAATTGTAGTAGAAACATATGAGACGAAACAGACACTTAAATTAAACCACTCAATTAACAATCTCCTCTGGGTTGTTAAAAACAAGAAAATTCTTTATGTACTACCTGTAAGTAGTATGCCAGGCCAATGCGAGCACTAGAACAGAGTGGATTGAGATGCAGGGCAGAGAGGAAATCCTTCTGTGCCTGCTTCCTGGCCTGATCGTGCCCGAAATCCATAAAGACATTACCTCTACCCACATATGAGTCCTGAGAGAAGGGATCGAGTCTCATAGCTTCACTGTAAGAGTCCACGGCTTCCTCTAACTGGCCAAGTCTTGAAAACAAAGAAAGTAAATCATAATACTTAAAGGGTTAGTTCACCCAAAAATAAAAATCCTCTCATGATTTACTTTCTTTAAGCCACCCCAGATGTATATGACTTTCCTTCTTCAGCAGAACCGAAGTGAAGATTTTTATAAGCACATTTCAGCTCTGTTTATCCATACAATGCAAGTAAATGGGTGCCATCAGTCTACTGTCTGTTTGATAGTCCAAAAGGCATATTTAGGCAGCATAAAAGTAATCTACACGACTCCAATCAATCAATTAATGTCTCCTGAACAAACCGATAGGTTTGTGTAAAAAATAAATCCAATTAAAAAATTGCTTCCTGCCAGCAGTCGATGCATCATGTTACGTAAGCGCAATGGCACATTCACGCGAGAAGTCGGAAGCGCATGCTTTGTATACAGCAGAGGAACGAATGTCACGCGAGAGTTAGGTCATTTCAAACAGCAAAAAAAGTGCTGGCCGGAAGCTACGATTTAAAGTTAAAAACATTTTAATTATCAATTTGTTTCTTACACCAACCTATCGGTTTGCTTCAGAAGACATTAATTGATCGACTGGAGTCATGTGGATTACTTTTGGACCGTCAAACAGACAGTAGACTGATGGCACCCATTTACTTGCACTGTATGGATAAACAGAGCTGAAACGTGCTTTTAAAAATCTTCACTTCACTACTGCTGAAGAAGGAAAGTCATACACATATGGGATGGCTTAAAGGTAGGTAAATCATGAGAATTTTCATTTTTGGCTGAACTAACCCTTTAATGGATCTTTTTCACTACCGGTGCATATGCACATATTTGCAAAACCTGTGTGGAAACAGTTTCATACAAATCATCAATAATTTTGCACTTACCTTTTCTTTTACACACATTCTGATTTTATACTCAAACTGCACATATGCAAAGATCATTCATGGTGGTCTTAGAAACATGGAATGTGTAAAGCCAGCATGTTTGTTTATAAAACATAATATTTAAAATGTAATAATTTTATAGCATAACATATGTTTTAAAAGTCTAAGTCAACTTGAGAAAATTCTTTGCAATTGGAAATTATCAGCACAACAGTTTCAGTGAAAAGTTTTATTGAACAATTAACACTGAATTCAAGAGTTTCTTCATAATTTGGTATGTTCTCCTTTGGCTTTAATGACAACATGCACTCGAGCTGGCATGAACAAAACTGGATGATCACGTCCAGTATATCAGCATGATTTGAGAATATTTTAACGATCATCTCGCATTTTCCAGTTTATATTCTGGTTTAATTGAGATTTTGTATCAGGCTCAGACTTTTGAAACCCACTATGTGTGCTTTTGCCCTTTTCCCTTAATTGTGTAGTTTGAAAGTCATTGTCACTGTGGTTTAAGGAGCGGGTATGCTTGGATGAACATCTTAAACATTGATAAGTGTTTTCTTATTTACATCATGTGTAAAAAGAAACAAATAAAACAAGAAAATATAGGCTTTCATCTGCTCTATGCCACCGTGCCTTAGGTTGCCAACCCCTGTTGTAGGCCATATGAAAAGATGACATCATACATTAGGCACCAAGTCAGTTTGAATCAGTGCTGGGTTGATTTCTTCTGAATTGTAATCTGGTACTGACTACAAATTATATGACTAAAATAGTAGTCAGTAACATAATTTATTGGATTACATTTGAAGTAAAACAATCTGATTCCTTTTAGATTCCTTTTGTATTACTTCTGACCTAACTCTTGTTTATTTGATGACACTTGCATTTGAGTAGGATAAAATGGTACCATATTGACATAATGTTGCTTAAATGCATTAATTAAACTTAATGGATCAAAATATGAGAATGGATATAATGTATGTATTTTACTCATTATTTAAAATGTTTTTACTCCAACAATTTTGGCTTTACAAACGCAATCCATTGTGGTAACAGATCAGACCAGCTACATTTGTGGCAAAGGCGTCAAAAAGCATCACAAAAGCACATTCATGTACATTTCTGAAGTTCAAGCCGAGTTCAAAAGCAATTCAAGAAACTAAAACTAACTTTACCACACTAATGTAGTCGGGTCGGGATTTATGTGTAGATTACCGCTCCATCTACAGCGTAATTATAGCCACCTGGCTGATGGCACATATCAGGTCTGTGTATGCAATTCCACAATTGAATGCATATGAACCCTAGCACCTTTAAAATGCTGATAAAAAATAAAAAAAATAGCATGGACTATAAGGAATGCTCTAACAGCACCATTTCAAATGCAGATCACATTCACATCTGCACGATAAGCTGCAGAGTTCACTATTCATTAATGTCATACAAGCTTTCAGGACATCATTAATAATGTAGTCCTTAGCGTGTGCAGTTTTTTCAATCAAATCATGCTTCAGGACTAATTGTTTTCCTTTGATAAATTATTATAATATATTTTTTATAATCATATTTTTTTTCCCTGAGATCCACCTATAATGTAAGTCAAGCATTCTTGCAACAAAACAGTTTAAATTTAGTTTTACACATCCACACAGCCCCTTTGCATGTGAAATATGTAAGGGGCTGTTCACATCAAACTTGTGTTTGTGTTCGACTGTACTGTTTTTCAATTGTTTTTTAATCTAAACATGTGTAAACATCTTTGAACCTTGTGCATCTCTCTTTTTTCTACACTGTCACATGCAGGAACCATGTTAAAAAGTTAAAAGAACATCAGCTTTTAAAAATGTGTCTCAAAATAACTCTGTTCTGTTCTATTCGTTGCACTGCGTCTAACTTTTTTTAGCACAAGGATGCATTATGTGTAAACGGACACTTATAGTGCTCACTCGTGGGCTGTGGGTTTGCAGTCAGTCCAATAACAACCTCCTTATAACTTCACTGTGACTGGGCAGGGCATGTCGCTGAACAATGAAAAGGCCATTTTGGAATAAACTGTTTTTGCAGCATAGTCTCAATAGATGGTTTGTCTTGGAGTGGGGAGTAATTTTGAGTACTGAAACTATATTTATATAGTATATGGAGCTCTTTAATTTAAAAAAAGGAAAATGTGATTATTTTTATGATATGACCCTTTAAAGGGATAGTTCACCCAAAAATGAAAATTCTCTCATCAGTATTCACCATCATGCCATAACAGATGATTATGACTTTCTTTCTTCTGCTGAACACAAACAAAGATTTTGATAAGAATATCTCAGCTCTGTAGGTCCTTACAATGCAAGTGAATAGTGACCAGACCTTTGAAGCTCCAAATATCACATTAAGGCCACATAAAAGTAATCCATAAGAGTCCAATGGTAAAATACATATCTTCAGAAGTGATATGATAGATGTGAGTGAGAAAAAGATCAATATTTAAGTCCTTTTTTACCATAAATCTCCACTTTCACTTTCAAAATGTGAAAAAATGTGAAATTGAAAGTGGTCTTCAAAGGTCTGGTCACCATTCACTTTCATTGTATGAACCCAGAGAGATAAGATATTCTTCTAAAAATCTTCATTTGTGTTCTGCAGAAGAAAAAAGTCATTAACATCTGGGATGGCATGAGGGTGAGTAAATGATGACAGAATATTCATTTTTGGGTGAACTATCCCTTTAAGAACAATATTATACAAATCCCCTTATTTATGTGGTACATTTAAGCTGTCATTTCAAACAACAGAATAAAAAGGATATGATCTTTGGAGGGGCACTTTTATGTTTATGGGGGAAAACGTTAATTGGTTCGCCGTCAGTCCTGGGCCGGAGTGCTCCTTAATCGTTTCACTGTCAGTCAGGTCTGGGGCATCCGAAGTTTCTGGGGACACTCGAGGCAAATCTAGGCTCAGCAATGGGTATAACATGCTGTAGCGTTATTAATAAAATTGAAAATAAACACTCACCTGTGGTGTTTTACTCCCTGTGCGTGGTGAATTTCTGCATTCTCTTGTCATTTCTGTGCTGCAGCTTTAAAGTCCTAAAGCAAAAGACAGCATTGTGCATTACATTTATTTTCACATATAAAATATTACATTAGGAATAGATAAACAGCAAAAGAAGTACTTGGAGTACTACTAATGCTCCTGTGATGCTTTTAAAGTCAATATGAAATCAAAATGAATTCACATTCCTAGTCTTACTGTGCAGGATTCATCAGTGCTTGTCATTTCTATGAATTCACATTCACATTTTTGTCTTTATAATCTTTCATCAAAATATAATAACTTGCTCCGCCTCTTCAACAACTTCCCTTTTTGGCTGATGTCACAAATCCCTCTTATTTTTCAACCCCTTCCTTCAACAACATGACTCCATTCTAGCATATAACGATCTGTGATGATCCAGTCAACTCCCAATGGATAAAATAATTTTCCGTCCTAGTTTTTCACTTAGAAACCTCACATTATGGGTTGCTGATCCAATTTCATGTTGACTTTAATACCAGAATGCAGCAATATGAAAAACCTCACACATTTACAAATCAGACAGCATGTTTACTGTGCTTTCAAAGTCCTTGAGACAAACAGATTATAGTCATTCCCCCTTTGACAGGCCCGTGCAATCAATGCTTCTTCCTTTGTGCCTACCTGAAGGGCACAGCTGTAGTCATTAAGCTCCACATACAGAAGGCCACGGTTTATCAACACTTTCAGATCAAGCTCCGTCTGACTGCCCAAGAGCAGCACAATGCCATAGTCTGGGAGTGCCTTGGAAATCAAAGGCAAATAATGCAGAAGGGAAGAGCAAACATGCATTAAAATGCATACACTGTATGCAGAAGTGCAATGCTGATGAAAAGCCATACAGCATGTATTTGTATATGTTCTTGTATATATGATCTCGCATACATTACTATTTGAAAATGCACCAGTTATTTGCCAGCTAATACAAAAAATAATAATCCTGCAGTTGCTGGAAACACACACTGCGGTTGTAGTATGCAAATGAAAAGAAGCTGTCGATTTTGATTGCCATGGGCAATGCTCCACTGCAGTCTTGTATGCCTAAAAAAGATTGTAAATCTAACTTGCATCATATCACTGCAAAATATTATTCAGGATACATTCTCTGAAAACGAGCCTTAAAAGGATAGTCCCCGAAAAATGATCATTAACTCACCCTAATGTGACAAAGTCAATCAAGCAGGTTTGAAACAACATGAGAGTGAGTAAATGACAACAGAATTTTCATTTTTGGGGAAACTTACCTTCAATATCTTATAAAATTTTGCTTATCAGGTGAATTTAGCTTGCTTTAGTGATGTTTAGATATTTTTATTGGAAAACAAAATATTTTTTGCAGTGTAGAACATTTCAAAGAGAGGCTCCACTAGTAATTATAAAGTATCAGCTTCAAGTGAGAGGTAATTATGTTGAAATTTGTGCTGTTTTTTTACTAACATTTAAATAGAATTTAAGAGCTCCTTTATACAAGTAGGCTCTGACACTATTGGGCTGGATCCTACAGTCGAGTACTGCTTTTGCATATCGTTCTTCAGCTCCATAAAGGGCAACTCTGCTTAGGTGCACCTTTAAAAGAAGGAACATGTTTTAAACATGAACTTTTGGCATATGATCATATACAGAAAAATATTAGTATAGTCAGACAAGAGCACTTAACTTGAATGTCATCTATATGCTATAATATATGCATAGTGTTTCCATCAGGACATTTTGTTCATTGACCCCAGAGACTGGGCCAAATTAAACAGTAAAAAAATATATTTTTTAAACTTAATATAATAATTTATTTATTAAAATACCATTTATTAAAAATTTTAACATTGCTTTAGTACACATAACACAGTAAATGGTTCTTCTCATTTCGAGTTGGTCATTATAACCTGCAGGTCATTGAGCGAGTGAGTCATCTGAGCTGATTCAGAGAGCCAAGGAGTAGTCTGAGCTTCGCTATCAGTTCGACTGATTCATTAAGAATAACCATCTCTCTCTCTCTCTCTCTCTCTCTCTCTCTCTCTCTCTCTCTCTCTCTATCTCTATATATATATATATATACACACACACACACACACTACCGGTCAAAAGTTTTGAAACGCTTGACCGAAATGTTTCTCATGATCTTAAAAATCCTTTGATCTGAAGGCGTATGCTTAAATGTTTGAAATTAGTTTTGTAGACAAAAATATAATTGTGCCACCATATTAATTTATTTCATTATAAAACTAAAATTTAATAAAAAAATAAAAAAAAGTTTTTGAAATAGACGACTTGGACCAAATAATAAAGAAAAGCAGCCAATAAGTGCCCAGCATATAGATGGGAACTCCTTCAATACTGTTTAAAAAGCATCCCAGGGTGATACCTCAAGAAGTTGGTTGAGAAAATGTCAAGAGTACTGTGGCAGCGGGGGCGTGGTCAAGCATCTCTCCGGAGAGAGAAAAAGCGGTAAGGGCGCTTACACCTGAGCTAAATTATGTATAACACCTGTCTCTAATTTCAGTGAGCACGGGGAGAGCGGCATAAATAGAGACACACCGCAAATAGGAGGGAGAGAGAGCCTGGGCACGACAGACCCGAGCAAGAAGCTAGGAGTTTCTTTACTAACGTTGAGAGTTTATTTTTGTGAAGCGGTGTGCGAGTGATAATTAACTTTGTGCTGCAGAGAGAGAGAAAATAAACTATAACCTGAACCAGGAAAACTGCTTCTCGTCTCCTCTTTACAAGTACATTTCTGCAAATTCTAGGCAAAGGGTGACTACTTTAAAGATGCTAAAATATAACACAGTTTTGATTTATTTTGGATTTTGTTTAGTCACAACATAATTCCCATAGTTCCATTTATGTTATTCAATAGTTTTGATGACTTTACTATTATTCTAAAATGTGAAGAAAAATTATAATAAAGAATGAGTAAGTGTTTCAAAACTTCTGACCGGTAGTGTGTATATATATATATATATATATATATATATATATATATATATATACACACCGATCAGCCACAACATTAAAACCACCTGCCTAATATTGTGTAGGTCCACTCGTGCCGCCAGAACAGCCAACCCGCATCTCAGAATAGTATTCTGAGATTATATTCTTCTCACCACAATTGTACAGAGCTGTTATCTCAGTTACCGTAGACTTTGTCCGTTCAAGGTGTTTCCATCCACAGAACTGCCGCTCACTGGTTATTTTTTGTTTTATGCACCATTCTGAGTAAATTCTAGAGACTGTTGTGTGTGAAAATCCCAGGAGAATCAGCAGAAACATTGATTGTGTCTTACCTGATACAGGTTTGGGATGATGTGGAGTGCTCTGTTAAAGTCTTGCACACTAATGGATTCTTGTAGGTGCATGTGACAAACACCTCTCTGACCATAAGTTGGTTTGATGCTCAGCACTGGTAAAAGCATCTAAAGCCTAGGGGAGGAGAGAAGCTTCACACTCTTGAATTAGTAAAAGGTGATGAGAGTATAGTGACAGGCGTGGATGTTTCTCCATCTCTTTGATATTCAATTATAAACAAATAACTTGACTGACAAAACACTATGTTTTTATTGTTGTTGAAAACTGTAGCCATGAAATAGACAATCCTCCCTGCTGAAAAGCATATGGTCAACAGCTTATGTTGCATTTTTAAAACTGCAGTAAGATCCAGCATGGGATGCTGGTACATAAGAGTCCCCACCAGGCTTCTTAACAAATAAAACCAGCAAGACTTCCTTGGACAATCAGCTTCACTTCAACATTGTTAGTTGATCAGTCCAAAAACAACATTAACCAGGTTTTCAGAAAGACTATTAAAGGTAATACAAGACATGTATTATGGAGTTCAATTTACCTGTAACAAAAGCACCTGTGTCATGTAGCATACACCGATAAGACATCTGCAGCTTCTTGTAGAGTAAAGAGTTTAGTTTTATTGGTACCCATAACTGGTAGGGCCTTTCTGAAACTCTCCACTGCTTCCTGTGTATGATAAACCTTATAACATCTTATCATTGTAATCAGAGAACATCTTACTAACATACCTAGGAAGCTAAGGAATCTTGAAAGCACATTATGTAGAAATATGTGTCAAAACTGAATTAAATATAGGCTGCCTAAGAAGAACAAATAATAAAAAGTTCCATGACAATTGAGAAGGAAGGCCTCCTAGCAACTAACAGAAAGCGTCTTGGCGACCTTTGCTAGTGGCACAGAAATTACACACTTCAGCTTAAAACAAAGTATTGCTAATAAGTATTTGGACTTGCTGATGTTTTTGGATAAGTTTGGGTTGACGTTTTGCTGGCTTAGTTCTGCTGTATCTAAGCCAGGCAAAGTGTAATTGAAATCTACACCACATGGGTCTCAGACGCACCGTGAACCTGTGTGCCTTCATCAGTGTCTTTCCCAAAAGAATGAGGGGTGGAAAAGAGCAAGAATCGACCATTTCCTCCAGGCATGCGATGGCACTGGCATCATTCCCCAGAAATGAGTGGATGACTGCTTGCTGGACTGGAGATGAACCAAGATCTGTGACAAAAAAGAGGAGACGTTTACAGCTTGGTCCTGTTGTTGTTATGGCAACATAAACCACATTTCCTTTCAAGGTTTACATCACCTTCCGTTGTGCCAGATGGCCTAACTAGATTCAATGATGCTCATTAAAAGATTGGCAGAGATAAGGGCTACTCTGGTAGTTCTAGTCAGGAACTAAAAGTATGAGTGTGATTCTTTATAGACTGAAATAAACATATTTGTTCATTACCTTTTTTCATTTCAGCTGCATACTGTACAGAGGGTAGCCAGGTCAAACTTTTCGATTTCGAAGTACTCTCCTCTAAAAAAAAAAGAAACAAAAATTTTCTCTGCATGAGATATAAACACCAATTAAAACCAAAAGGGTTTTGCAGCCTGTTGCCATGAGCCTTAGTCAGGGTTGATTAAAATATTTTTATGGCAATGTAAACACAGCTGTGATGTTCAAATATTCAGCCTGTTCAATATGTTGTACTGTCTTAAAACCCATGTTTTTCCAGATTTATGGTCCACTGACAATGTTTTAGAAAGACACATTTTCAATGTATTTTTGGCTGGATGATCAGTATAAATGTACCAAAAGATCTATTAAACAGACTGTACTTCTATCCCAGTCTTGTTTTCATTTCCATCAAACTAAATATGGTGTCGACCCTGACTGAGGTCCATAGATTAACCTTTTTTGGACCTGCTTTATATCAGGGGTCTTTAACTACTATGTACTTAAGCATTTGAATCAAAGTACTTATTATGTACATATGTGTTGTTGCATTGTACTTTGATTTAAAGTACTTGCATTTAACCCTCCTATGGTCTTTGGTCATTTTTGACCGAAATCAATATTTCCTTTATCTGAGCAATTCAAGACTTGGTGGCTTTTCCTCCACTTGTTAACTGAACATAATAAAAATAAATTAAAAAAATGTGGGCATGATTCGATAAGTCAAAGTGGTTGTTAAAAAAAAAAGAGAAAGTGACACCTTTGGTCTTTGCGGTCAAAACTGACCAACCATTGAAAATTAATATAATAGACCATAACACAGAGCAATTTGTTATATGTCGAATACAGCCAATAAATCAGCCACAATACAGAAACACACACATAAAAATGAACTGGTGAAAAGAAAACCACACATACACTTAGAAATTACTTAGAAATTAAGGGGTGAGACAATAACACAACCACAATGCAGAACATGCACACACACGCATGCACGCGCACACATACACACACACACACACATAAATAAATATGTGCAGAATTTACTTATTTGCATATGCAAATTAATGGTAAAATTGATACATTTACATAAAAATAGCATAAAATCCCAAAAGAAGTGCATAATTGTATTGTTATTACTTCAGGGAAGAAGAAATGGTATTATTGTCATCATCATCATCATAAAAAAAAGAAAAAAAAGAAAAAAAAAGAAATTACACCTTTGCTGCTTCCGGTCAAAAATAACAAAAGTAGGACTCATTTATGAAGACCATAGAAGGGTTAATTACATCTGTAATTTCACTGTTAAACTTACCACTAATCCTACACCTAACCCTAAATACTAACCCTACCCCAACTCCTAAAGCTACCCATACCTCTACCTCAGTAGCCGCAAATTAGAATCTTATGAAAATTTTGCAGAACAACATGTAGTTACACAATAAATACATTGTATTGTATGTATTTTAATGTTAGCAAATAGTTAAAGACACCTAATATAAAGTGGGATCTGTTTTTAAGTTACACAAATAACTTTGGAATTTCATTAGAAAATCATGAACGATCAAGGTACTGCAAAGAACTCTTTTTAAGAGTATAAGTATATACTGTATATATACACAGTGCATTCAGAAATTATTCAGATCCCTTCATTTGTTTCACATTTTGTTTTGTTGCAGTCTTATGCTAAAATGCTTTAAATTATTATTTTTTTCACATCAATCTACACTCCATACTCCATAATGACAAAGCAAAAACCAGATTTTTGATGACTTTGCAAATTTATTACAAAGAAAAAAACTTAACACATTGATGTATTAAAGTAGTCAGACTCTTAACTCAGTACTTAGTTTAAGCACCTTAGGCAGCGATTACAGCTTCAAGTCTTTTTGGGTATGATGCGACAAGCTTTGCACACCTGGATTTGGGAATTTTCTGCCATTCTTCTCTGAAGATTCTCTCAAACTCTGCCAGGTTCGATGGGGACAGTCGGTGGACAGCCATTTTCAGGTCTCTCCAGATATGTTTGTTTGGGTTCAAGTCCGGGCTCTGGTTGGGCCACTCAAGGACATTCAGTTGTTCCTAAGCCACTCTCTTGTCTTGGCGGTGTGTTTAGGGTCATTGTCCTGTTGGAAGTTGAACCTTCGGCTTGAACCTGAGGTCCTGAGTGCTCTGGACCAGGTTTTCATTAGGGATATCTCTGTATTTTGCTGCGTTTCCTTCAACCCTGACCAGTCCCCACCACTGAATAACTCCCCCACAGCATGATGCTACCACCATGCTTCATCTTTGGGATGGTATTGCGCAGGTGATGAGCGGTGCCTGGTTTCCTCCAGAAATGACACTTGGAATTGAGGCCAAACAGTTTAATCTTCATCCTTTAGGTGCTTTGTGTGTCTTGCACTGAGGAGAGGTTTCCGTCTGGCCACTTTGCCATAAAGCCCAAATCGGTGGAGTGTTGCAGTGATGGTTGTCCTTCTGCAAGTTTCCCCATCTCCACACATGATTTCTGGAGCTCAACCAGAGTGACCATCGGGTTCTTGGTCACCTCTCTTATCAAGGCCCTTCTCACCCGATTGCTCAGTTTGGCCTGGCGGCCAGCTCTAGGAAGAGTCCTGGTTGTTCCAAACTTCTTCCATTTTAGAATGATGGAGGCCACTGTGCTCTTGGGAACTTTCAATGCAGCTGGGTTTTTTTTTTTTTTTTTTTTTGTAGCCTTCCCCAGATCTGTGCCTCGACACAATCCTGTCTCTGAACTCTGCAGGCAGTTCCTTTGACCTCATGGCTTGGTTTTTGCTCTGAAATGCATTTTCAGCTGTGAGACCTTTTATAGACAGGTGTGTGCCTTTCCAAATCATGTCCAATCAATTAAATTTGACACAGGTGGACTCCAATCAAAGTGTAGAAACATCTCAAAGATGAAGTGAAATGGGATGCACCTGAGCTAAATTTCAAGTGTCACAGCAAAGGGCCTAAATACTTATGTCAATGTGATTTAATAATTTTGCAAAGTTATTAAAAATGTGGTTTTTGCTTTGCCATTATGGGGTATGGAGTGAAGATTGATGTGGAAAAAAAATCATTTAAAGCATTTTAGTATAATGCTGCAACATAAAATATGAAATAAATGAAGGGGGAGGACATTTTAGAGGACAGGAGTGCCACTTGAAAATTGTGAAGGAATCAATTACAATATATTTGGTTGAATCTACATGGTAAACTGTCAGAAGACATTTTCTATCTGAACAAGACAAAAAAAAAAAAAAAAAAAAGACAAGGAACAGCAATTAGCTAATTATTTTTGTAAATTGTATTAAACATTATGTAAATAATAAATATTAGAATTGTTATTAGAATTATTATTATTTTTTTAATTATAATATTTAACTATTATATTTCACTAAATTTAAAAAAATGAATTAAATAAATTATATTAAATACAGTGTCCCCAAAACCTATTTGGACACTTAGTACAAACAAATGTACAACAAAATATCAAACCATGTGGTATGTAATGTAAAGAACGATAGCACAAACACACTTTCAAGAAAAACATTTCACAAAAAGAACTTTGTCAAACATTTGTGGAACATGTCCATAGTCAATGTGATGAACTACACCTTGACTTCATACATACACTAAAAATCACCTTAGGACCAGTAAAAAAAAAAATATAAAAAAATCATAAAATGAAAAATCATTGCAAAATGGCTAAGAAATATTAAAGTTAGTTCTGAGAAAATATTTAGTATCATTTGTATGCAGATGCCACTTGGTTTACTTTCCACTTTAATTATTATAATTTTTTTAATCTAATGCAATGATATTCATACATCTAATGAATAAATTGATAATTAGTTCCTTTTTTTTTTTTTTAATTGGCACTCTTAGTCTTCCATATAACACATCCTTTTACATTGTAGTAAGCTGTGGCTCTTACGTATGTTGGGTCTGCTTTCAATGCATCACTGAACCGTTTGATGGCTTCATAATTTCGGTCCATTTTCAGCATATTGATCAGCCCCAAACTGACGTGCACAACAGCCACATATCTGTTGTTGTTTTAGAGAGGTGCACATAAAGTCCACATTGAGAGATGGTGACTCAGAGATGAATGTATTAATTTTCACTTAGTAACAGCTCCTTGGAGACTTCCTGTCACTTTCAACCATGATGAAATCTTTTTAAAAAAGATACTTTTAAAGAATTTCAAGTTTCATTTTTTCACTTCGGTGTGCTTGTGCAACAAAAGAAAATGAAGGGCATCATCTGTCAAGTTTGAACACAGCTTCAAAGTCAGCCATAGCCTGTGGCTAACACCAGAGCTCAGTGTAGATCAGACCGCGGTGCAGGAAAGCACTCAGATTTTCAACACTGTCATTGATAAGAACTACAACACACACAGATAAAAAAAAATTAAAAAACACGGCTTTGTTTTTATTATTTTTTTTTTAATAGTTTTCCAGTTGAATTTCTAAAATTTTAACAAAATTGGCCAAATTGTTTAAGATTGATTATCTTTTTCTTTTTTTCTTTTTTTTTTTAACCATACTGGAAAAAATGGTTTTGGAGCTTTTGTAGATTCATGCTTAAAATAAGAAAACACAATTTTGCATTTACTTGGCATTTACATTTATCACAAATAAGACAAAAACAATTTGGCAAGAGCAATAGGGTAAGAAAAATCAACTTATAGGCATAAGTTCACCCAAAAATGAAAATGTCGTTCTAAATCCATATGACTTACGTTCTTCCATGGAACACAAATGGAGATGTTAGACAGATTGTCAAGGATTGACAGCCTTAGTCACCATTCACTTTCATTTATTGGAAAAAAGATGCAATCAAGTCAGTGGTGACTGAGGTTAAGTAAATGATTGTAAAGTTTTAATTTTTGGGGAAGCTATACCTTAAATACAATTCTCTGAAAGCAAGTCTCTATCTACGATATTACTCTAACAAGTATTTTCAATTTTGCTTCTCATGTAAATTAATCTTGTTTTAAGGATGTTTATGGGTGTTTCTTCAACTTCAGGAATTTAGTTGATTTTCACCATAACAAACAGATTTAAACTTTTTTTCTTTTTGTAAGACGAGGGTCTCATTAAAACTGAATTGGAAACTTTTTACCAGGACTTTTCAAATAATGTTTTTTTGTACAGATTTGACTGTTTTAGCCTTGTTCCAGACCCAGACTTTCAATATTAAACTATGAAAATCAATTATAAAAATACAAATTATTGCATGGTTAAAACTATAATAATCTAAGCAAATTAAAATAAAACATGAAGTGAAATAAACATAAACCATTTACATTTTTATTTTTATTTAATTTTTATAAAAAAAATTACAACTGTCCCACAGTTGTGGTGTAATTTCCACCACGGCAACAAACAATTTTGCCGCTCAAAATAAAAGTCGACAAAACTGTCAGTGAGGATCATGCTTGAGATGAAATATGAGACAAGTGATGTTTGAAGAAAATTCAAGGTAAATATTATTTGTGAGCGGAATATTTTTATTTGGTGTCATTTCCAATCAAGCTGCAATTTTGCCAAATTATGCAAAAAGTATAAAAATATTATTTAATTGTGTGTATTTAGGATACATAAAATGTTAGCTATGAAATTACCCTCAGCAAGACAAAAGAGGTGGCCATATCTTTTAAAAAAAAAAAAGTTAGAAATGTAATTTCCATCATTATTTTCACCACATAATTATTTTAAACACAACATAGAATTTGAGATGTGTTGGAAATGACACTGTGGTTGGAATTTTTTATGACTTTCAGAAATAAATGACAAAAAAATACATAAATCTCCTGCACCTACAGTACATACTCTGTTGGATATTGTTAGTTAACAAAGTAAAAAAAATACTGAGTGTGAAAAAAATTTAACGAGACTTTACTTTCAAGAAATCCATAGTGTTAAAAGTACCCGAAATTGAAGAAATACCCTTCGATATTTGTACTGGAAAACAAGAAAAAATACTCATTAAAAACATTATTTTTTTGCAATGTGATGAGCTGTCTTAAAGAGCAAACGATTTTACTACTCCACTTTGGCAAATTTCCAAAGGCATTTGGTCTCTTGGGATCTCCAGTGTTCACTTTCATTATCTTCAAAGCACATGCCAATAAACTGTAGTGTATTTATTGTTATATAGCAGCTCAGTGTGTTTTCAGGGCAAGTATTCCTAAGCCTCAGACTTTACTGACATTTTCTTGCAAGCTTCAGAGATCAAAGCAGCAGACATAGTCCCTCAAATCATATAAGATATGAACATATAGATCCTTGTATGACCTGATTCAACAGATCTAGCTATTAGCCCTAACTGATGATAAAATGTCATGATAGTGGCTCTAATGATGGGGTTCCTTAATTGTGTGCTGGATCCTGAAATGAATTAATTTAAAGATTTAGATCAAAGACATGGGTATATACCACAAAAAAAAGATGTTCCTTTATTACGTTAAGCTTCCTCCTCAGTCTGCCCTATTTATGGCAACTGTGATGCACAAATGTGTGATTCAGAAATCGTCATTGTTATGATGCCACAATCATGAGTAAATAAACACGATCGCCCACATTTATATATATATATATACCTATTAAATATTCAGCAACTTAGCCTGCCCTGATGTGCCATCATTTGCACAATGCTGCCACGCTAAGGTTAGCCAGTGTTTACAGGTAAATTACATATAGAAATCTTAAAGGCACATATTTCGATTGCAGACTTTGGAATCTCTGGCAATCTGAGCACAGTTTGAGACATTGCTGAGATCTCTTCTGCAGCTTTAAAGGAAACACATGTGAAACTGGTAAGCAGAATATTCAACAAAGTCTTCATTAAATCTCATTATCTCATATTAAAGAGATTTCGCTTGTGATTTTTCTTTCCTACAGGGCTTCCTGAGAAAAATTCTTCAGAAAAAACCTCATGTGTAAATGTTTTAATTAATTATTCAGCAAGCATAACTAACCCATCTGTCTCCATGGATTCTAAGATATTGCTTCTCATCCTGCTTTCTCAACAGGACATCCCTCTTCCTCAAGTATACCAAAATATTGGCAAGGTAGAGCAATAGCCATTGTAAAAACTGTGCATCCTTGTGTGTTGTATCAAGTATGTGTTTGTTACCAGATGTGCTGAGGTCTTTTAAGGCCATTTCAGGCATTATCTTCCTCAGCAAACTGCCTCTGTGGCAAAATGCCAACCAGTCACCGGGATCCAAGTGCACAGCCAGGGAAAAGTCCTCAATAGCCTTCTCAAACTGACCCAGCTTAGAATAGATCCTTCCACTGTATGTCCTGCAGCAATATTCAATATTTAACTTTACCATCAAGGAGTATGAAATCAAACACTAAAAAGTAACTCCAACTCTCTCTTGTCTTCATATTAACATTGATCTGGCTACGGCTTTCCCAGGTTTTCTTCAGCAGTAAGGAGAAGTCTTCCAGGGCCATCATCCATTTACAGCTGTTGAAATGTTGTTTTCCATGGATCATTATTGTATCAGTCCTTGTAGAGACAATGGTGAATATCTGGTGGTGAAAAAGGACATTCATTATATTATTTTATCTTTAGATTGTTTATCTTTACTGACACGCCTGACAACAGCGTTCTGCTTAGACGAGCTCTGAAAACCACTGAATAATTTTGTCCAAGAAAACTACTGCAAACCAATTGTATGGTTGATCAAAGTGTGCAGAAATAACAGCAGGCAAACACTACTTCAGAAAAGTCTTGTTTACAGTGATTACAACATGATAAATGTACAGATTCCCTTTAGACTTTGTTTTGTAGGTCATTTTAAAGGGTCCATATCATGCATTTTTGTAATGTTTTTTTTTTTTTTTTTTCCAGTATTTTTTCCAGATTGATTTCAATAGGTGGTCTTTTCAAACTGGGGAGTGTAATGTATGCATTCTCCCTAGCAGCCAGTAGGGGCGCTGGTCATGTTGGACTTTAATTTTTAAGTTTAGTTTAAGATTCTTGTCTTGCCACTGTTTCCTATTCCAGTATCTTGATTATTGCCCAGCTGTGTCTTATTAACCTTGTTATTCCTTGTGTATTTAAAGGGATATGTTCTCTCAAAAATGAAAATTCTCTCATCATTTACTCCTCCTCATGTCATCCCATATGTGTATGACTTTCTTTCTTCAGCAGAACACAAATATTTTTAGAAGAATATCTCAGCTCTGTAGGTCCATATAATGCAAGTGAATAGTGATCAGACCTTTGCAGCTCCAAAAATCACATTAAGGAAACATAAAAATAATCCATATGACTCCAGTGGTTAAATCCATATCTTCAGAAGTGATATGATAGGTGTGGGTGAGAAACAAATCCAAATTTAATTCCTTTTTTTACTCTAAATCTCCACTTTCACTTTCACATCAGAAAGTCACATGTGGTGCCTGTTTAGTTTTGACCTGTTTCACCCACACCTATTATATTGCTTCTGAAGATATAGATTTAACCACTGGATTACTTTTATGTTTCCTTTATGTGATTTGTTTGGAGCTACAAATGTCTGATCACCATTCACATTCATTGTTTGGACCTACAGAGTTGAAACATTCTTCTAAAATTCTTTGTTTGTGTTCAGCAGAAGAAAGTCATACACATCAGGGATTGCATGAGGTTGAGTAAATGATGAAAGAATTTTCATTTTTGGGTGAACTATCCCTTTAAACCCTCATGTTGCTTTTGTCCCGGGTCGAGTATTGCTCTTGTAATGTTGTAGTCTAGTCAAGTCAGTCTTTTGTATCATCTAGTTTAGTCTAGACTAGTCCAGTCCAATCTTTTGTTTCGTTCTTGCCTTTGTTTTGTTTTTGTTATCTTCGTAATTAAAACTGCTCTTGAGTTCACAGTTCAAGTCTTATATATCAAACGTTCAAGGAAAACTTGATTCCTCATGATAAGACCCCCTTTAAGAAATTGACGATTATGACGACTAATGTCTAACTGCAGGTGGTGATGTCACTGTAATATTTCCATAGTGAATTGTGATTGGTCTTTATCATCCATCTTTATTGCTAGCACTGGTATTTCCTTTAGGGAATGTAAATCTAGTTATATTGTTCCATATAAGTCTCACTTTGGTGTAGTCATCCTTGGCCAGCAGTATCTCACCCAGCAGTTGTTTGCTTCATCTGGCTTGACTTTGATGGCTTGGTGTAGTTGATTATGGCCAGTGTGGTTTCCCCTCTTTGTTTGTAGATTTCTGCACTAGACATAAAGGCATCTGGAACACAATTGACAATAGTCATGAGCTTCTAGACTTTGAAGAACTTTCTTTCTTGACTCTTTACAACTATTTAAGATATGTTTACCTGAATAGAGAGAATTAAATAAAGAATGCTTGCATATAGTAAGTAAACTTAATTTAGGATTATTAAAGGAGACATATTTTACACGTTATTCAAGATTCTGTGCACTAAAAATAGTCATCATTTAGTTTGAGCCTTACAATGAAACAGGCTCTTTTTGCTATTGTACTGCACCTTTAAAAGCTCTATATGAAAATGATGTCTGTTATGACTGGCTAACCTATGTAGACCGGCGTAATTCACTATTGTTCATCATGGCTGGCCAAGCAACAAAGTACAGAATTTATTTAGATATAGAAACGTGGGCAGTCATGTGTTAATGTGCTTATGGTTTTTATAATAATAACAATTATCTTTTGAAGCTTAGTTTCCATAAATGGTATATGTATACTGGTTGGGGAGCTTTGTGTTCTCAGAATATGTTTACATCAAACTCTTTCATTTCAAAAGTGAAAAAAAAAATGTTTTTCACCAGGAACCAAATGGGTTGTGTAATAGCGTTTTGTCAAATAGAGAGGTTAAGAAAGCACATGCTAGAACTGCATCATTATCTTGTCTCTCTGCTGGCTGGTAATAAAAGTGGAGTCATGCACACACCTGCACGCTTCTTGTTGTTCTTAATAATGAAGCTGAGATCATCCAGAGCCTTATCAGGGTCATCTCTCAGCAGGTAAATACTGTGTCTGTGCCAGTAGGCATCCAGTAAATGGGGCTCCAGGGAGATGGCCTTTGAAAATAGAAAAACAACAGATCGATCATTAATATCCAATAAATTAAGCGAAAAATTCAGGTCACATCTGTTGAACATTCTGCTCCTGTTAGGAGGCTAATTATTTCTAAAATAAACAATTTCATAGTTAACAAATATGTACTGAAAAAATGTATGATACATTGTTACATTTTCTGAAGAAAATATGAGTGGTGCTTTCCCATGAAAAACTCTCCATCACAATGCTAGATTGTTTTGGGTGGTTACCAGGACATTGCTATGCAGTTTCTTGGTGGTTTATAGGTGGTTGCATACTAGAATCTGAATCTTTTTTTTTTTCTTACCTATTTTATCATCTGTCAGGCTAAAATCCTATGTCAGATCACTCAGAAATGTAATAGCACGCCTCTCTTCATAAGCAGCACAATTTGAGGTATCATTCATGTATGTAGCAGAAACAGAGAGGTATAAGCTATGCATCAAAGTTTAATATTTAGGTTTAGGCGTGTTAAAAATCCCTAACCCTAATATGAGCAAAAATAATAGAAATGCACAGTATAAAAGAAAGTCTTACAGCATTAAGATCTTCGAGGGCCTAGTTGAGATAACCAAGTTTGATATGTAGCACATCGACACAGGTCAAAGGCACTGTTTTTCCCATGTTCAGTGATAGTTTGGGTTAGCTTGGTCACTTCAAGCTCCAAATCAGCTGTAATGAGACCTTCATCCAGAACCTCAAATAGATCCACTTTGTCCAGATTGTGGACAATATCCTGTGGGTGCTGGTTCTCCTCCATACCACCAGAGACAGAGCCTGCACTCTTGAGCTTTACCAGAGGAGGAAAGAGCTTGTCGAACCAGTCATGTCTCTGACCCACTTTCTGGGTGGGGTGGCGTCAGGTATTCCACCACGATCGGTGACGAAGCTCTCAAAATCTAGGAGCCGGCGCAGACTAAGACAGATGTGTAGTGAAGACAGCTTCTCAGAGGGGTTGGGCTTCCATGGTAGCTGTCACAATGATTCACACCTTTTAGAGGATAAAGAGATAAACACAATCTTAATGCGAACATCTCAACCAGGGTTGCCAGACCTATAAGAGGTAGTAACACTTTACAGTAAGGTTCCATTTGTTAACATGAACTAACAATGATCAATACTTTGACAACATTTATTAATCTTGGTTAATGTTAATTTCAACATATAGTAATACATTTTTAAAATCAAAAGTTGTATTTGTTAACATTAATTAATGCACTATGAATTAACATGAACTAACAATGAACAATTGTATTTTTATGAACTAAAATTAACAAAGAGTATTAGGGGGCTTGGGTAGCTCAGCGAGTAAGGATGCTGACTGCCACCCCTGGCGTCATGAGTTCGAATACAGGGCGTGCTGAGTGACTCCAGCCAGGTCTCCTAAGCAACCAAATTGGTCTGGTTGCTAGGGATGGTAGAGTCACATGGGGTAACCTCCTCGTGGTCGCTATAATGTGGTTCTCGCTCTCGGTGTGGCGCATGGTGAGTTGTGTGTGGATGCCACGGAGAATAGCGTGCAGCCTCCACACGCGCTATGTCTCCGCCGTAATGCGCTCAACAAGACACGTGATAAGATGCTCGGATTGACGGTCTCAGACGCGGAGGCAACTGATATTTGTCAGATATCCTCCGCCACCCGGATTGAGGGAGTCACTACGCCACCACGAGGACTTAGAACATATTAGGTATTGGGCATTCCAAATTGGGGAGAAAAAAAAAGTATTAAATGTTGTAAAAAATAAATAAATGAAAAATCGTTTATTTGTTAGTTCATGATAACTAATGTTAACAAATGGAACCTTATTGTAAAGTGTCCCCCTGTGAGAAATAGACAGCTTATTGACCAATGATCAAAACTAGCCCAAAATCAGCCACATGACCAATAAAACCGATCCAATAGCAAAACTCAAAATCTGCCACAGATTTCAGATTCTCTATTATGCATTTTCAGATTTCCTTTGATTTGTGACCCTATAGTATAATATGAGTAGCATCCTTAAAGATTTGCAAAGTTAAAAAACATCATGTTTACAACCACTGTAAAAAGATTGAGCCTGACAAAGTCTACATCATTGTCTTTAAATTAAAAGTAATACATTTCATAAAGTAATACATTTCATAAAGTAATACATTTCAACTGAGGTAGAACAAGCTTTGGGTGGTTGTTCAAATTATATAAATTCATACAGTACCATCATACTTTTACTTCTGAAAGCCTTTTACTCATAGACTTTCTGACCAGTAAATTCACTGTTTTGTTACAGTGAACAACAGTTGGCCTGTCTGTTTCCATAAAAAAAAAAAAAATAGTATTCATCTTACTTGTTTTGACTTTTTAAAAGTAGCCAAACTCTGTGAGAAAGCTGCTGGAAAACGGCGGACTTGGCAACCTAATCTCTCAACAGAATTAAAAAATGTAAGGCGGGTGATGTGCAAAACTATTTGTTTTAGAATATTTCAAGGGACATAATATTTATTTTACAATTATAAGTCAGCTTTTAAGTCAAGTCATTTTTATTTGTATAAAATTGTGCCTTTCACAACACACATCGTTTCAAAGCAGCTTATCAGAAAATCAGGCATTAACAGAAGATAAAACTGTAATATCTATAATGTCTTAGAGTCATCATTGTGTAGTTTGATAAAGTACGATTGTGAATTGTTTAAAAATAAGTAATTAAATAATAATTGTATTTATAATACAATTTATAATACAGCACTGCCAAGATGCCACTGTTGGGCCCTTGACCCTATCTGCTCCAGGGGCGCCGTATCATGGCTGACCCCGCACTCTGACCCCAGCTTAGCTGGGATATGTGAAAAAAAGAATTTCACTGTATATGTGCAAATGTATAATGTGTGATAAATAAATACAATTAAAATTAAAATTTAATTAAATTATTAATATAACCCCAGTGAGCAAGCAGAAGGCGACTGTGGCAAGGAACACAAAACTCCATAAGATGTTGGTTAATGGAGAAAAATAACCTTGGGAGAAACCAGACTCACTGTGGGAGCCAGTTCCCCTCTGGCTAAACAACATGAATATAATGCCAATATTATTTATGTATAGTGCAAGTCATGGTTTAAAATTATTAAACTAAGTAAGTGTTAATGGTCAGTGTTTAAAACAAAGATTTTTTATGAACTGTAAGATTAATGATTAATGTCTTTGAAGTCCATACTGGATTAACTGCAGAAGTTCACATAGATGCATTGTCCTTGTTAGTTGGCTGATGAAGTGTTTTGTTGGCAATTAATTGATTGTCTATGTATTCCATTTTAAGAGTGTAGTCCATCATTAGACCGAGGTGATGCAGGCAGAGATCAGTTAGGTGCATCGCAGTTCAACCTGGCCGGTCATTTCGGTGAGGTCTATCCTAAATCCAAGGTTCAGGCAGTGGCATATGAAGTATCCCATGTCTTATGGTTGGAGTTGGCATCAGTTCATCCTCTGAAGTCCATCATAATAGACTGAAGTGATGTTTGGCTGGCACCGGCTGCTATTAGTCATCATCACACAGCGACACGTAGCAGTGGAGTCCAACACCAAGCAGGAACAGAGCTGGATCTGGCCGGTTCTGGTGACCTCAGGATAGGAGTCCCGAGGTTGAGACAGGGAACCAAATAAAATAATTTTAGCATAGATGCCATTCAATTTATTGCAGAGTTATAGATCATGATCACTGTGTCTGGTTCCGGCAGACCTAACTAAAGCAGCCTAATTGTGAGTTGAAGGATAAATTAGGTGTATGCCTGGCTAAATAGATGAGTCTTTAGTCTAGACTTAAACTGAGTGAGTGTGTCTGCATCCCGAACAGTGTTAGGGAGAATATTCCATAGTTTAGGAGCCAAATATGAAAAGGATCTACCTCCTTTTGTGGATTTTGATATTTTATTAACAGACCAGAATTTTGTAATCGTAATGAACATGATGGAGTATAGCATGGTAGAAGGTCACATAAGTACTGCAGAGCTAGACCATTCAAAGCTTTGTACGTAGTTAACAGAAATTTAACAGGTAGCCAATGTAACGGTGATAAAATGGGGCTAAAATGATCATATTTCTTGGTTCTCGTCAGCACTCTGGCAGCTGCATTTTGAACCAATTGAAGTTTATTTATTGAACTTGCTGGACATCCTCCCAGTAATGCATTACAATAAACTAATCTTGAGGTCATGAACGCATGAATTAACTTTTCGGCATCAGCAACAGAGAGCATGTGTCGTAATTTAGCAATATTTCTTAGGTGGAAGAATGCTGTTCTACAAACATTGGTAATTTGGTTTTCAAAGGACAGATTGGTATCAAATATAACACCTAAGTTCTTCGCTGTTGAAGATGATGTAACAGTACATCCATCGAGAGTCAAATTATATTTTAGCGGCTTATTTTTAGAGGTTTTTGGTCCAATAATTTGTACCTCTGTTTTGTCGGAATTGAGTAGAAGGAAATTTCTGGCCATCCGATCTTTTATTTTATTGATACACTCTGCTAATTTGGAGAATTGTGAAATCTCATCAGGTTTTGAAGAAATATAAAGTTGGGTATCGCCGGCATAACAGTGGAAACGTATTCCACGATTCCTGATAATATCTCCCAGGGGAAGCATATACAAGGAGAAAAGCAGAGGCCCTAAAACTGATCCCTGTGGCACTCCATACTTTACTTTTGTTTGGTTTGACAATTCCTCATTTACATAGACAAAGTGGTAGCGGTCTGCTAAATAAGACCTAAACCATTCTAATGCAACTCCACAAATGCCAACATAATTCTCCAGCCTATTCAAGAGAATATTGTGATCTATGGTGTCGAAGGCAGCTCTAAGATCTAAAAGCACTAGAAGTGAAATGCAGCCGCGATCAGATGATAAGAGCAAGTCATTTGTAACTCTGATAAGTGCAGTCTCTGTACTGTGATTAGGCCTAAATCCTGACAGAAATTGTTCATATATGCCATTTCTCTGTAGAAATTAGCATATTTGGAAGGATACTACCTTTTCTAGTATTTTCGACATAAATGGGAGATTTGAAATCGGTCTATAATTAGCCAGTTCTTCAGGATCAAGTTGTGGCTTCTTAATAAGCGGTTTGATAACTGCCATTTTAAAGTTTCTTGGGACATGTCCTAAGGATAGCGAGGAGTTAATAATATTAAGAAAAGGTTCTGAGATTACTGGGAATACTTCTTTTAAGAGCTTGGTTGGTATTGGATCTAACAAACATGTTGTGGCTTTTGATGTTTCGATAAGTTTTGTTAGCTCTTCATGACCTATGACAGCGAAGGATTGAAGTTGCACATGAGGAAAATTATGAGACACTGTTTTCTGAGGTACTGTGACAGATGATTGCATAATTCCAATTTTATTTCTGATTATTTCAATTTTATCAGTAAAGAAATTCATGAAGTCATAACTCTTGTGCTGCGATGGAATATCTGGTTCTGTTGAGGCTTTATTCCTAACCAATAGAGCCACAGTACTGAATAAACACCTAGGATTGTTGTGGTTATTTTCTATGAGTTTGCTAAAATATGCTGACCTGGCAGCTTTTAGTGCCTGTCTGTAGCTACAGACACTATCCTTCCATGCACCGCAAAATACCTCTAATTTTGCATTCTTCCACTTGTGCTCCATTTTCCGAGCTGCTCTCTTGAGAGCATGAGTGTGATCATTGTACCATGGTGCAGGGCTTTTTTCTTTAATTTTCTTTAATCGAAGGTGGGCGACACCATCAAGAGTGCTAGAGATGACTGTATTTATATTTTCTGTTATTTCATCAAGTTCTTCTAGGCTTTGGGGTTTACTGAGTGTATGAGATAGATCTGGAAGATTATTAGTGAAGCTATCTTTAGTGGTTGAATATTTATCAGATATAACTGATAAATACAAGATAAACTAAATCACAAAGTTCTTGCAAAATATGCAGGATTGCTATGAAAGTTCATTTTATATCAGTTGATTCAATAGAGTTGTTCTGGTCTTGTTTTTAAATCCCAATCCTGTATGTGACATGAATATTTACAGATATTACAGCCCTTATTTAAAGATGTTCTTTAAAGAAATAGTCCACCCAAAAACAAAAATTCTGTCATGACTTATCACCCTCATGTCATTCCAAACACAAAAGGAAAATTCTGAAGAATCTTCATACAGGCCTTTTCCATATAAGGAAAGTTCATAGTAACCACGGCTGTTATTCCTAGCCTTCTGAATAGCTGATAGCTTTGTGTGAGGAACAAACCAAATTTTAAGTGGATGTAAGTTATTATTTTATTAATAATCTTCCCCTCTACTGAGTTATTAACTTGAGAAACATTGTGAATGGATCAGTCTGGTGGACAAATTTTACAGTGGTTTTTGGTTCTTTTTGGAGCTTAAGAAAGAAAGAAAGTCATATGGGTTTGGAACAACATAAGGGTGAGCAAATAATGACAGAATGTTTTTATTATTTTTATTTTTTTATGGGTGAACGATCCCTTTAATAACAGGATGAAAAACCTTTTGAGTGTCCGTGGTGGCTCTCTCAGTTTTTTATGAATGTAGGCCACCTTGACAGAAAGTTTCTTTCCTCATTTTTCATTCCTGCATTTGGAACGGGACACTCTTGTCCTCTCTTTGCTTTTGTGTGGGCTCCCCCTGTGGTTTGAGGCCTGGAAGGGCCACGCTAATGAATTTGGCCCATCCTGGAGCTCAGCCTGTCTGACATCTGGTAGTGAATCACCGGCCAGTGGAGAGTTCTGCTGCCTCCGCCATTGCACATGCTCCAGCACCTGAGAGAGGCTGGTGAAGTCAGACTGCAGCTGGAGACTGGGCTCAGGATCTGGGGTTAAGTGTGGGGCAGAATGGGGCTGTCTGGCCTGAAACCCCACGGGGAGACAGGATATTACAAGAGGTGAAATTCTGGTTAAACTGGTGACTGCTGCAATACAGCAAAGCAGCTTACAAACAAATATTACAATATTACTAAATTCTTTTAGGTTCACTATACAAAACACATAAAATCAAAATCAGAGAAAGATTTGTTGCACAAAGAAACTTAAAAGGAATTGTTCAGCCAAAAATGGAAATTATGTCATTATTTACTCACTTGTATGCTGTTTTATATTGAATATTTAACAGTGGAAGACCATGGGAGAATTTTTCAAGAATCTTCACACAGGTTTTTGTTTTTTCGATAAAACAACAGTTAAGTATATATATATAGAAAGAACTCTGTAAAGATGTTTCACAAATTCTTTTATTGTTATCCATAATGAAATATAAGCATATGGGTTTAAAATGACATGGAAGTGAGAAGATAAGGAAATCATTTTCATTTTTGGGTGAAATTTGCTGTTATCCAAGAGTAAGGGCGTATGGATGATTTGAAAAGTATTGGGAACACACTATAATCATGGGTCTTTAAAATGTAATGTTTATCTTCCAAAACATGGCAGATATGAACATATAACCTTTACAAATTTCTTTAAGATGCCCCCCTCTCAGTCATAATATTTGTTTTGCACCTGTCTAAGAGTGCATAAAGAGTGTTATACAAGAAACTAGAATAGACAAGGATAACTAGTGGACATTATGAATTATCTAAATAAACAATAATCTAAATAAACAATAACAATATGAAATATGTGTATAACCAATTCTTTTGCACTGAACCCACAGGGAGGGATTGAGGCCAATTCTAATGTTCTCAAGTCTGACAAAGACTTGTTTTTACTTGATGAGACATATTCCTGTCGACAAGGCCATGTTTTTAGAGAATGTCAAAAACTGAACTCAAAAACTATCTTAGGAATACCATGAAAACAAACTAACAAATTGTCTTTTCTCATACTGTAGGTATGAAGACAAATATGTAAGCATTGTTGACTACTTTTTCCCTAGTCAACTCCAAAGTATGTTATGATGAAAGGATGTCCTCTGGATTAAGTAAATTAATAAACTGACCATATAAGTAACCTGTTCAGCCTCCACCACATTATGTAGATCTTCCAACTGATTCTCTTTGCACAGGTCAGGCTTGGTTATTTGAGGATATTAAAGTAATACAAATGGAAGTTAGAGCACCAACTCATAATAGTGTAATGTATAGTATACTGTAATCTCAGCCTTGACTTCAGTACCATTAGCATTTTTTCAATCAGAAGGCAAGTTGTGGAATTTAATTTTCCCAATTCAGGTAAACCTAAAGGAAACATCACGGTTAATATGCTAATAACCATAATTCATGTGAATTATAGGCATTAATATGCAAGTCAAGTATTCCTCTTTTTATTTAAACCCTTGTCAAGACCATCCTCACTTGCTTTAATTGCCTGTTTCTCTATTATTGTGCATTTGCAAGATAATTGCACTCAAATCAAAATAATAATACAGAACAATAGTGTACTGACACAAAGCTGCATTTGAGTATATTACAGAGAGGTCTACAGTGTAAATGCAGGCAGCAGTTGGGGAAACTTGCAGTGGTTTCTTGTGTTAAAGAGTCCCTATGGGCTGGGAAGGAGGTACAGGTCCATTTGTTAATGGTACAGCCATACCTGGTATTTCGGAAAGAGTTTGTCTTTCATAAAACAGGGGGCACAGATGAATTTGAAGAGATGAATAGGGTTGGAGAATATATACCTCTTTATATCAGGAGTATAATTTAGTTGTCTAAGTGCTGTCCTCTGTTGGTTAGACTGTGGAGTTGCAGTGGTAAGGTTTTAAGTGTGGAAGATTTTAGAAGCTAGTTGTAGGTCAACAGGCACAACTTGACTAGCAGGAGTGGTACACAAGTGGTGAATGGTTTTGTAGCCCTCTATGCTGTGTAAAGTAAAAATAATAATAAGGGTTAAATTAGGTCATTTAGGGTTAATCAACAATTGTCTGAATAGGCACTGAGTGTTGCAGTAACCGTGGTTTTGCCAACAAGGACAACATTCTAAGTAGCATAAAAAATATTTTCCTGGATCAACATCTTTTGTTGGTCCTGGAACAATATTCTTGTTAAAGAAACAGTCCTTAATCCAAGCCTTAACCCCAACCACTACTATCAAGACAAAATGATGGGTTGATAAAAATGTTGTTCAAGTCCCAACCCCACACTTAATAACTAATCCTAACCTTAACCCTAAATTAAGATTTTTTTTCCAGGACCAACAAGGATCTTGAGCCAGGAACACATCCTAAGGTCAAGGTCACAAAGTGTTGTTGTGTTATGAAATTATGTTTTCAAGAGTGAATCTATTGAGTAAGGATAGCTCCACTAAGTGCATTTTCCTTTTACAATCTACCATTTTTGTATACCAGATGATGATGGCTTGCTCAGTCATTTTCAGTCAGCGAAAGCTCCCACAAATGTAAGGCCTAATATTCTGCTCTGTGATGCAATATCAGATTTGGTAACCTGGAGCTTGGGTTTATTCAGAACTAGTTAAAAAAAATAACAGAACCGAATGATTTTCAGGTTAACGGTCCGTGTTAATGGTTAACCTGCCACTGCGGATGCAACACCGTGCCAAAGTGTTTCCTGTTCAGCAGCACTGCAACACAGCAATTGAATCAGCATAGCGAACCATACAGCATAATCAGTGTAGTCTGATTACTGAATGAATTACTCTTATGACCCAGTTCATTTGAATCTACAGCATTCACCTGAACCCAACCCCCCCCCCCCCCCCCCCATTTGAGTGTCCCTTATTTTACAACTTCAAAATTAGCAACCCTAAATCAGACTCGTTCGGTAATCAGACTACACTGGCTGTGCTGTATGTTTCACACTGTAGATTCAAATGAACAGACTCATAAGAGTCATTCGTTCAGGATTCGGACTACTGTAAATGAATTATTCTTATGAGTCAGTTCTTTTGAATCTACAGCACAAAACATATAGAGTGACAGTGTAGTCTGATTCCCAGACGAATATTTCTTATGAGCCTGTTCATTTGAATCTACAGCGCAAAACACATAACACGACAGTGTAGCTGATTCCCAAAATAATGACTCTTATGAGCTGGTTCCCTTGAATCTATAGCACGAGAATACCGCGTTACAGTGTAGTCTGATTCCCGAATGAATTACTCTTATAAGCCAATTCTTTTAAATCAACACTGCATAACATACAGAACAGTCCATGTACATTGATTCCTGAACGAATGACTCTTGTGAGCCATCTCTTTTGAATCCACACCATAAAACTTACAAGGCTTTCTACCAAATGAACTACTTGTCTGCTCGTTCTTTTAATGAATCAAAAACGTACTCAACCGCAAGTCATTCCTTTTATCCCGTCCGACTTGAAATGTACCAAGAATTCAAAGTACAGTAGTTACTGGACGGTCGTAGATATGACAATGTGTAGTTAAATATACACATGAGATTTGTTGTAATTACTGGTATTTTATAAAATTGAATGAATGAATGAATAAAATATCTTAATTAAAATGTCTGTGGAAACGCACCATCTGCTAAAATTTGGTATCATTTTCTGGTAAAAGACTGCTGAGGGCAGTAAATAGAATAAGAATCTTAAAAAGTACTTAAAGAATCGTCATGGAACCATTTAGGAACCAGAATCATTAAGAAAAATTTGAATTGGAATCAGAATTATTTAATTCCTTACGATTGCCATCCCTACCCAATATAGAAATGCATAATATTCTCATAACTGATATAACTATGTGCAACAGTCAATCTAGCATCAGGGTCAATCAGGACCTCCAATGTTTTATTCCATTTTCCGTAACTAAAAGGTGCGAGGTCATAACTGATATAGGCCCTAAACTATTATAAAATGTTGACGACTTCATCTATTTGCACAGATCGTCTTGGCCATAACTTCACACCACTGTTTGAATTGTAGACAGCAGGAGAAAAAAACCTCTGAGCTGACTTTGTGTGTGGGCCCTTTGTGTTCCTCAAACTGCAGACAGGCATTAGAGGGCCCTCCGCCACCCACGTGCCCGTGGCTCCACTGACAGTGCCAATATATTGCGTACGATTTGTTCGCTAGGGCCTGTGACAAGCAAGATTTATCACCCTGTTCTGGCATGGTTAAGCCTCAACGAAAGACCTGGAAGGTCACGACAAAGTCATCACTGAAAGGCAACATTCCTGAACTGGAGAAGGAACCTTCAACCTGTCCCGCTATCCATCTGCTCTGTAGGCAGGCGGCTCTCATATAAACCCTCTCAACCGCGTCCAACAGAAACCACCTCTCAGTGACCCTTATGACTGGAAAAAGCTAGTAATTAAAAGGCCCTTTTTTGAGTGTTTTGCTGAGAGGCAGTGGCGCTGGTACTGCCATACAGGTAGTAAATCTTTTATTATCAGCTCTCAGGTGAGTGCTGGCGAGGTCAGGAGGAGGGATGCGTGGGTGCATTGGCTCCAGACAGACCCGCAGCACAACTGAGTGGCGTAAGTGACAGGTAATTACTCGCTGTGTTACTGCCCCTTAAATAGGATTTGGGGGGGGGGGCTGATGACACCCTCTGCGCCCTTCCACTAGTGTTGCGTTGAGAGATTGACAGCCTGATAGTGTATTGAATGCATTATGTCTAATTTTGGTGAATTGATGAATTGTTCACCAAAGATTGGTGAACCTTACTGTTGTTAAAATGCTTAGAAGTATACTGTATATCACAAAGTGTTCTTCTATACTCCTTTTTAGGTGTCCAGGTTGCCAATAGTGAAAGGCCTTGAATGATTTTGGTTTGATGGGATGTCTTCTCTGCTCTTTGAACAGGAGTAAAGCTTCGTCCACAAGCCATTATGATATACATTATTCACTGGTTACCTTAAAAATATAAAAGGAGGGAAGTAAACACAAAAAGGCTTTTATCAGGATGATTTTAAGGTATTTCTTTGCACAAATTATTGTACTTCCTTAGGTTAAAGGAATATTCCAGGTTCAATACAAGTTCATTTCAATTGACAGGATTTGTGGAAAAATGTTGATTACCACAAAACTTAATTTCAGCTTATCCCTTTTTTCCTTTATAAAAACAAAAAAACAACAACAACAAAAAAAAAGTGAATGGGGCCAATTTCTGGAGCGTTCAAAGGCAGAAATTTAAAGATTATAATTTTATAAAAGCTTTTACATTAATTCTTCTGTTAAAACTTGTGTATTATTTGAGCTGTAAATTTGCTTAAATCGTTGTTTTTGTGGCAGACTACTGTTCTAGTTGGATAAACTCTTTTTATCTGTCACCGACATTACATTATTATAGCAACAAAGTTGTAAAATTGGATATAACTTTACACAGAAAATATTTTTTACAACACTAAAATCATGTTAACAAGAATATTGTTTTTATGTCTTGTGGCTATACTTTTGAAACAGTGAGTATTTTAATGTTTTTTAGCCTTTCCTCAGTGTGATGCTTTTCATGTAGCTGATGATCAAATATCCCCTTCCATGTCTACCAAACTTGGCACATTAGCTAAGGCTGTAGTCTCTTACATTAGTACTATTTTTTTCTAACTGATCAGACTGACAAATTTGACATTATATACTGTATCTCAGGATGTAAATAAGGTAGTTTTTGTTTTGTTCCCAATCATATCACCTGTAACTGAGTAAAACTTTGTGTTGATACGACAAAGCAAACAAACGTTATAGCATTAGAACATTGTACATTAGAACTAAATAAACATTAAAATACAACAATGACTAAAGGTATGCTTTCTCTCCAAAGCATGTAGGCATGAGAAACAAGATCTAATTCAGTTCCATTCTGTGTCATTTGAGTCATCACTGAGTTTGTGTCATGTACTTGGCACCATCTCCTGGTGGCTATATGTAATTAAAGTGAATGATCCTCTCTGCCCATATTTGGATCTGAATCCTAATATGATTGGTTTGGCGTTCCATGATGCTGGACAACATACTACATGTACATCATTTCCGATTAAGTCATCTGATCCAGGAAAGCTAATGAGTTTTTAGCTAGATAGCACATTATGTGCTGTGTGCACATTGTGCTTCATGTGGATTATCTAATGATCTATGCATCCGATTACTTTGTGTTTGGGCTCATTTTAATGGGAATCCCCTCCTCTAAGTTATGGTATGTGATATTTTTTATTTTTCGTGAAGTTAGAAGAGAAAACGCAGCTTATAAGTAACACCTGTTTACATATAACATGTCTGTCAAAGACATATACTTAGCTATTACTCGCTATATTTTTGTCTGTGAGTAAAACAAATCAGCTGGTTGTATTCTACACTTTGAGAGCTTCCTAATGACATACGACACATGGCTATTTGATCAGTTTGACGTTTTTACCGATTACAATAATATGTACAGCGCAAAAGCACTGGAGATCCTTAAGTCCTTCACCCTCAGAACTAAGCTCAGGTTCCCTCTGCAATACTGACTCAGCCATCTTATTGACACCAAAAGACACTGGTCCTGGGGAACTTTTCTCTTTTGGTACCGAGAGGTCCCTTTGAGTTGGCCCCTGAAGGATAATACACATAAAAAAGTGTTCATTCCAAGCTTATGAATTTACCCATTAAGATGTACAAACAGGAAATTCTTCAAATTTCCCCACTGCGACAAGGTATTTAACATGTTTCAATGATGTCATTTAATATATGGGTACTGTTTCCTTTCTGAACAGTTTCTGAAACTGGCAGCTCCCACTAAGAAGGATTTTTCTGTTATGTAACACTTATTGTAGCCATTCAGATGAAAGATTCATGTTGTGTACACAGACTCTATACGGTATAAGCAGCACGGATAATACTGCACAGTATTCTTCTTTACATAGACATACTGTATAATGCATACAGTGGCTCCCAAATGTATGTGGACATTTAAGCTACACTTGAAATCAAAATGAATTGTCTTCTCTTCTTAACTGGTTTTTAATACTAGTCAATGTGCTTTATTTTTATTTTGGTAACACTTTACAATAAGGTTCCATTTGTTAACATTAGTTAATGCATTAGGTATTATGAACAAACAAATAACAATATTTTTTTTACAGCATTTATATTCTTTGTTAATGTTAGTTAGTAAAAACACAATTGTTCATTGTAAGATCACATTAGTTCATAGTGCATTAACTAATGTTAACTAATACAACTTTTGATTTAATCCTTTAAGCTTGGATGTGCGAGAAAAAAATGATAGTCAAAAAGCTCTACTTTCCAATGTATTTAGGCATTATCCGTTTTGATAATTTATTAAAACAACTGCACTGTACACATTATTGCAATCAGTTAAAACATCAAACTGATCAAATAGCTATGTGTCATATGTTGTTGGAAAGCTCTCAAAATGTAGAATACAACCAACATATTTGCTTTACTCACAGACAAAAATATAGTGTGAAATAGCTAAGTATATATGTATTTAACAGTAATGTTGGTGTTGCTTATATGCTGTGTTTTCCCTTATAACTTCACGAAAAATATATGGAACATAAAGAGGATGTGATTATCTTTCAAAGGAGCCCAAGCACAAGGTAATCGGATGCATAGATCATTAGATAATCTGCACGAAGCACAAAGTTACATATGGCCACCAGGAGATGGCGCCAAGTAAATGACACAAACTTAATGACGCAGACTTATTGAGTCAAAAGGCACTCATTATGTGAAATTTCATTACTAAAATCATGTCTCCATGCTATGCAAACCTTTAGTCATTGTTGTGTGTAATTAGTTCTTATGTACAATTATTTTGTTTTATTTGTTTGGAGAGGCTTTTGGACACATGGAGACATTTTTGGACACAATGTCTGGATGAATTATTTTTGTAATGCTATAACTTTTGATTGCTTTATCGTATCAACTCTCAGATACAGTTGACATGATTGGGAACAAAGCAAAAGCAGTTTTTCTGAGCCTCCTTATTTACACCCTGAGATATATAATGTCAAATAAGAATTAAAAAATTAACAAATAAGACATTTTTGGCTCTATTTTTTATTTTATTTTTTTTGTGATTTTTCAGCAGTTTCTTAGGCTGAGAGTCTTAGAATTTATCATAATCTATATTATTAAAAAATCTGAGAAGTTTTCTTTAAAATGTTACCAAACACTATGTTTGTTTTTGTATTTTTTTTTTTTTTTTTTTTTTTTTTTTTTTTTTTTGGGTATGCCACTGAAACAGGAAATCCTTTAAAAACACCTTCAGAGCTTAAAGGGTTAAATGTGTTAGCATATGTTGAAATTAACATAAAATAACAAAAGATTAATAAATGCTTTAAAAGTATTGATCATTGTTAGTTCATGTTAACTAATGTTGTTAACTAATGTTAACAAATAGAACCTTATTGTAAAATTAAGGTAATGTAACCTTTATTTTTATTCTACGTATGTGAAATGTATATGTTTTTAGGTTTTCTGTAAAGCACTTTGTGAACACTATTTTGAAAGGTGCTATATAAATAAAGCTTTACTTATATAAAAATGTATGAATGTCACTGGATTAAATAACAAAATATCAAACAAGCATTTATTTTAATGAAAGACAGCACAAGCACAATTTTCAAGCAAAACATTTCTCAAAAAGAAGTTTGATGATGGCTAAAATTATAAACAAAACTACATATACTATCTGGGAGATTTTAATAAAGCTAACCTCACCCGAGAACTGCCAAAATACAAACAACACATCACATGCCCCACCAGAGAAAGAAATATATTGGACCACTGCTGGACCACTGTAAAGGATGCATATTGCTCTGTCCCACGTGAAGCTTTAGGACTCTCTGATCACTGTCTGGTTCATCTTCTTCCGACCTACAAGCAGAAACTAAAATCAGCTAAACCTGTATTAAGGACTGTACATTAATGGACCAATGAAGCAGAGCTGGAACTACAAGCCTGCTTTGACTGCACTGATTGGAGTGTTTTTGAGGCTGCAGCCACAGACCTGGATGAGCTCACAGATATTGTGACATCATATATTAGTTTCTGTGAGGATACGTGCATCCCTACTAGGACATTTTTATATTCAATAACGATAAACCATGGTTTACAGGAAAACTCAGACAGCTTTGTCATGCCAAAGAGGATGCTTACAGAAGTGGGGATAAATGTTTGTACAACCAGGCCAGGAACACACTTTCAAAGGAAATCAGAGTGGCTAAAAGAAGCCACTCCGAAAAGCTGAAAAACCAGTTTTCAGCCAACGATCCTGCATCTGTGTGGAAAGGCCTAAAAATCATCACTAAGTACAAGACACCTCCCCCTTGCTCTGTAGAGAGTCAACTAATGGCTGATGAACTGAATATGTTTTACTGCAGGTTTGAAAAGCCAACTCTCACACCCCTCCCCCGCTCTGACCTTCACTTCATATACACACCAACACCTCCTGGAGCTACTCAACCTGCACTTATGGTCTGTGAAGAGGATGTGTGCTGGGTCATTCGGAAACATAAGACTAGGAAAGCTTCAGGCCCAGACGGTGTTTAACCTGCCTGTCTGAATGTCTGCACTGACCAACTGGCCCCTATCTTCACACAGATCTTCAATAGGTCACTGGAGCAGTGTGAAGTTCCCTGCTGCTTCAAACGCTCCTCCATCATTCCGGTCCCCAAAAAACCCAAAATGCTCCACCATTATTCCGGTCCCCAAAAACCCCAAAATCACAGAACTTAATGACTACAGACCTGTCGCTCTCACGTCTGTGGTCATGAAGTAATTTGAGAGACTGGTTTTGGCCTACCTGAAGGACATCACTGGACCCCTGCTGGACCCCCATCAGTTTGCTTATCGAGAAAACAGGTCTGTGGATGATGCTGTCAATATGGGACTGCATTATATCCTGCAACACCTCGACAGACCTGGGATTTATGCAAGGATCCTATTTGTGGACTTCATTTCAGCCTTCAATACCATCATGCCTGATCTTCTCTCAACCAAACTGACCCAGCTCTCCGTGCCCACCCCAATCTGTCAGTGGATAAAAAGCTTTCTGACAGATAGGCAGCAGCTAGTGAGACTGGGGAAACTCACATACGGGACCCTCACTATTAGCACTGGTGCTCCTCAGGGATGTGTTCTCTCTCCACTGCTCTTCTCCCTGTACACAAATTACTGCACTGCAACCCCACTGTCAAGCTCCTGACGTTTGCAGACGACACCATGGTCATCGGCCTCATCTGTGTTGGTGACGAGTCTGCATACAGATGGGAGGTTGATCAGCTGGCTGTCTGGTGTGGTCACAACAACCTTGAGCTGAACAACCCCCATCATCCTGAACAGCACTGTGGTAGCAGTGGAGTCATTCAGGTTCCTGGGCTCTACCATCTCTCAGGACCTGAAGTGGGACACACACATAGACTCCATTGTGAAGAAGGCTCAGCAGAGGTTGTATTTCTTTTGCCAGCTGAGGAAGTTCAACCTGCCACAGGAGCTGCTGACACAGTTCTACTCAGCCATCATTGAGTCCGTCCTGTGTACATCTATAACTGTCTGGGTTTGGTTCAGCCAACAAATCAGATAGAGGGAAACTACAACGGACAGTCAGGACTGCTAAGAGGATTATTGGTGCCCCCCTGCCCACCCTCCAAGACCTGTGCATCTCCAGAGTGAGGAAACCTGCAGGTAAAATCACTCTGGACCCCACACACCCTGCCCACTCCCTCTTTAAACTGTTGCCCTATGGCCGGCGCTAGAGAGTACTGAATGCCAGTATATTCAGGCACAAAAACAGTTTTTACCCTCAGGCCATTTTCCTCATGAACAATTAAACTGCCTCAGGACTCCCCCATAGTGCAATAATGTAAATACATATCTCATGTACATATGTAAATTAACATATTTAATTCAATAACTGTACATACCCCTACCTCGCACATACATTACCACTTGCACATGTACATACGCCATTCTGTTATATGTCCTATTATTTGTATGTCCATTTATACTCTTACCTTGTTTTATATTCTGTGTCTCGATGTAATGTTGTGTGTGTACTTGTTTCTCCTATCACCAAAACAAATTCCTTGTGTACGTGAGAACACTTGGCAATAAAGATCATTCTGATTCTGATATGCTGTTCAAAATGAAGATAAAAAATATTTGATCACATTATGGTGGAACATGTCCTTAGTTAATGTGATGAACTACAACCATGGTTAATCTGCTAAAACACCCGTGTGAAGTAAAAAATCACTTCGGGGTCGGTGACTGAAAACTGACTGCTAAAATGGGGAAGAAAATTGAAGCTGGAAGTGATTTTGTTTGTTTGCAGATGCCAGTTGATTTGATATTATGCTATCTAATGAAATGAGATTCATATTTTTTTAAGAGTGAATTAACTGTATAAGCATTTTTTGTGTGCTACTGTACATGAAAGTATGAAATATGATTTTATAATGCCTTTTTGTTGTTATTTTATTTATTTATCAATTTTTTTAGAATAAAATAAACATTTAATGAATTTAAAAATGAATCATATCTTGGCTAACCTCATCATCAATGATGCAGATGCGTCCAAGTCTTCTTTCTGTGAACTGTTCATTTGTTTGGTCACAGGCGGAGAGAATTCCACCACTCATTTCCCTTTGCTCAATGATCTCATCTTCTATGTGCCCACTTTCCATCACTTATGTGTCTGCCAATGTCTCATCTGGCGCCCTCTGCTGGTCAGCCTCATCTGGCTGATTCAAGCATGCAATAAGTCTGGCTTCCTCCAGCAGCTCTGAGGTTGATTTTACAGTTTGGATGGTGCTGGAGCCAGAGCTGCTGGCTGTTGTTCCTCTTCTGCTATGTCCACCGTCTTCTAAATTCTCAGAGCCTGACCTCCCATTGTCCACACTGCCATTACAGCTGTCCAAGCTCTACCAGTTCTGTCCTCTACAGAAATTAAACTGTTGAGCACAAGTGCTGGAAATTTTGTTCTCCACACCTGAACTCTGCTGGGCAAGAGTGTGATGTAAAGCCCTACCTGCTGATAAAGTCCTCTCTAATCTGGGTTTAGCAGGAGGTTGTGGCCTCTGGATACTGCTTTGGTGGTCTCAGTAACAGGGACGATGACTGGCTTTTTGACTATTTCTTGACCAGCTTAAGTTTTGGAAGTGCCAATATGTTCACTGATTTGTCTACGGAGCAAATCTTTGGTCTTGTATTCTGACCCCCACTCATTTTGTAAGCCTTTGTTGAGACATGGATTTGGAAGGTAGTTTTAAAATGGGATAAGGTCTGTTTGGAGCACAAACACAGCTGGATGAGACACTGGTATTAGGTGATTTTTAGTCAGGATACAAGGTTGACCTATGCTGACCAGACTCACCTGGCATAGTAAGGTTGATATGAGTGGAATTTTATGTAAGTGCTTGATATGCTGGAAATCTTTTAATTGTGCCTCTTTGTCTTTCATTTACTTCTCACTGCACTTCAGTGTCCATAGACATTGTTTGTTGCGCAATTAAATAACCATTTGAACTGAAAAAATCAACATCAATCAATACAGTCAGCATCTGGCAGTGCAATGTATTAATTTAATTTAGTTATGTTTTATTATTTATATACACATTTTCACAATATCTGACTCTAATAATGATACATTTCCTATACATTTCCTTGGACTGCTGAAGAAAAAAAATAAATAAATAAAAGACATGTAGGGTACAACGGGGCTAAAGGCCCCCCAGTGTAATATGCATTTTTTATTTTAGTTTCTCCCAAAACACTAAATAGCAACAAACTATCAAAGCACTTTTCTAAACGCCTCTTTGTCACTATACACTGTAAAAAATTTCGTGATCCATGAGGTCATTGCGGGCAGTGTCTAAAGGTTGATTTTGAGGTAATTTGATCAAATATTTAATAACATTTCAAATGGTGTAAATGTGTGTAGCTCACAAGAATCCCTGAAATGATCAAATTTATTTTTAGACAAAATACTTATTTATCATTTTCAGTTTTGTTCGAGGTTTTTCAAAACTGTACAATAAGTAAAAAGATGGTATTTGGGGGTAAAAAGCACCTTTGTACGGCTAAAGCCCCCCATAAAATACATTGTTTTTTTCTTGAAGGAACATTCTGGGTTCAATACAATTTCAGATAAATTGACAGCATTTGTGGCAAAATGTTGATTAACACAAACATTTATTTCAAAATCTGGGTTTAACTGTGAGGCACTTACAATGGAAGTCAGTGGGGCCAACCTGTAAACATGAAAATATTCACTGTTTATAGCCACAAGACGTAAACAATATGTGTGTTAACATAATTTTAGTGTGATAAAATCTCTTACTAACCTTTTCTGTGTAAAGTTATATCCAATTGTACAACTTTGTTGCCATTACAACATAACGCCATAAACCATAAAACCCTAAAATGACTGTAAAAACTAAAATGTAAAATTTTTACAGCTTAAATAATACATGAGTTTAAACAGAAGAATTAATGAAAGTGCTTTTATAAAATTCTAAGCTTTACATTTCCATCTTTAAACCTTTCAAAAATTGGCCTGTTCACTTCCATTGTAAGTGCCTCACTATAACCTTGATTTTTGCTTTTTTTTAACCGCTTAAACTCTACGGACCCGCGGCAGGTCCGAAGGGTGGCACTATATCATGAAAAGAAATTACGCTTAAAATGTTAAAGTTTGTATTTACATAAGTCATGCATAAGAGGTATTATTTGAAAGCTTTGAATCTGAACTTTTCAGAGATAACCATCACTTCTGCATTTATATGTTTATGCTTCTTATTTTGTTATGTTTAGAATAACAAAATAAGGTCTCAAAACAAACGCGTTGAAAATTAGCACCCCCTAGAGGTGATGGGCTAGAAATATTTATATGAAAATAAAAGTCCTTGACATTGCACCTAAATGGACAAGTCATATATCAAATGAAAGTGTGACTGTACAGTTCATTTTGTTGTTCTAATACCACAGTTTGAAAGATTGTCAAAAGAAGTACAAAGTGAAATATGATTTCTGTAAATATTCAAATACAAATGTTTTGTTTATGCGCAGATCACTGCTGATGTAAGCCCCAAGTAGCCAAAAACTTTATATCTGCTTTTACCTTAGGAAGTTTTCCAAAAAATGAGCCATTTTTGACTTGTCCGTGAGCTTGCTTGGCTGAATAATCCAATGTTATATTGTCCAGAACAAAATATGCCATCCAGAAGGAAAAGAATGCTAAGCAAATCATCAAAAAAATATGCTTTTGACTTTTGATGATAATTAAACAATATCACACGAACAAGAGTACTCTATATGGCCCTACATCAGCACCGCTGTGATTTGGCCGCAGGCACGAGGCCACAGAGTGATGATTTAGGGCCATACAGCGTGATTGCGTGTGTGATATTGCTTATATACAACAGTTCAACAAACAAGTAAATATAACAATGAGGAAAAACTAAGAACTGTCACAAAAAATGCATTTGTGTATGGAACTACTTTCTTACGCCATGGATCAGAATCTGTTGTTGCTAGTTCAAAAGATGCGCCCAATTCTCCGTTACTAATTCGAAAACATCACTTTAGAACTAGTAAAGATGGCTTGGGCTGTTCAAGTTATTGGAGAAACAAGTGTGAGTGTGTGTGTGTGTGTGTGTGTGTGTGTGTGTGTGTGTGTGTGTTTGAGAGAGAAAAAGGGAGAGCGAGAGCAATTGAGCGTGTGCGATTACCTCTGTCTGTCATGCCTCCCAAGCAGAGATGAACAGCAAAGATATGGCTGTTTAACTCTATTCCTCATCTTTAGTGTTAGTCAGCTTGCTGAAGATAATATTTTCTGTGTAAAAAATAGCTGTCCGAGCGGGGTCTTCCCTGAGTATTTAGCGGTAAGCCTTAATGCTGAAGCTGTATTTCCCAGTTGTAGTCTAGTAGTAATCAGAGCGGTCATGGAGTGAGAGGCAGTTGCAGATGACTTCAAAGAAACCGCTCGCTGACTCAAATGAACGTCAGTGAAATGAACTTGCTCATAACACACAAAAATGGTCTTTTGTCACCACCAGCTGGCTAAAATCTTTAATGTCACTCTTTTACACACCTGCACTGCTCTTACACTAGTTTAGAATGCAGAGAAGAAAAGCGGAGTGATAGAAAGAGTGAAACGTCTGACTACTGCTGTTCTGGGACATCAGCACTCAAGAAACATCTCACGTCCAATCAGATTTGAGGACCAGAACTAACTGTTGTATTTAATGTTATATATCATCGCAAAGGGGAGGATCTCAGCTTTCTAATGACATCTAGCTTGAGCTAGTCCACTCAGAGGTTGAGATATTTGATGAAAATGGGGGTGGTGCTTCAAATGAAAATTAGACTGAATGTCTATGGACGAGCACATCTGTGAGGGCTAAAATGTGTTAGAGCGCCACCTACATTTCAGATCTGTATGTTGTGATGGAATGTGATAGAGAACTAATTATTTGTTCCAGTGCTTAATAAAATGAGACTTTTCAAAGTGAGGTAGAGTGAACAGAATCAGAAATACATGTTTACAAATTTAGGACATAAAAAAACATTTTTTTTTTTTTTTACTTTTTGTTAATCATAAGATAATAAACACATACAATATTATTTATGAATAATTGGAGACTTTTTTTATTTTATTTGGGGGGTTCTCTGAAAAATTAGACCAAATTTTTGCAATTAGTCCACAGTATGTGTGAATGGAAAGCTTTTAAATTTGAGTGTGAAACATTGTGTGCGGCAGCCCAAAAATGCACCTGAGTATTGAAAAGGAGGAATGAATCGAAATGATTTTTTTTTAATAATCAACGTTATGCCACAAATGCTGTTGACTGAGCTTAACTTGCATTTTACCTGGAATATTCAAGTGGTGGGAATAGATTTGTTATGGAGAATGTTCAATGTGACTCACATTGACTGATCAAATCATAATGGAGATTCATTGTTTTACAGAATAATTGAGATGTTATGAAATGCCAAATGTGATTGAAATTAACAGTAAATGGTGCACTTTCTTTGGAAGAGATTGTTTTGAATAAGCTTTATCTTTTGTTATTGAAAAAAACATGTTAATGTCAAGGTATTTGCATAAGTTGACAAATTTTGCCATATAACAACTATCTACACTAGGTATATCACTAACCCTATGAGGGGCCTTAAAAGTGAGGGGTAAAAGACCCCCTAGGCAACTTTTTTCTCCAAATGAATTTTAATCAAATCAACCTTCCATTATTATTTATTTTCCTAAACAAATTGCTTTGCTCCATCAATATTCAAACAAAACATATGTTTTTTCTTTTCTTTTACAATATGATACACCTTTTAAATGGGTGCCTTTAGCCCCGTTGTACCCTATGTCAGGGTTAACTTTCAAAGATAAAAAGCTACAGAAAAGGAAGACTTTTGTCTCAAAGTTATAAAATGTGAGTTAGCCAGCCAGGTTGCTCTTTTCCAATGATGTGATTCGCTAAATCTTTTCAATACTTAACAAATTCTTCTCTTATCTTTTCAGGAATGTTTTCCCACTTTAATATTTGCCAAATGGACTTAAAAGTAAATGTGTACAGGCTTGTTGCTAAAATGTAAGTGCAGCTTTTTTACCTCAAACATTCAAACAGGGAAACGTCAAGCAGCACCTTCTAGCAACCGGTCTGTCCCAATGCTCGTGCCAGAGCTGCAGTTGGAAATACTCAAGTTAATGATTATCTAGCTGTTATTTTTTTCATGCATTATTTATTATTTTTGCATATCTGTTCTACCATTGTGTATTTCTTGCCTGGCTGATAAAAAAGCAACAACAAACCTTACTGAGCTCAAATATTGAGCTGAGTTTTGGATTATTTGGTTGAATAAATAATGCATTTTATTTACGGATAAGATACTTTTACCTGATATTAGTGCTCTCGTTCCCTCTCTCCCCCCTCTTTCTCTCTCATGGGGGCTTTGACACGGTCTAATGTTCTTTTGCTTCAAGGGCCATTTCATTGCGTCCTGTGAGAAATCGATCTGTGCTCTAATGGTGTCAGAGATCACTGGAGATAATCCGCTGTAAGTGGATGATCAGCGCTGTCATTCGCTCATTAGCAGGTGTACAGTGGGAAGTGTGAGCTCTTGTTTATCAGAGCAATAAAAGGGCGGGAGATGGCGGGGGTTCCAGTTCCTTCTTAACCTCTTGACTCACTACCAAACTTAATAGGCTTCAAAGTTGCAAAATTGCAAATCAACATTAACAGCCTATTTAATATGGCGGTCTTTGAAGTATAGCCAGTGAAGCCCATTTGCAGTGATATTTTAGTAACACTAGCAATTTTAATAAATAACATTAACAACCATTATTGCATTAAACGATGCTCAGATAATTTATAAATAGACCCAGACTGTTAGAGATTCGTACATTTAGCCTATAAGCCTATATCTTAATATTTGATTGCACATATGTTAATTATATATCATAGGCTAATAATGTATTCTGATGCATTAATTACATTTATAATAAAGTATTAAAAATAATTGCTTAATGAGTTATTGTAACTTGATTGTCATTTTTAAAAAACATTAGCCAAAAATCATGCTTAACTGATCAAATGGTTCAAATATAACGTCATTACATTTTCATTATTTTCAGATTAATTCATTTTTTTAACGTATAAAGGCCTTTATTAATAATGATATGTTAATAACTCAATAATAGGCTATTGTATCATGATCAGCAGATATAATCCACGTGAAACTTGTTCTAATAGAAACGTCCTGAAACTTTCCTATATATTTTTTTTTAGAAGAATTCATATTTAAATATATGTACTACTCATATGTTAATTAAGATTATGGCCTAGGTCTATAATATTTATTATGACAAGTAAATATAAAGTGCTACCGTAATTTTGCATGAAAGAAATATAATGTAGAATAAATGTTTACAGCTTTAGGATATGCAATGTATTATAGCAGGCAGTTGCGTTGGTTTGCAATACCGCTGTGAACTTGTAATGAAAATAATATTAAGAAGCCTATTTTAACTTTATATGCATGTTGTTTAAGTGCAATAAAAACAAACGGGCAATTTTTCCTGTTAAAAACAGTATAGAGTTGCCTAGAGGTGTTCCTGAAATAAGGAGAGAGAGATGCAGGCAAATGAGACTTAGGAAGTGGGCTGTTCCGTGTCCTACGTAACAGGCAGGGGAAGATCTCTAGTGCAGTCCCAACATTTCCTCACTTTATCCAAAGCCGCGCGCAACATCCCACCAGTGATTGCGCACGCATACGCACACACACACACACTCACTCATACGCACACGAACCACTGCGAACTGCATGTGGACGAGCTGCGGATTTCCTCCATAATGTTGGGCGCTGTGAAAATGGAAGGACACGAAACTCCAGACTGGAGCAGCTATTATAATGATGCCCAAGAGGTAAGACAAATTATTACTGCGCACATTTGGTGACTGGCAGTCTGAGATACCTTAAAATAGTCAAAGTTTGCTGTGAGTGCATTTTGGACAAATATCAACAGTGTTGTGTTTTGGTACGGAGACTCTACTAGCCACTTTTAGAATGAAATAATTAATTATTACTATTATTATTATTATTATTATTATTATCAGAAGATGAGAAAATATATGCAATTGATCAACCCACTTGGTGGCAGTATAGTGATCCCATTGGATGGGTCAAATGATATGAGATATTAAAAGAGTTTAGCAAACTTGAATTACACTTAAATGAATTGGTTTTATCTATTTTAATTAATGAGCTAGTTTTACTACGATTTAATCATAAATTGTTTATGCATTTTGAGTTTTTCAAACAGAAATACATGTTCTGTTTTGTCCTGCAAAATTGTAGTCAGTTAGACCATGTATAATTAAATGTAGCCTTCAAAAAAGAAAATAAATTATTTTGGCATATTATTGAATATATACTTATTATTATTTCTACGGCAAGACAAGGGCAATATTAATTGCATAGCCAGTAATGTATTATTTTTAAAAGTGACGTTTATAAAATATCGCTCCGGGTTGCATACACATTCTATTAAAATGTCTCGCGTTGTAGGTCCAATTTTAATATGATTTTGTGCATTACGGTTGCTTTAATTATTTTTCATTTATAGTAGCCTAAGCTCAAACGGTTAAATACTTTGTGGAATAATTAAAGTGCAATGTAAATCGTTTAAAAAGCATACATTTTTGTGCATTTTGTAAGTTAGAAAACACTGTGAAATAACAAGCTATGCGGAATATTGATGCTACATCCGAAATTTTACATTTGAAACGAAAATGCAACGTAACACAAATAATATAGAAATAAACTACACCGTTTTTCTTTTTATTTCAGATCTATTCTCCCATGACGAACAGCAGTATGAACGCTGGGCTGAGTTCCATGAATAATATGAACACTTACATGGGCATGTCCACCAATGGGAATATGACTTCCAGTTCTTTCAATATGTCCTATGCGAACCCCGCGCTCAGTGCTGGTCTGAGCCCGGGCACTATGGCCGGGATGCCCCCGGGCCCCGCCGGTGCCATGAACGGGATGAGCGGCGCGGTATCGAGCATGGGCACCGCGCTCAGCCCGTCCAACCTGAACGCTATGACGGCTCAACACAGCTCCATGAACGCCCTGAACCCGTACGCGAGCATGAGCCCCACCATGAGCTCCATGACATACGCGCAGCCCAACCTCAACAGGGCCAGAGACAATAAGACATTCAGGAGAAGTTACCCTCATGCCAAGCCGCCCTATTCCTATATCTCTCTCATTACAATGGCTATCCAGCAGGCACCGAGCAAAATGCTTACTTTAAGTGAGATTTATCAGTGGATAATGGACCTGTTTCCCTACTACCGCCAGAACCAACAAAGGTGGCAAAACTCCATCAGGCATTCCCTGTCTTTCAATGACTGTTTCGTCAAGGTGTCCAGGTCACCCGACAAACCGGGAAAAGGCTCCTACTGGGCTTTGCACCCTGACTCTGGGAATATGTTTGAGAACGGCTGTTACCTGCGCCGACAGAAGCGCTTTAAATGCGACCGAAAGTTGACGCCGGGTAAGGGCTCAGATGGAAAGAGGGACCAGACCAGTGGCTCGGGTTCGCCATCGAGCGACAGTACCAGCACCAAACCCGTGCAAATGGACTCCAGCTCCATAAACTCTTCCAACCAGTCGTCTAGTCCGCACAGTTTGGACCACAGACGCGTTACCACCAACTCCGAACTGAAGAGCACCGGCGCCCAGATCCACCCCGTGTCCAGTTCGGCCACATCTCTGTCCTCCTTGCCTTTACCCCCGCACTCTATGGCCCACGAGTCCCAGCTGCACCTCAAGGGAGACCCCCATTACTCATTTAACCACCCGTTTTCCATCAATAATTTAATGTCCTCTTCAGAGCAACAGCATAAACTGGAATTGAAAGCATACGAACAAGCGTTGCAATATTCCTCCTATGGCTCAGGGATGTCTTCCAGTTTGCCCATGGCCAGCAGAGCCACCATGGACCCTTCGGCTTTAGAGGCCTCTTATTACCAAGGTGTGTATTCTAGGCCGGTTCTTAATACGTCTTAGTCCATGAATTACCGACAAAAAAAAAAAAAAAAAAAAAAAAAAAAAAAAAAAAAAAACTCTTTTATTTTTTGCATGCACCTGGTTGTAAAGTTGTAAAGATTGTAAAGTGTTCCCATTGAATGATTGTATATCCCTGTTATAAATCATCGCTAGTGTATTTAAAACAATTTTGAGCTTGTAAAGTACTTGTTGTATTCCCCCAAACTTGTAGATCCCTGCCATATGTCCATGTTACTACGTGCACGAAGGAAGGTCAGCTTTGGTCTTGTAGAAAAACGCTTGTTGCTGGTAAAAAAGCGATATCCCTGTCTGTTGCAGATGTATTTGAATGTTGTCATTTTACTCATTACTTTGGGGTTTATTTACCTCGTTTTGAAAAAAAAGAAGAAAAAAAAAAGAAGAAGAAGAAAAAAAAATAATAATAAAAAAACACTTTAAATCCCAATCTTGTATTGAAATAAATTAATCCGAGGTGGAAATGCATTCTGAATAAAATATGTATTTCTTAATCAAGCAAAAAATCATAGTGTTTTGTGACATTTTTATGCCTATCAAGGCGCGCATGTGATTTCCCATTTTCCCTTGGTGACTTTACATTTATAATTCATTTAAAACTATTGGCAAATAAAAGTTGTCATTTACTTAATAACTTATTAATTAAAATGATTTATTACAAGTTACTGATCACATTTTGACCGAATGTTCTTAGACTAGTTTTTTGCCTTATGGCACAATTTTATGTCCATGCAATAATTATGAAATTACAATTGAAACACAATGCTTGTTCAATAACTGAATAATAACCAAATCAAAACTTCTGTTTTACTTTATTTTTACATATTTCAATCTGCAGTCTTCCCTCAAAGGCAGATTTTGGCTGAGCCCGTCTGGTTTTAACTAGATGTTGGTCAAAGACCAAGAGAAAATCCAAGTCTAACACAAGCGCAGCCTCAAAGACTCGCTTCATAAAAGATCCGATCGCGTTTTAAATGGGATTTTAAACAATATCATAGAGAGGCCAAAGCATCTTTTTGTGGAGCGTAACCTACGTGATGGGCACGTGAACCTGAACAGATTTGACTTTGATCATGGTATTTTGTATACACGCATTTTGGCTGAGTAGCCGTGAAATTCATTTAATTATCATGTAATTCCCCCCCGATGCGTAAATAAAATGGATAATTGACTTCAGGCTTGATAAATCTCTATCAGTAGAACTTGACATACGTGCTTCCGGACGCGTGCACGTTTTATTTCATTTATGCAGCTGATATTTGTATCTCTTTATTTTGAATTCGAATTAAAAATAGAGATAAAGACCTTTAATTTCACTAAATTAGCGATTTGTGTAAATTAGGGTTAGGGTTTAGGGTTATTAGTAATAATTGTGCTGTATAATTCTGAAATTATTGCAGTTAAAACTCGAAATAAAATGTACATTTTTTTTGTAATTATTGATAAAAAATAAATAAATAAAAGTTTATTTTGTGATTAAAAAAAAAAAAAAAAAAAGTGGCATGTCCGAATAATCTAAATTACAAAATTGGCGCACGACAAGAAAGCGATTAGACACAATAAAAATGCATTACAAAACGAATTGTTTAATATTTTATTATCTAAAATGAGTGCTGAATTGAATTGATTTACATCAGTCAAACAAATAGTGCGCTTCTTAAGTGAAAAGTTATTTAATCTTGTTAATTTTATTTTGTGAATGCCATTTCGACGACGCATTTTATAATAACAACGCGTTGTACGGGCCATTATCAAGTTCATAAATCACACAGTAGACTGCTGTATTACTGCCCTTTTATCAGACCTTGTGATTTGATTGTCTGTTTGGTTGTCATATAATCAAATGCTTTATCACAAGCTTTAATGTCTTTATTTCAATCTTTAAATCTGATACAAATCTTTATGATCAGCGCCCGGCGATCGGCTTTATAAACTCTGCAAGTAAAGAAACTGAAGACTTGAAACCATCTGCTTTTGTCAGAGCTTTAGGTTTGACCTAAATCTTATAATTTACATATTATCTCATATATTTATAATGAGAATTGGTAGGTTGATGTGACTGCGCAAGCCAACATTTATTACTTTATTTCTATATTTCTATATTAGATGCTCGTATTGCATTACACCTTTCATCCCCATTGTACAATTAGTGCACATTTTAAGCCCTGCATATTTAAATGGGCCAGACTTTATTAAGACATAACATATGTTATCAGCGGGCAGTGTCCAAGCCGGAGATTTTAGAAGCGCCTTGTTTTCAAACTTATGTGGCATTTCTCGTTACCCCATCAAAAGCTCTGGCGCTTTCTTCGGCCTTATGGACAAAAAATTCGACAACAATACGCATGGCCCTTTAGTTCAAAGCGACCATCAGCGGGCCTACCCGTAGACCTTTCTTCTCCCTCTTTTCATTCTGAGTTTGGAAAAGCACTACAGGGCCAAGGCGCTCCTAATACCTTCTGATGGGGATTGAATTAATTATCTCCAATAACACAATTGTGCTTGGCCAACGAAAAGAGCAAAGCAATACCCCTTCAGAATCACACACACACACACACACACACACACACACACACACACGAAAGAAAAGAGCTTTCAAAAGGCCAGGGAGAAGAGGGAGAGATCTCTATCCGAAATCAGCTTTAGAAGCAGCTGGTTTTCCATTAAAAATGATACGGGAGAAGTTTATTAGAGCTTTGTGCCCCTCTAATATGCACCGACCATGTCAGGTTGGTGGTCTTCGCACTCCCATCGTGGTGCTCCATGTTTTGTGTCTTCATTATTCTAGAGCAAGGGGCTGCGGATGGAAACAGCCAGTTGGTTTTGGTATTAGTTTCATGGGGCATGTTTAAACCAATGGTTTTGTGCATTTCTTGAACACTGACATTGTTTAGTTTCAGTTCACTAAAAAACATTTGAGAAAAAAAAATCAAGGTAGTTATTTGCATTCTATTAAAAAAAAAGATTAGGCCTACAACACATAATAAGACATAATTAGCGACATCCAAATTCATGTTTTGTTTTAATAAGGGATGACGACAAATTTAGAACAGCAGATAGTCTATGTACTTCAATCTCAACTTGAAAGCAACCCCCCCAAAAAATTGCAATCATGTAGGCTACAATTGGCCCAGCATAATTATCCGCAATGGTTGATTATAATAACCTAAAAATAATCCCAGGCAAAATGCGCAAAGAGAACTAAATAGAGGAGACAGAAAACGAACGAGATGGAAAGCCTTGAAATATTTGTTGTCGTTATAGCAACAGGATCAGTGGCGCTTTTCTCCGAGGGTCATTCAATATGTGCAGCCGAAACACGGTTTTAATTAAAGCGTATAAAAGTTTTTTGTAAGTCGATGATCACGCACACTGAATTTGGGGTGCTTTAATGGGGCATTTCACTTCACATGCCCCAATAAACACAGACTCGAGCCTCCACACCTACTTTGAATATCCATATATCAAACAGATTATTCAATACATGCACATCTCAAACAAATCATTTCAAGTTTTTACGGTCTTGAGAAAAAAACAAAACAACAACAACAACAAAACAAAAAGTTGGAGCGCACCATCAAAGGACAGGTCTTTTCAATCGGGACGTGTGGGGACACCCAGGTTGTGCCATCTCCACGGTAACCTTTAGGAGGAAAATCGACAAGCTTGTCCTGGTGTCGGGGCATTTATTTGAGGGGAGGGCGACTCAGCGGCACGTCTCGCCTAAACAGTCCTTTCTTTATTCACCGGTGCATCTAACATATTTCTGAGTACATAATCGATCAGGCTGAAGAACAGCAATCACCAACTAAACTCTGCTGAAGGACGGCCAGGGATGGGAAACGTAAACCATGCCCATATAATTGTTTGGTGTAGTCGGTAAAGGTCGACAGATCTCTTTGGCCTCTCTTTTTTTAGCCTATATTTGTAAATTATCAGCATGCAAAGCACTCACAGTGTTAAAAAAAAAGAAAAAAAAAAAGAAACCGTGCACACTTTTTTTTCCTTTTTTTTTTTACAAATTCAAGGAATCATCAGGGTTGGTAAAAGTGTTATTCTTTTAAAATAAGCATATGCAATTCCCGCAATATGATTCTTATTTCATTGCTTAAATTACATTATTTTTTTGCTGATCTTTTCATTTGGATTACCTTAAATGACCTCATAATAAGTGAGCATAGTCCATAAACATTTTATAACGGGCAAGTTATCAAAAAAGAGAAAGCAAATATTATCTCACAACTTTTAGGATCGTTAATTAATTAAACATTTGTAAATAAAATGAGCATCATTTAACGGGGTTTGAAGCATTGGCATTTATGATGCATGTTCTTTTTTCCTCCTAGAAAGCGTTTTTAGGAAGCCACTGATTATAAAACTCTATATTTCATTGTGGGGTTAATTTTGTGTGACTTTATCAGACAATAACAGTCAATGGGAAAATCTTGATTTTTTTAAGAATACTTTTCTTTGGGGTGAATTTTGTATGACTTTAGCAAAGCTGTGACATTCAATATGCAGTATGTGTTCATTATTTCCCACCAAAACCGGCTGTGATGGTTCAGAGATTCAGCTTCTGTTGTGTGTATTTTTAAACCGTTTTTAAACAAATAAAAAGGTATTTTTTAATTGCTTTAATCAAACGTTGCAATTCTGCTATCCTGGGTTTTTGAGGGTTAAATAGGCTACACATACATGCCCTATAAATTTAGCAAAATAATATTAATAAAACTTTTTTTAGACCAATATTTTGCCCTCCAAAAGCCATTTTCCATTTACCCAATCAAAGAATAAAATCTTAAATAAATAACGAGGTGTTTACATAATTATCATTCAGCAGAATTTAATATGTCCCTTTATATTTTGGGTCATATGGAAACCAAGATATCTCAATAATTCAGTGTGAAACGAATAAAAAACTGTTTCTTTCTATTATTGGAAATTTTACAAAATTAGTGGAAGTAATCTTTCCGATTTGATTTGATTTGATTTGAAAGGATTGACAAAATTGTGGTGAAAATATTAGATCACTCTATGATACACTCTTTTTTATTAAATAACACTTAAGAGTATGTACTGAACAAGATTTCATCATAAATACTGATTTACTTTTGGTTGACTCATACATTGTCGATTGTCGTTTTATTAACTCCCTTTATCAGTTTGGGAAAAACATGAACAGAGACATGAACGCGAAATATATATAGTTCAGTATGTCTGTAAACAATTTGTAAAAAAAAAAATAAATAAATAAAAAAAGTCTAGCTTGGTCCATAAAATAGCTGGCTTCTCAGTACCTGAGCAAGTAATTGTCCAATCATATTTCCCTTGTTTAACCAGACTTAACATCCTAACAAGCAGTTGATAAAAATTGACAGAGAAAAAAAACTGAAGACCTTCTAAATAGAGGATAGTGTAAGAGGTAACTCTGGCAGCAGTTTCATTGATGGCTGCAAAGCGAATGTGGTTAAACATTTACGATGCAGTTTCTGAGCCTGGGCTGGAAGAAAAGAATGCCACTTCCAGCCTGTGTTTGCCCAGGCCAGACTTCGGCTGTTTGCTCAGAGTTAAACGCTACAGCCTGGTCACCAGATGCGGCCGTCTGCTCAGGTCGCCCGACGGCCAGTCGGTCCGTCAGATCAGATCACTTTTCGGACACTGCCAGTGCCTACTTTCTTTCGTAACACCTCCACCAACCTCTCCAACCTGAAAACACACAGAGAGAACACAGCAATGAATGATTGTTTATGTGAAAGAAAGGCAAGACAAATTGCGGCCAGCTCTTAGCTGTGTTCTCCTGACACAAGGGTGATCTTGGAGGAGCTAAAAGATGTAGAGAGGATGTAGACACTTCTTAAAGTGGGTGAAACATGCATGCTGTCAATGCCCAAATCCTCCAAATATCTGCCTGCCTTTACTCCGGCAAACAGAAGCCTGTATGTGGTATCATGTGATTGGTCGGGGTGAGTAAACCTGTGTTTATGAGGGCCGCGATCCCAGAGACTGTGGAAATGGAGAGAGCTCTATCTGGGTGAAGGGATTGTTTAGGAGCAAATGAAGCATGGCAAAGCAGGCCTGGCTCTCTCATCCAAACAAATACTAAAAACACACTCTAGATACTTATATCTAGAAACTTTGCATCTGAAATAACTTAAAATGATGCAAATAACAGCACTGATTTCAAAATACATTAAAATATAAATATTTATGGAATATTTTAGGTTCAATACAAGTTAAGTTCAATCAACAGCATTGATGGCATAGTGTTGGTTACAAAAAAACAAGAAAAAAAAATTTAAAAATTGGACTCTTCCCTCCTTTTCTTAAAAAACAAACAAAAAAAAAAGTAAAAGGGGCCTGGGTAGCTCAGCGAGTAAAGACGCTGGAGTTGCGAGTTCGAATTCAGGGCGTGCTGAGTGACTCCAGCCAGGTCTCCTAAGCAACCAAATTGGCCCGGTTGCTAGGGAGAGTAGAGTCACATGGGGTAACCTCCACGTGGTCGCTATAATGTGGTTTGCTCTCGGTGGGGCACGTGGCGAGTTGTGCGTGGATGCCGCAGAGAATAGCGTGAAGCCTCCACGCGCGCTACGTCTCCGTGGTAACGCGCTCAACAAGCCATGTGTTTAGATGTGCGGATTGACAGTCTAGAAACTTTGCATCTGAAATAACTGAGAATCAACTGGGATTCGTCCTACGCCACCCGGACTGAGGCGAGTCACTACGCCACCACAAGGACTCAGAGCGCATTGGGAATTGGGCATTCCAGGGGGAAAAAAAAAAAAGAGCAAAAAGTGAGGTTACAGTGAGGCACTTACAAAAGAAAAAAATGGGGGCAATTTTTTTAGGGTTTAAAAGGCAGAAATGTGAAGCTTATAATTTTATAATATCACTTATATTAATTCTTCTGTTACAACTTGTGTATTATTTGAGCTGGAAAGTTATCTAAATACATTTCTTTTTTTTTTTAGGGTTTAAGGCGTTACGTCATCATGGCAACAAAGTTGTAAAATTGGATATAACTTTAAACAGAAAAAGTTAGTAAGCAATTTGATCACACTTAAATCATGTTAACAGGCATATTGTTTACGTCTTGTGGCTATTATTTAGAAACAGTGAGTATTTTAACATTTATGCATTGGCCCCATTCACTCTAACCCAGATTTTTGCTTTTATTTTATTTTTTTAAAGGAGGAATGAATCAAAATTAATTGTTGTGGTTATCAACATTATTCCACAAATGCTGTTGACTACCTTAACTTGTATTGAATCCGGAACATTATTCAACATATCATTTCTATACCAAACCAATTTAAAATAAGTTTTAATTGAAGTCAATTTGAATATGATTAATCAAATGCAGGGTTTCCCACTTTCTGACCAATGAATTTCCATGACATTTACCTAAAATAAGCACTCTAGATACTCACACCCAGAAACTTTAAAATATACCTATTAATTTCTATAATGAACCAATCTAAAATAAGTTTTAATTGGACCACATAAAGTATATTAAAGTATAACTGAATATGACTGATATAATGCCTGGTTGCCCCACACTTTTTGACTAATGACTTTTCCAGTGGAAATCACTCCAGATACTAACATTCATAAAGTTTGCATCTGAAATGACTTAAAATTATGTGAATTTCAGCACTGAATATTCCACCGTGACCCTACACATGATAAGCAGGTATAGAAAATGGATGGATGAATAGATAAAAATATACCTTTTAATTTCTATAACAATTATACACTTTTTGACTAATACATTTCCATGACTTTTCCATAACCTTTCAAGTCATTAATAATTACTTGATTGTTGAAAACCATTTTATAGAGAGTGCTGGGGCACATTTCCATTTGTATCTCATGTTCAGTATCAATGCTTGGAATTAACAGATAATTAAGTGATTATACATATAACTGTACAAAAATATCTCCAATACGACACCCAATGGCACACTGATGTTATCATGCTGACTTGCAAGCAAGTTTTACTCTTCAAAAGCACTCAAAAAGAGCAACATATAGCTACCTAAAAATCTAGACAAATTCATATTCACTATAAAAAACAATTCCTGAAGATAAAATTGTGGTACTGATTCTACTAGCCTCACAACAACAAACGAACACTAAAAACAGCCTGGCTCTATCCAAGCTTTCAAAGCAAAGCTGATAAGACGTGCTTAGCATAGCCAGTGCTGGTATTGTCTACTGAGGTTTCTCTGTCTTATCAAGTGAGCATATGGGAGTGGTCTGACCCCAGACTTGCTCCCTCTGTAGTCTCCACCTGTTTTCCCGTACAGGGAGATTGGAGAGCAGCCGCAAGACCATATGCATCTCTCAGAGGCACTCTGCGACCAAGATGTGTCACAACTGCATTGAAACGAGGGCATGAAGGGGTACATGGACAACAGAAGGGGGAGGGAACAGTTCAAAGCACCAGACTAATATTTATAAAAGGTCAGTGTAGCTAAATGAACGGGCCACGCATGCAGACATATATACATACAGTATACGAGCAAACAGCGTTCATATGACACGTGCACTGCAAATCCACTTCCCCCAAAACACACAAACATGCAGACAGACACCACAAGACTGTCTCTCTTGTCACCATAAACATGCACAGAAACACCTCTCCCCCTTGTGTGCAAATTTTTAGCCTTTTAAATATATTCATTAGCCTCCCTGTCATGTTTGCACAATTAACAGGTCTGCGATTCCGTGGCAGGATCTCCAAGGTGTGCCGGAAGGCTGGGGAGGATTTGACGAACGCTGTTTGCAGAGAGTGGCCGTAAACCCAAACATAAACACGAGGGAAGAGCCGGCAAAAGCATAAATCCTGATTAAGAATTCACAGAGTCACAAAACCAACAATTCGAGCTCCGAGTAAACAGCGGCCATGCATAAATTCTAAACAACAGCACATTTTATGTATGGCATGGAAACATATCCATGTTTCAATGCAAAAATATGATCCTTTCCGTTGTATTTTGTGTACAGATAATCTATAATTATGCCATGACAATGCCTGGAAAGAACTCTTAAAGGGATCATATTGTAAGGAATCAAATTTTCCTTAATCTTTTGAGATAAAACAGTCCATTGTAATGTGAAAACATACTGTAACTTTCACAACTCAAAACTTACTCTAGTTAAAAAAGAGCTGTTATTGAAACTTGACAGCAAAATGTTTAGTTTTGAAATCCTCTTTAACATATGAATGCCCACATTTACATATCAAACAACAACCAGTCATTGTTTAAGCAATACAAGATGGTGAAATCGTAAGAAATCGTACAAGTTGGCTTGTACTCCCGTAGAGAAAGGTTTTTTATTACGATTTTTACCTAGTTTAACCCCTAACCCACACCTAAACCTAACCTAACCATAAAGTGTAACACTACCCAATCCCTAAAACTAACCATGATTTTAATAGGAAATTAAGTTTTGTGTAAGAAAGAAAACAATGGAAATTAGAATGAGACAAGGAAAGCGTATTACAGGTTACTGACATACATTAGTCATTTGTATTACATAAATAAATATGAAATGGGTAACAAAATTTGTTCACAGATGTTTCCTTTCTTAAAATAGTGTTTCATAGCAGGCAAGCTAAAATGTTATCCTGCATTTTATAGATTTGCAATTCTGTTTTGGTCTCTATGGGAATAAAAGTCGTACCTTTTCATAAGCCGTGCAATATCTTACGATTTCACCATCTCGTACAAATTATTATAAGTTGTCATGAGACTACTTTGTTGGTTAGTTCGCCCAAAAATGAAATACATCCTCAAGTTGTTCCAAACATGTATGACTTTCTTTCTTCCGTGGAATATAAAAGGAGAATGACAGCCTCAGTCACTATTCACTTTGATTGTATGGATAAAAGATGCAATGAAAGTGAATGGTGACTGAGACTAACATTTTGCATTCCATAAAAGAAAGTCATTTGGTTTCAAAACAACTTGAGGGTGAGTAAATGACAGAATTTTCATTTCTGTGTGATAAATACATTTAAAAAAACAACAGTGTCAATTCTGATTTCATGCTGACTTTCAATTGAAAACACTATATTCTTGCTGATAACTATAGCAACACCGAAAGTTTTTTTTAGCTGTGCAGAAAGGTCTTAAACGGCCAGGGCGGTGAGAAGGGTCAGCTCTCACTGTACCAGACAGAAGCCTCCCTGCACGGAAGTCTGCAAGACTGTGGCATGATGGGACCCACCAGCCCATTTGCGGGCCATTGGGCCAATGAAAAGGGCCTTTGTGTGCTTCTCATGGCCAAGTTTGATTCAGTAGGTCATTAGACATTCAGCTCAGCTCCTCCGTCAATGGGGCTGCAGGGACGGCACTCAGGTGCCACATTCTGGCCCTGTGCTGGGCTTCCTCCTCTCCAGTTTGCCCTGCTGTGGGAGCTTGGAGACCGATCGCATCACCCCTGCATTCTTCTCACCGCTGTGCGATGAGGCCCACGTCAGAGCAGCTTCCCACAGCTGCCCGTAGCCCGTTGAGTGGGGGCATCCATCTAAATGTCAGCTAGCGGTCAGGTGTGATCGGTCCAGTCATGCACGCACATTAATGCTGCCAATCATGTCCATGTTTCTTTGCTTTGAGGGTCAAAATAGCCATCACCTCTACCCCAACCCTAAATTTTTTTTATCTAGCTCTAGAGAACAGAAAATTGTTTAAAGCTAATAGGCCAAAGTGTACTTTGGTTTTCCGTAGTATGTCTCGCACACAGTGCGTGTCTACAGCACAGTACGCCTACAGTACTGTCTAGAAAAAAATATTTTGTCTAGAAAAAATTTAATTCAAGTCGGAAGTCCGAACCAAAACAAAAGAAGCTAAACTTAAACAAATACTAAAAAAACAATGGTAAAAGTTATTTTTCTGTTGTACCTTATGTTGTATTCTGTTTACTTATGTTATATTACAATAAACTAAAAGTAAATACACCAGCATGACACTTCCACAACCTATTTGATCTATTAATGCACAGTATCTAGCAAATTATTAAATCACACTACAAATGGATTCATTATAGTTTGAGATAAGAACATAATTTGATTGTGTAAGTGATATTTAACACAGTCATCAAAGAGTAATATGATCACATTGCCATGAAATGTTCAAATGGATTCAGAATTCTAACGGATGGTGTTCACTCATTGTGATTTTTACTGCTTGCTCAATTAACTTATTTAAAATGAGCTAATGCAACTCAATTCTTTTGCATTTTGATTTACCGGACTCCGGTTCAAACAAGTAAGGCTGGGCATAGAAATGCATTATTTTTTGACTACAAACATGTTTTGTAAGTTCTGTTCTCTGGTTCGTGTGAAGCGATGTTGTGTTTTCTGTTGTTAATATTGCTGGTGGTCCAGTTGAAGCAAAACGAGTTTTCGCTTGAATGCCCCACCTCGCGAGTGGCAGCGTAACTACTGTTGCTCTTGTGTAGACTCATGAACGTGCACAGGAGATCAACAGTCGGCCAAGAGCTTCACTTAATAATACATTGGATTTCGGTTTGTTTCTCACCAAACCTTATTTTATTCCTTCAGAACAAGACATGAGTTGCATACAATAATTTATTAGACTTCTGAATTATACTTTTGTGTCCTTTTGCAGCTTGAAGAGGTGGTCACCATGAACTGCCACTGTATGACATCACTGAGCACAATTTTTTTCACAATTTCTCCCTTTGTGTTAAGAAAGTCATATGGGGTTACAACAAAACAGGGAATAGTAAACAATGACTGAATTTTTATTTTTGGGTGAACTAATCCTTTAACTAAATTTCATTATTTATAATCCATCTACATCCACTAAATTCAATTGTGTTGGGACTATTTGAATAATATTTGTTGCATCAATGTATTGCTGAAACTGGGCAGGGGATTTGGTGGTTTCTGGGATTAGGAGAGTACATTTTATAATTAAGTGTTATTTTAATGTATTTCTACACAAATGAAACAAATAGGAGACATGTTAGTGTTTAATGTTCTGTTATGTTGAGATTTAAAGGAGTTTATGTCATGTTGAATTTTTTTGGAGGTTACCATTTTTGGAGAATAGTGAAGCTAATGGGTTAGGTCGAGTTTGGGTGCATTACTATTTGAAAAATCAGGATGTATTGCTTTTCTCATGAAGTAAATTCTGAGGGATCATCTGTATAATGATTGATTGGGGATCTGTAAACTCTCAGCAGCACTATACTTGTTATACAGCGCAAAATATATAATATGCTAATGCATTTGTTGCTAGCTAGCAACAAGCTGGAAGGTACAATAGGCTTATTTGAACAGATTGAATTTAAGTTAGGTAAACTCAGTTCATTTAGGTATGCACTACACAACGTATTTGCGCAGAGCCTACATTTTAATTTCATATCAAAGAAAGTAATTTACATTGTGTGGAACCAATGTCCACAACTGAATTAAGTTAAACCAGCTTTTTTTTTTTTCCAGTGTTGTTTGGTCACCCAAAAAGTTGTATTTACCCGTTTCAAACTTGTATGACTTTCATTCTTCCATGGAAAACAAAAGAAGATATTTTGAAGAATTATTATGGAGCTTTTTTCATACAGTGAAATCAGCAGTAAGCCAGGTTTTCAAGCTCCAAAAAGGACACAACAGCACCATAAATGTGAAGACACATGGCACCAAGTTTGATACCAACTGTCAAACATCATCAGTTCTCGTGTGTCTTGTAACCGATCATAAAGCTGCAAGTTTGAATATACAGAAGCATGAATACAATTTGTAATTGCTAAAGGAATTTAAATTTTTCTGTGAACTGCTCCTTTAAGAAAAGAGTTGGCACTAATTCAAAGAATAGAGCAATAAATCACATGCTGATTCACAGAATATAAGGATCTTGTTAACTTTCAGTAATACTACACAGGCACACTTCCAGTAGCAGAGCACAGAGGGTGGAATGGACGTTGCACATCACAGTTCGACTTAATGTTGTACACAGCAGGACTCACATGGCTGAACCTTGCACTGTGGACGTCGCTGGGTCAGACCTCTGAATCAGAGAGATAATGTATACAAACAAGCCACTGTGACACTGTCTCGCACACACAGACACACACATGCTGGATAAGCTCACTTCCATGCACTTTGGCTGATGCATGAAGATTTAATTCCTTTTTCGTCTTGCTAATCAATGTTTTGACAGCAATTAAAGGAATATTTTGAGTTCAGTACAAGTCAAGCTCAATCTACAGCATTTGTGGCATAATGTTGATTACCAAAAAATCATTTGGACTCCCTCCTGTTCTTAAAAAATGCAAGAATCTGGGTTACAATGAGGCACTTACAATGGATGTGAATGGGGCCAATCCATAAACGTTAAAATACTCACTGTTTCAAAACTATAGCCACAAGACTTAAACACTATGCGTGTAAACAAGATTTTAGTGTGATAAAATCACTTACTAACTTTTCCTGTGTAAAGTTATATAAAATTGTACAACTTTGTTGCAATGACGTAATGCCGTAAACCCTAAAATAACCATAAAAATATGATAAGAAAATCTCATTAATGCATCACAAAATAATAATTATGTATAATAATTATCATTTATATAACTAAATGGATCAATTATTTACATGCCATGGTAGTATTTGTTGTACTGCCTTTCATTTATGTGGATTTAAATAAAAAATATGTGTACTATGTATGTATTTATGTTTCTATGTACTATGTATTCTCTTTAGAGTCTCATTATTGTAATACAGTATTACAAATAATAAGAATTCCAAAGAAATTCAAAAATAAAATGTCTCATTACGCTAATGATAATATTTGGGGGAAATGTGCTTAATTGACATGAAAAAATCCAAATGGTCCTAAAAACAGGCTTCATTTTCTTTATGCAATATATCATTTCTTATTTTTGGTCTTTTGATTTTAGGGTGAAATGTGACCTGGACATGTTTTTGTGAGCTGTTTTCACACTGCACGAGTTAAAGTGGCTCTGTGTCGCCTTCAAATTCTCTGACCCATCTTACCACAAAATATCAGAAGTGGTTTTGGTTCAGTGTAAAATTAAGTCGCATATGAGCCGCCTTAATCTTAAACACCCTAGTGTCAACAAAGAAAACAAGGCTTTAAAAAATGACAGTTAACTGCATAAAAAGGACTAACACAGCGAGTTTAAGACAGCAACACTGGTCAAATCAAAGTGCATTATGGGGTTTGAAGTTACCCGTATGCCAGCAGAGGCTGTGTGATCTTGAGTGAAAATGGCAACCCTTTAGAGTGGCATGTGTAAACAGTGCACTAAAGTTCTGTTGTCTCACTGTAGTGGGGGTTCTCTCTGTGTTTTGAGCACCCCCCTCAGCTCGGCATCTCCACTCCCTTTGGTTAATTCATCATGTAAAAAAAATCAGCAGGCCAGCCTGTGTTTGCTTTATGTGGAGAACCCCCATGTGAGTAAGACAAGAGAGAGAAAGAGAGAATATCTCCCAGCCAACCAGCCTTCATAAATGTAGAGAACAGAGCAGTAAACAAAGTATAAGTACAAATGTATACCAAGTACCAACCTGTATAATGGAGAACTGGTAGGCTATTATTCCTAGAGTCTAGATAAACATTTTTAAGCAAAGACAAACTTGATGATCGATTTGATATATGACTGATAAACGCCCTCCATTTGTGACCTAACGCCCCCCTCTCTTCTAATTTGTTCTCAGCGCCCCCTGGCATCCTTTGAACGTCCCCGTTGAGAACCCCTGGTCTAGGGTTTTTTTGACGCAAGAATGTGTTTGGCTTGAATGGCCCTAATGCTGCAGAGCTCCAAAACTGAGAAAAAACCCCATCAAAGTAGTCCATATGGCTTGTGGATTATATTCCAATTGTTATAATGTCACACAACAGCTTTGTGTGAAGAACAAACCGAAATTTAAGTTGTTATTCACTCAAAATCATACCCTCTGCCACAGCTCTCAAAGTCTCATTTGCCTATAAATACTGTATATTCAAACATGGTGCATCAAAATGTTGGTTATAGTGTATCTCATAACAGATCATGGTGTGCCAAGTTTGAGTACTGCTCACGAGTCACACGGAGCACTTTTATGGAGCTCGACAACACGTGCCCACATTCAAATTCATTATGGAAAAGAGCAGTGTGAACATTCTTTGACTACCATTGCACATGGCTATACTCACCTCTGAACTTTTTCATTGGCTTCCCTCTCTTTCTCCTGGGCCAGGCAGAGTTGGGTCTGAGCGCTCTGATGTTCTGATGTCAGCTGCTTCAGACGGAACAGCAGGGGCTGAATCTGGGTCTGGTTCGAGGAGGTCGGACTGTCATGACTGGTTTCATCAGCCTGAATATGCATCACACTGAAAATAAAAAAAAAATTACTTTGATAAATAAGAGCGATTGTTACTGTATCTAACACAACAATGTCCACCCACTTTTTCAGCCACATTAGTTTCGGAAGCATTTTTCCCATTCATATTTTGCATAGGGATTTTATAAAGTACTTCATAAAAGAGTTCTAAATAATGAACCAAACCAACCAGCTCCAAGGTGAATCACAACATTACAAACTTCAATTTGAAGCAATTAAGTATTTGAAAATCGGACAAAAAGAAGAAGGTAAAAGACTGTGTACTTAACATCTTTAAAGAGGGAATGAATTACAATCTCATGAAGCATTGCGAATGACTTAATAGAAATTAAAAACAATGGAAAAATATAAAACTACATAAGTTGTTGATTTTATGTATAGAAAAAATAAATGTACATTTTATTGCAAAGATTCAGATATATACAAATATATTAGTAGTTTGAGAGTGTAGGGAGATGGGCTCGTCATGGGAGTGGGCGGTCTGCAAAGCTCTTTTGGTGCACTTTGTTTGCTGCGATTCTCTGATTGGTGGGCCTTTCTCTTCAGGATTCACAGGTAGTGTACTTATTCACCATAAATTCTGCAATTAAATGTTTTGAATAAGCACTATCTTCATTTATTACTCAAAAAAGCATCTTGCTGTCTCAAAAGTATTTGCATAAGTTGACAAATTTTGCCCCACATCTACACTATATCACTATAACCCCCTGGGGGCCTTTTACCCCAAGTGTATGGGTGTTTTACTCCAAGTGTGGGGTAAAAGTCCCCCCTCTTTTCCTTTAATTTATTTTTATTTTTTTAATCAAAACAACCTTCCGTTATTATTTCGTTTCATACAAATTATTTTGCTCCATCAATATTCAATAAAATAAATGCATTTATTCAATCTTGAGACACTTTGTGACCTCCTTAAGGTGTGCCATTATACCCTACTACAGCTAAGCCTGTAGAATTCCACAGAAAGTGCTGTAGATTTCTGCAGAATTTTAGAATGTTGTTAGTAACATTCAGTCACACTTTATTCTACAGTGTTCATGTTACTATGTATTTACCTAGGTAATTACTGAGTAATACAAATGAACTACATGTATTTATCTTGTAATTATCTTGTAGAGCTGCTTGTACTTACATTGTTAGTGTTATTACTATAGTAATTAAAAATAGCAACATGTAATATATGTAAGCACGGAAACTGAAACGGAAATCTTCCTCCCCTTGCATGTTCATTCTTTTTTTTGGGGGGGGGGGGTCCCCCTTTTTTCACCCAATTTGGAATGCCCAATTCCCAGTATGCTTTTAAGTCCTCGTGGTGGCGTAGTGCCTCGCCTCAATCCGGGTGGCGAAGGATGAATCCCAGTTGCCTCCGCGTCTGAGACCATCAACCTGCGCATCTTATCACGTGGCTTGTTGAGCGCATTGCCATGGAGATATAGCGCATGTGGAGGCTTCACGCCATCCACCGCGGCATCCGCGTTCAACTCACCATGCGCCCTACCGAGAACGAACCACATTATAGCGACCACGAGGAGGTTACCCCATGTGAGTCTACCCTCCCTAGCAACCGGGCCAATTTGGTTGCTTAGGAGACCTGGCTGGAGTCACTCAGCATGCCCTTCGAACTAGCGAACTCCAGGGGTGGTAGCCATGGTCTTTTACCACTGAGCTACCCAGGCCCCTGCATGTTCATTCTTTAGTATTTCACAATCATATTGCCATTTCAATTTCTTTTTAATAAATGTTGCTTAAATGTTATTACAAGAACAATATTTAACGGCTGACTGACAGTTTTGCATCAGGATTGTACCGTCTCATGCTTCGTAAACCAGAAGTTGAAATGCAAATGGTCAAATTTCTTACACAAACATGAAACTTGACCCAGAATTAGAGAGAGCATGTTTGCAGTTTACCTGGAGGTGGGGAATTGTAACTCTGTATCAACAAGCACATCTAATATTCAAATGGAATGTCAGTACAAGAAACAATATCTGGGCTGATAATTCCCTGGAATGTCAGCGGAATACATTAGCGCTCTAACGGCGCTGCATCAAACTCGAGGTGAATTTCAGACAGGTGTTTTTCAATGAGGTGTGAGATAATGACGGTAAAGATAAAAACAGAATGAGGGATGACAAATACATATCTACATATCTAACTGACATGAGTGTAGACTCTGCCAAGAAAAGCACACCACGATCATGGAAACATTTTGAACTCTACAAGTACTGGCAGAAGCTCATTTGATCCAGTAAATGCTTCATGAATTATAGGCTACTGATCGTCACTTTGAGCTAAGATCAAAACAAAGCAATCTGCAGTACTTGAGAAAATAGCTGGTTTGATAAGAATAAATCAAATAGAACTTTATATTTTTCTGCAGAAAATAAGTGTAAATCTGTGCTTGCCAGCACAAAACTCTCTCGGATGTTGTAGCTGGTTGCCAGGGTGTTACTATGTTGTTACTAAGGTGTTCGCTTACTGGTCCTAGTTAAAAGAGCCTATCTCCAAGTGATATTCTGATCCCTAGATGCGGCTGGGGTCTGTCCTTTTCCCACCTGTTTTATTATCTCTTGATCTGATCACTGATTGCATCAAATAATGGTGCAAGTTATGTGCTGAGCTTTAATACTTGTTGTATGAACAACAATAATAGAGATGCTTGCTGTAGGGGAAGCATGTGATAGTTGTCAACCAATTGTGCAGGAATAATATGTCTTTAATATGTCACCAACAGCACAGGATGTCAATAACAGGTCTAAATACTAATGACACCTACTCCCCTTTTCATTTACGAGAAAAAGAGATAAAGACAGGTAAACCGTGTTCACCTGCGACCACAGACACACGCTAAACCCCAGCGGTATTAAATGGGCATTCATATTAGCTTGGGAAACAATGCACCTGGTACAATGCCACGATTAATCAACAATACAAACTTCTCTTTGGCTCGCATGCACCGTGGGGTGTGTGCCTGCTCTGACGGAGAAATCTTGATTGATTGGCACCACCATTTGTCTTTTGTCGTATCCAACATGCGTGCTTGTGTGTGTGTGTTTTGCCCTAAAGTCATATTACTCATTCTGTCCTGCTAATTTGTTCCAGGGCAGCTTCGATGTCAGGTTCTTCCTTTATTTTCTTTTGTCTTCTTTTAAAGCATGAGGTAATCAATTCAGATGTGATATTGATGGTCGAGAAAGTGATGTAAAATTGTGTGCTTTGTTTAATTAAATGCAAACATATTGGGTACAAAGGTCCAATGACAGTGACAAACAAGGGCAGGAAGGCATTGCCACACTATGGATTATCTTATCTAAGGATTCCCACCCCCCCACACACACAAAACCAGCTTCCCATCCTGGTCACCACTCTGAGTACTTTATGAGAAGTCATTAGAGAAGGATAAATGACACATAAAAAGCTCCTGTCCTGATCAGAGGAATGGAGAAGCCAGGATGATGGAGACACAATGCAACCCATCTAATACAAAATGAGAAACCTCAACTTGTTTTTACTGAAATTACATTATATTTATGCATTTGGTAGGCACTTTTATCTAAATTACTTACTATGCATTTAAAGTTAGGGCTGCACGATTACGACAAAAATCAAAATGGTTGATTATTTCCAGTGAAAGTGTAATTGCAATTATTAATTTCGATTAATAGAATTTACTTAAAAAACATTTTAAAACATATATATATATATATATTTTTAGGGCAACCACATGCCATATTCTCTATTCAGGCTACACATCCAAAACAATCTGATTTCGTAGATTTTCCAACAAAATTAGCACACACACACACACACACACACACACACACACACACACACACACACACACACAAAAGTCAGATTCTATCTGGACCTTGACTAATCTAAACACTCTGATTCATTATTGCATTCATGTGCACAATGGAGATGTTTCTGATTGGTTACAATTAGTGTTTTCCGTCGGTTAATGTTTTTAAAATCACGATTAAATCACATAATTTTTCATAGTTAATCGCGATTAATCGCAGGTTTTGAGTGCTCCAATTTTACTCTATATAGATTTGTTTTCCTGTCAAAATGCATCTATTTCCTTCTAAGGAAAGAAATCAATATGCAAAAACAACGCTTTATTAACATTTTCAAAGATATTTAGACATATAAGATGTAACTGTACTATAAAAACATACTGTAAACTACAGAACTCAAAACTTCCTCCCCAGTTTAAAAAGAGCATTTATACAGTAGTTGCCACCCTGCTGAAATGTCTCGTTTTGAAATCTCATGCTCATTTGTATTTACACATCCCACAACATGCGTCATCGCACCCGTGGCCACGCCCACTGGCGTGCAGTTCAAGTCAAGAGAGCAGGCCTTCTGTGGCTAACTATTCCTAACATAACACCTAAGGGGACCGATCTGGACTATTTTTAATTATTTTGTATGTAAACATGAGCTACACAGATTCTTTGACCATATATCGCCACTTTTAAAAGATGCTGTATCAAGTTACAACTCTGAAAGGGAGAAGAAATTCTCTCTCATTCAGCTGCTGCCTCTTGTTGTTTTGAGCACAAATCATGGACGCGTTGTTTCTCCCATCTGCACTATTTTTAATTGTTGGTGTATGTAAATATAGGACGTCTTTGACGATGGATGATGGATGTCTTTGACCATTTCAGTGCGTTTCCGGGGATGTGCACCTCAGTGCGCCAACAGTATGTATGTGTGTCATTTCACCGTTCTTTGGACTATGATGTGTTTATGTATCAGCGTGGTTTGTATTTTTTTTTTTTTTTGTTTTTTATTTCGGCTCATATCAGCGTGGTTTTCTTGTGAACAGTCATAATACGATTTAAGCTTTGCAAAGGGACTGTTACTGAAGGATGGGGCAGTTAAAAACACTTCAAAAACATAAGTAAAGCGTTTCATTCCTGAATATTTCAAATGTCATGACTGTTTGATAGTTTATGGTGCTGAGTGCTAACAGTGTTTGAGATGAACAGTTTAATAAATTCAGATGCCATGTGTTGGATGTGTGTTGTGTGTAAACCCTAAAAGTTTGTTTTATAATGTCGAGGTTCATTCTCTTTTGATTGAGTTTGCTGAATTTGAGGGGCTGCATGATGTTAGCCAATCACAACAGTGGGCATTTATGTTGAAGTTTTAATAAGGACGATTAAATAATAATTTAGATCATTTGGCAGCAATAATTGTCATCTTTTTTTAAATAAATTGTGCAGCCCTATTCAAGGTATAAATTTGATCAGTTTGTGTGTTCCCTGGGAACCATGACCTAGGCTTCGCTGCTACTTCTTCCAACTGGAAGATGAGTGACTCATTGCAATAAAAGTGGAATAAAGTGAAACCTGAATGAACTCTGTGAACACATCTAAAATTTTAACTGAACTAGATTATAACATTTTGCTTAGAAAATGTAATTGGTCCTTGCCCATGCGAAACTTGTCAGTGTTGTGTTGCAATGCAGTTGCTAAGGTATTCTGGGTGGTTGCTGGGTGGTTGTTTCCTGGCCTATGTCAAAAAAGCCCACAGGTCTTAATGATATTTTAGCCTCTAGATATGGCTCAGGTCCTCCTCTGGAGTAAGCCTATGGTATTTTGTTTTGCTAATTTAATTGTCCACAAGGCAAAAATCATAATTCTGATCATTTAGAAAAGCAAAAGCATACTTTTACTCAATCCACACGATTTGAAATATGTGTAGCACAAATAGTGCAGGATGAGTTTAAAACCAAGGGTCAGGGGGTTGTTAAAATCCCTAACATAATAGTGATGAAATTATTACATATAATAATTAGTAGTGTCAGTATTTATTATTAATAGTGACTAATCAAAGCAATCTCATGTTTACACTTTAAATCTTAACATTTTCAGTGTACTCCATTTCACCAAAAGCAAACCAAACATACTCTGGTTTCATTTAATATGGCCTCATATTAGTGTGTGTGTTGCTAAAGTTTCCATAAAGGCCACCAGACAACCGCTCTGAGCAGTTAAACATTAACTAGAGCCATAAGATACCTGGTCACAGGGGCGGGATCCCAACGAACCTGCCCTCTAACTCTCCAGGCCAGTTAAACATTAACACATCCACAAAATACTATCTGATGGCAAATGTAAAATAACCTTTTAATAGAGAGAGCTTATCTACAGCAGAAACAGCACAAGGAGACCGCTGCAAAAAGAGAGACATGGAGATCTTCTACATACAGGTGTCTATAGCAACCTGTGATTGATTTAAACAAACTATTGCCTCACGATCCACTGTCAACTAACACCAATCAGTCAAGCTGACAGCTACTGATAAAGGCCACAGTAGTTTCTATACTTCTGGTTTTCTTTCTTGAACACAGAAAAATGAGAACACACCCAATGGTGCACAAAAACACTAAGGCTGGCCTAAAGACTTGATAAGTATTTCATGAAAACTATAGACATCAGTGCTGTTTCTGAAAGCTAAGCCTTGTTGCCTTACTTCCCAGTCAGTCAATGACTTCACATGCAGCGTTTTGTGTATTAAGGCACCTCTTAAGGAAACTAGTTTCATACAGTCTTCCAAGGCACCATAACGTCATGTCTAATGAGCTAAAACAAATTCAAAGCCCACTGACCTGCGAAAAAGTGCCCAAAACTCCTCTAAAACCAGCCAACTGGCCAGCCTGCCAGCTAAAATGTGCCCCAAACCCCTATAAATCAGCCCATCAACCAGCCTGGCCAGCTAAAAAGTGCCCAAAACCCCCCTAAAACCAGCCAACTGGCCTGCCTGACTAGCTAAGAAATTCCCTAAACCCCTCTAAAACCAGCCCATTGACCAGCATGACCAGCTTAAAGTGCCCAAAACTCCTCTAAAACCAGCCTACTGACCATCTAAAAATTGTTCAAAATGTCTCTAAAATCAGCCATCTGACCAGCCTGCCAGCTAAAAAGTGCCCAAAACCACTCTTAAATCAGCCCATCGACCAGCTAAAAAGTGCAAAAAAAACCCTCTAAAACCAGCCCACTGACCAGACTTACCAACTAAAAAGTGCCCAAAAACCCTCTAAAACAAGCCCATTGACCATCCTGACCAGCTAAAAAGTTCCCTAAACACCTCTAAAACAAGCCAACTGACCTGTCTGACCAGCAAAAAAGTGCCAAAAAAACCTCTAAAACCAGACCACTGACCATTCTGACCAGCTAAAAAGTTCCCAAAACCTCTTTAAAACCAGCCCACTGAACATTCTGACCAGCTTGAGTGCCCAAAACCACTCTAAAACCAGCCAATTGACCATCATGACCAGCTTAAAGTGCCCAAAACTCCTCTAAAACCAGTCTATTGATCATCTTGACCATCTAAAAATTGCTCAAAACCTCTCTGAAATCAGCCAACTAACCAGCCTGCCAGCTAAAATGTGCCCGAAACCACACTAAAACCAGTCCATCGACCTGCCTGACCAGTTTAAAAAGAGCCCAAAACTTCTCTAAAACAAGCCTACTGACCAGCCTGATCAGCTAAAAAGTGGCCACAACCCCTCTAAAAAAATAGCTCGCCTGACCAAGATGGGTGACTTACTAAGACCGACCAACCAGCTTAGGCTGGTTTTAGCTGTTTTTGTCTTCAGTAGAGTCACACACCATTTTTGGACATCAAAGGCTGAGAAGAACGTATCTATGCTGCCTACAAAAACTGAACAGGTAAAGGCATCTTAATAGACAGGATGTGTTGTAAATATTGAATTTAAACCTGTCTTGATGCCTTCCAACTGCCGTATACAGCTTGCGAAGGCAGCATTGCGCTGAGCTCTGGCAGGAACGCTGCGGTGCATTTGAATAAAGGAGCTGTTGCTTGCTGGGAGGGGTTTCATACAATCTACAAAATGTATTTTGCTGCACAGAACGGCGAGGACAGCTAATGCAGTGGAAGCAGTGTGATCTGTTTTGAAGGTAAAGCCTGTTAATGCCACAGGCGTTATAAATATTACATAAATTGAAAGTTTCCATCTTGCAATATGGTGTGACCACTGGCGTGATCAATATCCAATGGTTTCTTAGAATATTTTATTTCAGCCCAATCTTCAGAGGTTTCAGGGGGGAGACACAAAAGGAATGGAAATAAATGGCACCGATAATCAGTTCACTGAGAGATGAATGATTAGAAATCTCTCTAAAGAGCAGAGACAATATTATGAACTTGCAACTGTGGGAAAAACACCATGTTACACCTCATATCCTCATAAATTAATAATAAACACATCTTGATTTTTAAATATTCTGTGAAGAAGAAAATCCTATTGGTGCTTGTTTGTGTAAAACTCACTGCTACGATGCCAAGGGGTTTCTATAGGGTTGCTCCTCATTTTGTAAGGTGCTTTTGATAAAAGCATCTGCTATATGACAATGTAAATGTAATGTAAATGTTGCCTCTTTTGTCACCGCCAAACGATCACCAGAATAGTTCTTGCATTGTTTCATCAGCAAGCAGTATGATTTAAGGAATCATTCATGTCCGTAGTACAAACAGTGCAGTTTAATACTGAAACTTTGGGTCCTGAAAAATCCCTAACCATAAGTGCGTAAAATAGTAATAAAAATGAGAAAGAAAGAAAAAGAGAGAGTAAAACTGTAATGAAAAGGTGTATTGGAAAAAGAGAGCTCATGTACTTGTCTAAGTTGTATTTGCTAATGACTATTGAGCTGGGAGTGTTAACAGGTCGAGCTGTTAGTGTGTGTGATAATAATGATCACTGGGGAGTTTGGCCGTATGGGAACATACAGTGTTAATACACATCTATCTATCCAGCCCTGCCTCCCTCTCATGTTGGCCGATACTCAAACAAAACACCTTAAACTCAAAGTCTAACCTCTCCTTCACCAGCCGGCCAATGACAACCCATTAAAACAATTCTCCCTGAGAGCTTAAATCTGCCTAAATGTTGTTCATTATCAGCAGGGAACTTGCTGAACTTTTAGGAGACAGTTCTAATCAGAACTAGGGCTTGGCAGAATTATTAAAAATGTATATGTATATGTTTTCAGCCTTAACAATAATTAATATATAGTATTTGCTCTGAAATGGCTTAAAATTGTCTTATTTTTCCAATTAGAGGAACCATAATTTACACCAAACTGCCACAGTCGCAATGTAGATTACATTTTTTTTTATGGAAAATCTAAAACACTGTAAAAATCTAGTTAAAAATAATCAAGCCATGTTTTCCACAATTATTATTTTTTTTTTTCACTAAATTAACAAAAGTTTACACAATAAAATTTGTATAGTTTTATATGATTATATTTTTTATGCTTACTGTATATTTAATCATTTTTATTTATAAACAACAATATAACAATTCACAGTAGTCAACATGATTTCTATATTATTTACATATTATTTATATTATCGAACTATATTTCTGCTAAATAAAAAAAATAATATTTTAAAGAAATTTTGAATCATTTCATTGACTGTTTGAACAGGTTTATATAAATAATGTAACTTCATTTTTTTTTTTTTTTTTTAACCTTTCTTTTGTAAAAAAAAAAAAAAAAAAAAAAAAAGTCTCAATTATTTATGGAAGATTCTTTATCCATAAGATTAAAGGGTCGGGAGGAATAAGTTCATTTTAATTTATTCCACACAGAATTGCAGTAGAAAAAGGCAATATAATCATGAAAATAAAAATTAAAAGTGCAATATAATCATTTCGATATTCACACTGTTGCGTAATTATATATCGGCAACAAGAATCATAAAGGAAATATTGTGAATGTTCAATATATGGGCCAGTCGTAATAAGAACTCGAGGTCCACGCAACGCAAACATTTTTCCCACCCCATTCTCTCTCTCATGTGTTCCCTGCTCTTTCATGTGACTCAGACTGTCTGTTATCCTAAAAGACACAATAGAGGTGGTCGGGCAATCCTGAGAGCAAACACATGCAGCCATCCTCTAGCCTTTGTTGGTCTGGAGGATTCCCATTTTAAAGGTTCAGCACTGCGGCCACATGGGCAGGGGCTGTGGACCAGCAATGGACACCCTGACACTCACACAATGCAGATTGTCTGGGGGAAAACAATGTGCTCCTTCTCCTCCTCCAACGGGGACAGACCAAACAGACAAGAAAGTGAACGCTCTTTTCAGATTAAGAGTTATACTAGGTAGCAACTAATGTTCACAAGCAATCACACTTTTAGGCCAGAAACTCTACTAAAGGATGTAAATGAAGATTCCAATGGCCAACGCATTGCAAATGTGCAGTCCCACTGTAGAAATGTAACATGCATCCTTGCATTATTGTGGTGGTAAACAAACAGGGCAATAGAGTTATCCTCAAATGTCTGTGCCATTAAAAAAGGGATAGTTCATCTAAACATGAAAATTCTCTCATCATTCACTCACTCTTATGCAATCCCAAACTTTTATGACTTTCTTTCTTCTGCGGAACACAACTGAAGATATTTTGAATGCATGAGATGTTTTTGTCCATACAATGTAAGTCAAAGTGGTCCAAAACTTTCAAGCTCCAAAAAGGACATAAAGGAGCACAATAAGGACTTAAATTTCAGTCTGTTTCTCACCTAAAGTGATCGTATAGTGTTAGAAGACATGGATTAAATCACTCAAGCCGTATGGATTACTGATGTCCTTTTGGTGCTCGAAAGTAAGTCTTTGACTTACATTGCATGGAAAAATACACCTCAAATATCCTTCAAAATATCTTCATCCGCAGAAGAAAGACATATGAATTTTTAATTTTGGGGTGAACTATACCTTTAAAGCATATGTGTTATTATTCAGGTAACTAACTTGTTCAGCAGGAATCTCTTTTAAAGTAGTTGACTACACTGGGGGGGAAGTAAATATAGCAGAAAAGATAAAGTACTTTCTACACTGAATAAATTAGATTAAGTGTGAACTTGAAAATATTTAGTAAATTCTACATTTGTACTCGATTCAAACATGTAAAAATGTATGTTCTAGCTTATAAGTAAATATTATTTATGTTTGTTATCTTTACAATGCATTATCATGTATCAATCCTAATGTAGAAAACCTTGTCATATTTATTCGCTAATTTGAGTAAATTTCACAGGTAAATAAAACAAGTAAACTTTACTTCACTTTTCGAAGTTGGTGTTAACAGCATTCACTGGGCTTGAATAATTAATGAGCTTGCATGTTTTCACCGTGTTTATTTTGTTGTTACATTTTGAAACTTCTTGTTTTGTGAAGTCTGAAGTTCATTTTCTACCTGTTCATGATCAAAAAAATTATATGTTGATTGTTCCTGTCATGGTGTTTTGTGCACCATCTGTTGAGGTCTGCGTGTGCAGCTCTGTATCTTATTACTATCGCCAGTAATGCAAGGTGATATTGTCTAAGGGTGTGTTCACACTTGTAGTTCGGTTCTCTTGGTCCGGACCAAAAAAGAAAATTTAGTCCTGGTTCGCTTAGCGTTCACACTGGCATTTTTAACACCGAACCTAAAGATACAAAACAAAAGGCACCAGGAAAAAGTCACAACCTGATTGGACAGCTTTTACGACATATATTTTGCGACGGAACTTGCAGAACATACAAAACAATGCTGGCTGCTGGGCGAAATGCACTCGTTAGATTTATATATGTATATATGGTGGTATTTTTACCAGCTGAGAACAAAACGAAGAGCTAATCAAATGTGTAAATGAGTCAAAACAGCGCCAGGAATTCCTCCGTTGCACACACAAATGAAGATATGCTGCAAGGACGGCTGACGGCGGTTCCGACGCCTGTACCGAACTGTAATGGGCAACATAGCTCCTATGATGAGAAGAACCAGGTATGCTTGAGGTCAATATTAGCTTAATTACTTTCTGTTTTTGGTCCGTTTAGATGTCTTTGGTCCATGTTGCGTTCATATATCAATCGAACCGAACCAGGAGTTCGTTTGGAAGTGGACCGAGACCCACTATTCAGGCGGTCTTGGTCCGCTTGTTTGGTGCGCACCAAGGTTCGGATGGCAGCGTTCACACTTGTTCAAATGAACCGCACTAACAGAGCAATCGCATCAGAGTTCGTTTTAATCGAACCAAACCCGCCAAGTGTGAACACACCCTAAAAGACTACATAGCCCTCATTAAAATCTCCTATGAAATGCATCATATGTACTCCGTTACAAGATTAATCTTGTTTTTATAAGGAAAGTTTAAAATGTGAAATTTTCTAATAAAATGTTTACTGACTGTAAATTGTACTAAGATTATTTACTGTGAGTACTATGTACATCACATTTGTTATTAAAAGCTACTGTATTAACTGAAATGTTTAAGTTTAATTTACTCACTTTAATATTATGTCATCAATTAAGTAGATTTGACTTAATTTTATATAATTAAAATGTACTTAAAACTGTGTGCAAAAACGTGCAAAATATAAATTAAGTAATTTTTTTCAGTGTAGTAGTTGACGTGAAAGAGAACTGACTGTATAAGAAGACAGCTTATGCTAATGCACAATAGAAGAATCCCAAGAATCCTATACTTACCAAGAACCATTTTTGCGTCTTATGGCGTCCTTGAGTTGGCCATATGTTTCTTTGGAGTCTTACAAAACGTACTTTTGTGGTATCATGGTACTGTTATGGTGTCAGATGTTAATAGAAATGTACTTTGATATATACCATGGTAAATGATTATCATATTCTACATAGCACACAAAATAAATAATAATAAAAAAAAAACATGGTATCAACATGGTGCAACAATAGTATTGCCATGGTACCATGTCCACTTCTTTTTTTAAAAATTAAAAAAGATGTTGATGTTACATTAAAGGGTTTTATGATCAGTGTATTGGTTTCTGGGATCTTTGAAGCACAAGTATATAGATGGTTTAAAAAATAGAGAATAAAAAGTTCTTTGTGTAACTTAAAAAGGTTTTACTTTGGCGACAGCCTGAAAAACCCCTCTTGGTTCAAACTGGAACCTTCATTTCTAAGAGTGAACCACAAACACACAAGATGTGGATGAAATCTAATGAGATAGAACAAATGTAAATGAAAAATCATTGATGCACACGGATGTACATCTGGCGTAAACCAGACACAGCTCAATTAACCAGCACAACCAGTTTATGAGCGAAACACTCCATATCATCTATCAGACCTCTCCTCACTGACAGATAAACCCCAAGTAAAGCAAACAGCCCTCTGGCAGGAAGACAAATACTGGGTTTGTGGTTGTCCATCACGGCCATTGGGAACGAGTGAGGTTTGGTTATTCCAGACCCCGACTATTATTTTGAATAAACCCTAAATAAGCACAGGATTGGATATGGAGGCCAAAACGATTAAATGTAAGGTGGTGCTGAGACATTTGTGGTCGGAACCTCTGGAGGCTTCTACGCTCTAGAAAAACAACTACGAGTATCTCAGAACTTTAAAGCCAGTGTAGATTGACCTCCGACAGGGAGCACATAGGAGGTGCATCTGCAGGAGATGTGGACTGAGATCACATCTTCACAAATGCGCCAATCTTCCAGATTATGAATTTGTGACGATATAATGACTCACTTCACTTAAGTCGAGCAGTTTATTTTTCCCTGAGCAAAGCAAACATTACACATAAAAGCCAGTTTCAATGTTTATAATCTGTTTCAAAGCTGTATACTTAGTTTTTTGCGTTATTCAGTGTCAAGAAACACAGTCAAGTCAAAGTAATGACGTTGGGTAATGACGCTGAGTGATGTGGCTTCCCCAAAGGACACATTTCATGCACCTCTATTTATTTATAACTACACTGAACATTAAAGGCATGTCACTACAGGTTCGCTGGATTTTCATGTTTCATCACAAATCAAACAAACTGTAAAATGCACAAGTCGTTTAAGGACATTCTGTGAAGGGTAAGGTGAAGAGGTTTACTTGTAATACCTGCGTATGGTTTGTAGCTCCTCTTCCAGTTTGTGAGTAAGCTCCAGGGCTTTATCTCTTTCTCTCTGGGTTTCCTGAAGATCTTCCTCAAGCTGTTGAGATGGGAGAAACACATGTCATATCAAACTCTGTTACAACACACTATTCATGCATGGAAACAATAAAGAACTAAACCTTCAATCAGCACTAATTATTCCACTATGAGAACTAGGGGTCGCATGATATTGGTTTTTCGATGGCAAATGCTGATGCCAGTATCTACAGAACAGGTTGGCCGATATAATGCTGATAGGCAGAGACTAACTCTGTTAATTGGCAAAGCTGGCATGGTCAAAGACTGGTTGAATGGCCAAATATCAGCTGATTAATCAGCCTGGCCGATATATCAGTCTATTAATAATGAGAACCAACAAATACTAAAAATATGATGTCAATAAAATGGTGCAACAGCAGGGAAAACAAATATCACATGCAACGTGACAAATCATACAGTACTCTACGCAAGTACGTGAATGTAAGCAATTCAAGCTACGCAAGTTGGATTTCACACATTGTTGAGTCAGAATGCAATTCCTAGGCCATAACCACACCAATATATTTTCACTTGAGAACGCATTGATTTCACTACATTTACGCCTCTCATTCACACTGGAATGCCGTTTTTCTCTACCAAAAACGCTCTGCATTACCGCATGCTTTGGAAAACAATGACATCATGAAACTGAAAACAGAGTTGTCAAACAAAAATGAATTAGCGCGGATGTGGCCTTAGAGGCCTTTCACACCGACTGCAAATTTGGGAAAAAAAAAAAAAAAAAAAAAAAAGACGTCCCACCACGAAAAGAGCAGATTGCAGGTGTCACGAGACTCATTTTAAAACAGTTAATTTTGTTTTTAACTTGACATTGTGTCTAAAAAACTGATGCTGCGCTGAGAAAAAAAAAAAAAAAAAAAAAAGCGAAAAACAGCGAAACAGTGCAACCAAGGGCGTAAATTTGGCTTGAACATTGGAGGGGTTACAGCATGAAGCATTTACATATCTCCATTGATAATGGTATAAATAATGGGGGGGGGGGGGGGGTGGTGTTGTAATTGCTCGTTTTGATTATTGAGGGGGTTACCTCCCCTTCGTTCCCCCCAGAATCTACGCCCCTGAGTGCAATGGTCAAACATGTTGGTCTAGAGCATGTATTCATAGAAAAAACATTTTAAAAACAGCATGGATGAACACAAAAAAAGTGTTTGGAGTGAACGTCCCCTTGTAAAATCTTGAGCAAGTTTTAAAAGTAAAGTGTGCTTTTGAAAACTGCAAGCTCCATCTGCAACATTACTTTTAGGAGTGAGGGTGCACAGGATTTTATAAGTCTGCTGGGAAACGGTCACGTTTAACAGATACCAGGCTGATACACGAAGCAATTTGGAGGATAAACTTAAAGGGATAGTTCACCCAAAAATTAAACATCTCTCATCATTTACTTACCCTCATGTCATCCCAGATGTGTATGACTTTCTTCTGCTGAACACAAATGAAGATTTTTAGAAGAATATTTCAGATCTGTAGGTCCATACAATAAAAGTGAATGGTGACCAGACTTTTAAAGCTTAAAAATAAAAATCACATAAAAGTAGCATAAAATTAATTCATATGAGGCCAGTGGTTTAATATATGTCTTTTGAAGCGATGTAACCACTTTAGGTGAGAAACAGATCAATATTTCAATCCTTTTTTACAATAAATCTCCACTAACTTTCAAAATGTTAAAGTGAAAGTGGAGATTTATAGTAAAAAGGACTAAATTTTGGTCTGTTTCTCATCCACACCTATTATATCGCTTCTGAAGATATGGATTAAACCAATGGAGTCATTTGGATTACTTTTATGTGATTTTTTGAGTTTTAAAAGTCTGGTCACCATTCACCTGCATTGTATGGACCTACAGAGCTGAAAAATTCTTCTAAAAATCGTCATTTGTGTTCAGCAGAAGAAAGTAAGTCATCCGCATCTGGGATGGCATGAGGGTGAGTAAATGATGTGAGAATTTTCACTTTTTGGGTGAACTATCCCTTTAAAACTGGATTCTTAGGGGCCGTTCATATTGAATGCGTATTTGCATTAAAAAATAAACTAGAAGCAGTGCCATGAATACAGTAAAACGCAGGTGTCTCAATATACTTTTAGAACATTTTCATTTTTTTTTTAAACTGCATGAAATGCTGAAAAAACAGTGATATGTGGTGCAACAGTCAAAGATGCCCATCTAGTACGGGTTTACAAAGGAAAACAACAGAAAAAAAGCATGGACTAAAGAAAAACGGGCCTTGTACATACTTGTGAAAGTTTGAAAAGTGAAGAGCACTTTTGCGAGCTTCAACTGCAACACAACTTTCGGGAGTCAGGGTGTAAAGGATTTTATCAGTGCGCCAGGAATTAGTTGAGTTTAAAAAAGCACCAGGTTGATACACTAAACACTTTTTAGGATGAACTAACAACTGGATTTGCCAAAGTTTGCCAGGTTAGTGACATCAAATCTTAAGTTAACTAGATATGCTTGAAGAAAACTACATCCACTTGCAATCAAACAGAACTCAGATTCCCATCTGAACTGCATCTGAACTTCATTCATTTAACTCGCTCAGAGGGTGATCCAACTGACTCTATTGTCTCCTAACTCAGCACCTACTCAGCAGCACAATGTTGTGAGACTGAAGGGACCCTGGGCCGGTGTGTGCGGGGAGAGCTGGGTAAACACTGTCCCTTACCTCTCAGTGCCTAAACCTGAAGCACAATAAAGCCCCTGCTAATGACCTGCCGTTGAAACAGATGTATTGATGGTTTCATCCTCTCAACAGCTGGGCGAGCAGACAGACATAATGGAGGCTGTCTAAACAAACATGACAACCTGCCCTACTGTAGAGGCCTGCAATATACTCCCTGAGAGACGAGGGGCAAAGAGGGGGAGAGTTGGAGAGAGATAAACAGAGAGATAAAGAAATAGGAAAGACAGAAGGACAGTGAGAAATCATGACAGACGTTTAATTTTTTGGTGAACTATTCCTTTAAATGAAGGTAAAGACTTGGGGTCACTATAAGGGCTAGAGATTATACAGTAACTTTTGTTGTAATTGGGGTGTGTTGTTGATAGGCTTGACATTTTAACCGTTTCCTTAAGAGGCACATGAATGCTTTCTGTGCCTTATCTTCTGGCTGAGAAAGGGGTGTACCTTAAACTGTGATAAAGCTTTACCTTACATCCTACTGGACGTATTCTTCTCAAAACTGTTGCTAAGCACCTGTTTGACTTATATCAGTATCTTATCAAGATGCGGTGGATTGAAGTTTCTTTTTTTATTAAAGTGAACTGGAAAAGAACAGCTTACATCTTCAATGCCTCACTATGATGTCACCCGCATGCTTGCAATGTGAGTGCATACACCGTTATACAGCTCTGATGCAGTCTGTGATTAAAAATCCTCAACTGCACGATAAATTTGCACTATACATAACAGATTTGTATTTGCACTGTACATAATAGATAACAGATTTGTATTAGATTGCACTACGTATGTGTATGTGTGTATGTATGTATGTATGTGTGTGTATGTACGTATGTGTATAACTATTTTTTTTTATTTATTATTATCCAGGTCTTGCTGCTGTTTTTGTATTGTTTTTGTATTGCTGTACACTGGAATCTCCTGTCACCAAGACAAATTCCTTGTATGCGTAAGCATACTTGGCAATAAAGCTGATTCTGATTCTAAAGAGACTAATGCAAATAGTACCTTTACATACTATGGATTAGTCTGCATGCTCTCTTGCCACAATGCATGTCTGCAATAGCGTAGTTCATGCAAAATACTTTTGGGAAAATGACATGCCCTGTGGTGCGACATGCTATACTCCAAAAACTATTTTAATTAGCCTTTTGTTAATCATTTTATAATTATTCTGAATAAAGCTTTTGGTATAGACCATTTGCACTTCTAAAAATGTTTTGTCGCAACTCGAGATCATTTAAAATTAACTATAGAAAGCAAAAAGCTTTTCAAAAAAAGTGTTCCAAAATGATGAAAAACCCGAAAAAGAAATGGTGACAAGTTACAGAACCTATAGATATGCACGTTATCTTATACATATACATTTTAACCCAAAATCTTGATGGGCGTATACATACGGACCATCCATTATACATAAATATTTTTTTTTAACCTAAAATCTTGATAGACCCATAGATATATAGATATTTCCCCTTAAGCATACATATACATTTTAACCTAAAATCTTGATTGACCTATAGATGTACATTTTACATTTATATAAATTTTATCCTAAAATCTTGATGTAAATCACATAGAAATGCTCTTTCCTTTATGCACTCCAATTACATTTAACCTGAAATCTCAATAGACACATTATGCGTCAACTAAACAGTAGAAATACGCCCATTCTCTGTTTTTTGTTACGGTAAGGCTCTTACATCTGTCCCGTTTAAATCTCTGATCTCAAGCACTATAAATACTTTTATCCATGCAGCTTCCGCCGATGGCGTCCCAATCATTCTAATTACTGGAGTGCAGGTCTCGCAAGTCAAAGAGAACATCAAAAAGCCTCAAACCTCTAAAGTCAATATGTACTTTTCTCCAACAGGGAGAGGAGCTCGACTTCAAAGCTCAATTCTTTTAATCTTATGTATTTTATCAGCATTCATTACAATATTATCCAAATTAGGTTCCCAGAGTAATGTGTTAACCTGTAGAGATTAATCCGAGCAATGGAGGGTCGCAGCCTTGACCTTTACGAGTGAGCGTTTGGTGGGGTAGAGGTGGGCTGCTCGTGGCCTTTCTGACCCAGTGGGGAGAGGAGGATATGATGGAGGTTATCAGTGGTGTCACAGTCCGTTCCGTCACTGAATGAAGCTCTTTAAAAGCAGCGTGACCTGTATAATGTCAGAGGTCATTGAAGAGCGAGCTGGCACTTCTAAGGTTGCACAAAATGTTAAAGGGGAATCATCATGGATTTTATGCTCTTTTGAAAATAAAGAGTTTGATGCATCGAATAGACATCAAACCTTCAAAACACAACAATTTATGACAACTAAGCTACATTCAGAAATTGTCATGATTGTGATGGTTATGAACAACCATAAGCACATTAACATATGACTGCTTTTGTTTACATATCAATGCAATTTCGATACTCAATAAGAATAAATCCCGTCTCTATTCTCAGTCTTAGTCTGCACTTTTCTGGTCAACTTTGGAATTAACACACTTTCATATTACAAAACTAATGTTACTGTGTCCTTAAGATTAATTGCTCGTGTTTTTCTTTCCTTTTTTATAAGATGCTTTGGATAAAAGCATCTGATAATGATTAAATAGAAATGTAAATGAACATTTTAGTAAGCAACCAATATTGTGTCTAATTGTTGTTAAAGATGAAACACTTTCCTGCTTTTTCCCTGTGTAATGTGAACTGAACTCAACAGCCGCTGTATTTAGAGGACTAATCCTGTGGAATACACAGGATTCTCCATTTCCGAGTCCATGTCACCTGATGATCTTTGATTAAACATTTTTCTCTCTAAAGGACAGACACAAAAGTCTTGCATCCTCGCCTGACAACAAAGAGCCCTAATATACAAGAGCCCTCTTCAGTAGAACACACTCATAAATCTCTCGTAACAGTCAGCACAAAACAGCAGAGCCCTTTCTTTAAAAATTCACTAACACTCACACCAGGGACATAGCTTAAATATCTGCAAACAATTGCACAATCACTCTGAACATTGTAGGTTTTTATGTAACATTTATAAGGGCCAACCATCATTTATTTGGGGGCTTTTTGACACTTTTTAATTGACAGAGATGGTAGAGACAAAAGAGACATGGCAGAAAGAGAGCCGCCAGCTATGAGCAATGTTTTGCCAATTAAAATTAATGTTCAGAATATTGAAATGGGACATAATTTGAACATTAATTGTTAATTTTTCTTCCTTAGAGCTATACGAGTTGTATGATCATCAGTTATCGGTTATGATTTTGTGTTCTATGTGTCATGAAAACACATTTTCATGAGAAATAGTTTAACAACACATTAATGAGTCAACAGTTCAGCAGCATTGGTTGTATTATGTATTCTCCGTTTTCAAAATTTCTGTTTAGCCACAGTGACAGCATGGTGCACAGCGAAAATCAGATTAATACCCGCCTTTCAGTTGTAATAATTTGCTCTTGCAGTTACTGTTTCTGAAATGATTTTCTGGCATGATCAATCATATTGTGGGTGCAATTAAATTTATTTGCATTGATACTGCCCTTTATCTTGCGTATGCTGGAGGCAAGACTCTAAATTCCATATTTGTTTCCATAAAGTTTGCACGTGTTTTTATACACGTAGAGCTTTATTAAATCAGGGCACAAGTCTTCAAAAGCCATTAGGTAGCTTTGTGTGTGGAACAGACTGAAGTGTTTGAATTCTTTAATTCAAAACATTCAAACGTGTCATGATCGGTCATAAGAAGTCATCGACATCAAACCTGGGGGGGGACTCATCTTCAGGCAGTCACCGATGAGACTTGAGAACTATGTCAGAGGGGAAGTGTTTCAGTGAAAAATGACTTAAATTGCAGTTTGTTTCTCACACAAAGCTATCGTATGGCTTCTGAAGACTTTGAAATATAGCACATGAGTCGTATGGACTACATTTTTGATCCTGTTACGGTGCTTTTTATTCTCTTTGGAGCTCAACAGTGTGAATCACCCTCTATTTTCATTGTTTGGAAAAGAGTAGCTCAGAGATTTTCCACAATATCAGGTCATACAGGTTTGGAACAAAATGAAGGTGAGTTAATGATTACCTAATTGTCATTTTTGGGTGAACTATCCTTTTTAAAACAAGATCATATTATCCTTCCTGAATTTATGGACCACAATTAATACAATTTGTAAGAGTAACATCAGTTATAAAGTCTATTCTATTTATGATGTTCATGGATGGAATTAAGGATGAGTTATAGACAGAAGTCAGTTGTAAATGATAAAGGTTCCGTGTGTGATGGGGGCAGGAGCGTGAGATCACTTTGCTGCTGTCAGTACTCTGAGAGAAAAGCTGCAGAGCAAACACAGGTGGTTGAAAATGAGGGAAGAGCTCTATGCAACAGCCCCCGCTCGCCCATTCTCATCCCCCACTCCAGCATTTAGAGGGACTCATACACTTAAAACTAACATCAGGCGACAAGTAAGCACATAAAAACATATATGCTTGGATGGACTTTCTATTTACATATATTATGTTTAACATTAGCTAATTATAATTACTACTAACCACAAACCTAAAATACAATGTTTGGCATTTTTGGAAAACATTGCAAAGACAGCCCAATCATGCAGATTTGCACTTCACAACATTAGGAAGATCAGACCTTTCCTATCTGAGCATGCAACCGAACTTCTTGTCCAAGCTCTTGTTATATCTAGACTGGACTACTGTAATGCTCTTCTGGCATCTAACAAAGGCACAAAATTACTTTCTTGGACTTTCACTTCCACCTTTCCTCACAAGTGGAACGACCTTCCAAACTCATCCCAAGCAGCTGATTCTCTAACTATGCATCTCTTTCGTGAACACTTGACCCAATCATACACTGTCTTCTTTCATGAAAAAAATGTATTTCACCATTTTCTCTCACCTTCCTCCCTACATGTACTTCTGAGCAATTTGCAACTTTGTATTCCAGCACTTCTCATGGTATTGCTTCCTGAAGATGAATCGCTTTTTATGTGTTCCTCATTTGTAAGCTGCTTTGGATAAAAGCTTCTGCTAGGAATAGGAATAAATGTAAATGTAATTTAAAAATTAGTGAGCGTGCACGATCATACACCCCGATCTTAAATGCATTAACTTGCCAATTATGCTTAATAAGCCTACAATGTGTGTGGTCATGTAAACGCCTTAAATAGCTTTCCTTTATTGGGGTAAGGTCATATATAGTAAAAAAAAAAAGAAAAAAAAGATCAGTACATGTAGAGTTTTGCCTATTAATCACCCCATGTCGCACTGCATGGAAACACCTTTTCTGCTGTTTTTACCGGCTTATCCAATGTGCACAGATGTGCATTCCTGTTTACATTTTAACATCAGAAGCAGAGAATAATCTGATCATTTTAAATCATATGTAAATGCAGTTTTCTTGCGTTGTTGGAATTTTGGAATAAGCAGATTTTTGCTAGTTATCATCGTATTGGTGTGCAAAAGCGCACAGTGAATTACAAAACGGCAATATCGATAAAATGCACTGACTGGAACACAGCAAATATTAGCACTCCTGAATGCTTCTTGTCGAATCAGATTAGAAGATTTACATTTATTTTTAAATCATGGTATTTATGGTATTTATAGAATTAAATGTAAACTTTATTTAGTCCCTTTATGAATCTGATTTGCTGAAGGAGGTTGGGACCATAATGTAGGTCATTTCAGGTTTTACCATCTTTTCTGGAGGCATTTGGTGCCCACAAAGACAGCAAAACCCAACCCCACCATACATTAATAAAGCTCTTAGATAAATTTGGTGCAGTGTCTCTCAGATGGTTGTTAAACAGGTTCTTTTACAGGTGCCAAGGTGAAAACCAGACCGCCCTGAGAGATAAGACTAGGAATTGCCTCAGGTTTTATCAACTGACAAAAAAAGAAAAAAAAAACATTTTGCAGGGTGCTTTACTGTTCTGGTGAAATTTGATGATTAAATGACAACAACAGCTAAATATGTCCCTAATTTCCATCTAAATAATAATAATAAAAAAATGGCCTAAATTAGATCATTATTTTCCATGATGAAAAACAACACTGGTTAATGTTCTCCATCTCTAGAGTGTGGCAATTAAAAACCAAGAATAATCATCCAAATGAAATCCCTGAAAGTTACTGTGAAATAAAAGCTAAACAGAAAGATTTCAGAAGGAAAATTCTTTGCTTGTCTTCCTCTCAAGTCTTTTTTTTTTTTTAGCCCTGCAGATTTTCTGGCTTTCTATAAAGTAAAATGTCAATCGATAAGTGGAAGTCCTGTTCATTTTTCAATTGTTTTGTGGATATGTTCCTGGCACTGTTGACTAATTTTATGACAGCTGTTCCCATTTCGTTTTAAATTAAAAACACTGCTATGTAATCCCAGGAGTCAATCTATAATTAAGGGGATTTATAGAAAAATCAAGTGCTACTTTAATAACAAAATTTAATATATTTCTTAATAAGCCATCAGCCAATTGAGCCTTAAATGTGAAATATCTTCTTTTTTTTTTTAAATCTTCAGAAAGCTTTGCCTAGAGACACAGACTGGACTTTTTCCAGATTACAAATAATTATATATTTTTCATCTACCGATAATTATCGCCATGTGGCACAGTTGTGTCCCAGACCACAATCCAAGTTATCACTTTCAAATACAAACAATAAAATGAATATGAATTCCAATTTTGCCACTTGCCATTGTTATGTTTCATGAATTGTAAATCCAGAAGCAAATGTTCATCTTATGGATACGATGTCAAAACAAGGAATTACTCGCCCAGAAAGAGCATTCACATAATGAAACACATTTCATTAAGCCAACTTTATAAACTAAGAAAAGGGGCAAACAAAATAAATTAACATTTTATTTGATATAAAGTATGTACATTTGAAATCAATTAAGTTTAAACCCAAATTCATCCTATGTTAATTCTACATATATTCACATATATGAATATGTACAGTTGTGCTCAAAAGTTTGCATACCCTTGGAGAATTGGTAATATATGTACCATTTTTAAAGAAAACATGAGTGAGCTGGCAAAACACATTTCTTTTATTTCTTATGGGATTCATATTCAACTGTAGGTTATAACAGAATGGCACAATCATAAAACAAAACATGGCAACAAAGAAAAAAATGAAATGACCCCTGTTCAAAAGTCTGCATACCCTTAGTTCTTAATATTGTGTATTGCCCCCTTTAGCATCAATGACAGCGTGCAGTCTTTTGTAATAGTTGTCTATGAGGACCCAAATTCTTGCAGGTGGTATAGCTGCCCATTCGTCTTGGCAAAATGCCTCCAGGTCATGCAAAGTCTTTGGTCCTCTTGCAGGAACCGCACGTTTGAGATCTCCCCAGAGTGGCTCGATGATATTAAGGTCAGGAGACTGTGATGGCCACTCCAGAACCTTCACCTTTTTCTGCTGTTACCACTGGAAGGTCAACTTGGCCTTGTGCTTAGGGTCATTGTCATGCTGGAAAGTCAAAGAGCGTCCCATGTGCAGCTTTCGTGCACAAGAATGCAAATTGTTTGCCAGTATTTTCTGATAACATGCTGCATTCATCTTGCCATCAATTTTCACAAGATTCCCCGTGCCTTTAGAGCTCACACACCCCCAAAACATCAGTGAGCCACCACCATGCTTCACAGTGGGGATGGTATTCTTTTCACTATAGGCCTTGTTGACCCCTCTCCAAACATAGCGCTTATGGTTGTGACCATAAAGCTCTATTTTGGTCTCGTCACTCCAAATTACAGTGTGCCAGAAGCTGTGAGGCGTGTCAAGGTGTTGTCGGGCATATTGTAACTGGGCTTTTTTGTGGCATTGGTGCAGTAAAGGCTTCTTTCTGGCAATTCGACCATGCAGCTCATTTTTGTTCAAGTATCATCGTATTGTGCGCCATGAAACAACCACACCATCTTTTTCCAGAGCAGCCTGTATTTCTCCTGAGGTTTCCTGTGGGTTTTTCTTTGTATCACGAACAATTCTTCTGGCAGTTGTGGCTGAAATCTTTCTTGGTCTACCTGACCTTGGCTTGGTATCAAGAGATCCCCGAATTTTCCACTTCTTAATAAGTGACTGAACAGTACTGACTGGCATTTTCAAGGCTTTGGATATCTTTTTATATCCTTTTCCATCTTTATAAAGTTCCATTACCTTGTTACGCAGGTCTTTTGACATTTCTTTTCTGCTCCCCATGGCTCAGTATCTAGCCTGCTCAGTGCATCCATGTGAGAGCTAACAAACTCATTGACTATTTATACACAGACACTAATTGCAATTTAAAAAGCCACAGGTGTGGGAAATTAACCTTTAATTACCATTTAAACCTGTGTGTGTCACCTTGTGTGTCTGTAACAAGGCCAAACATTCAAGGGTATGTAAACTTTTGATCAGGGCCATTTGGGTGATTTCTGTTATCATTATGATTTAAAAAGGAGCCAAACAACTATGTGATAATAAATGCCTTCATATGATCACTATCCTTAAATAAAAGACAGTTTTTTTTGCATGATCAGTTATATTTTCAAAATCAATGCCAAAATTTCACAGTTTCTGCCAGGGTATGCAAACTTTTGAGCACAACTGTACCTGTACTGTTCATTTATTCTTTTCACTATGTATACTTTGCACAACTCCATACTTGCACAATGTATACTTAGTTTGCAGCCGTGCACATGTATATCTGTTCTGGTCATTGATTCTTCTTTCAAAATCATATTATGTCTTATTTATTCATTTACATATACATGTACTGTACATAGGTACAATAGCAATGAAAAACATTGTCTTCCAACCTATCCTTGGTTGCACAATGCCATAAAAATAGAGTATAAAAGACAGGGTGAAATCGGGTTATAATTTCCTATATTTAAGAATTATATAGTATACTAAATACATCCTGTAGCTTATTTTTAAGGGCTGGTAGACAAAAACATTTCATTGTTATTGCACCGATGTATATGTGTCTTTGGAACAATGGAACAGAGCATAGCTATTACATTTTCCATTGGGCTTTCTAACATTCACACAAAATGTAGATTCATTTGACTATAAATGCTACCAGTACAAGTGGAAGCCCCCCTCTTATGCATATAGCTACTGGGTGGTGAGGTTAAGTGGATGACTACAACACAAGCAGTGTGTTAGTATATTTGGTGCAGATGCAAGCTCTTATGTGTATGTGTGTTCATTTGTCGTAAAGGTCCGGGGCACGGGCCTGACTCAGCAACCCCGCTGAAATCAGTCCCCCTCCTCTCCCAAGTCTATCTCAGCACGTGTTTACTCAGCTCTATCTAATGACGGCCCATTTACAGCACTCTGCATTAAACTCAAGGGCTCTGGCTGCATCAGATAAATACAGCAAATCAAATAGGCCCGTGTTTGCCCTGCGTCTCCCTAACAGACCCGCAGCGAGGCATCGAGGCACACTGACCAGCCTGTGTCATCCTAAAACCCTGTCAAACATACGCCCGGGGCCACCAGTCTATCGCCACAAATCACTGGAAAACAAGTGCAGTAGAGAGCAAATACAAGTTAATGAATGATACAGTGGAGAGTGTAATGACGGGATGATAAAGGGTCCAGGGGCATTTGTTTTTGTGTATGGAGGACTGCACGTACGGTGAAGGTCGTATTCTAGGATGGTATTGTTGGCAAACAGTCCCAGCGTGTTTCGACGAGTACATGTATTCCGTGAAAGCGAGCGAGGGCTAACCCGAGGGCTTGTGACATTAATTTCCAGAGGATCCCTACCACGTGGGATTTGTGTGTGTTTTACCTTGCTCACTCGATCCCGATTGTTTTGGGCGGCCAGGTGGCGGGTGTTGTTTGCAGAATTATGGCTTGGTTCTTTTGCACGAAGCAGCTCTTGTTCTTTGTGCTTGCACTGGGGAAGAGAAAGAAAGAAACAGAGCTCACTTTGAATGTATTCAATCAGAATTTAAAGTAAGCGTCAGGTGATGAGACTAGCTAGACACACAGCTGTTTTTATACTTTGTTTGATTACTTTTTTATCATTCAGAATTTTCCATTTAGGATTAACTGTACCTTTAAGTGTATAATTTCCGCGCCACTAGCATCACCAAATGAAAAATAGAAAATAGTGATGGTTTTCAAAAAGCTTTTCTAAACACTCTCCCCACCCCCAGGGCCTTTATTTATTTAATAAATAACTGGTAAAATTGTATAGCCTTACAATCTTATGGTATTTGGTATTTTTTGAGGCTGGGGCATCAGTTTCTTGACAGAATAATGTAAACTGCAAACATTGGTGCACAAATATTTTTTTGAAAGAGTTCAAATAATATCTGCATGCAAGTTGGCTCAAGAAGTCTGTAAAATGCAGTTACATTGCCATATGGAAAAATAATGTGTATCTTAGACTGTTCAATGAGAGGTGAAATCTCTGCGGGGCATAAACCTTCATAAACCTTTTCAGTTATTACTACATTTACTGTAAGAACATGGGCAAACACTGCTGATGCTACTCTTCATGTGTTTCTGTGATCTCTGAAGGGACAAACTCATTTTTAGTATATTTCAAAATAAAATAATCCTGTTTTTACAAAGAAAAATATGCATCAAATTTAAGAGAATGATGTCAAAATGTACAACGGACAGAAAAGTAGTGGAAGCTGACTCAGTAGCTCAGAGGTTTCAGCATTATTCATTAGGTCAATTCAATTAATTTGTAAAGTGTTTTATGCATACTGAAAACAAAAGTGTCTGACAAATCCCCAGTAGTTCATATGGATTCAGTATTATGTGAGGCCTATTTAATAATACTCATGTAAGTATCAATTTAACATAATAAATCAGCAATAAACGTAACAACAATGGTTAACAATTATGGTTCTTCACCTCAATCATACATAAAAAAACCTGTTATTTTCAGGCTGGTCCAGCTTATGTGTATGCGTGTTCAAGAGTATACAAACTCTATCAAATAGGTGATTGTAAAGATTCCCTATTTTCATTTATTTAGTAATTCAGTACTATTAAAAAGTATTTAGTAGTTCAGTACTATTCAGAAGTATTCAGTAGTTCAGTCCTATTTAGAAGTATTCATTAGTTCAGTCCTATTTAGAAGTATTCAGTCCTCAGTACTATTAAGAAGTATTCAGTAGTTCAGTACCAAGTATTCAGTAGTTCAGTACTATACAAAAGTATTCAGTCCTCAGAAATATTCAGAAGTATTCAGTAAAATTCAAAAGTATTCAGTAGTTCACTACAATTAAAAGTATTTAGTAGTTCAGTACTATTCAGAATTATTCAGTAGTTTAGTGCTATTTAGAAGTATCCAGTCCTTCAGTACTATTAAGCAGTATTCGGTAGTTCAGTACCAAGTATTCAGTAGTTCAGTACTATACAAAGTATTCAGTCCTCAGTAATATTCAGAAGTATTCAGTAAAATTCAAAAGTATTCAGTAGTTTAGTACTATTCAGAAGTATTCAGTAGTTCACTACAATTAAAAAGTATTCAGTAGTTTAGTACTATTCAGAAGTATTCAGTAGTTCACTACAATTAAAAAGTATTCAGTAGTTTAGTACTATTCAGAAGTATTCAGTAGTTCAGTCAAATTCAAAAGTATTCAGCAGTTTAGTACTATTCAGAAGTATTCAGTAGTTCAATACAATTAAAAAGTATTCAGTAATTCAGTACCATTCAGAAGTATTCAGTAGTTTAGTACTATTCAGAAGTATTCAGTAGTTCACTACAATTAAAAAGTATTCAGTAGTTTAGTACTATTCAGAAGTATTCAGTAGTTCAGTCAAATTCAAAAGTATTCAGCAGTTTAGTACTATTCAGAAGTATTCAGTAGTTCACTACAATTAAAAAGTATTCAGTAGTTTAGTACTATTCAGAAGTATTCAGTAGTTCAGTCAAATTCAAAAGTATTCAGCAGTTTAGTACTATTCAGAAGTATTCAGTAGTTCAATACAATTAAAAAGTATTCAGTAATTCAGTACCATTCAGAAGTACTCAGTAGTTTAGTACTATGCAGAAATGTTCATTAGCTCAGTAATATTCAAAAGTAGTCAGACGTTCAGTACTAACCAAAATATTCAGTAGTTCAGTAATATATAGAAGTATTCAATAGTTCTGTAGGCTACTACTCAAAAGTATTCAGTAGTTTAGAAGTAATCAATATTATTCAGTAGCTTAGTATTATTCAGGACAACTCTTAGTAGTATTCATTTTTTTCAGTAGTATTCTTTATGGCTTTTCTCTACCCACACACCCAACTCATGTCCATTTTCCATACAAAACAAGCCTCCACTGTCAGACAGACCTACTGAGAAACAGACAGATTCTTTAAACATACAACAATGTGTCCAACTCTTTGGTGAGTATTATTGTAAGTGAGCTTGTTTTATACCATTCCATATGTGCTCCTCCCATGTGCACATTCCAAGACTGATGGACACTTACCAGGAATGTAAACCATCCTCACGGCCTGACAAGTCCCAATGTTTCAGCATTCAGCCGTCTCAAAGACCAGCAGCCGCACAAACAAGCCCATCAGCCACATACCCCACTCCCGTCTCTTTCCTCTGTAGACTAAAATAATACTGCTGCCATCCAGACCAAACATACAGCTTCTCTTTAGTGTCAGCCTGAGTTATGGCTCTTGGGCAGCAGATGTCTTTTAGGAGGAAATGCATTTTAATCAGAATGCACCTCTGCACTGACGCAAAATGCCAACATTGCTGTTAGCTCCCAAAAATAGCTGCAGCCAGGGGGAAATGGGCAGTAGGAACAGACACATTAACTCATTTTAACTTTTTAATCCAACAATTGAAGTCTCCAACAAATCTGAATTAATTAGGGCTGTCAATCGATTAAAACTTTTAATCAAATTAATTTTATATGTTAATGAATCAAATTAATCACAATTAGTCAATATTTGCTGAAAAATGCCCCCAAAAATACAAAGAAATTGAATTTAAGAAAATTTAAATACAATACATTATTGTGGCAGAGAAGTAAGGCTTTGAATAGATATTATCAAAAGCTACTTTAAAAGTCAATATTGTTTATTTCTGTAACATTAAACATAAGACTATCACTGGCTTACAATTCACAGCAATACATTTTGCAATCAAGTTTGTCAATCTTAGGGGCCCATTAACACGGGATGCGTTCATGCATTATGTATTTTTTAACACTTCGATTTGCAATTATACAAAAATGAATGTTAAATTGACAATCCTAGAGATGAAACAAAGCACAATAACACATGAGTTAGAATAAGAAGCTTGAACCATGACAGCATGTTATGCGAGGAGAGACAAAAAATTATGCGGAATAAGATCTCAAGACAATCATTCAGTTCTAATTCACCACGAGATGCGACTTAATTTCTTCTCTCACTTTAACATCAGCACTCTATCAAGATCAAGAGAAATTCAATAAGCGCCCGGCGCAGAGACATAACGAAGCGGAGAGGCAGGAAGTGAGAATAAGATTTATTTTTTCCAACACTTATCCAGCTTTTCATATTCCATATTGCAGGCCAAAGGGATGTGGCAGCCCTCTGTCTGCAGCCGGGCTCTAATCCCTGCGAGATGAGCAGAGAGATGGGCGGAACGGCAGGGGTGGCAGATATCCTTGAGGATAGAGAGAGGACCCATTCCCGTCTCAGAGGGATTAGGCATGGGGTTTTGCAACTTACTTCTGAAATTGCCCCATAGATTCAGGTTTTTGGCCCCAATGAAAAATCAGAGCAGCGTTTCTTTGGGCCGTACTGTGGGCTGTGGGATTGCAGTGATGTGCTGGTGGGTTTTGGGCAGAGTTAGAAGACTGACACCTGCTCTTCATCACATATCAGGAAGATTGACACAGGTTTTTACGGTCTACTGGCATTCCAGCAGCATTTATCTGCACGCCAGGATTTATTTTATAAAGAAGGCCTACCTCCAATAAAGGACACACTTGATCGGGAGGTTGCAAGCGATATCAGTACCATTTACAATATGAAGAGGGCAAAAGCTAAAGATAAGGCACCATTTAATCCATTTGGTTGTGTCTATGTGGTCATTTTCATTGTATTTGATTTTGATTTTTGATTTTGCTCAAAAGAAAAAAATATTACATGAGACTTTTGGACCCTAATGTACATTTTGTGTATATCAGTATATCTTCAACATTTCATTAAAAAAAAATCACCACACTTAATTGTTTTTCAGCTGATTTTGTGTATATTTTTCATACTGCAATTCAACATGTCAGTTTCAAAAATAATTTTAATGCCAGGTTCTATACAATGCCCTGTTCATATTATTATAAGTAGAAGTCTACAATCGATCTAAAATGACCAGATTTATACATCAAATCAGAATAGTTAGTAATACATTTGCCAAAGTGACGTAATCAACTTCTTCTCATACTAGATGTATACAAGCGTGTTCCCAAACTGAAAATAGGAGGTCTGGTTGCTCTGTCATTGAAGTCTGATCAGCCAAGAGTTTGTTTTACAGCACCGAGGTATGTGATGGAGCTAAGCAACTGTCTTTATGACACAAACTCTGCTGTCATTTATTTACGAGTTTACACACACACACACACACAAAAGAAATGTAGAGGTGCAACAGCATCACAGCTAGTCCTACATGTACCTGTGTTTGTACCGTCTGGTGCATTGTTTTTTTTTCCCTACACACATTTAGAATAATACTATTGGTTAATCTAATTTTGCCCTGCCCACACAGTCTCGGTTACATCAGCAGAAAAAAAAAGTCATTTCAGAGGGGGAGAAAGTTATTACTTTGTGATGAAGGATTATGAAAACTCTTTTTTTCTTTAGAATAATGTGCAATAGGGCTGCAACTCACGATTATTTTGATAATCAACTAATCGATTATTAGTACAATTATTCAACTATTCGGGCGATTATCGCAACGATTAATCATTAGCTCTTAACCGACTATTCAGCTTGTGCCTCAACTTGTAGGTTGCATTAAATGTGCTTACTAACAATAAAGAGGACAAAATCTTCTTTAAAGATACCTCTAAATGACAAGAGAAATTTATTTTTTATTTTTTAATTCAGTAAAAAAAAAAAAAAAAAAATCACTGCAAAAAAATCCTATTGTTATCAAGAGTTTTTGTCTTGTTTTCCATTAAAATTATCTAAAAATCCTTAAAACAAGATATATTTCCTTGAGAATCAACATGTAATATATTTAGACTTGCTTTCATATTTAAGTCAAAATATCGTATATGTTGCTTCTCAGGTAAAATGTATCTTGTTTTAAGGATTTTTAGATATTTTAAAATAATAAATATTGTATTCAACATTCTCCTATAACAATTTTTTTCTTGTGCAATATAGCTCCTAAAGTTAATGTACGTTGTCTTAAAGGGGTTTTAGATATTATTATGGAAAACAAGGACCTTTGACTCATCAAAAACTTTTTGTTGCAGTGTATAATGGGCTAAGACTACACTCTCTCACCTTTTTGTTCACTTCGATCCATCTTTAACTCACAAAAAACAAACTCTTTCTTCTTAATAGAGCTGCGTAATGCCAATTTTCTTCACGATAAGATACACATCATGACACATACAGTATATTGTGATTCAATATGTCGTGAGCCATCACATTATAATCTAGCTGCAGCCAATGTATGTGAGGGACGATCAGCCAGGTGCAGTTTCAATCTCTCCCCCTTAGATTGGGTCACTTCACACGACTCATAGAAGCATGCTGACCACACAGAGAAATGCCAGTTTCGGAGTTTGTTTATTTACATGGCACGTTTCCTAATTATTTGAACTTTAATAAAGGATGCATTAAAGATATAATACCAGGTTGTTTCCTTTTTAGATGCTTGAACATGCAAGTATTGCTTAGGCACAATCCCAGATCTGGCTCCACTTTATTTCACGATGACACTGCTTCTGTATTTACTTGTTTTGTATTTTTGCATAATAATTCCCTCATACTTTGTGATCTACATCACCTTTTAGGCTGTTTGGAAAGTTTAGGGTGCATCTGGATGTGAGTTGTGTTTTCTTCCACTCCTCAACCAGCCGCGAGCTTAAGTGGAGCTCTCGCGCGCCATCATTAGAGTTTCATATAATGTTATGTTAAATGAGATCAAACAACAATACGAAAATAATATTTTTGTCAACAATTTTTATTGTTGAATCTTTTCAGCCCTAATGTGCAATGATGAAACATGCACATTAAGACCAAGGAACCAGGGAAAATAAAAAAAAAAATAGGGTAAATTTCTATTTTATATTGACATTTAACATTCCATGTGAAAACAGAGTAAGTTAGAGTAAAACTTTTTGTGGTTACCGAATCGCGGACACTTGCACTTGTAAAAAGTAACAAATTCTGTTAGTTCTGATTTGTGAATTCAGATAACATTGTATACGCTCACCGAATCCACCAATATTACAATTTGACCAGTAACCATTTTATGCACATTATGAGTAGTTGATTAAGCAGCAAATCATCAGTTGAAAATGTTGTTTGTTTCTGAGTGTTGTAACACAGGTCTAGAAAATCCAGTATTCAGAAAGGCCTTGATGAACTGTACCATCACAGTTACATCATACCCGCTGACCCAAAAAACAACACTGGGAACTACCAGTAGATACAATTCTGCAATCATCCACATTATATAACCCCAATTATGAAATATAGGTAGCATTTATCAACAAAAAGAAATCCCGGCAAATACATTCACTGCCCCACACTTGAACTCTATGATGAAGCGGAATATCTAAATGTCAATATTTAGCTACCTGCTTGTTTGTTTTCATTTGATTGAATTTATGTGTGTAGGAACGATATACCAAATATTTGAGGTTATGCAGCAATATTTGTCCCTACATCTGAATTAGGTAGCTGGTGTGTTGATTCTTAAATCAGCACAGGTTCTGTGAATAAACATAGATATATGTGCTTTAATAGACCGATAATCGAAGTCATCTTGCAGAGGTGGTAAAAACGCAGGAGGAGAGAGAGATAGTCAATATTTAGAGAGTCGTATTTGACTTTTGTCTTTCTATGGTGTAAAGGTTTCTGGCTTGGTACACAACTACTGTGAGTGTTAAAGCTGCTGTGTTAAGATTGACCCTTTAGCCAGGCACACACTACACAACTCAAGCATGTTCCCTTTCAATTTTTTTAGGTGGCAACTAGTCAACGACTACGTGTCTCAGGTTGAAGCAGGTGTCATTAGTCCACCTCATTTTAATTTAATTTAAAAATAAATTGCACTTAATCGCGCAATTTGTGGTAGATAACTACATTACTCCTAAATCCCAAAGAGAAAGTTCAACCAATCAGAGAATTGCTGCAAACAATACGTACCAAAAGAGCTCTGCAGCGGCCTCCCACTCCCATTAGTGCACAGTGGAAGACGCAATCGAGTCAGTCTCCCTACACTCTCAAATTACTTATATATTTTTATGTATTTGAATATTTTGAAATAAACTAAAAATTAGGGCTATCAATCGATTCAATTTTTTTATCTAATTAATTACATGGCATGCAGATTAATCAAATTAATCGCAATGAATCGTATACATAAATATTTGCTGAGAAAGCCCCTCAAATAACAATAATTCAATATATAATGATTAAATAAGTATAAATACTTATATTTAAATAATTATAAATAAAATGAATATATTATAAAAAATAATAATACAGATTATTAAAATGCATTATTTTAGCACACAAGTGAAGCATTAAAAAAGACAATACAAAAAGTGGCTTCAGAATGCAATATATTGTTTATTTCCATATTACTGAACATAAGCCTATCATTGACCTACAGTTCACAGCAACCCATTTTGCAATTGAATTTGTCAATCAGTCCAAGATTTATTATAAGGGCTTGTCTAAGGACGCGTCAATGTACACCTGCATCAGACAGACGCTTTTGGAGTATCTCGGTTGCGTCGTGTCATAAACATACTGTTTTTAGGGCGCTGTATCAAGTTAAAGTTTGAAACGTAGAAAAAACGTCTCGAGATCCCTGCCTTCGGATTTGCATTCCATCGAACTGTATTTTGAATGCAAGAACATGTTCTCATCTTGTGTTGTCTGCTTTCGGTAAATGTGGTTTGTTCTGTCTTAATAAACTGCGTGTTGCCTATACAACAAGTTTCGCTTACTGCCCCCTAGAGAAAACAGGTGGTTCTACAAGCATGAATTGCTCAGATGGAAGGAATATTCCTTATTACGGTCTGGGAACATGATTAAATGCGTTAATTTTTAACTAGTTATTTTTTACATAATTAATCGCACTTAACACGTTAAATAGACAGACCTACTCAAAATATAATGTTTGTATACTTATAATCAACAACTTCAAAATCAAAAGTTTTTTATTTCCCGACGTTTTTATGATTGCGTAATTCGTAATGCTTGATGGGATTGTAATTCATGCCCTCAAAGTTTCTAATGTGTGATTTACCTCGGAGCTTGTTGGTTAGGTTCATGACTCCGAACTATTTTATGAAGGATTTTATGAAATCCCAATGGAAAAATGTAATGGGAAAAATCCAAGACAGACGAAAAAGTGGGCGGGCACTGTTGCGCTCTTTTGAAGTTTTTATTAAATAAAATACGATTGCAAGCCATTACTTCATGTTGCATGTTGACATATCACAAATAAACTCTCCTCTTTCTATGTGCGTGAGTTTATGCGAGAATGAATTTCGGGATCGTAGCTTCATTTGTGGAGTTAATCTTGTAATTGACGCACCTAGTCTGCGTTCAGTCGTGCAATGTGCGTACCAACATGACAGAAAGCACTAGACTGCGAATCTTGTGTGCGCATGGTGCTGACTTTCAGTCTTGTAGTGTGTGCTTGGCTTTAGTGGAGAGTGTGTGCACACTGGGGTGAGAGGAGCTCTGTTGTAGGGTCTTACCCTGGTTAAAGCAGTGTCTCTCTCCTCTATGACAGCTTTCATCTCCTCTGAGGTGATCTGGGAAAGGCGCTCTCTGGCCCTCTGAATTTGTTCAATGATGGCCACCCCGCTTTGCTCGATAGCAAGAGCAGAGTCCGCGCTGTTGACCCTGTTCAACAACTCTTCCAGGTCCTAAACATACAAACAATAATGTGACACTGTTCTTAGGGACAAAGACACTCAATGTCATTCTAAATATCTTCACCTGTCTCTAGCCAATTGTTTTAAAGTATTTCTTTGACCTTTTAAAATACATTTTTAACAATCCTAACTTTGTTTCTAAGTCTTAACAGCTGATATATGACTATATAGTGGTACTTGGCCATGCAAAACCCACTGCAATGATGTTCTGGTTTGAAGTCGCCAGTCTGGGCATTGCTAAGGTGTTCTTAGCATGTAGCTACAATATGTGGTCACTAGGGTTTTTTGGGTGGTTGGCCAGGCATTGCTATGAAGTTGCTATGGTGTTCTGAGTTGTTCGTAGAGCATTGCTATGTGGTCACATTGGGTTTTAGGGTTTTTAAAAACCTTAATTCCACAGTAAGTATTGGCGATAGTAATAATGATGGATTCCTAAGGGGGTACCACTAATAAAGAAATCTTTTATAAAAACATCAACAGCACTTCTCACAACCCTGTTTCCTGTGGCTGATTTTTCATTTAAGATAGTCAGACAAAAAGGGTACACACAACAATCAAGAGATGAAATTCTCCAGTGAGGTAGGCTTACCACATCACTTTCTTCAGGTTTAATATTCTCCAGCCTGGAGTGAGACAGGAAAAAATGAGTGAGAGAGTAAAAGAGAAATGAAATGAAGTGAGCTTCCTTCAGTTTCCTTTCTGTCACTCTGCAAAATGAGATCACTTCCCAAATCCAGTAATTGCATTCTATGGGTTTTGGTATGAGAGCAGAAGACACACTCGGAGATATTAAAAGTGATGCCCGCTCAAGCTGTTATTCCATCGTAATGCCAATTCTGTTCAGAACTGACTGTGAATTGTTAAGTTATTGGGATCAATTGTTCATATGTGTGGGGAAACGGAGAGAGAGATTAGGGCTGAACCTTTTGTGCCACACCTGCCATGAGCATCTTTATAGAGGTAAAGACAACAGTAATAAAGCCAAATGCCTGAGACACACAAGTCGCACTGTTGGAAATATTTATGATTTTTCTGGTTTTTCATATGGAGTTACACATTCACAAAGATTTGCTCATAGATACTGTAGATCAACACCACGGCAAGTCAAATCGTGGGGTTTTGTGATAAATGTAGGAAATAAATACAATCGTGTCCAAAAGTCTCAGACCACACATCAAGTTTTAGTATTTGCAATTTCTTATGGAAATTAAAATATATATATATATATATATATATATATATATATATATATATATAAATGTAATGACACAATTAAGAAGAAATATTTAGGATTCAGCACCAAAGCACAAAGGGAACATACTAAGATATTTTGAAATTCATATTGCATTTTTAATCTTTATCGACCTTTCACTTTTCAAATTGTTATGCTGATAATTTAATATAAACATTTTTTTTTTATACAAATACTAAGAATACTAAATACAGTACATTTTAAATACTAAGAAGTTCATGTAAACTTAAAGTTGTTATGTTGATTATATAATTTGAAGAAAAAAAAGTATTAAGTCAGAAAAATGCTAAATAGAAGCATTTTAACTAGTGATTAGTTTTTGACCCTAACTGTATAATTGCAATGTCACAGTTTCACTGGGTTAAATAAACGGTTAGCATTTTCCATACTTTAAAAACACAACATCATAATACATCTAGTCCTCGCTGAAATTTATCAGACTAAAGAGATGACAGAAGATAAATAGCAGAAATCCACCATGCATGCTCTAGATAGAAGCCCCCATCTGTGTGATTCTCCTTTAAGAGCAAATCGAATTTCCTCTGTCAGCCACCAGGCCGAAAAAACAACAACCCCTCCACTCATTTACAAAGGCATTACATGGATCTCCATCCATTATAAAGGTACATACTCATTCACACACTGGATCCAAGAGTGACCTCCAAAAATAAGGGCTTAGAACATGTGCGTCCATTTTCCCCCAAAGATAATGGGATTCCACTTGGCTATCAATTATCATTTTTCTGAGAGAGGGCCGGAATGGGCCCTGGAACACAGCTAAGAGAAAGACATGTTTTTATAATTAGATTTTGAAGAGATCTCGCACTCATTGTGGAGCTGGAAAATGCATTTCATGCCTCTCAATAATTGCGGTTCGTTTGAATGACTTAAGGAGCTATCAATAAATCATGAGATTGACTGAAATATTAAACAGGGCATAAGGTGACGAATACCTGTGAATGTGACGTAAAGCAATGAAGATGAATGTAAATTCATCAATAAATAAAATTTAAAGCATTACCAAAAAGCTGCAAACACGCCTACTAGTTGTTGGGAACTTGCTTGTTAAATGGGTCGTTCCTGTTATGCAGTACATTACCATATCTCCATCATATATGTCCTAATATACTGGATACAATATTACATTTACAGTTTTTAAATATGGAAGTAATAGCAATGATTTGATGAAATGTGAAATTTTGAGGGATTATTTGTCTTGTTTCACTCTAAAACACTCTAAAATACTTAGATATAATTACATAAATTGGTATGATGCTATGATGGTATCATGCTTTCATATGCAAAATCTAAAAATGTGGTTAAAAATGTCAAAATGAACTTCAAGTTGACACATTTGTGTAAGCTTACTGAGCAATGGCTAACTTCAGCTCTTTATTTCCATCCTGTTAGACAGATACACTGTTAATTTACTTGCCATTGTGTAAATATCATGTTACAATTAATAAAGTTTAGGTGCCTGACCTTGACCAGAGGATATTTCTACAAATCTGGTATACCCCTTTATAGAAATACTTCCTAACAGTACAAACCAGGTAAACAATGCATAAAAAGAATGACCCAAACGTAGATGTCTACAAAGACATATTTCAAAAACGGTCATTACAACCTCTGTAAAATATTGATCAGGACATATAAATAAGGATATATATCCTCTCATCCCCTGGAGGGCACATGGAAATATATATATTACGCAAGGTCAATCACCAAACAACAGCACCTATTGCCACCAACACCTGCATTATCAGCAAGTTAAACATACAAGAAAGATCATATTAATTAGAACCCAGCAGGCATGGCGGTAAAAAGTAAATACCCACAGGTCTAAAGCACAGGATTGATTTCCTATACAGTGGAACTTTTGACTGACAACCCAGTACTAGGGTGAAGGGACTCTTAAGAAATGTCACACCCCTCTGATATATTTCCAAACCAGTCGATATTGGACTTTCCCTCAAACCCTTGTCTATTCATTCAGTCTGTACTCTAGCAGCAAGAACAAAGCGGATTCCCATAACTACATGCCTCGTGTGGTTTGCAAACCCTTAAATCAAAAGCCTTAAAGAAGGCTAAGAAACATTTAAGGTGCTTTGACTAAAAAGTGAAAATAAAACCTGAGGTTTCCAATTTAGAGCTTCAAGGAAGTTTCAAGCACATTCAGCATCATAAAAAGTAGCCTTATGTTTTTTTGTCTGTCTGCGCTTGTTTTTCTTTGTACCATATGCTAGACGGAAGTCTTTGACCATTGTTTCTTAAGCTTATCGTGCTGAAATGCCATGTTTTTTAGATGCCGTGTCAAGTTAAAAAGAGCGTTAAAAGTGCTGTAAGCGATTTTAACCGTTTTAGAATTTCCACAAGCTGAGCCGTTGGATTAGCAACACCCCCTCTTTCCAAAACCCTGCACTCTAAAGATACCATTGAGACTGACATAGAGCAAAAACGGTTGTCAAAAACATCAGCAGTAAAATAGCACCCTCAACTGACATCTGTTATGAGCAACATTGCATAAAAATCGCATTAGGCCTCAATATATCTCTGTAACTACAATACTATGAGAAAGCGCAAAATGTTTGACAGGCAGAAAGCTTCAGAGACTGCGACCCATGGACAGATTTTTGTTTGCTGTTTATAGAGTCTGTTGTTGTCACAGAGACCAGTGAGATATCTCACAACACTTATTTCATTAATACCTTTCAGGGAGCAGAAAAATTTCATGAAAAATTCACGAAACAAAAATTGCTTACAGCAACTTTAACGTTTTTTTAAAAGTGCCTCTAGACACATGCGTTCAGTTCTATTTGTTGCGCGTCACACTTATTTGAAACCTTCGTTTTCAGTTTCCTAACATCATCGTTTTCCAAATTATGCAGTAATGGAGAGCTTTTTGAAACGCTCCATCTGTGGTGGAGGAAAACTGTACTGAAGATGAAACGTAGCAAAACGTAGCAAAATCAATGCGTTTTTTAAAATGAAAACCTATAAGATATTGTGGACATTTTCTCAGCCACATCTAAGGCCACACCCAATACCAATCAATATTTCATTAGAAAACGAGTTGTTTTTGCTACAATGATGCCCCTTATTCACACTGGAACACCGTTTTCCTTCACTGAAAACCTAGACCTAGAAAACGATTGCTAAAAATGAATTGCAACTAAAAATGAAGTTTTACAATGAAAATGAATTCGTGCGGACATGTCCTAATCTGTCATGGTTTCTCTACATCTTAGTAGAGAGGACTGCACATGCCTTAAAATGAAACACGAACTGAACGGTACCGTCAGATTTCAAGCTCAAACCCTGAAATTGCTCACTCTTTACAATTTCTTCTCCAAGCAAATATTGTTGCAATAGGTTGTATTTTATGTTAGCATCGCAGGCAATATTCGTAACAGTTTTACCGGATCCTCAGCATACTAGAGCAGAAGGAAAAAAATTGGCTTACCGTTTATCAAGTGCTGAAAATGTTCTTGGTGCAGAACAATCTGGAATGTGTCAGTCACCTCTTTGCAGCCTGAACTTGTTTAGAACATTGAATCTTTGTGACACCTGCGCTAAAAACGAGCTACAGTAGAAGCAGAGGTTGACACTGTGTCTAAACATTTTATGGTCTGCGCAAACAGCGATATGCGGTGCAACAGTCAAAGACATCTGTCCAGCATGTTTAAATAGGAAAACAATGGAAAAACAGAGCAGATGCATGCAAAAACACTTTTACATTTTTTACAAACCCAAGCCCTCTACATCTTAGCTATAATTTATTAAAGCAACTAACCATAGGAGATTGTGTGTTACAGTGATTTTACCTTTGGTAAGGGATGTTCCCTTAAATGGTGGATTTCCACACTGTTTTCACTACATGAGTGAGGACGGAAGCAAATCATTGAAAAAGGAGTTTTGGAACGATTCATTAAAACAGACAGTTTGAGGTGATTCACATAAATGAACCAAACTTACTGATTTCTATTGACGTTTTTGTTACTGAAGACTGAAGATTCAAATGCTTTCTATGCATTAACACTCCTCTAATCGCAAGACAAGGAAGAATCTCAGAACCAATCTAACGAAACGTCCTTTTGAAAACTTAAAGGCCAAATAAAAAGCGCAATAAGATTGTCGCAATATTCAAGACGAAAGATTTATTTCATATTGCTAGCTAAATTATTGAAAATAAATCATAATGTCTGAGATATAGCCAAGCCCTACTTGGCTGAGAAAAAATTTCAAATCAAGATGATCAATTTCCATTTTGAGAGTGCAGAAATTAGACAGCAGAACATTGTGTTGTTGGACATGCTGAACTGAGGGTTTGAAAGAGGGTTTGAACAGCACATACTCTAGCATTGCTTCATGAAGCTTCTTGGCCCGAAGTAAAGCTTCATCTCTCTCCTCGTTCGCCAAACGCAGTCTGGCCATCACAGCCTGGTCTCTGTCCCTCTGAGCCTTATAGATCTCCTCCACTAATGCTGGAGAGAGAGAGAGAGAGAGAGAGAGAGAGAGAGGGTTATTATTCTGGTATTGCAGACTCCAGAGCTCCAGCTGCACAATAACAAGGCTAAGCTCCTCGGGAACGAGGTTATTGCAGTTGAAACACTATGGCATAAGTATTAATAATTCTAAGTGAGCCTTATTTTGAGAAGACCATTTCCCACAGGGAGGTGTGAGAGTGTGTGTGTGTGTGTGTGTGTGTAGAGAGAGAGAGAGAGAGTGTGAGCACCAAGAGCAATAACACCCTGAAGTCAGAGTTCTTGGAGAATGTGAGGACATTTTTATTTATGAAATTTCAGCATGGAAACACTCTGGTTTATCAACATTGTAAAGGAACAGTGAGCAATTATGCCAGGCTCATCTTTGTCAGAATCTATCAGAAAAATATCCTCATATAGGAGGACAAACATGACTATGTTTGACCTGCAGTCCTCAGAAGATCCATGGGCATGCTGCCAGATGAATTTCAGAGGTCATATTGGAGACAAAGGTTGCAAGCAAATGGAATAAAAGAATGAATGAAACAAATTTTTGTCTGAATATGCTGCACAGCTCCTGGTCCAAGCTCTGGTCATTTCAAGACTGGACTACTGTAATGCTTTGTTGGCTGGCCTCCCAGCTAATACAATTAAGCCACTGCAGATGGCCAAAAAGGGCTCAGGTCACCCCCCGCTTGATTTCACTTCACTGGCTACCTGTAGCTGCACGCATCAAATTCAAGACTTTGACTCTGGCCTTCAGGACAGCCAATGGAACCACACCCTCTTACTACAATTCACTTCTACAGGTCTATGCTCCAACTCACTCTCTGCGGTCTATGAATGAGCGGTGCCTGGTGGTCCCATCACAAAGAGGCTCAAAGTCTATTTCTTGATCATTCACTTTCTCTGTTCCACTGTGGTGGAATGAGCTTCCAACCTTCACACGATCTGCTGATACCCTCACAACATTCAAGTATATATATATATATATATACACACACACACACACACACACACACACACACACACACACACTGTCTCTATATCACCTATACTACTCCAGCCACCTTGAGAGCTTGGCAGTACAACACTGTAGATGTTGTTGAACTTTGTATGACAAATTGCTTGCTATGTTCCTCATTTGTAAGTCACTTTGGATAAAAGCGTCTGCTAAATGAATAGCACACTAGGAACAAATGAACAAATATACAAAAGAAAAATAAACAAATGCATGAATAAATTAATTTATGAATTAACAAAACAAATAAACAATTATACAAACAAAAAAGAAAAACAAACGAATGGAAAAGGACAAATGAATGAAAGAAAAAATGAACAAATACATAAAAGAAAAACAAATGAATCAATGAACGTATTAATGAAACAATTGAAAAAAGAAAAATAAACAAATATACAAATAAAAGTTATACTAATGAATGAAACAAATGAACAAATATACAAAAAATAAACAAACAACTATACAAACAAAAGAAAATCTAATGAATGAATGAAAAAAATAAACAATATACATTAATAAAAAAAGAAAAATCAAACAAATGAATAAATGAATAAAACAAATATACAATAAAATAAGAAAAACAAATGAATGAACAAACCAATAACAAATGAATAAACTAATAAGTAAATTACTTAAAGAAACAAACAACCAGATAAACAATGAATGAATGAATGAATGAATGACAAAGGCTGCTAGGATATGAATACATTAACTAATGAAAGAAGGAAAATACAACTGAATGAATGAGCTAATGAATGAATGAAATGAACAAACAAATATACAAAAGAAGAAAAATAAACAAACAAACCAATGTATGAATTAATTAATTTATGAATTAAAAAAGGAATGAACAATTATACAAACAAAACAGAAAAACAAACAAAGAAAAAACAAATTAAACTCATGAAACAAATGAACAAATATACAAAAAAACAAATGCATGAATGAACAAAGGAGAAATTAATGAATGAAACAAATAAATACATAAAAGAAAAACAAATGAATAAATGAATGAAAAATAAATGTATGAATGAAACAAAAGAAAATCGAATGAATAAATGAACGAAACAAATAAACAATACACATTAATACAAAAAGAAAACAAAAACAAATGAATGGAACAAACAAACAAACAAAGGAATGAATGAATGAATAAAACAAAAAATATACAAATAAAATAAGAGAAACAAATGAATGAACAAACCAAGAACAAATGATTAAACTAATAAATAAATGAATGAATTAAAGAAACAAACAACCCGATAAACAATGAATGAATGAATGAATGACAAAGGCTGCTAGGAAATATAAATAAATTAATGAATACAATGAGCTAATAAAAGAAGGGGCAGTGGTAGCTCAGCGGTTAAGGCTCTGGGTTACTGATCAGAAGGTCAGGGGTTCAAGCCCCAGCACCGCCAAGATGCCACTGTTGGGCCCTTGAGCAAGGGGTATCATGGCTGACCCTGCACTCTAACCCCAGCCTAGCTGGGATATGTGAAAAAGAAGAATTTCACTGTATATGTGCAAATGTATAATGTGTGATAAATAAAGAAAATTATAATTAATTAGAATGAATAGATGAATGAACAAATTCAATCAACAATATTGCAGACAATGTTTGCTAGAAAATATAAATAACTGACTGACTAAATGAATGAATGACAAAAGAAGAAAAAAATGTAAACAAACAAATAAAGGCATGAATTAATTGGTAAATTAGTAGATAATATGAATTAATATGACCCTATTAAATATAATCAAAAATAACACCATATGCTCAGAATCAGGAGTCTCCAACTAAGATTTAAGGTTTAACATGCCTTGATTTTGATTCAGGTTTACCCAGCAAACACCTGACCCACCCTGCACCAGACCAAAACCCACCACACAATAAGGCAGTTAGGTATAATCCAAAAGATTCACAAAACCAAACCGCCCTTGGCTCCATCTCTAATCCCATCGAAAGCGCCACTGTTATCCATCACCCGCATCAATTCTTTTTTCTCATGTTACAATGGCTTAATGATAAACAGTCATTCCCACACTAAGCCATTACAAAGTTCACAAAGCAAATCAATATTGCGTTTTAGCTGGAATTTGCTGATTAAACATCGCCACCCCGGCCCATGCAAATCATATTGAAATGAGGGCGGCAAATACATGCATGATCATCGTTTTATTAAACGAACAATTGGCTGCCTAATTGTATTCCATATATGTCACATGCCACATATTTTCATTTAACAAAGTGTGAGATTGCGAGTTTTAGCGAGTTAGGATGAAACAAAAAGTGAATATTGGCTAAATTTAAATATTTGCTCAGCAAAGGCGAGGAGTGTGTAAATTGCACTGACAAAATAATTAGTAACAAAGTGGAATGATTACTCCTGATGAGGGTGGTTTATATTAAACATACTGGTTTTTGTTTATAAATGTGAAAGCGTGCTTTTCTCAGGTTCTCTGAATAATTAATTAATTAAAAGTGTTTTAAATTTAGAAATCTATTACCAGTCAAAAGTTTGGACAAACTTGGCTGAATCTATGTTTCTCATGACCTTAAAACCCTTTTGATCTAAAGTCTTATGCTTAAATGCTTGAAATTAGGTTTATATTTGTAGACAAATATAAACTATTCCTATATATTTTGACTGGTAGTGTATGCAGTGCTAGACAATACATGAAAAGCTTTGAAAATTGCCTGAAAGCTAACAGGTAAAATACCTTTACCTCTTTTTCTTTTGTTTCTCCAATCTACTTCTCCCCTTCCCACAATTTCACTCTTATCTGTCTCTATTACTACATCTACATACAAGTTTCCTTCTCTCTGTCTGTTTATTTGTCTCTATTCTTTCCAGCTATTTCACAATATCTCTCCCCATCTCGCCCTACCTGCAGCTCTCTCACTGGCTTGTGCCTCCAGCTTGGCATCCTGTAGTTGACTGTCCAGTAATTTGGTTTCCAACTCCTTCTCCTTTAGTGCCAACTTGTCCTGGAGCTACAAACACACACAAACAAACACAGAACCAGAACAACTGTGAGACCTGTGTGTGTGAATTTAGCTCTCCTGTGTCAAACAATGAGACCAATTTTATAGACCATGATAGATATATAGGCCAGGCCGATTAATCTGCTGAAATTTGACAATTTTGAAATTATCATTTAATATAATAATGAGATTATCAATAACTATACCCAATTGGCCAATAAACAGAGGTTTTAGTTCCCTCATGTCAGTTCCAAAATTAATTGACAACTGTCAATTAATAAACATGGCTTCTGTTTCATTTTGTTTAAATTTTTTTTATATATTTAGGTACAGTATATATTGTGGAAAAAAACTTGCAAAATGGCAGAAGAAATGTTAAGGTCAAATTTCATCCCAAAATCAAAATGAAAAAAAAAAACAAATAAATAAATAAAAAACAATAAATTATACATTTTGACCTTATTTTCATAATATTGACAATACCGTAAAGCAAAACAAAATTCTCATTACTCTAATTCACACAAGGAAAGTGCTTAATTGTCTCAGATTGCTTTACTTGGTTTAGCATTTTTTGTGTCGGCTCATTTGCTATCATTAAACTGTATCATATATCGGTATTATTTTGGCTATTGGCCACCCTGCTTTCTAGATATTGGTATCAGCCTTTGAAAAACCCATATTGGTTGACCACTACTTTATAGCAAGTCAAACATTTGTATTTTTACTATTGCTCTCTCCATTACATAATTTTGGACCTCTAACAAAAAAAGAGGAACTGCCAGGATGTGGCTATAAATCTAGTTCTGACAATGATACTTTACAAGCATCTCAATGATAGATTTAACCTCCCGTCATAAATATTTTCATCCCGGTTTGTTTTTGTCCTCCTGGACTTTGAAAACATTACAGGGCTGGGCCAAAGTCCTCAAAAGGCTCTCTCAGATCGCTGCCAGCTAAAACACTCTTGGGACATGTTCCTGGCCCTCCGTGAGGAGTCACAGCTACTTGCAAACTAGGGACATCAATTACAGTCGTTTCAGAGGGCCTTCCCTTTCTCTGGCCCCTCAATGGAGCTTCTCCAGATGGGAGCAGTTATGCCACATACACTGACAGCAGCTGTGCACTCGCACTGACACATCAGTATCAAACTGTGGTGAGCGCTAATAGCATTTCAAAGCTCTAGAACTAGTCTAGAGTTACTGATGTTACCATGTCTCTAAATCAGCGCTTCTTAAACTGGGTTGCATAGCCATATATGTTCATATTTTTTATAAATGTGCAATCATTTCCTGAGTAAGAATGAATTAAATTGCTAAGAGCAAATTCACTCTCTTCAGTCCAATCTTCCACGCTGTTGCCCTTGCCGGGACTGTCTTTTGGTTCTTTTATTACGATGGTACCATTTGAAAGGCACACTCCTCCTCTGCAATGGAATTGGTCATAAAATGTGATCTCATCTTCATCAAAGACACAAGTGTAGACAAACACAATGTGCTTAAGCTAACAACACAAACAATTATAATCTTCCATGTCTTTATTGAACACATCCCATTAAACATTCACAGTGCTGTGGGAAAAGTAAGTGAAACCTTGGATTAATAACTGGTTGATCCTCCTTTGGCTGCAATAACCTAAACCAAGCATTTGCGGTAGCTGCGGATTTGACCTGTACAACGTTCAGAAGGAATTTTGGACCATTATTCTTTACAAAACTGCTTCAGCTCAGCCATATTCTTAGGATGTCTGGTGTGAACAGCTCTCTTGAGGTCATTCCACAGCATCTTTATTGGTTTATGGTCTGGGCTATGACTGGGCCACTCCAAAAGGTGTTTTTTCTTTTTTTGAAGCCATTCTGTAGTGGATTTGCTTCAGTGTTTAGGGTCATTGTCCTGCTGCATCACCCAACTTCGACTGAGCTTCAGCTGGTGCACAGCCACCCTGACATTATCCTGTAGGATATCTTGATAAACTTGGGAATTCATTTTTCCCTCGATGATTGCAAGTAGTCCAGGCCCTGAAGCAGAAAAACATGGTGCTCCCTCCATCCTACTTCACCGTTGGGATGATGTTTTCATGTTGGTATGTGGTGCCCTTTTTATGCTATACGTAGTGCTGTGTGTTCTTTCCAAACAGTACAACCCATGTCATCAGTCCACAAAACATTTTTCCAGTAGCATTGTGGAGTGTCAAGGTGGTCTTTGGCAAACTTCAGGCATGCAGCAATGTTTTTGTTGGAAAGCAGCAGCTTCCTTTGTGGTGTCCTGCCATTGACACCATGCCTGTTGAATGTTTTCCATATAGTAGACTCATGAACAGAGATTTTAACCTGTTCAAATGATTCCTTCAAGTCTTTAGCTGTCTCTCTATGGTTCTTTTTTTTTTTAACTCATTTAGCATTCTGCAGTGTGCCCTTTGAGTCATCTTGGCTGGATGGCCTCTTCTAGGGAGAGTAACTACAGACAATTTTTCTAACTGCTGACAGATGAATATCCAAGCTCTTCGAGTTAACTTGTAACCCTTTACAGCTTTATGCAAAGCAACAATGGTTGATTGTAGATCCACTGAGATCTTTATTTTGTGAGGCAAGGTCCACGTCAGCAGACATGCTTCTTGTGAATAGCAAACTCAAAATTTAGGGGTAGCTCTATAGTAGCTCTAACCTACACCTCCAATCTTGTTTCATTAATTGGATGCCAGGTTTTCCAACTCCTGACTCTAATTAGCTTCTGTTGATGTCATTAGCCTAGGGCTTCACATATTTTTTCCAACCTACACTGTGAATGTTTGAATGATGTATTCAAAATGTACAATACAATAATTTGTGTTATTAGTTACAACAGATTGTGTTTGTTCATTATTGGAACTTAGATTTTAAGAAAGATTTATACATACACTGATGAGCCAAAAAAATATGACCACCTGCCTAATATGCTGTTGGTCCTCCGCATGCTGCCAAATCAGCTCCAGCCCGCTGAGGCATGGACTCTACAAGACCCTTGAAGGCGTCCTGTGGTATCTGGCACCAAGACATTAGCAGCAGATCCTTCAAGTCCTGTAAGTTGCGAGGTGGAGCCGCCATGGATCGGACTTGTTGGTCCAGCACATCCCACAGATGCTCAGTCGGACTGAGATCTTGGGAATTTTGAGGCCAGTGCAACACCTTGAACTTTTCAACATCATGTTCCTCAAACCATTCCCTAACAATGTGTGCAGTGTGGCAGGGCGCATTTTCCTGCTGAAAGAGGCCACTGCCATCAGGAAATACCATTGCCATTAAGGGGTGTACCTGGTCTGCAACTATGTTTAGGTAAGTGGCACATGTCAAATTGACATCCACATGAAATGTCCCAGGGTTTCCCAGCAGAACATTGCCCAGAGCAACACATTCCCTCCACCGGTTTGTCGTCTTCCATCAGTGCATCCTGGTTTCATCACTTCCTCAGGTAAACGGCACGCACATACACGGCTGTCCACGTGATGTAAAAGAAAACGGGACTCATCGGACCAGGCGACCTTCTTCCACTGCTCCAAGGTTCAGTTCAGATGCTCGAGTGCCCATTGTAGGTGTTTTTGATGGTGGACAGGGGTCATCATAGGCACTCTGACCAATCTGCTGCTATGCAGCCCCATACGCAGTAGGGTGCAATGCACTGTGTGTTGTGACACATTCCTCCTGTAACCATCATTAACATTTTCTGTGACTTGTGCCACAGTAGACCTTCTGTCGGTTTGGGCCAGATGGGATAGCCTTCGTTGCCCTAATGCATCAATGAGCCTTGGGTGCCCAAAACCCTGTTGCCGGTTTGTGGTTTGTTCCACCTCGTACCACCGTCGGTAGGTACTCACCACTGCTGACCGGGAGCACCCCACAAGCCTTGCAGTTTCAGAGATGCTCTGACCCAGTCGTCTGGCCATAACAATTTTGCCCTTATCAAAGTCACTCAGGTCTTTACTCCTGCCCATTTCTCATGCATTCAACACGTTGACTATGAGAACTGATTGTTCACTTACCATCTAATCTACCCAGACCTTGACATGTGGCCTTGTTAGGAGATGATCAGCGTTATTCTATTTACTTGTGAGTGGTCATAATTTTTTGTAACATCAGTGGAAATGCAAGTAATTCCAAAGGGTTCACATACTTTTTCTTGCCACTGTAAGTATCAGAAAGAGCTAGGAGCACCCACAATGCATTATGTGGGCAAGTTCAAAGTAATGAGTCTCTTTTAATAACAATATAAGACGACGTCTCCTCACGCAACAGCACATGCAGCTCGAGAAAAAGCCACATAAATTCAGAAATATTTTAGTAACAAAAAAGCGAGTAAATGGACAATGATGCATCAAGGAAGGAGATTGCAGACTTAACAGTATACTTGAAAGCACTGGAGGGAAAAATTGACAAAATACAAAAAGACAGCATAATTTAACCATAAAGAAGTTTTAACACTGGTTTAACACTTTTTCAAACATATAGCCACAAGATGTAAACATTATATGTGGTAGCATGATTTTATCCACCAACCATCTTAGCCAGAATAAGCTGCAATGTGGACCAGACTTTATGTCAATAGTCAAAATACTGGCAACATAGGACTGTTGGTGTCTGTTGCAACTTTACAGTTGCTGTAATATAATTAAAATTACTGCAGCGAATCAACAATGAAATATATGGAAACTTTCAGAGAATGAGTTAACTTGGAATTCAGAAGATCAGCTAGTCTAGTCTCTGATTGAATGAGCGGTTTACAAACCAGTTTCCAAATCATATTTAACCTCCAGCAGATAAATTAGCCAAAGGGTTAGCCTGGCTTTGTGAACTTCTTTACATGTGAATTTACCTTCTTATTGAGGTCTCTAAGGGAATCCAGCTCCTTTAAGAGGAACGCAATGTTTTTCTCTTTATCCAGAACTGGGATTTGCTTTTTGGAGTCACTGATAACTTTGGAATTTCCATGATCTTCATGAGCTTGCCTTAAGAAAGACAAAAGTTCATTAGAAAAGCTTTTATATTAGACTCCCAATCAGGCAAAAATCACATCCTGCCATGCAATTATCAGATACACAGGGGATGCCATCTCCCACTTTCAAGAATATTACTGTGACTTATTTACTTTGAGATATTAGTGAAATCATACAGATGACCTTTAAGGTAATATTAAAGTATTACTGCACTGTATTGCACAGTAAATTACTTCCCTCTTGTAGCCAGAAATTCGATTTAGTTCTTATTAAGGAGGTAGAGAAAATGCATCGGAATCTATATTTATCATAGGACGATATAATTAAAATCACCTTACAATAGACGTGGATGCTAAAATTGACATACGTTATGTCCATATTCTATAAAGGCCTTCTTGACAGTAGTCTGACTCCACTGACAAGGCCATACAGGTAAAACGAAACAACTGTTGCACATAAGCACAAGGTTCGGAAATGCATACTACCTACTATCTTTGAAATAAAGTAGTATATGCAGTATGTATACTTTGCACAGTATGCAAGTTTTCTGCATGCATGGAATTCCTGGATGGCCCACTACATTTGACAGAATGTTTAAAAACAGTTTACAACAATGCAATGTGCTTAACCCAACTTTTAGGGTGACGAATGAACCGGATGCAATATCATCCAATGATTTTAAAATTTCTCCCTAAAAAAACCCCCAAAAAAACAGCACAATAACCATAGTTATTTCTGAGATGGAAACTGGATGCCACTTTGCTGGATCAAACATGCAAAGTTTTGGACATGGTCCAAAATTAAGTTTTAGCAAAACCTGCCAATGGCATGTGAACTGAGAACATTTACAGACCATAAATATTTAGACCTGAAACTACTTTTGCATTATTTTAATTAAAAATCTATTTCTATCCTTAAGAATATGTGCTTATTCAGCTGTTTTTCCTTGCATATTTGCATACTGCATTCTGTTTCTATTACTATTCACAACTGACCCTTCGCTTAGCTCCACCCCCTTGGTTACCGTTGCTCGCTCAGACAAGCTTTGCAGAACTTCCCATTGGAATGAATGGGAGATTTTCGTGAACTGCATAGTTTTTGGTAAAATATTCTCATAAACGCTATTGATAATGTTCTTAGGTGGGCTAGAATGAAGAGTGACATTTTAATGCATATTTATCTGAAGTTGTTTTGTAAAAAGAAATTGTTAAATTACACAGTAATTTGATTGAAAACTGTGGAGACTGAAATAACGAAGAGGTGTGCTTAAATATCACAGAGCTAGAGAATTAGACAACAGGGATTCCACATGAAAGACATGAGATTACACAGACATTCAATTGACATATCAAAACTGTAGACAATGCACATATTAAAACTGTAGACAATAATGTATATCAACAACGTGCAAGAACATACATGTATGTTCTACATTGTCTTCAGTTTTAACTTCACTGCACTGTGCACTTTGTTCTCACGATGGAATTTTGTAAACAATAAAGATGGATAATTTTAGATAGACTTGACTAGTCTGGATAATTTTTCAGTGTGCGGACAGCAATCTCTAAAATGAATAAAATTCCACATAAAATTACTCAAACACACATTACTCCTGTAGACCCTTGTTGGAAAAATAAGCGCTTGTCAAGAGAAATGGCAGGCAGCAACAGTTGCTAAGATAGGATTGGTCAGAAACACCTTGAAGGCAGGGCTTAGCGAAGGTGGGCGGCAACAGTTGCTAAAATAGGATTGGTCAGAAACACCTTGAAGTCAGGGCTTAGCGAAGGGTCAATTACTAATATATATATATATATATTTTTTTTTTTTTATAGTAGGCAGTTTACAATATATACTACTTAGAATGTAGTATGCTAGTATTCCATTTTAAACAAAGCCGTAGAGATACTTTTTCACAAAACCAAAGAAAACACTATTAAGAAATTTAAAAAGTAAAATAACATAAAAACGCAAATGTGCGAATAAACATTAGAACAACATTCTAAGCTCAAATGCAAAGATTACACTAAAGTGACTGAGTTTGTTTACCTGTACAACTGTCTGTTTGTGTGAATGTGACAGCTAAGGGCTGTTCACACCGAACGCTTTCGAACATTTTTCTATGTAAACATGTGCTAGATGTATGTCTTTGACCAACTGTTTTTTTTCAGCATCTCAGGCAGGAGCGCTGCATTTTAGATGCCGTGTCAAGTTAAAAACAACTTGTGTCACAACTGCATTCTGTTCTATTTTTTGCGCTGTCTCTAGTTTTATTAAATTTTTTCTCAGAATGCAGGTGTCTCGAGATTTTTTAAAAGTTCTTTTTAACTTGATGTGCTGTCTTGAAAATCCACAGCATGAGACGCTGAAAAATACAGCAAGGCACAAATAAACTCCTGTCTAGTGCATTGAAAAACAGCGCAGACAGACGCAAAAACGCTTTTGGAGTGAACGACCAATGAGACTGAGATGCAAAACTGAGATGAGAAAATATGCAATGAAAGTGAATGGTGACAGACTAACATTCTGCTTAACATCTCCATTTGTGTTCCATGGAACAAATTCAGTCATATGGGTTTGGAACAACATGAGGGTGAGTAAATGAAGACAGAATTTAAATTTTTGGGTGAACTATCCCTTGATGTTAACAGCGTCGCTATTTTTATATTGTTACTCCCTAACACTGAAAAAAGGAATTTTCTTCATTTTTTTTTCTTTTTTTTCTTTTTTTGCGCAAGAACGTGTTTGGTCTGAACAGCCCCTTATAGAACAGAAAGCAGGTGTCTCGAGATTCGTTTTTTAAAAGTTCTTTTTAACTTGACATGCCATCTTAAAGGAATGTTCTGGGTTCAGTACAAGATAAGCTCAATCGACAGCATTTGTGGCATAATGTTGATTACCACAAAAATAAATGTTATCTGGTTCCTATTTTTCTTAAAAAAAAAAAAAAAAAAGCAAAAATCTGGGTTACAGTGAGACACTTACAATGGAAGTGAATTTTTGAATGTTAAAATACGGTTTCAAAAGTTTAGCCACAAGACATAAAGGATATACGTGTAAACATGAATTGCATGTGATAAAATCACTTAAAAACCTTTTCTGTGTAAAGTTATAGCCAATTTTACAACTTTGTTACCATGACGATGTAATGTCAACAAACCCTAAAACTATTGTAAAAATTACAATTTGAACAACTTTACAGCTCAAATAATACACAAGTTTTAACAGAAGTAATGCAAGTGCTTTTATCAAATTATAATGTGACGAGGAGGAGGGCATGGCCGGGCCGGCGCTGAATCAGCTGATCAGCGGGAGAGCGAGATAAAGGGCAGCCGGAGACGCCGGATCGGGAGAGAGGGAGCCGCACGCGGCCGCGCTGCATGTGTGTCTGTGTCTGTTTACGTTTGTTTTGAGTTGAGTTTCTCATTAGAACTTGATGTTTACTGTTCAGCCAGTTCCCGTCTCCTCCTTGCCTGTCCTTTACCTGTTACAGTGGTGCCGAAACACGGGAGGGAGGAGGGAGTGTGACGAGGAGGAGGCAGGAACCGGCTGAACAGTCAACATAAAGGTTGAATTATATAAACGAACTGAAAACAACATAAAACATACTGTAAGACAAACACAAACAGACATGCAGCGCGGCCACGTGCGTCTCTCTTTCTCTCAAACTGGTGCCTCCAGCTCGTCTTTATCCCCCTCCCAGCTGATTAGCCTGACTCAGGGCCGGCCGTGTATCCTCACGGCCCGGCCCCGCCCTCCTACTTGTCACATATAAGCTTCACATTTTTGTGTTTAAATCCTCCAAAAACTGCCCACATTCACTTCCAATGTAAGTGCCTCACTGTATCCACAATTTTTGCTTTTTTTAAAGAAAAGGAGTACCGAGTCGAAATTAATTTTTGTGGTAATCAACATTATGCCACAAATGCTGTCGATTGAGCTTAACTTGCATTGAACCTGGTATATTCCTTAAAAAAAAAACACAGCACTCGTACACAAAACGCTTAAAAACAGCGAGATACGGTGCAAAAAAAAAAAAAAAAAATGCCCGTCTAATGCATTGAAAAACAGCGCAGACAGACGCAAAAATGTTTTCGGGGTGAATGGCCCATGAGACTCTCTCCTCTTCTGACCTGAGAGAAGTTGAAGCTAACCTGCTGACGTAAGGTGTATGAATAGGACTGCTGTCCGTCTCTTTTCTATCCTGTTCTTGCTGTGATGAGGGTCTCTGTGGGGACTGTCTCTCCTCCTCCATCATTTTCACTTCAGCTGGAGTTTGGCCTGGTGTGGGTGGGGGTGGAGGGATCTAACCGTCAAATCTTCTCTGAGCCTGGGACTCTCAGGTACTGTGTGAAAAATACAGCAGTGTTGGTGAAGCGACTCTGAAACTAGTTTTGTAGTTAACTACAGTCAAGCTAACCTTGCAAGGAAGCGATCTTTTAAATTATATAACTGGATAATTTGATTCAGATATAAAGAACAGTATTTATTAATAAAGATGTCTATTAGGGTTACAGCATAGAACACACTAAATTTATACTAGAATCTAAACTGATTAAACTAAACAGCTTCCATATTACTAAATCGAGTGAAAATTCAAATAAATCTGTGAATAATTTTTTTGTATGACTGCCTAAAATAAAACAAAATGAAGAAACACAAAAGGAGATATTAGGCAGAATGACAGCCTCAGTCACCATTCGCTTGAACTGTATACAATGAAAGTGAATGGTGACTGAGACTAACATTCTGCTAAACACCTCCTTTTGTTTTCCATGGAACAAAGCCAGTCATATGGGTTTGGAACAACATGAGGGTAAGTAAATGATGACAGAATTGTCTTTTTTTTTTTTTTTTTTTTTTTAAATGGACTATCCCTTTAAGTTAGCAGCATCACTACTTTTAGATACAGTAGTTACTCCCTAACACTGATAAACAGGGAGGTGTAAGAAAGAACCACAATAATGTAGTATGGGCTAATTAATGTTCCAAAAAGGGGTTTTCACAAAAATAACATAGAAGACACATGTTTGGTTTCCCAAAGAACCTTTCAGTGGACCATTTTTAAATTACCTTTTTATAGTCTAAAGTACCTTTTTACACTACAAAGAAACTTTTGTGCAATGTGAAGGTTCCCTGGATGCTAAATGTTCTACATAGAACCATACATGTTCAGCTTTTACAAGTTTAATTCTTTCAGCCACAGACTTGGTCGCTTAATGTAAAACATTAAAACTACAATATATCAAACTTCCATTCTTCTAGTGAGAGAACACAGTCTGACACTTTGAAAAGCAGTTCTGTTGGCTGGTTTGCGTCAGCTCTCTGAAAAGAAAACTGGATCTGGCCGTCTTTCACGAGGGATTGTGACGAGCCGTGCCGAGTGACTGGCAGGAGGAGAAACGAGGTCTTCTGTCAATGTTTCTGTAGCGCTGAGGGCCAGAGACGCAAACACAGAGCTCTGTCCCTCTGGCAGCTTTTCTGAGGACGCGCTCTGTTCCAGAGGGAAAGCTGGATGTAGTCTAAATCGGCTGTGATCAAAACCCGGAGACTGACAACCCTTATAACAGAGACATTTTCAACAACTGCAATTGTGATGCCAAAACCAATCACTCAATGGCAGGAGAGAGGGCTTGTATGGTAACACAAAGACAGAAATTGAAATGGGGGTTACATTAAACATTTCTTTAAAGGTTAAGTGTGTAATTGCTGCGCCACTTGTGTCACCAAACGATAATATGATTTCAATAATGTTTTCAAACAGGTTTCCTGAACACTTCCTCATCTGCCATTGGTCAGTCAAGGAGATAGCCCACCTCCAAATTCACACCATTGGTTAAACCCATGATGCTGTGTCAGGCTGGTCAGGACGCTTAAGCAAAACAATGTAAAAAAGCACCAAAGAGCAAGAGTGTTTAAAATATTCATGGCAATCAACGTACAAATAATTAAAACTTTTATCATTCACTCACACCCATGTTGCTTCAAACCGTATGACTTTAATTCTTCCATGGAACACAATCACCATTCATTTTCATTACATCTTTTTTTCATCCAGTGAAAGTGAATTGTGACTACTGTTACGTAAGTTACTCAAAAAAGTAATTCAATACAAGTACTAATACTAATTACTACTCTGAAATTGTAATCAGATTACTGACTTTACTAAATAGTTTCATCGTAAAAAAGCAATCACATTACTAATTACTTTTAAGTTACTTTCTAAAACAAGTTTTACAGACAAGCTTTTGTTTTTCCTGGTCAACATATTGAAAATAAAATTTTCCTCCTTGTTCATTGACTCGTTAGGGGGCGTGTGCCCTTCAGCTGTCACACAACGCAAACAGATGTACATATTAATGTAATTTAAGTTTTACATTTCCTCTACATACAGTATATAATATTATTTTAGAAATATGTGTAACCCAAGCAAAGTAATATAATATAACTCACTTAATTGAAAGTTAGGAACTGTAATCTGATTACAAGAATTTGAAATGTAAAGTGTTACACTACTTTTTGTACTAAAAGTCATTCAATTACAGTAATTAATTATGTTGTAATTAGATTACACCCAACACTCAATGCTGATCATTCTGCATAACATCACTTTTTGTGTTTCATGAAATATAAAGTTATAAATGGTAGGAAATACATTCAGGTGAGTAAATAATGACAGAATTTTCCATTTTGGGTGATCTGTCCCTTTAAAGCAAGAGTGCGTATTTACTGGGCCACTAGCATCATCAAATGGAATAAAATAATGACTTTTTTCAAACCAGTTTCCAGAACACTCCCCTATCTTCCATTGGTCTGAAAAAAGATAACCTAACCCCAAAGTCATGCCATAGGTTCAGCCAATGTTGCTATGTCAAGCTGGTCAAGATACTCAAACAAAAAGAGCACAGAGTCACAGTGTTTACATTTTTGGGGGGAAATCAACATACTAATGGCCTACTTATAGTTGTCTCTTCATATTAAGCCAGGATAGGAGAAGTATTTTAACATCCAAAAAATTACACACTTCACCTTTAATGTCAGCAAGCAAATTAAACAGACAGTGGTGTATGTGCACACACAGGGTCAAGTGCTCAACAGAAAAGCAGTCTGGTGGTTCTGTGATTATAAAATATACATAAATCAGCTCAACATCAATGCAATTCAAATTGAGAGCAAAACTCAAACACGGACCAGTTAAACTGCCACAGCATCAAAAGCATAATAAAAAAGGGGGGAATCATTCAGTGTTAATCAATGCGATGAGATGCACTAGTTGCAGGCTTCTGACCACGATGTCCAAAAAGCTCCAGCTTAGCAGCCACAATTATTTAGCGAAAGGTCAGGTTTTGAAGTCGACATCAGGGAGGTCTGCCTCATGGCTTTGTTGCTAGGGCTTGGCTCTCAGGATTGCTGGAGACAGTTATTAGTATTCCCCGTTAGACTCGCAAGTGCAAACACCATATTCAAACCATGAATAATAACGCCAAACACACTTATAGGAGCCCTTTGTCACACTGCAAATATGCGACTTTTGGATACATTGTTCCCTAACCTGGGCTACTTCTTTAATTTTATCTCCCTCTCCGGGTGTCTCTCACAAAGGTAACTGCCCCTGAGAATGTGTGTTTAAAGCGGCATTTCCCTCACAAATGGGGTGAGCAGGGCGTTTAATCTAAGCGTGCAAAGTAAAGGCCCATATCCTATGGGAACTGAGTGAGAAAGAACTCTCGTTTTAAACATAACATTTCTAAGAGCACCACGGTTGGGCAAAATTCAGAATTTAAGAATTGGCTCCCTTTCAGTCCATGAATTGGAATTTGACTTGAATTGGCCACGCCCCACAGGATGTTGAATTGAAATTTGAATTGGAATGACAATTTACGGAATTCTAATTCCAGAAACTCAACACAGTAAAAAGGAGGAATTTCCTAAGTCCAACACAACAACAAAATGGACAAGAACAGATAACTTATTCGATGTTCTGTTTAAGGTTTGCACCTGATTCATGTTGTTTGGCACCATTTTGAAAGAACATAACATAAGATATAATGAAGATTATGATGAAATACATCATCTTAAAATTCAAATTTCTCTAAAGTCGCATTTGAAAAATGTATTATGTCATCTAATTTTCTGGAAATCATACATACATGTAATCACACAGCATGATTACATGTTTATGGGTAATTCTGACTGAAAAATTGGTAACATTTTACATAAGGTTATATTTGTTAACATTAAATGTATTAGGTATCATGAACTAACAGTGAGCAATATTTTTTATCAAATGTATTAATCTGTCAGTTAATCGTTTAATGTTATTGGTAAAACTTTATGATAAGGTTCTAATTGTTAACATTAGTTAATGCATTATGTATCATGAACTAACAATGATTAATAATGTTGTACAGCAGTTATTAATCCTTCTAAATATTAATTTCTAAATATAGTACTGTTCATTGTTAGTTCATAATGTACTAATGTTAACATATACAACTTAATGTAAAAATGTATTAGTAAATGTTAATTTTAACAAATATAAATAAGAGCTGTAAAAATATTATTGTTAGTTCATGTTGTGCTTAAATAATGTTAACTAATACAACATTATTATAAAGTGCTATCATGTTTATTTCTAAATATACTCTTTGTACAGTGTTAAAGTTCATAATGCATTCATTAAATTTAACGTAAGCAACTTTTAATGTAAAGAGTATTAGTATTTGTTGAAATTAACATTAACCAAGATGAATAAATGCAATAAATTATTGTTCATTCATGTTGAAGTAGTTAACTAATATTAACGAATACAGCCTTATTGTAAAATGTTACAGAAAAATAAAACTATATTATAAAAAATTACACTTAAAGCAGTTGAATTTCATACATACATACATACATACATACATACGTATATATACATCCTTAAATTAAAATTTTAATTATAATTATGCTTCCTGATACTGCTAATTCAATTCAAATTCAGGAATAAAATTGGTACTTAATAGCCATTCTCAATTCTATTCTGTATGGCGCACAACTTCGAAAGTACAGCCATGAAAAGACATTTTACGCGTTAAATGGGGCAACAAAAAAAAATAGACAGACGTGAGGTGACAATGCTTGTGTGGCCATTTTCCATTATTGAGTCCTGCTATACCAAACACACACAACCATAACACTTTCGTGTCATCTTAACTAATGTCAGTCACTAATAATCAAACATGAGCTGATTAACTGGCTGCAAAAAGATTGAAGTGTTTCACCAACAGCCCAAATGTATATTTGAGCAGAGCGGCAGGATAAATTTGCATATCAGGAGCGTCTGGCGAAGGGTCGGTAAATACTCTGTTTATCTCTCATTGTCATTCCAACCAGTCTATCTAAATAGTGGCTCTTCTGCACCATTATGGCCTAGGTAAAGTTATTACGGAGCAGACCGGTGATATGGTGAAGGCGATTTACACATGTAAATAAATGTTTATGTATCGCATTGGACAGCATTTAGTCAACGGGAAGTCTTTAGATGTAAAACAGACAAATTCTTGTGAAAGAACATAAGGAAATGGAATTTATAACACTAATATCTACGGTGGATATTGTTGTTTAAAAAGATATGTGAAATTAGAATGTGGCAATGTTATGATGACTGTGAAATGACACATATTAATTAACTTGTGATTTGTTGTGACTGGATTGTCTATATGACACAAAAATCCAATTGATTATTTATTACCTTGTATGAATTTTTCCTCCAGGGCTTTTGATAAACTGACATTGGGATGCAGCTGTAGATTGTCATACACTTTTTTTTGTATGGGCTTTACGCAACATCCCTTTCGATATCTAATAGCAGTGAAACAAAACGTAAAGCGTTTATCCGACACGCTCAGGTGAAGATACATAAGCTAAAGGATATTGACAAACTGTACATCAGTGACACTGCTTTGATGGTGGTAGTTTTTTTCAAAACGCAGAGTAAAGGTAAAACATAAAGCAAATATCAAAGACCTTCAAGAGTTCTGACCCAAAGAGGACGGTGTTAACTCTATTTTACAAGTTGTACACTTGTTCAAAAAACAAACAGAGCACTCTTAGTGTCAAAAGTAAATAAACAAATCAAATGAAATTCGTGAATATATACATCTTGCTTTCAAATGCTATAAATGTGAAAATGCACACACAAAAAAAAGACGTTATAGAATAAATAGAACTTCAAATCAAACACTAAGCTAATTCAATTTTCATTTGTTTTTAAACAATTAAAGCAGAAAGAATAAGACAGAAAACTTGCATTCTTGGAATGAAAATTTGTAACCAATTGAAATGCAAATGTAAGTTGCATACTTTTACGAAATCGAAAGCAGCGATTGTAATGTTAGAAGTAAATAAATAAAACGACATAGCTTTTCAATGTCCAAGATGTGAAAATACTAACTGAAATACAAGTTTGAACTGTACAACAAGCTAATTAGGCTTTAAATTGTTTCATATAATTAATGCAGAATGGCTCAGGGCACCTTAAATGTGCATTCTCAGCATGAAAACTGAGCTTGTAACCAATGTAAATAACAAATTTAAATCATACACTGAGCTAATTCAGTATTTCAGTATACAAGTTTCAATCTACAAGTTGTTTACTTCTATGAATAAAAAAAAAGTACAAATTGAAGTGACATAAGCAAATAAATAAAAACTAAATTTGTACATAAATACATTGCTTTTCTAGTAGTAGTCATAGTAGTTGCACCCAAATTGCTCCTTGGGCTTATAATAAGGACTACTACTTCTACTAGTACAACTATGTTGTAAATGTGGAAATACAACCATAATGTAACATAATTACTAGTTAAATTGTACACCAAGCTAATTCAGTTTTAAATTGTTTCAAATAATTCACATAGAAAGGCACAGGGCATGTTAAACATGCGCTCTCTGCACGAAAATTGCTTGTAACAATTTACAACAAAACCAGCAGCTGATTGTTAAACATTGTAACACTGTTTTGGATTTAGAAAACATATCTCTGCAAAGATATCATTACAGCGTGTAATCATCGCCTGCAATGTACACTGATAAACATTTCGCGCATATTAAAAAAATCGTCCTTAATTGTAACATGTGGGAGAAAGCCATTGACAAACACTGTAAAATGAGCCATGGAAGGCATCTTTACCCAAGTTGTGGTGTGGTCTCTGAACAATGGTGCTTTACAGGGGACGGCAGCCTTTGTTTCAGTTCTTCATTGACTTTAGGATTAGCTGGAAATATATAGAAGGGATATGATTAATTTCACTGTGAAAAAAAATGCTTTTCATCACAGGCTCACTAGCGTGCTCCTTTTCCATTAGACTTAGAAAGGTTAGTATTAATTACAGCCTGTCAATATGATTTCAGAGTGCTTGGTAGAGAGCAATCTTTAATAACCTCTGGAGTACAGGCAGCAAAACAAGGCAGGCAGCTTTTAATTTGCCATGTGAAATTATGCTTTAAGACTTTGTCTTTATCTCATCCACTGTGTACCAGTGCTTTACCTCGCAGTTTATGGAGGACTAATCAACGTGGGCAATTAACAAAGAGTAATCCCACCATGCAATCGTTTTAATGCTTTTAGCTATCAGAAAAGTAAACAGCTATTTAATACAGCTCAAGCCATATCAGATCCTAGTCAGGAACCACCAATTAAAGCATCATCTACTCAGGTGTAATTAAATAATGGTGGATAATTTAGTTCTGTGAACGGAAGCTAATTCATAAGCAAGCAACAAACAGACAGGAGGCAATTAGCAAGAAAGCTGACATTCAGACAGTAGAGCCTGTTGCTGGCTGATAGTCATGGAGCCGTGGTGGAGAGCTACCCTCTAGTGGTGGAGCTACTGAGACTAAAAGATCTCCAACACATCACACACGAGTTTCAGAAAACACATGCTTAGAAATGCTCAAATTCAAGTAATCTATGAACTGTACACTGTAAAAAATGTCTGTAATTTTAACGGTAAAAGACTGTAAACATGCTACAGAAAAAAAAAACGTTAATTGATTAACGAGTATTAACTGTAAAATATACAGTACATTTTAAAAAAATATATTTTAAAAGACAATACAGTAGTTTTTACAATAAAATGTTGTAAAAATAAAAAATTTTAGATGTAAAAAGTATGATTTTCCTGTATAATTAATTGTAAAAATGTACATTGTTTAACAAGAGAGTACATGTGCTTTTTACAGTAAATTATTGTTAAAATTACAGTAAAAAAAAAAAAAACAATAATCCGGCGTTCCCACAATTCCCTGCTGACCCATCATATTTCATTATATTTTATGGGAATATTTATGTTTCTTCTTATTTTTAATATCAGTTACGTACATTGGGGTGTTCTGTTTTATATTTAATGTAGTTTAGTTAATGTTTACTGCATTATTTAAGTTACCCTGATGGTGTTTATTGTTTGTGTGAGTGCAACTGAGCACTGTCTCTACATGTTTATTGGTCATTGCCCCTGGAAGAGCCACTATTGGTGAACTTCATGTCATCATGTGCTCTTCTGTCATTTTTACGGTAATTAACAATACCGTATAAAGTAAAAAGCAGATTTTTATAGTTTCAGAAGTTTAATATCAAGTGTATGAACTTTTTTTTACAGTGCCAGCGTGGTCATGTTAATTACAACAGTTTTAAACTGTATAATTTACAGGTTGTTCTGTAAAGTTGTTTACATTTTTACTGTATTTTTATTTATTTATTTTTGTAAAAACAACAGGATTATTATTATTTTTATTTTATTTTACAGTGTAGCTACTTGTGGTGCCACATTTACAATCTAAATGAATGCAGAACATCTTCAAGAAACAGTCAGACTGAAAGCAATACGAACAGAACATTCCGTTAATGTTATCGCATGGTTTTTATCTGGTTATTTTTGGGAAGCAATTTGTATGTTCTATGAGGTTAGGAAAATCTTAATAGTTCTTGAAAAGTTATAAAGTATTGACCCCTTGTCTGGATTGCCACACTTTTTGACAAATCAATTGCCATGACTTTTCCATTTGTCTGAGATCAGTGGATAAGGATGTTTAAAAATAATTTTGATGCATCCTGATTCGCTAATAAATCATTCAGAACGATTGTGAACTGGTTTTAACAGTTTACTGAAAAGAACCAACTCCAACCATGATTCCCATCAAATCAGTAAATGTTTCACTGTACTCAAGCTCTAACCAAGAACAATAGCTAGTCAATGAAATATTTTAGAGTATAACTAGAAACATTTATATTCACTATAGAAACAATTATGAAATTTCCTGATATTTCCAGGTTTTCCATTACCTTTAAGACCAATGAATTACCACAGCTTTTACATGAGTAGTATGTGAAAATTATTTTATAGAGACTGCATTCACAAACAGCAATTTCTAATTGATGAGCTGAGCATAACTAGAAAAAATTATTTTCACTATAGAAATTTCTTTGACTTTTCAAATATATTTGGAAGGCCTTCAAATTTACATTTACATTTTATGCATTTAGCAGATACTTTTATCCAAACTGCTTTTATTATCCACAATGCATTCAACATACATACATACATTTGATCATGAAATCATCACTTAAATCTTCCCAGATATGTCCAGGTTTTCCATGACTATGACAAGTCTGAATCTTGGCTTGGGGAGCTTTTAGAAATGCTGGACCACATCAGTGTGTGTACATTTTAACATTTCTACACTAAACTGCTGTCATTTTGTAAAGATTTTATATACAGTGGCAAGAAAAAGTATGTGAACACTTTAGAATTACCTGCATTTATGTATAAATTTGTCTTGACATCTGGTTTGATCTTCATCTAAGTTCTAATAATGAACAAACACAATCTGTTTTAACTAATAAAACACAAATTATTATATTGTCTTTGTACATACTGAATACATCATTCAAACACTGAACACAGTGTAGGTTGGAAAAAGTATGTGAACCCCTAGGCTAATGATGTCAACAAAAGCTAATTAGAGACAGATGTTAGGAAAACTGGCATCCAATAATGAAACGAGATAGGAGGTGTGGGTTAGAGCTACTTTGACTTAAAGCACTCAAACATTTTGAATTTGCTATTCACAAGAAACATCTGCTGACATAGACCTTACCTCACCAAAAAAAAAAAAAAAAAAGATCTCAGAAGACCTAAATTGTCAATAAATGGAGATGATTTAGTACTGTGGCTACTCTCCCTAGAAGTGGTCGTCCAGCCAAAAGATGATTCAAAGGGCACACCACAGAATGCTCAGTGAGGTAAAAAATAACCCTAGAGTGACCGCTAAAGACTTGAAGGAATCATTGGAACTGGTTAACATCTCTGTGCATGAGCCTACTATACGGGAAAACATTAAACAGGCACGGTATCCATGGCAGGACACCACGTAGGAAGCCGCTGCTTTCAAAACATATTGGGTCACCAATTGATGTCCAGGATAAAATCTGGATCCTGAAGCAAAACCAGCTGAGAACCACTAGGGAAGAAAGACATAGAGGTAAGAAGAAATAAGAAAGTGCAAGAAAAAGGGAGTACGAGAGCGATGGCTCTTGGGAGGTTGTGCACTAGGCGGGTGGGGGTGACCCCTGGGGCAGATGCCAGTGGAACGTTATCCCCATGCTGTAAGCCAGCACACACACCTCACACACCACTCACAGTCTATTCAGCTCAGACACAGTGAGACGTGAACGGACAACTGGGTTTTTGTGCCAAACACCACAGGGTTCTATTAATCTCAGTGATGGACTCAGAGCGGGAGCTGGCCCCGCACACTGCACTTTCACAGAGAAAGAGAGGAGGACCAGGATGAAGAAAGACTTTTAAGACAGTAGGTAAGGCTAAGACGCCTAGTAATCCTTTAACGCTAACAAGAGAAAGCAGCTTTGAAAGAGACAGAAAAGAAATAAAAAACAACGCAAAGCACACAAACCTGACCTTTAGATGTCCGCGTAATTTTCGGCAAGACACATTAAACAGTTCTGCGAAAAGAGTGCTTTGCCAAATACATGTGGGCCCGATTCATTCACTGACAACGTTTCCTGAGAGAATCGGCACCAAGAAACTTAATGAAACTGATACTATCCAATAATCCGATATTGAAAAACAGAGAAGCGCTCGTTGGGGTTTAATGAAAGTTTCAATTGTGCAGAGTGCAATGGGAGGCCTGTTTCTTTTCAGCAGTCGCTCCAGATGGTGAATTAGAGCTTGTAGAGTATAACATGGTATAATAAAGCCAACAATCAGTCACTGTATGTAAACAGTGGCACTTTGGCTACTTTAGGAGCTGATTCAAAGCAAATCACAGCTTATTTACAAAAATATGGCATGCATCAGAAATTGCAACTCATGAAATGCTATTCCTACAAGCGCAAAATATAGAAATCACTAAATTAAGCCTAAGTCACCCTTCAGTTTTTTGTTTTTTTCTTTCTTCCATACCATTCACGGTGACTGGGGCCAACATGCTGCCTAAAATAACGTTTTGTGTTCCACAGAAAAAATGAAAAAATCAAAGTCAAACAGGTTTGAAACAACATGAGGGTGAGTAAATGATGACAGAATGTAAGTTTTTGGGTGAACTCTCTCTAAGTAAGTTGGGTTTAGTTGCTTAGAAAAAAATTTACCATAATAAAATAAAAAACATCTATCAATTGTAAAAATGTATAATGCAAATTGTGCAATATATTGTGTGAAATACAATGTGAGAATGTGAGTCTGTGAAAAAGTCTTTGTGACCATAGCAATTGGAGTCATTGCTGATTTAGATTTAAAAACTTATCTGTCAATATGCTAGAAATTTTCAATTCCTTCAGATAATGAAGATTCTTTCACAGGGATAAAACATGAGTAAATAAAGAAATATAAATGGGTTATAAATCGACATCAAATGTAAAAGACAGCTGCATTTGGCACTTAAAACCCTTTTATCCTTCCTTCAAACTTTTCTCATTTCAATTTGTCCTTTGCTGTCGCTCAGTGATCTTCATTTTCCTGTCTTGTAGACTTTAAGCTAATTGCTTCGGTGGGCTACTTATTATTCATGTACAATTATTGCAGTGTAATGTCTTTAAATCCTTTTAAATGGCCATTCATGCGTCGCATTCATTGAAAATGCCTTTGATGTCTGTCAAAGATGGAATTCTTCAAAAAGAAATGTCTAAGCCCAATTTCAATCACTCAATGAGGGGGGGTGGGGGGTGTTGGCGTTTGCCTCTAATATAAACTAAATTCCATTAATTTTTTAAGCTGCATTTAATGCATTTCTTCAGCAGCAAAAAAAGTTTCCAGATTCTTCCGCCTGTCATTTGTATTCCAGCTGACTTTATGAATATTAATAACAGTGTTATCCTGATTAAATAGGCTTCATGCAAAATCCCCGTGAATCTACGAGCTCAGGATCCTCATCTTACCGATTCTTTATGAATTTTGATGCGGACATTAATGTGGAGATAGTCTTAACACAGGTTTAATTGTACAGCATGCTTGTGCCTCAGAAGCAAATAGCAGGCATGAACTGATATGATATGGATAAACAGGCTCTTTTATAAAGGGAGGCGCACACAAGCACCTGGGAGCACCCTGCTGTGTAATATGATTGTCACAGGCTGTCGTGGAGCTTTGAATGGTCTTGACTTTTCTCGGATCAAAATATTTTTGATACACTGACAGACATTAACAATAGACACTGTTTTGTCAGTCAGTTACATGCGCAGTAGACTGATTATGTCACACTGGTGGGCTGTTATTTGTTTTCCATTTTCGAATGGTTCATGTCTGTAAGTCAAAAAAAGCTAAGAAACATTTTCTATTTATTATTGCCTAATATATATATATATATATATGTACTGTATATACTGTATAAATATACATACATTCAAACTGTGCTGGGTAGATTACTTCTGAATTGTAATTTGGTACTGAATACAAATGACAAGACTAAATTTGTAGTCAGTAATGTAATCTCTTGAATTACATTTTTATGGTAATCTGATCTGATTGCTTTTGGATTTTTTTTTATTTTTTATTTTCTCCCTTTTTCTCCCCAATTTGGAATGCCCAATTCCCAATGCGCTCTAAGTCCTCGTGGTGGCGTAGTGAGTCGCCTCAATCCGGGTGGCGGAGGACGAATCTCAGTTGCCTCCGCGTCTGAGACTGTCAATCCACGCATTTTATTGTGTGGCTTGTTGCGTGCGTTACCACGAAGACGTAGCACGTGTGAAGGCCCACGCTATTCTCCGTGGCATCCATGCACAGCTCACCACGTGCCCCACCGAGAGCGAGAACCACATTATAGCGACCACGAGGAGGTTACCCCATGTGACTCTACCCTCCCTAGCAACCGGGCCAATTTGGTTGCTAAGGAGACCTGGATGGAGTCACTCAGCACGCCCTGGATTCTAACTCGCGACTCCAGGTGTGATAGTCAGTGTCAGTACTCGCTGAGCTACCCAGGCCACCCTTTTGGATTACTTCTGACCTGATTCTTGTTCATTTGATGTCACACGCATACAAGTAGGATAAGCTTTAGGATAAGCCATTTTGACATCATGTTGCTTAAATGAATTAAAGAAAACGTACTCATTGGATCAAAATATGAGAATTGTCTTTTTTGTGTGTGTTTTACTCGCTAATTCTGTTTCTGAGTGAAATAAAAAAAGGCATTTAAAATGTTCTTACTCCGGCAATTTTGCCATTATAAATGTGATCCATGAGTGATAAACAAAATACAACTATATTTTTTATATTTTCTCAAAAGTAGTCACGAACACAAAAGCACATTCATGTTAATATTTGAAGCCGAGTAGATCAACAAATTATGAACAATTTAGTGCCTTTGCCTGATTAATATATAGTCCAAAGAAAAGTAACTCTAATCTGATTATGAATATTTTAAAATGTAATTTAATCTAAATACATGCACTTGATTTTTGTAATCTGATTACGTACTCCTGATCACATGTAATCCTTTACTACCCAGCACTATGTGTGTGTATATATTATAGCCTAAATAACTTAAGATTTGATTAAGTTTGACAGAGACTTTCTTTTATAGTGCCCATGTTACTATTAATTATTATTCATCACAACAATTTGTAATAACAAGCAACTCGACAAACTAATTAGTAATCAGTCTTATATAAATATAAAAACAGGAACACTGTAATGTAAAGTGTGACTAAGGATATTTACAGCATATGTAATTTCCGATGTATATTTATAGAATATACAGTATAGGCTACATATATAACATACATATAAGTTTCACTGTCACAAAATCAAAGTATAAGCTTAAATGTAATTCACACAGGTATAAAAATAAATACTATTTAGTGGGACTCCATCCTCTGCATAGACTCTATTATTTCACAAACTATTAGACAGAAAATAAATAAAACAAATAAAAATGACTGCTTTTCCCATTTTCAAATTGTTCAATTTCTGAAAATAAGGTGAACTCTAGATCTGTGGCACAAATGAGCTGTAATTAAACATAAATTCAGAAACAATTATCATCTTGTGGAACTCTTAACTAACAAATACTGATTGGGCAAAATAGAAGATTAACCCATCCTGATTAAAGAAAAACGCATTAGGCAAAAAAAGGCTTGTGTTGGATCTTCGGCAAACAAACCACTCAAATGGGCCATAAAACAAGATTTTGTCCCACTTTGAAATATTAGCTGTATTCAGTTACGTTACACAATTACTTTCATAAATAAAGAACAGAGTTTCAGATACATGTCTAATTAACAATTAATGGGAAACTTCTAAGAGTTTGTCAAGACGCTGATTTCACTGGAGATATCTATATAATGGTTTTCTGAGATAATTCTCTGACAAATCTATTTCAGGTTAGTTAATTAAAATATTAACTAATCAGAATAGAAAAAAAAACAATTATCCAGGCCTGTCAATGTCACGCTTTCCTTAAGATAACTATGCAGTAATTCCTAGGATTACTTGACAATTCTCCAGCTAGCCTTATGTTTCTTAGATGATGGAGACGTCTAGCAGGGAAAGTAGGATCTGTGAAGCAGGACAGCGTAAAGCTCATTCTCAGAGCAGGCGCAGTGATAATTGAATTGAGCCTGGGAAAATGAGCATGCGGTAGCATCTCAGATCACCCTGATGGTTCCATCTTTGGCGGCTTCTATCAGGCCGCGATTCCCTGATCCTCCTGCATTATCGGGGGAGGAGAAATGACCCTCCAAATCTACTAGGATGAGTGCCTCAATTTCAACAGATCCACCTAATTTGGCTGCTAAAGAACTGTGAGAGAAGAAACTGCTCCCACACCCCACAAAACTGCCTTTAAGCATGCCTGCTTTTGCATGAAAAAAAAAAGGCAGGCCTACTGCCTCCCAAGATGTCCAATAAGATAAACCCTGAATAGTTTTGTGTATTTGATATTGTCAATTAATAATTATGACATCATCCAATCAGTTATTTGATTTATGACAACACAGATTCAACATTCCATCAACGTTATCCAACACAAATACTATCAGCAATGATTGCATAATAATGTATACTTTAAATAAATTGCAATTTAAACCACCAATACTCCTGCTAAAAATGTGTAATACCATAAAATAATATAGATAAACCTTTATTATCAACTAAGCCAATAGGTTAGCAAACAATGCATAGATAATCTAAACAATTATCAAATGTCACTCTACTCCCATGTGCTTATTCTGAAATATACTGTATATAGGTTACATCTCTTCTCTGATTTTGCTTTGACTATATCAGTCACTGCCTCCTTTGGTACTGATAATGAGAAAACCATGCAGAAAATGTATCTTTGTTGTGCAAAAATACAAGTTTTTCATCCTTTTATTAAATTTTGTTTTGCAACGTACGAAAATGTACCGGTAGTATTAATGCTAATGTACCATGTGATTATATGTTATAAAATCAATGCTATTTTATTATTCCCATCACATTTGGAAATAGCAAACTTTTGGTTTGCAATTCATGATTCAGATACATGAAATGACCTTTGACTTCCAACCTAACCCAATCAACCATTTAGTCCAGATAATGCAGAATTTGTATTAAGTTGTCTGCTGTTATACTACCACCAAAAGCCTTTTTGTCATATTTATTTATTCCTAAATTCAATATAACTTAAAGTCAAGCAGGACTCGCAATACTCAGCGGACATGATTCCAAGGATATATAGCAAAGGTGCTCTACCAAAACATAAAAATCTGTTTATGTACTTGGTTTTATCATGTCCAAAATACTTAAATTATTTGTTCCATTTCACCTGCAGCAAAGGTTTGTACAGTTGCATTAAATGACATCTTGATTTGCTAACAAAGGTTGTCACAGTTACTCCTCGGAAATTAATAAAAAAAAAAAAAAAAAGAAATCTGTATTTGCAAGCACTTACACAAACAGCAAGTTTATTTCAATTTTGCAATTCAGTGTCAAGAGTGAATATTGCAGCGATTGGATAATTCATCTGCTGAATGTAACCTCAAAATTGGCTGTGTAAATATGGACTAAGCTGAGATTTGCATTGGCTAACATTTGGGAGGAAGAAGTTATTTAAGGGTGGGCTTAATGCAGTCTTAACACAAGGAAAGGAAGGTTTCACTTACAAACACTGTTACACTGTATTTCTGGAGCACAAAAAGGCAGTTAAAATTCAAATGTCTTTATTTATAAGAAAAAATTATATGTTCAAGAGTCATTCCATGAAAGCATAACCATTTATGTCTAAAACACTCAACATGCCCTAAACACAAAAATCTGCTAGTAACCGTTCTGCAAGCCTACATGAATTAATTACAAAATAATTATAAACTTATTGCATTAAAAATATTCCACTTGGCAAGTTTTACTCCTTTTTAACATTCCTATGTTGTTGTTTTTTTTTAATGTTGGACAAAACTTATCAAGCATAACACATCCACCCTGTCACAAAAAAATACTCATAAAAGTCATATAGTTGACTTGCTCTTTAATACTAATAACAGAAGGCCATAACAGAGAGCACAGCAGCTTTTTTGGTTTGTTAAATGTTCCACTCACTTTTCTCTCTGCCAAAAATCCAATTTATCCACACATTTTTACAAATTTATCTTTAGATGGCACAATTTAATTTATACGCACTTAAAGACATTCCTTGTCTAAAAGAATATTAAAAAATCATACAATTATTTTCTTAAAAATCTTTTTTTTTTTTTTTTTATCCAAAAAAAGCCATCAGTTTTATAAAATAACTCCCTAAGAAATATGAAAGTTTGAAAGAAAACCCTAAATGTTATTTAGGCACTTTTCGAAAATGTAAGAAGAAAAAAAAAATTGTGTATTAGTTTACTCGATTTTCATCAAAGGTGCTTTTAATTTTTTATAGTAGCATGATAAAAATAATGATTTTATTAGTGACCATCCTTGCTCTTGCACTGATCAAAAACAAAAAACATCAACCACATTCCTTTTGACATACGAGGTTAAAAGGATTTTTACTCAGGCACAGAAATATAAAGAAAACAAAGCCTTATTGTGGCAGGAGAGATTGTGAAACTATTGCAAGGTGGCGTCACTAGTCGTGAGACTGTTATTACTCATGGAAGAGAGACGCCAAACAGGAGAGGTGGGGCTCAGCAATAGAGTCAACTCAAGGTCAGCCGTCTTATGAAAGACCAGAATGGCCAAGTGTTGCACCTTCTTGTCTTCATGCCGTTTCTACTGAAAGCTGTGCAAGTTTCAACTCATTATCGTTCTATGTACAGCCACTTTACACTAAAAACCAATCAAACCTAATGATATCCTGCTCATGTTGGCTCTAAATTTTATAGCTTGAGTCTTTGAATGTTTGTTACCGTCTCTTAAGGATAGATTGCTTTTGTAACATTCGTTATTATTTGTAAGTTACATTAGATACATCAGCTGCTAAATGAATAAATGTAAAACTATAAATGTATTCATCAATGATATCTTCTTCCATTATATGTTTGTGCCCTATTTTCAATGACAATATCTACCTCAATATCTACATGTAGTCCATATCTGCAGCTATTTTGAGAATGTATTGTTACTTAGTAATAAGCAATAAGGTGTACAGTTTTATTAATTTATTTGCTTTCGTTTAATGTGCTTTACAACATTAGGAAATTCAGACCTTTCCTGTCGGAATATGGTGCGCTGCTCCTGGTCCAAGCGCTAGTAATTTCAAGACTAGACTAGACTACTGCAACGCTCTGTTGGCCGGCCTCCCAGCCAGCACAATTAAGCCACTGCAAATGGTCCAGAATGCAGCAGCATGTCTGGTCTTCAATCAGCCAAAGAGGGCTCAAGTCACCCCACTCTTGATTTCACTTCACTGGCTACCTGTAGTTGCTTGCATCAAATTTAAGGCTTTGACTCTGGCCTTCAGGACAGCACCCTCTTACTTCAGTTCAGTCCTCTAGCTCTATGTCCCCCCTTGCTTTCTGCAAACAATGAACGAATGGCACCTGGTGGTCTCATCTCAACAAGGCACAAAGTCTATTTTATGATCATGAACTTTCCCTGTTCCTCTGTGGTGGAATGAGTTTTCAGCCTCCACCCGATCTGCTGAAACCATCTCAATATTCAGGAAACACCTGAAAGTACATCTCTTCCATGAGCATTTAACCAGTCCACTAAAGGCATTAACTATTTTAATTTCATTATTTAATAAAAATAAAAAAAAATAAGCTTCTGCGCTAGCTTCTATACTACTCTAGCTACTTTGGAAACTTGGCAGTGCAATACTGCAGATATTGTTGACTTTTGTATGACAAATTACTTATGTTCCTTATTTGTAAGTTGCAATGGATAAAAGCATCTGTTTAATGACTAATTTTAAATGTAACTGTAATTTATTACAGTAATAATAATATGTATTATTTGTAATAACAATGCTACTTTGGTGGAATCTGATTACCATGGTAAATTTTTGTAAGTGAGAGGAGAGATATGTCTACTTTGATCCATCTTTGATCCTTCTAATGACAATACAAATATTCCTATGAGATCCCTTAACATCCATCAAATGGAAAACTTTTTGAAAACAACATTTAAAGGGCTACAAAATCCATTCTGATTGCTCTACATGTCACCTCAGCGCCCGGTGCTAAAACACACACATAGCTAGTAGTGCGAGGATCCTTGACAAACACATCTTCCTTTGTTCAGGAAATCCTTTCTCCAACACGAACTGCAAAGCTGAACTTTGGGCAATGCACAAGCGTCAAATCCAAACAAGAGCTTTTCTCCTTTTTTTCACCCTTAAGGATGAGCGATGCTTGTGCTTTCGACCTGTCCTTCAAATAAACCGACTTTAAACAGCAGGAGACTGAAGTGAGACAACACTCCAGGACATCCCAGGGTTCTTTTTTAACTGGAGAACATTGCAGGCACTTGGGCGACGTTGGTGCCACTGTGGACCACATGCAGAGAGGCTTGTGGGAGGTATTGTGTGCGCAGGGTGATGTACATCACTGCAAATATTTACAGAAGAGCTGATGTACAATAGAGGAATCACATGACTATCTCTTCTAGAATACATGCTAGAATACATGCGCTTCGATCAAATCTACTGCAATGATCTATGAACAATTAAGAAGTTAAAATTAGAGGACTATGCAACACTAAATCCAGAAACATGCTCTACGCAAGTACGCAAACTCTGACGTTAAAATGCACTGCAAGCGTATGGTTCCGTTGCACATACTTAAATATTCAATGAAATCAAATGTTTTGTGTCTTTTAGTCCATATATGTAAGTATGGAGGCCATCTATATGCTAAAGTACTCTTAAATAATGACAAATTTCACATTTAGCAGATAAACAAATTTACAGTCTTTCTCTTCTGGAAAAACAGACCAAAAATATTGATGACTGCACTACACAGATTTATGACCAATCAAATGCTCTCTAGAATGAGAACGCCACCTTGAACATACTATTAAGTATCAAATCATGGTTCCTAAATGTGATATTACTAAAGCCTATTGGCTATAAACAAAAAGACAAGACCTTCAACATGTTCCACCTAAACAGGAAATACGTCGACAACATAAGATCTAACTTGCTCAGCACAATTCTCTTTAGACCATTGCTCCAGTAGTTGAACTAAAAGAGAAAACTGACCACAGCAGCAGACAATTTACACCCATTACAGCGACCCATGTCCTTGCACTGCATTATGAATTTAGCTCTGACACATTTTGGAATGCAGCAACGCATGACATTAGGGCTGTACGATTACGACTAACAACTCAATTGTTGATTATTTCCCTTGATATTGTAATTGTGATTAATATTGATTTATACAGTTTACATTTATATACGTATTTTGGGTGGATCTACTGCATGCCATATTTTTCATGCAGGCTACACACTGAAATTAAGTCAAGAACAGTTTCTGAATTACTTCATAGCTGTTTTATCGATATATAAAGACAGTGCCTAAACGGTCCACTTCATTTTGGCCCTCTTAGCAGTAGGAACAACAAAACTGTTATTCCAATTTTGCATAAATTATACATGGATGCGATGAACAGACTTGGTGGCAATGCTTAACCGCTGCAAAAGCACACGTTAAATAGAAAATTCTATCAAAAACTTTGACGCAACATGAACTACTATAATTGACACTTTCACAATTAGTTAATTGTAGTAGCTGTAATTGTGCTGCTGCACATGAAATGGAGCTTCTTTAACTTGAAACATCTACATTCACATAGTTGCATTTTCAACTGTGTCTTTTAATGTCAGGCCAAAGCATTTCTCATCTCTTTCTGGATATCTAAATACATTCCCCAACTCAAGTTTCATCCCTCTATGCCCAATGATCATTTCTGGTTCTTCCAAGTTTGACTAAACATTGTCGAAGTGCGTAAAAAAGCAGTAAAAACGCCACTCTGTGAAAGTGGCCCGTCATTGTTGGGCCTGCCTCTTTTGGGAGTGTGAATGTGTTGAAAAGCCAAGGGGAGGCCAGGGCAACAAGACCAGGCACTCCGTCCTCATTACCACTTGATGTTTGAACACAGGCCGTAGGAGTGACCATTTAAATTGCTCCCTGTTCAAACAGTTCCCAAGCATCTGTGGTTCACAGCGAAGCAAGCCTTGTTTGTTTTCCTCTCGGCTTCATGGGCCATCACTAGGTCATCTGGAATCCCTGCTCGCAACTGGGTGGCAGGATTGTTAGCATCATACAAGTGTCAGTTTGACTTGACGTGAAAAAAAAAGAAAGGTTCTTTCGAGTTGCAAGACAGAAGAGTGATACTGACCCCCAGTCAGTTCATTTCACAATTAGAAATCGAGGGCTTCAACAAAGTCAAATCAAGACTTTGACATAGAGGCAAAATAGTAAGCAAATAATCATTACATCAGAATATATAAACACTCATTCACTTCCATTGTGCAACCTTTTATTTTATTTATTTATTTATTTAAGAAAAGGGGGACAGGTCAAAATACATTTTTGTGGTTATCAACATTATGCCACAAATGCTGTCGATTGAGCTTGACTTGTATTGAACCATGAATATTCCTGTAAACTGATTCAAGGAAATTAATCAAACTGGCCAGTTCTGTTTTTGCATACTTGTGGGTTATGACACAAGGACGGGTCACAAAACTAGTCCAATGACACTGTATTTAGAAAAATTAACGCACAAAAAAAGAGCATTAAAATCATTGCGATATTCACAATGTTGTTACATTTTACATCACCATCAATATCATTGCGAACATATCGTACATTTTAAAAATAGGCCTATCTGCCAGCCCTACCTAACGTCGTAAATGTCATTAGGCAAAAATCCTAATTGTCCTAAAATAGGCCTAACTTAGCTTTTTTTAGCTAAACACACTCATCATATTCATTGCTGTGTTGAGCTTTAAAGTGAGTAATCAAATTAGTTCTTAAAAGCATTAACAGTAGTTCCACCTTGTGAAATTCTAGCAGTGCAAAACCTACAAACTGCAACTCTGCTGTCATTGTCACCTAATTCAAAAAGACATTTTCTTTCACACACAGCACAAGTTGTACGGCAATTGTCCAACACGTTTTTCCTCACCCTTTTGACAGGAAATAATCGGTCCTGATCATTGGCTGTTTTTAAACAATCGGCCGATGTCCGATGTAGATAATTCCTTTGTCGGTCATTACTGATGTTTGGCCAATGCATCGGTGCATCACAGTTAAAAATGTTTTGAAGTTTACAAATAGCACAACTAAAGGAACTAGAAAACACATTACTAGAAAATACTAATGTGAAAAAAAATCCAACCTTTTGAGAGATGCCAACCTCAACTTTGGTTTTGTAGCTCCACTCTTTGTATGTTTGTGAGTGTGGAGGCCTTTCTACTAGGTTTGTTTGGTTTCAGATCACAGTAACCAGGCTTTCACAGTTAAGCAGTGCCCATCCTAGGTCTATTCCTTAAACCAACACAGAAAGACAAAAGAGGGGGACAGAGCCCTGTGGAATCCCTCTGTCGCTGCTGGACCACCCACTTAGGGAGCAGACAAGCCTGTTAGGCCACACGGCACTCCATTTGAGGGATTTTGAACTTCAATGGGACCCACAAGGAAGCGGCGAAGGGGTCCCCAATGCGCCTCTTGCCCTCCATGAAGCGAAGCACCATTGAGAGAGAGCGAGACGTGATATCGGGGTGGGTGGCTGTCAGAGGAGGACCACACTGTACCATATTAAGCAGAGTTGAGCTGATGGGACTAAACAGTGCGTTTCCTGCCTGGCCGGCTCGCGCAGGGGGAGGGGGGCATAAAGGGTTAGGTCAAAGGTCGATCCACCTGCTAAGAACAAAGCTTGCTGAGACTGTAGCCCTATTTTTTCCCAACTCTATAGGAAACTTAGTGTGTTTGTTATGGACTTGGTGTGTGTGCGCTTTGAATTTTGACTGCAAAAGGACAGTTTAGCCATGCAAGAAAACAGTCATAATAACACAACCCAGCCTACAGCAGTCAGCTTATCCCAAACCACACCAGACAAATAAAATCAGCAGGGAAACAGATGCAAGAGGAAAACATGCAAACACTGTTTCATTGGTGTGAAATTTGTTTGGATTTAAAGATGCAAGTTCACCTTATTTGGCTGTGCAATACCATTTTGAGAAACAGCAGGTAAGTCTAGCAATTTGTGGTCATTCGAAATTGGATTTTCAATGGCCAATGTTCTATATAATGCTGTTATTTATACACATTTATATACACATGGTATACACAGAGTATGTCAAAATTACAATTTAATGATGGCAAGTGAAAAATTCACAGAACTTTTGTTGCACAATATTCACTCAAAATTCACTAAAAGAAATCACTTATATATCGCCAAATATTGGCGATTATTCAGTCTGGCAGATATGTCGGCTTACTACTAGCTGTGAGTCTAGCGACTAAGCTAATTAGTTAGAATTTATGGAAAATATCAAATAAATCAAATGCAAAAATGTGAGCTCTTTTAAAAATTGAAACATATAGTACAATTTAAAAAATAGATTGCAAATAATAAAAATACAGTGGCAAGAAAACTGTGAACCCTCTGAAATGCATTTATCTTGTCTTAAAATCTGGTTTGATCTTCATCTAAGTTACAAAAATGAACAAACACAATCTGTTTTAACACAAATTATTGTATTGTTCTTGTACATATTGAATACATCATTCAAAATTTTACAGTGTAGGTTGGAGAAAGTATGTGAACCCCTAGGCTAATGATGTCACAAAAAAGCTAATTAGAGTCAGGATTTGGCAAACCTGGTATCCAATTAATGAAACGAGATTGAAGGTGTGGCTTAAAGCTACTTTGAGCTATTCACAAGAAGCATCTGCTGATGTGGACCAGCCTCACAAAAAAGAGATCTCAGAAGACCTACTATCAAGAATTGTTGCTTTGCATAAAGCTGGAAAGGGTTACAGAGTTATCTCGAAGAGCTTAGATACTCATCTGTCCACAGTTAGACAAATTGTCTATAAATGGAGACAATTAAGTACTGTGGCTACTCTCCCTAGAAGTGGCCGTCCAGCCAAGATGACTCAAAGGGCACACCGCAGAATGCTCAATGAGGTAAAAAAGAACCCTAGAGTGACAGATAGAGATTTGAAGAAATCATTGGAACTGGATAACATCTCTGTTCATAAGTCTACTATATGGAAAATATTAAACAGGCATGGTGTCCATGGCAGGACACCACCAAGGAAGCCGCTGATTTCCAACAAAAACATTGCTGCACGCCTGAAGTTTGCCAAAGACCACTTTTACATTCCACAACGCTACTGGGAAAATGTTTTGTGGACTGATGAATCTAAGGTTGATTTGTTTGGGAAGAACACACAGCACTACGTATGGCATAAAACGGGCACCGAACACCAACATGAAAACATCATCCCAACGGTGAAGTACGGTGGAGGGAGCATCATGATTTGGGGCTGCTTTGCTGCTTCGGGGCCTGGATAGCTTGCCATCATCAAGGGAAAAATGAATTCCCAAGTTTATCAAGATATACTACAGGATAATGTCAGGGTGGCTGTGCACCAGCTGAAGCTCAGAAGTTGGGTGATGCAGCAGGACAATGACCCTAAACATCCAATTAAATCCACTTCAGAATGGCTTCAAAAATAGAAAATCCATCATTTTGAGAGGCCCAATTAAAGCCCAGACCTTAACCCAATAGAGATGCTGTATAATGACCTCAAGAGAGCTGTTCACACCAGACATCCTAAGAATATGGCTGAGCTGAAGCAGTTCTGTAAGAAAGAATGGTCCAAAATTCCTTCTGAACGTTGTGCAGGTCAAATCCGCAGCTACAGGAAATGCTTGGTTGAGGTTACTTCTGCCAAACGAGGATCGACCAGTTATTAAATCCAAGGTTTCACATACTTTTTCCACAGCACTGTGAATGTTTATTGGGATGTGTTCAATAAAGACATGAAAGTTTATAAATGTTTGTGTGCTGTTAGCTTAATGTTCATATACTGGTCACTCACCAGCAAAAAACTCCTTTCAAACTGGGTTTAAGACCCATAACTTTACCTGTGTGTGTGTGTGCATAATTAAAGTAACAGGGACTGAATCAGCAAAGTTCTTATTTTAGAGGGAAATGTGAGGGAAATTACTGCATCATCAACACAGTGTGCACAGTGCACACTATGTACCTAAAAGGTGAATGAATATCATTCAATTCAATGAAACTACAAGCTAGAAAACTAGCATGACTTTGCTTAATCTACTTCAATGCATAATGCACATCTGACACCAAAAATAAAATAGATACACTTACACGCATGTCTTGAATATGTGTAACTGCAATGCAAATGTACACTGCGGCACATCATATTAACAATCCTAATTCATATGCCTATATTTATGAGTGTGATTTGAGTTATGAGTATATTTATAAGTCTGGGCTCCAAACACACACAAACCCATAAAAACAGGCACGCAGCCATACACCCACAGGCACATACTTTACATATACAAACACCTGGCGTCTAAGATATCAGGATACATGCTTAATAGATCCTGTTGTAGGTCTTGGCCTCCGCCCATGACTAGGATGTAATGCTTTGGGTTGGGCTCATCTACTGCAGGATGTGTCAGCATATCAGAGAAACAGCTAACCTGGCATTAAATCCAATAAAACAAATACACACAACACAGAGGTCACGGTGGGGAAGATTTAACCTCATCTGTGGCCTTTACAATGCACGTGCCTGTTTGGGAGTAAGTGACTGATACTCATTTGAGAGAATCTGGAAAGCCCTAAACCTCATACTGTATATATAGATTAGACCATACAGATGGGGACTATAGTGTGCCAACTCGACGCATAAAATCAAATAAAATTGCAGAATTGTGATCCAATCCATAAGCCACTAAAACAAAATTATTGTGCAATTTTTTTCCATTGCAGTCCTGATGCAAACCACGTAAAATGCTCTCCTGTACAAAATGATGTGGATATTCATATGCATGCTAAAGTCACTACACTAACACTAACAAAAAAGTACTATGGATTTACCATATTTTTGTTTTGTTTTTTGGGACATATGCTGTGGTAGTACCACAATATTTTTGAAGTAACATGGAGTAACATGTAATACCATGGTATATGAATATTTAAATCTTTCAGTGCCATGATATACTGTATATATCAAAGTACTATGCCTTTTAGTAAGGGTACTATAGGGTATTACATATTGTTTCCAGGTTTATGTAATTCTAAAGCTTTTCAAAGGCTGGCAGTCCTATTTGTTTCCTTTGACTTTTTGGTGTTTGATTGTTTTCAAAGTCAATAAATATTATTTGTCTTTGGTGTTTTATTTATACATACACATATATATATATATATATATATATATATATATATATATATATATATATATATATATATATACATATATATATTACAAAATGTAAGACTTAAAAATTCCCTTTTGCAAAACACAGCAACACAGACAAATAAAAAACACTGAGCATTCTCAAAATTATCTGATATAAGGGCGCCCTCTAGTGTCTAAATTCAAGGATGCACCATCCTTCAGCTAGTAAAACCATATTCTGTAAAAAAAAAAAAAAAAAAAAAGGGGTTTTGGCTCCAATTTTAAATGCATTATCAACATGAAATGAAATGTAGAGGATTTGTCGCATTATATTTCAAACTATGGTTTCATTTCCAATTCCAGCTTTCCTCACTCAAATAATCTTGATTCTTAATAAAATAGGAGATGCAATTGAAAGTTCAGAATTAAAATGGATCTATCAGTCTATATTTTGTATAAATATTAAATATATAATATATAAACACCCTTCTTTACAAATTAAGGATCATAGGTTACCTGTTCCATCATTTTGAGTCAATTTGACCCAGAAACATACAGTATTTAGAGTTTTATGCACTAAAGTGCAACAAGAAAGTCTCAGCCTTTTAATTATATATTTAAGTGTTAAAATGTTGGCCGAAACTTTCCTTTTTACTAATGTTTAAAAAAAGGGTGAATTATTTTTACATAGATACAACAACAGATACAACAATAGAATGATAGATACAAAGATAGGTAGATACAACAGACAGACAGACCGTCCGACAGACAGACAGACAGATAGATAGACAAACAGACACACCGATAGATCGAGATAGATTTACTATCAAAATACAGTGGAATCCAAGTACAGAAATCAAAGCATTTCTAAAGTATACAATTCTAATTCGTCAATTTTGCATGTCATCAACAGATACTGTACATAGCATTGTATAGTACTCATATTTAAGTCTACAAGCACTCAACTACTCCAAATGTTCAGAAAAAAGTAGCTACCGGTAGTATACAATTATCTGTCACGATCTCCGAGTTCAGACTCACCTTTGTATCAACTATTTATCAACTAGTGAGTCCTTTAGTTCCTGTTTGTGCATCCATGACAGCTGATGCAGCTCTTCTTCACTCTCTGAGCAGCTCTCCCTTAAAATCAGCAGACAAAATATGTTTCAATAAATTATTTCTATTTTTCTAAAATGCAGATGTCTCTGTAATTGCCAGGCTCAGTGTGCTGGGTAGGTTCTGGTTATATGTTTACTAGCTCTTAGTGTGGGTGAGACTAATCTCTTCAACAATGTCCACATGAGCTCCGGGCCCATACATCAAAAGCTCTGTGTAAGTGACCAGTCCGCCAATCTCTCTTTTCTTTTCTGCGAAAAACATCAAATCAACTGCAACATTCGTAATAAATGGATTTCTATGACTCTGAAATTCCATTATACCCCAAACACCCTTGTGTGATGACAATGCAATAATTGTGACCAAAATACTGGTTTGATTGTGTGTTAGTATGCAATTACTGATGCAGACGAAAATAAATTCCTATGCAACCAGGAATATTTTCAATAGTGATGCATAATTTAATGATACCTCAAATTATATGGCTAGTTGAGGAGTGGTGTGTTATTACTTTCTAAGCGAACAGACTTGCAAATGTCTGGCAGAAGAGAAAACGGATGATAAAATCCCACAGACTTGCATTGAAGTTGGTACCCAAGCCATATCTAGAGATCAGATTATCATAGAGACTTGGGAAACAACCTAGCAACACCCTGGCAATAACCCACAACCCCTTAGCATTGTGATTGTGAGTTTTGCACAACCAAGCACCACTCACATTTCTTCAGAAAATGTAAAAGGGTGATTCTCATGAAACCGGGCAATAAAATTTCCTGGTCATATTTAACCTCAAATCTATATATATACAGGTGCATCTCAATAAATTAGAATGTTGTGGAAAAGTTCATTTATTTCAGTAATTCAACTCAAATTGTGAAACTCGTGTATTAAATAAATTCAATGCACACAGACTGAAGTAGTTTAAGTCTTTGGTTCTTTTAATTCTGATGATTTTGGATCACATTTAACAAAAACCCACCAATTCACTATCTCAAAAAATTAGAATACATCATAAGACCAATAAAAAAAATATTTTAGTGAATTGTTGGCCTTCTGGAAAGTATGTTCATTTACTGTACATGTACTCAATACTTGGTAGGGGCTCCTTTTGCTTTAATTACTGCCTCAATTCGGTGTGGCATGGAGGTGATCAGTTTGTGGCACTGCTGAGGTGGTATGGAAGCCCAGGTTTCTTTGACAGTGGCCTTCAGCTCATCTGCATTTTTTGGTCTCTTGTTTCTCATTTTCCTCTTGACAATACCCCATAGATTCTCTATGGGGTTCAGGTCTGGTGAGTTTGCTGGCCAGTCAAGCACACCAACACCATGGTCATTTAACCAACTTTTGGTGCTTTTGGCAGTGTGGGCAGGTGCCAAACCCTGCTGGAAAATGAAATCAGCATCTTTAAAAAGCTGGTCAGCAGAAGGAAGCATGAAGTGCTCCAAAATTTCTTGGTAAACGGGTGCAGTGACTTTGGTTTTCAAAAAACACAATGGACCAACACCAGCAGATGACATTGCACCCCAAATCATCACAGACTGTGGAAACTTAACACTGGACTTCAAGCAGCTTGGGCTATGAGCTTCTCCACCCTTCCTCCAGACTCTAGGACCTTGGTTTCCAAATGAAATACAAAACTTGCTCTCATCTGAAAAGAGGACTTTGGAACACTGGGCAACAGTCCAGTTCTTCTTCTCCTTAGCCCAGGTAAGACGCCTCTGACGTTGTCTGTGGTTCAGGAGTGGCTTAACAAGAGGAATACAACAACTGTAGCCAAATTCCTTGACATGTCTGTGTGTGTTGGCTCTTGATGCCTTGTCCCCAGCCTCAGTCCATTCCTTGTGAAGTTCACCCAAATTCTTGAATCGATTTTGCTTTACAATCATAAGACTGCGGTTCTCTCGGTTGGTTGTGCATCTTTTTCTTCCACACTTTTTCCTTCCACTCAACTTTCTGTTAACATGCTTGGATACAGCACTCTGTGAACAGCCAGCTTCTTTGGCAATGAATGTTTGTGGCTTACCCTCCTTGTGAAGGGTGTCAATGATTGTCTTCTGGACAACTGTCAGATCAGCAGTCTTCCCCATGATTGTGTAGCCTAGTGAACCAAACTGAGAGACCATTTTGAAGGCTCAGGAAACCTTTGCAGGTGTTTTGAGTTGATTAGCTGATTGGCATGTCACCATATTCTAATTTTTTGAGATAGTGAATTGGTGGGTTTTTGTTAAATGTGAGCCAAAATCATCACAATTAAAAGAACCAAAGACTTAAACTACTTCAGTCTGTGTGCACTGAATTTATTTAATACACGAGTTTCACAATTTGAGTTGAATTACTGAAATAAATGAACTTTTCCACGACATTCTAATTTATTGAGATGCACCTGTATATATATATATATATGTATATATGTATATATTTCCTATGTAAGCAGGAATCCATTTATATGTTTTGTTTTTGCTTTTTTGCATAATGAAAATGAAGCCTACATTTAGGACTGTTAAGATTTTTTGGATTGTGACAATGTTTTTAGGACACTTGCGCACATTTTACCCCCCAGTTCTCATTACCGTAATGCATCTGAATGTTTTACTTTTATTATCCCCATTGTTTTCAATGATGATTTTAATTTTTTTACTGTGTTACAATAAAAAAGATGCTGCTGAACAAAGATTTTGTTTAGGGAGTGCTGCTATGATGTTTAAATAATTTACATACAAATAATATATAATTTTTTTCATGTCGCGAGAATGAGATTATCACAATGACCATCATTTCTTGCATCACGTTAATGACAATTGGGAAGGTAAATTGTGCGTAAACTGTCATGAAAATAATGTAACAATCTTAACAATCTTAATAATCTTGTAAAAAATCTTAATGATCCTAAGTTGCTGTAAGCGATTTTAGCCGACTCTAGAATTTCCACAAGCTGAGACCCCTCTTTCCAAAACCTGCACTCCAAAGACACCAAATGAGCTTTATTGAGACCAACCTCAAGCAGAAACAGCTGTCAAAAACAACAGCAGCAAAATAGTGCCCTCAACTGACAACTGTTATGAGTAACATGGCATAAAAATGTCATTAAGCCTCAGTGATTCGCTGCAACTACAATACTATGAGAACGCGCAAACTGATTGACAGGCAGAAAGCGTCAAAGGCCGCGGACACATTTTTGTTTACTGTTTACAGAGTCTAGTGCTAACAGCACCTTTAAGTGAGAATCATCCAAAAAACAACTTGCTCATAAAAACCTTAGAAAGTCTGAAAAAATATAAAAATTGCAGAGCTGCACTGTCATACATATTATTCAAAGCCTACAAATTATGGATAAATATTATTACATTAGTTTAAATTGAAATACAATACAGTGAATAAATACTGCAGTATTTGGGCACTTGAAAAGCCACATTTGAAAATTTATGAATTTGATTGCATTACATAAAATATCAAGTAGCATTTATTTTAAACATAGCACAAGAGCACTTTTCAGACAACTTCACAAAATGAGGTTTGTTTGGTTTAAAAGGATAAAACAATACATATACTGTTCAGAATTAAGACAAACAATATTTGGACACTCTCTGGTTGTCAAACGTGAGTGGAACATGTCCATAGTTAATGTGATGAACTACACCTTTGTGACTTAATAAATCCATTAAAAATCACCTTAAAATTGCATTTCTTAAGCTTTAGGGATTTTGTTTTAAAAAGAAAATCAACATTAGTTCTGAAAAAAGTTGCAGATACCACTCGGTTTGATTTTGTTTGTTATCTAATACAATGACATTCATACATTTGAAGTATGGCATTTTAAGGATGTGCAGTTTTAGGCTTACAAGTAACAAAATGATAGAAGAATAACACTAATTTGAAGAAAACAAACAAGTAAACGAGCAGAACAATTTAATTTTACCATCTACTTGAAAGACTTTACTGTCCACTGTACACCTGCCTAAGTCTTAAGAGACATCACTATATGGCTAGAAGTTATCATGAATAAAGTCTGGCATCTAATTTCTATCCGTTTACATCTATTCAAAATCAACATATACTTAAAAACACATATTACACTCTAAACTGTAATCCAGACCAAAGCAGCTACAAGTTTCTGTCAATTTACACATATCTGCATTCTATCTCATCATGCACATCCATCTAACAGGTTAATAACAGAGAGACCCCATACTCACTTCATAGACAGTTCATTCTCCAAGGCTGATATTTTGTGTTTCACCCTCCGAAGTGCACATTTAACATCCCGTGCCATGTTTCTCATGTTCATGTGTGTGTATGAGTGTTTGTGTGTAAAGTAAGCCAGAGTTTTCTTGCTGGACACAGTATACTTCATCCCAGCTTGCACATCCTATCAAGTATAAGTCTCTGCAGAACATTAAAATCGGTGTTTTCAAATCTGTGGGCATTCTCAAACCGGGATGGGTGTTTCTTACCGAACCAATGAAAGTAGGGAATCTCAATGGTTTGAAAATGCCCACTGATTGGGAAAAGCCCTTTTTTGTTCTGCACAGACATAAGCCTCCATCCCATGCATATGCATGCAACATGATCCATGCAAGATGACAGTGGCTGTGTCTCAAAACCTTGTGAGCAGCCTACCTGCCCTTAAAAATAGTACAATGTTATAACCATATTTTGGACATGGCAGCATTTTAGTACCATATTTTTGACAAGTACCATGGTAATACTATTAATCTGGGACATGTACCATGGTAATACCATGGTATTCTTATAAGTATCTTAGAGTATCATACCATGGTATATGAATATGGTAAGCTAAACTATGGAAGTAAATTCATGACTAAAGTCTTTGAAGCATAAAAGCATGCTGAATTGCTCTAATCGATAAAAAATAATGCATTGTATTATGAGTAGGGATGTGCGCTACGACTACTTTGACTGTCGTTTAAACTGAAGTATTGTAACCGACTTGTCGACTAGTCTAAAGAGAAACCATCCTTCAGAAAACAGTTAAAAAAATATATGTTTTATGCAGCCCATTTAAAATACTTAATCTATTCCAAATCCGATGCTAAATTGTACTGAAAAGCGGCATTTATCTGCGACGTGCTCGCCTTGAATTATGATCATTGTACTTTAAATATAGAACATGACACACATTCACTGAATCAACATTAGCGAATATTTAATAGACATATTTATTGAAAACAATTGAATGAATAGTGCAGGATCAATGGAACAACCCTAAAAGCCTGTTCTAAACGGAAATCATCACGTAAAAGTTATTTAACATATTAAAACTGTCAGGACATTATTGAAAAATAATTAACAGGCAGATTAAGCCAAATCTGTGAGACAAAAAAATTTGCTGAAAAGTCACGCATATTTCACGCCGTGCAATCGTGCATTTGCCACTGATCTAATATGACAGCTGTTCGGTAAAGAACGTCAACCAATAACAGTTATGATGTAAAATAAAAATTAAAAAAAAAAGTAGCTATAGGATAGAAAACAGGCCTGTGATGTAGCCTACAATAAACCTAATGTATTCTAAAAATGACATGCACACAGAACAAAAGATAGTATAACCCATTAAGCAGTCGGCACCTCATTGAAAATAGCCTTCTTAATCAGCAGATTAAAAAAAAGGCATACCTAGTCTAAAACAGTTATTTTCTATTTACTCAAAAGCATACATTTTTTGATGAGTAAAATTAACCCGTCGACATGGTCTGGTGAAAGATGGGACTTGACTCACCTGAGGTGGCTATCCTGCACTTGAGAAAGACTGCTCAGTGGAAAAATAACATCCAAGCATGCACAGATGTAAAGAAGACTCAAATGTGAAAACATCCATAAGGACTTTCAAACATTTGGAAAGCCGATTCCCGCACCACCGAAATGATTTCATAACTACTTTGCCGAGTTTGCTTGTCTAGCGAGAGGACATTTTCCTGCGCGCGCCACGAGAGAGAGGAAGAAGCATGCGCAGCCTGAGGTGAAATTAAACTCTGTATCTGCTCCAGATATCCTCTTTTTAAAACAATATTTGTATTGTTAATTCTATTTAAAATATGTAACATTAATATGACAGTAATTTATGTGCAGCCTCTGTAAAAATATAAAGCCAAACGTAAATGTGTAAAAATTATTATCAGTTTAATGGGGGGAAATATTAACCGACTAGTAATTCCAGTGTCGACTAGCAGCATCAGAACCATTTAGTCGACTAGTCTCGCACATCCCTAATTATGAGTGCTTGCATTTCAAATTCGGTTGGAAATTCAACCTTCAACATCTGGGAACTGCAGAAAAGCAGCAGAGTACCGATGCACAAACTCCACCTGATGCTATTCATTCTCACCAGTAGGTGGTGCAATGCAATCGGGTGTTGACTGCTGAAGACCAAAGCTACAGGTAGAGAGAACAGCCGTGTACATTTTGATAGTTTGTTTTTCAAAAAATTGAAAATGAGCAGAAATGAGAAAATTAAATAAAATAATATATTACAACAAAAATAATATATGAATGAATGAAATATTAATTAGGCCTAAATCGATAAACAATAGGCCAACCTTTGTGCACGAGTTGGTACAAAGTGAACGTATGATATTGTATTAAATTCAGAAGGAATGATGTTGATGTTATACTGAAATTACATGGAAAGTTGCCTATCTTTGCACGTCTTCCCAAATTACTTCTCTTTACAAACTCCTCATCTTCCTCTCTAACACCGAAGGGTGCTGTCACGCACACATTCCTATGCACTGATGTCACTAGTATCAGTTTGTGCGCAAAGCGCAGATCTCTGCTTAATCAGTGAATGTTTGTACATTTATCCTATGTTAGTGCTTCCACTGCCCTACTGTGCACATGAAATAGGCCTGCCAACACGTTAACCTGTTTATACATTTTATATAGTCTTCACAGACCCTAGAAGCTTGCACCCCAATGTTCGACCCACAGATGATAAATGAAACATTGCAAACGCACATTTGATGAACAAAGCAGTGATTATGTAAAAACAGAAGATGTCGCATGTAGAGAATGCTCTTAAGAGCTAAGACCCATAGCTAAATAAAACAGGCTGTGTCTAAGAAGTAGGCTAAGTAATTTTGTATGCAGATGTGAAGGACGTCAATTGGCTATTTTTAAAACAGACAACTAATATTTATCTGGCACACGTAGGTTGCAGAACACATGCCTACGCAGAAGAAAGTTGGCACGAAGCCCTGTCTAGACCCTTTCCTCACTAGTACGGTTTGTGTCACAGGCATTTCTTAGTCCGGCTGTTTGATGAGAGAGAGATAATATGTAGTTGCAATAAAAGTTGAGTAGCGGTGGATAATTATTCTGTTGCATGGCATTGAGGAACTGATGATGACGTGGGTTGACCAATCAGTGGAAAGGTGCATTTCATGCCCACCCACATGTGCAAATCAAATATTTATCTATTTTCTACCCATGAACAATTTTGAAAAACAAACTATCAAAACATACACGGCTGTTCTCTCTACCTGTAGCTTTGGTCTTCAGCAGTCAACACCCGATTGCATTGCACCACCTACTGGTGAGAACAAATAGCATCAGGTGCAGATTCTGCATCGGTACTCTGCTGCTTTTCCTGCAGTTCCCAGATGTGGAAGGTTGAATTTCCAACCGAATATGAACCACTGAATTTGAAGAAGCAAATTTTGTTAAGCGAAATAGAACAGGCTGAATTTAACCTGGCGAAAAATCTAGATTGTATTTTCAAATGAACTGAATATTTAGGAAATTAACTTTGGACGGTGAATATGTGTGTGAAAAAAGCTCAGAGGATCATCAGAGACTCCAGCCACCCGAGCCATGGGCTGTTCTCACTGCTACCTTCAGGCAGGCGATATCGCAGCATCAGGACCCGCACCAGCCGACTCCATGATAGCTTCTTCCCCCAAGCAATCAGACTTCTGAACTCTTGATCTCCCACGATCAAAATACATCAGCACTGCACTTTATTACCCTTACTCTTATATCTCACACCGGATTGTCATAAATTATATTATTATTATATTATATTCTCTCTTAACAACTGACTATCAACCGACAGCCTGAATGTCAATACAGTACAATACAACCTACTGTACATTCTATATATACTATAAATACTTTTTATTGAATAATGTGTATCTATATTGTGTGTAGTGTATACTGTACAGTGTATGTTATTATTTGTATATTGTGTTGTGTGTATTTATGTGTATATTAGACTTTAAGTTGTGTTGTGTTAATCTGATGTTTATTGTAGATTGGTATATGTCTCATCACTGTCACGACTGCTATGTTGATCGGAACTGCACCCAAGAATTTCACACACTATTGCACTTGTGTATATGGTTGTGTGACAATAAAAGTGATTTGATTTGATTTAGATTTATTTATTGTTGAATTTTTAATAATGAAATTAGTTGTGAAATGTTTTCAAATGAAATATTCAATGCTTAAAAATACAACAATGTTAAATTTCAGCCTCCCAAAATGCAGGCACTGTAAATGCAAGCACTGATAATACAATGGATTTATTTTTTCGACTAGAGCAATTCAACATGCTTTTATGCTTCAAAGACTTTAGTCATGAATTTACTTCCATACTAATCATTCAGTGCCATGATATATATATATAAAGTACATACCACAATGCTACCATCTGATATCATCACAGCACTTTTTTGAAAACAAAGAGAGCATTTATTATCTTGATGCCCAAAACTGCTGCCTAGGTAGGCAGTTCACTAAGTGTTGAGACAAAGTCAGTGTGTCCTCATCCAAACAGCAAGGCACGAGTATGCAGCAACAAAATAATATTGGAGGAATGTTTCAAACAGGTTTAACGTGTTACTAGTTTCAGTAACTTTCCTAAACTGGTCAAACATTTGTAGTTAACAAGTTCCTTCAGCTTGCTCCTTAAACCCCTCCTAAATCTAGAGTCAAAACACTAGAGACTAGAGTTAAAACACAAACATTGCAATGTTTTTTATTGGTCAAACAAAATAAATGAATAGAGTTATGCGATGAAGACAGCAACAGGAGAGGTCACTGAAAGAGGCTTAATGACTTACCATAGACAGGGTGAAGGTTATGGGGTCGTTGTTAATTTGGGGCTGGTCGGACAGGATTGTTTCCAAAACGTTTTGCAGGGAAACTTCCTATTACAGTGTATGCAGTCACGCTCCATTCCGGTCCCACCGGGTGAACGACAGAGGAAATGAGAAAAATGCAGCAGCAGCAGGAATTCTGTTTGTCCACCAGAAGGCAGCATTGCTTAACACCATGACAGACAGACAGACAGACAGATAGACAGATAGATAGAACTGAATTAAAAATTACAAAGAAATCTATCTCTTTTCGGTTTTTCTTGTAAGCAACTCTTATTCTCCTTCGTGGCAAAGTTATGACTTTACACCATTAAAACAAATATTCTCGAATATTTGCTAAATAAATGTTGGGTTTTGTCAGAGTGCTTCTAGCAAGTCAGTCCACTGTCGGCTATCTTTGGAACGCTCTCAGGAGGCTATTTCCAGTCATGCCAGTGCAGCTCCTATCTACTTGAATGGAGAAAGACCAAAATTTCAAAAAAACAGTTGATCAAGATTATGATCAAATAGCATATTTAATCAGCAATAAAATCTGACAATACTGGTGTCATAAATTGTGATTCTTTACCTCATATTACGCTAAAACACGCAATTTTCCCGTCTTGTATAGCTAACGCGAGTTGATTGACAGGCGATGTCTGTATCGAAAAGGTGATTGACTCTTTTTTCTGTAAGGCGGGACTTCCTTTCTACATCCTTTGACCGTTGGGCGCTAGAGCGCCTTGGTTGAGCGTTCCAATTTCTCCCATTCATTTAAACAGAAGTGGCCCGTCTCTGCTAAATACTCTCTGGTTGTGAAGTGTAATTTCGACGCATGATCTAAAGGGGGCGCTGCTTCACGGCTCTTATGTTTCCTACCTTGTTTTCTTTTTTCTTTTTTATCTTAATCGACCGACTCGACTTGAGCGAGCGACGATCATCGTTCTCTCACGAACTTTTTTAGGATATACAAAAACACTGAGCATTATGTTACTTTTAGCAGTAAAACTTAGGAAAACAGGATATATTAAATTAAATGCAAGAGAAGGAATTCAAGTTAAAGCTGATGAATGAATCAGTGTCGTGTGATATTTACTAGCACCTAGTCAGTTCAATAATAACTTTGCTTTAAAGTTGTGATTGAGTTTATTAAGGCTAACTTAGGTAAATGTGACAACTCATCTCGTTCACAGAAGATGTTATAATGGGGATTTATCTTTGGATCCTGCTCGTTTTAGTGCACTACAATGAGGGGGTTCACGGTAAGTTTGTTGCTGGACAGTCGAGTTTAGGGACGTGGAAACAATTGTTTCATTAAAACATCAGTTATTATTAACACTTGCAAAAAGTTCTTATAAACCTCTTTTATAATCATTTGTCAGATAAGAGATGAAACCAATTCAGTGTTTCGAGTTTCTATTGTATAATCTAGTGTCATGTCCCTTTAAGTTATTTATGACTGGGTTGTGGGTAGATAAAGTTCATGTAAATGTAAATTCTAAACATTGTTTAGTTAAATTTAAGGAGACTTTCCCTTACAGTACTTTAACAAAATAATTCAGATGTATTACCATGTTTTGTTTATTTTTTATTTTACATTTTCTGAGGTACCTTGGAGTCCCATATATATATATATATATATATATATATATAAATATATACACACACACACACACACACACATATATATATATATATATATATATATATATATATATATATATATATAATTATTATTTTGACATTGTCATATATATATATATATATATATATATATATATATATATATATATAGGAAAATGTCAAAATAATAATTATATATATATATATATATATATATATATATATAAATATCAAAATAATATATGAGACTATATAGATATCTCATAAAATGTCAATAATAATAATATATATATATATATAATATATATATATATATATATATATATATATATATATATATATGGGACTCCAAGGTACCTCAGAAAATGTAAAAAAAAATATATATATATATATATATATATATATATACATATATATATATATATATAAAATTATTATTTTGACATTTTCCTATATATATATATACTTTTTTTTTTTTTTCCTTTTTTTTACATTTTCTGAGGTAGCTTGGTGTCCCATGTAAATGCAATGTTATTGAATGGTTACCATATTTACAAAGTGCTATTTACAAAGCACTTCAAAGAATATATGGTACTACAATGGTACATTACTTTAAAAAAAAAAAAGTATATATATATATATTTCTATGGTACATCACCAAGAAACGTGGTTGTACTATGGTACTTTTTTGTTTGTGGGATTACCAGTAATATTAAACAGATTGTCATTAAAAAAGCTCATTAACACAGACATGCAGACCCTTTCTATTCTGCTGATTTTAGATAAATAGATATTTTATTGATTGTAATTGGTCAGTTAAAGTTAAACTACATCAGTAACAGGATACTGCAGTTTCCTCGTGTTGCACTTTCCTGGGAAGTGATTGTGAGCACTGATGTGGATGTTTTGGCCTGTGTTGTGGCATTGCTGAAGCCAGCTGTGATGTGTTGTCACAGTAGAGATCTTTCACCCATCTGCAGCCCTCAAGACATCTGCTCTCCAGCATTGAAACGTGCAGGTTGGCCAAGATGCCAGAAATGGAAATGGACCAAGCGCAATAGTTGTCACAGAATAGGGCACAAAAGCCCATTGAAGCAAATATGACATTACTTTCCAAATTATGAGCGTAGTTTACATATTGCACATGTCTCGTGCTGTTGTTTTTCTGTCTTCACTTGACATTTAGAGGCATGCACACACCAGCAAAACATCAGATGTGAATCTACACTGAGGAAAAAACGATTAGTTGGCTCAACAACCATGATGTATGAAAATAAATAACTTCTACTCAAAATCGTACATATTAATTTGAATTAATGTGTACAACACATTATGGTGTTCCCTTTGGTGAAGTTGGATTCTGTTCAATCCATGTACATTTTCCATGCACATGTGAATGTGCATCTAAGGTGCAGCTGGATCTGCTCTTCAATGGGGAATCAAGTTTAATGACTGACCGTAGTCAGTATTTTCTTTTGAGCCGATTAAATTAGGTAGAAACAATAATATAAATGTTGATTCGAAACATCATGCTATTAGTTGTTAAATCTTATTCATGTGACGTACCTTTTAAGTACATAAAGTGGAATGAACTGATACATTTGTGTATATCTAACAGGTTTTCTACTTATGCTGGCATAAAATGATAAGTTGAATTACTTAACAAGTGTGATGCAAAAATACTACATAATTATCTGAAGTAAATCCAACACAACATTTTCACATTTTCAGTGTATTTTTCTACAGTTAGAGAACTCCGTGCCCTCATGATCTATGTGATTCAAAATGTATTGGAATTTGAATACATTTATTGGTAGATTTTCTGTAAATAAGTTTACAAATGCATCGAAAACATCTCAAACTGTGTCTCCTCCAGGGTTAAGGTTCACCAAAAGCCCCTCCAACCTCACAGTAACTCAGGGTAACATAGCCCGTCTAGGCTGTGCATTTGAGGGCTTGAGTGAACCGGAAATCATCTGGATGAAGGACGGAGAGAAGCTCTACAGCACTGATCAGATGTACATCACAATAGATACACATCACTGGGAGACCTACCAAAGGTAGGACAGTCTGATGGAGCTTAAGTCCTGTTGTTCAGTGTTGACATTTTCAGTGGTCTGACATGTATCTGGTCGAAACTGGTTTCCAGGTGAGAACTGAAACACCAGACAGTGTTGGAAGTAAATACAAGGGGCACGCTGAAGAGAATGTTGAAACTGGAATATATCAGATTTGACAGTGTGAAATTATTGACTGTATATACTTATATATTTTCTGAAGAAATATTTTGCAGGCTGTGCACAGAATGAAAGTGTTTTGTTTGCATTGAATAACCGAATGGCCTACTGCATTTGTTAATATGTGCTCAAAAGAGCACACTGCGTGACACACTGTATCCCACAATGAAATGCGCCTTCCATTTCATCCTGACCTTTCGTTTGGTGTTAACAAATGATCCAAAAGTGATACCAACTGTAATTTTTACTTGTATCTCCATCTTGACTTATTATTTGTTTGTACAAATTTATTTCTGGATGCCATTTGCTGAATTAAACACAACATGATGAGGTCATGTGACCACGATTGTGGGGTAAAGGAGGAAGACAGCTTGGTGCGACTCTCTCAGTCTCTGGTGTGGTTCCTCCTTATATCGCTCTCTCCATTGCTCACTGCAATCAGAAACAGGTTTTAGACATATTGTGTCAGGTGTGTGCACCCTTACCGTTTTCTCTCTCTCTGGAGGAATGCTCCACCACGCCCCCACCTCTACATACTCCCACTGCGCAACTCAGGCCAGGGAGCCATCTGTCTCAACACCTTTTGGTCTTGGGTCTCGGGGAAGCCGCAACTGCTGCAGTCTTATCATTTGGGGCGCATCTTATTGTTTGGGGGCGCACCTGCCCGTGACTCAAGTGGAACTCCAGATACCGTACCTCCACCTGTCCAATTGCGACTGTATATGATGATGTCATCCAGATCCATTCGGCAGCGGTGTAAGCCGAATGCGATCTGAGAACTCGGTCCGTAAGGCGCTGAAACGTAGCCGGGGCCCTGAACAAACCGAACGGAAGTGTCACAAATTGGTGTATGCCAGGTGTGGAGAAGGCTGTTTTTTTGCGGGACATCTGCATTAAGGGGATCTGCCAATAACTCTGTCAAATCCAGCATCGAATAAAAGCGAGCTGTGAACAACCAGTCGAGCAGTTCATCAATACTAGGCATTGGGTATGCATCAAATTTAGACACCGCATTGACTTTTCTGTATCCACACAGAACCGAACTGTCGCTCTTATGGACTAGAACGACCGGGCTGGACCAATCACTGTGGGATACTTCTATTACCCCCTTATCGGGCATTGCATCTAATTCTTCCCGAACTACTTTTTTTTTTTTTGTGCTCGGGAAGCTGGTAGGAACGACTACGCACTACTACCCTGGGCGTAGTTTCGATGTGGTGGTGTATGAGATTTGTACGACCAGGCAGAGGCGAGAACACGTCTGAAAATTCTTTCTGCAACTTGGCAACCTCTTTGACTTGAGACGGTGAGACGTGGTCTCCACAAGTGACCAGGGTGGCATGATTGGCTTTTACGTTCACCTCCAGCCCGAGCTCCGCCCTCTCCGGAACTACCATTGCCAACATCACGGGGACCGCCTCCCTCCATAATTTCAGGAGGTTTAGGTGGTATATTTGACATGCGTCGCCTCTATCTGTTCGTTTGACCTCATAATCAAGATCTCCCACTCGTGTGACCTCAAAGGGCCCTTGCCACTTGACGAGTAATTTGGAGCTTGAAGTTGGGAGTAATACAAGCACTTTATCTCTCGGTGTGAATTCCCGTAGCTGAGCTTCCGTATCATACTTTGTCAGCTTTGTCGTTTTGGAGCAAATTCTCCTGTGTTAGTTGACCCAAAGTGTGGAGTTTGGCTCTTAAGATCAAGAACATACTGAATTTCATTTTTGCTGTTTAAAGGTCCCTCCTCCCAAGCTTCCCGTATGACGTCAAGCACACCGTGCGGTCGCCACCCATACAGCAGCTCGAATGGGGACAACCCTGTGGAGGCTAGTGGGACCTCTCGCACTGCAAATAATAGGGGTTCATGCCACCCAATTTCTAGCATCCTCGTGTACAAACTTACGAATCATATTTTTCAGGGTTTTCTTAAATCGTTCCACCAATCTGTCTGTATGTGGGTGATACACACTGGTGCGAATCGATTTAATACCCAATAATTCATACAGTTTGCGTAGTGTCCGTGACATAAATGTAGTGCCCTGATCAGTGAGGATTTCTTTTGCAATCCCCACTCGGGAGATGATTCTGAAGAGTGCCTCCGCAACACTACGTGCTGAGATGTTGCGCAGGGGCACTGCTTCCGGATATCACGTTGCATAGTCCACCAGAACAGATACAAAGCGATGTCCGTGTGCCATCCACTCTAACGGTCCAATGACGTCCATACCAATACTTTTGAAGGGGACTTCGAGCAAAGGAAGCGGGCGCAAAGGTGCTCTTGGGGTGGCCGGCGGATTCACCAGCTGACATTCATGGCATGCCACACACCATCTGCGAACATCCCTGTGAATGCCCGGCCAATAGAAACAGGCCATTAGACAGTTTAGTGTTTTTTCTCGCCCTAAGTGACCCGCCATCAAACTATGATGAGCCGTCTGGAATAACATTTCCTGACAGCTCTTTAGTATCAACAACTGGGTTGTATCTTCTTTTGTCTGAGAGTCCTGCATTACACGATACAACCAATCATTTATAATAGAAAAATATGTGTATGAGAATTCAATGTCTGGCTTAAGGCATTGACCATCAATTACTTTCACTTGGTCGAAGGTGTGTCTCAGGGATTCATCTCGCGTCTGCTCCAGAGGGAAATCCCCTGCAGGGAAGACACTTACGAATCGTAATTATCTCTGAAGCCTTTGGCAAAGGGGTTGTGGTCGATCTTGAGTTGTGTGATCTGCAAATAAACAGACATGAGGAGTTCAGAAGCGCCACAAAAGCAGAAGTGGCTACAGGGAGTTGTGGCAGTGTTTGTGCTTACGTCTGTGTTCTGGTAAGCCGTTACAGCGATGAACTGGTTTTCAGGGAAAGTGAAGGTCTGCGTTTTAGCTTCACTGCTCATGTCCTCAACTCCATCCTCTGTCACCTCTACGATGTGCAGCCGCGGCTGGTACTTATGCAGGGACTGCAGGACGATCATCTATTTTAAAACAACACATTGCATTAGTGTTTGTGCAGAGTTCATGGGCAGCACTTGCAGTTAGATGCACAGGTGTCAAAGCAACACTGAAGACCTCTCTGCTGACAAGAAGTGTCACTACACCCCCCCAAACACACTTATCTTCACCTAAGATGCATCAGTTCTTTGCATCATTTAACCTACTGAAATATCAGACATCTTCAGAAAGTCAAAGGGTCTTGTTATTTTTTGTATTTATTTTTTTGCTAAAAGCAGCATGCTTAAGCTTTCAAAAATGTAAGAAACACTCCGCAACATTAACAGATGTCAGCTTGTAGCTTTTTTCTTTGGCATAAGAATTATTTAAAAAAAGCATCATTAATTCCTAGTCTGACTGGTGTGACTTTGAATTCAGATTTTCATTAAGTACATTTTTTTATAAATAACTTCAAGCAGTTCGTTGGCATCAGTATTGTTTGTTTGCATGAGAACTGTTTTATGTTTCCCTCAGTTTTGCCATTTATTCACATCAGTATATTTGTTATTCGTTTGCGCGAGTATTGTTGTTTAATTACCGGAGATACTGTAAGGCAGGGGTGTCAGACTCAGTTCCTGGAGGGCCGCAGCCCTGCAGAGTTTAGTTCCAGCCCTGCTCCAAAATGCCTCCTTGTAATCTTCAAGCACTCCTGAAGACCTTGATTAGCTGTTTCAGGTGTGTTTAATTAGGGTTGGAGCTAAACTCTGCTGGACTGTGGCCCTCCAGGAACAGAGTTTGACACCCCTGCTCTAAGGGCTGGGGAAGTCGGGACTTCCCCCTCCCTTGCGTCATCCTGACCTGGAGCTGACGTAGACGGCCCTGGCTCCATCTCCCCGGACAGTGCATCTCATATCTAATAACTTTCTCGCAGGACCCATCCACACATATTCCTTTTAATAGAGTTTCAAATTTTGGCCAATTAGTCCCAAGAATTAGTGGATGGGTGAGCCAGGAACTAACCACAGCCTCCACTCGATGCTTTTGCCCCCAATATTTAGTAATGAGTGTCACTATAGGGTAATTGTGAATATCCCCATGCACACACCGCACCTTCACCCTTTTATTTGTGCCCAAAGCCTCGTCTTGAACCAAACATTGTTGGATAGCGGTCTGATTACAGCCAGTATACAGCAAGGCTTGTTATGTACTTTTCCTGATACTCATAGGTATTCTGTATGTTCCGGCTCAATCTGGTGCAGCCCGTGGAGTGTTGGGGACCCGGACCAATGTTCCCACCTTCATCACGGTGCATTGGTCCCGGAAATGCCTCGGTTCCCCACAGCTCCAACCGGCCCGACTAGGTGTTACACCTGCACTTGCGACAGCGGGTTCAACCACCTGAGGGGGAGAGTGAAGAGACATCAGGATCACCGGCAGCAGGGAAACCCCCCGGGAACGGGGCTTCGGCGGTACCTTTCCTCGCCTCCGGGGTACCAGGAAGGGCTGCATGACAGTGACAGAGTGAGAGAGAAGAGAAGGGGGAAAACAAAAGGGAGGGGAGAGAGAGGACACATGGTTCTCAGCCAGTTGGACGGCTTCCTCCAGCGATGCCGGGCAGTGGCACTGGACCCACTTCACCATTCCTTCCGGCAAACGATGGATCAGCTGTTCCAGCACCACAAGATCGATGACTCCCTCGGCGTCTCGGTCCTCAGCCAGCAACCACTTCCGGCAGGAATCACAATGCTGTTGCATGAAGGCACACGGGCGGCCGCGCGAATCCATCTTCATTGAACGGAAGAGTTGTCTGTGCTGTTCACGACCGACCCACTGCTAGATGGACTTCTTCAGGTTGTCATATACCAGGATACTCGCCGCCGGTAATTGTTGCGCTGCGAGCTGGGCTTCCCCGGACAAGAGTGGTATGAGTGTGACCGCACACTGAGCGCGCGGCCAGCTCCAGATCTCGGCCGTCCTCTCGAAGAGGTCTAGGTACTCCTCCGTATCATCTTCTGCCCCCATTTTCATGAGGGCAACTGGAGGCATGGGGACTGTTGTGTCCGGGATCTCGGCCGGGGCTTTCTCCCGGTGCAGTAAGCTCCGGATCGCCTGCCGGTCCTCTGCTTGAGCCCGGAGCACCTCCTGGAATCGCTGATCCTGGTCCTGGTGCAGCTCAAGCAGGGCCTGATGTTGAGCATGATGCATGCTGGCGAGGGACTGGATAACTTGAACCAACGGTGAGGACTCAATGCCAACGTATATTTCCTCCAAACTCCCGGGTTTCGGCACCAGTATAACTGGGTTCATTTGTGGGGTAAAGGAGGAAATGGGAAACATGACTTCAACTCAGAAAGGTCAGTCTTTAATAATGACTCAAAATAGCTTTCCAGCCTACTGTTACACAGTAGTAGTGTACAGTATTGCTCAGTAGTATTCAGGAAGTTAGTAGTGGTTTGAGACACTCAGAAAGATGAATACACTTTATCAAGGACTTTTTGTTTTTCTCAGCAAGACTGAGACATTTATTTGTTACTGTTGCCAGTTTCTGACCTTCGGAAATATACAAAGTTAGATTTGACCTTGTATTAGCTGATTCTTGTGCACAGTATGAAAGTGTTTTGAGTGTTTATTGGAGAAACTGTAGTGTTTGGTGGCCTGTGGTGCTTTGGCATGTGTTAATTAATGAACAGTCTGTGAAATACTGGTACCTTAAATCAAGGCATGTATTTCAATCCCTTTATATCCAAATATACAGGAAAATATTAGGAGAGGAGAAGGGCTTTGGAGTTTGGTTAATCAGATTTGAGCAGCTCTTTCTCGAAGCTGAGCCTGTAAATAACAGCATTTAGAGCTCATAGTGTAGAGATTCATATATACTACCCTCTGAATTTTGTTTGGGTTGTTCATCAGGATGGTTTAGCCAGGTTTTAAAACTACATTTCCAGAGCTGCTACAATTGCCTCATTAAAAACGGCTAAATCAAAATACATTTCATAAAAATGTACTCTACTTGTCTAATTCTGACCAAAGCTCAAAACTCTACAATATAGAGCAATGCTATTGTGATTAAAATGTTCTGGTGACCTTCTGTGTATATATGTAAAATTAGCCACATCTGATTGGATTGTAGGCAGGCTGACAAAAGACGGCATGGCATTTAGTACATGGTACTATGATAATAATCATGGGCATGGTGCTTGGCAATACCGTGCATTTTGGAAATGTTCAGTGGTAACGCCAGTGATGTGTAAGTTACTCTAAAAAAGTAATTAATTACTAACTACTAATTACATCTTCTACAGTGTAATTAGATTACTGTACTAATTACTCTGTCTGAAAAGTAATTGCATTACTTATTAATATTTACTTTCTAAAACCCTTATCAACCTCAACCAGAAGAAAAATACAAGGATAGACATGAAATTGTTCTTTTAATTCTTTCAAATAAATCATATAAAATCAAATAAATTATTCATGAACTGGCCAAAGAATTTAAGGGGGCTGCATTAAATTAGAAAGCAAACATTTTAACATTAGATGTTAAATTTCGATTTAAAATTCATTATTGTTTTAGATAGAATTGTTCTATAGTCTATACAGTATTTAACTAAATTACATCAGAAGTACTGTAATTAAATTACTGAATAATTATGAGTGGTCATTTACTTTTTTCAATGAAAAAGTAATTTAGTAATTAATTACTTGGTAATGCATTACAACCAACACTGGGGTAACGCCATGTTTTTGAGCATGAACTAGGGATGTGCAAAACTACCAATTTCCATAATCGGTCTGTTGTTTGATCCATAGTAGGTGTTAAGGATAAAAATTTAAAAGTAGGCTCCATTATGGTCATGTGACCATGATCAGACGCATTTCAGAGGGATATACAGAGACTAAGCACAGCACTTGAACATGGTAATTAAAAAGATATTCAACAAATAAAAAGGCTAAATAACTATACCATCTTATTGCACAAAACTATCAAAGTAAGAAATAAGAAAGGCTCCAGTACAGAGGGGCTCAAACCACTTAATGCGCATCCTGAACGCAGAATGACATGCTTCAAAGTAAACCGAGAGCTTGGGAGTTTCAGGATGATCCTCGCTGTGCATTCAAAGGCGCAGAACTGCAAGATAATGATGCATGTACACATCTAGTTCATGACATTGAGCAGTTGAACCTTTTTAACTGCAACTATTTATTGAAGAAGTGTCAGACAGAATCAGCAAAAGACTTTAATCTCTCCAAAACACCTTACAAATACGGGAACATTACTCGCAGCAGAGGATTTTACATCCAGCGGTGATTGTCTTTTAATGATGGCTGTAACAGCAGTGGTGCATAAGTGGACTAAACTAAAAGCATTAAAGTGACAAAACTTCTTGCAAAAGGTTCTACTGTGCTGACTATTATTCACGTTTAAGCACAGCAAGCCATCACTGTACCATGATATCGCGGCTATACTTTTTGCAGTACTTTTCGCAATAGATTACCAATAAACAAATGGCAAATGGACAGCAAATAGATATTTGCGATGTCAACCTGCTTTACTGAATGCTGGCATGACTGGTAATCCCTTGCACGAGTGCTAACACAGTCCAGTTGCCTGTTTTCCATATTCTGATTCAGCCTAAAAACAGTTTGGATGGAAATTTACTTTTGAAAGTTGTAAGATTAGGCTAAAGAGGCTAATAGACAGGCCAACTGATTTATAGATGTTACGTTTTCATGCTGAATGCCATGCTGCCAACGTAATCTATAGTCAAAATGTTTTCACTATTTAAGTCTCATTTCAAGTCTCAAGTCTCATTAATTTGTAAAGCACTTTCAAATCACGCTGTAGCACCAAAGTGCTGTACAAAGAAATAGAAAAATAAAAACAACCATAAATCACATTACACAATAGCCATAACATAAATGAAAAATTAATTAAAAAAGACCCAGAGTCCATCAAATATTAAAAGAAAAAAAAACGTTTTTTAAAAAGTTTTTAAAGCCTTCCACAACCACGGACCAACAAGAGAAAAGGCATGATTATTTTTTTGGTGACAGTCATAGCTGTTTGAAAACAAATGTATGTGTCATGGCTTTATTTTATGTGAATGCAACTCATGCAGTTGTTTGCGCAACTGACCTTTATCTACATAAACCTCAATTCTAAGCACTCATAGACTCTCTGGCTTTACTGTAGTTGTAAAACTTTGAGATTTCTAAGCATATCTGAAATTATTCTATGATCAAGATACAAATGTTAGGCAAGTTGCTACATGTCCATCCATTGTTGTTTGTTTAATAAATATTTAAAATATGTCAGTTTAGTACTTACCCTCGTGTCATTCCAAAAACGTATATCTTTCTTCTGTGGAATGCAAATAAAGATCTTTTAAAGAATGTTCATGGTGTTCTTTTCCATACACCAAAAGCATACAGTGATGAGGGGCAGTCAAGCTCCAAAAAGGCTCTCAGATCTCATCTGTGTTTGTGCATATTCAAACTTGCCATATCAAGGTTCGCACCAAGTTTAACATGCATGACACCAAGTGTCATTGGTTACAAGTAAGGATGGGATGATATGGTTATTTTACGATTCAATATGCGTTATGAGGTTCACGATTTCATATAATCTTGATTCAATATTATAACACTTATATTACAAAGTATGACAGAATTTGGTTTATTTTTTATATAAAATGTTTGAACAAGATGCACAATTTCAGAAATCAAAATAAAAGTTCTCTCTATAAGAAAAGTTCACAAAAAAATAAGCTTTTAAACAAATAGTGGGCCACATTCAGGCTGATCAGGTGCAGAACAAGTAATAAAACTGAATAGAACCTGTCCTGAAAAAGTAAGTGAAAGTGTATATTTAATTTATTTAATAATTTCTCATCATTATCATAATCACATTTTGATGTTCTTTTTATATATAAATATTCTACATGTTATCAGTTAATATTATATCATGAAATTGTATAATAAATTAAAGACCCCAATTCCGAAAAAGTTGGGACAGTATGAAAAATGCTAGTAAAAACAAAAAGGTTTGTAAATTATATTCACCCTTTGCCATATTGAAAGCACTACAACTACACATTACATGATGTTTTAACCTGTGAATTTAAAATCAGATGATTGCAACACGCTACAAAAAGGTTGTGATAGTCGAGTGTTTTCCACTGTGAAACATCACCATTTCTTCTAATAACACTTATGCATGTAGGCACTGAAGACACAAGTTTGTTAAGTTTAAAAAGTGGAAATTTCCCCCATTCATCCATTATGTAGGTCTTCAGCTGCACAATTGTACATGTGTGGTAATGCACCACACATTCTCAATTGGAGATGGTCAGGACTGCAGGCAGGCCAATCTAGCACCCACACTCTCTGCTCACACAGCCCTGCACTTGTAATCCGGGTCGTATGTGGTTTGAACTTATCCTGCTGGAAAATTCCGGGACGTCCCTGGAAAAGATGGTACTGGATGGCAGTATATGTTGCTCCAAAATTTGTACATATCTGTCTGTATTCATGGTGTTCTCACAGATGTGCGAGTTACCCATGCCATGGGCACTGATACACCCCTGACCCATACAGACACTGACTTTTGGACCTGATGCTAATAACAGCTTGGATGGTCCTTTTCCTCTTTGGCCCAGATAACACGACGGCTGTGTTTTTCAAAAACTTTTTGAAATGTGGACTCTTCAGAACAAAAAACACAGTTCCACTGTTCTACTTTCCATCGGAGATGAGACCGAGCCAAGAGAAGTCGGCAGCGCTCCTGGACAGTGTTGATGTATGGCTTCTGCTTTGCATAGTAGTCTTAACTTGCATCTGTGGATGCAATGGCGAATTGTGTTGTCTCACAAAGGTTTACTTAAGTTATCCCAAGCCCATGTTCATGATATCCATTACAGATATCATAATGGATTTTTTCTCGCCCTTTACGCACCGAGATTTGACCAGATTCCTTGAATCTGTAGAGGGTGAATGCCCAAAATCCTTCCAATTTGTTTTTGGGGAACATTGTTCTCAAAGTGCTGGATTATTTGCTGAAGCATCTCTTGGCAAATTGACCAGTCTTGAACAATCTTTGCTCTTGAAGGACTAGGCTGTTTATGGAGGCTCCTTATATACTATTACACGATTGCCTCACCTGTTTAACATCTCCTGTTTCACATCGCCTTGTTATTTCAACTCGTAAATTGTTATTAGTCCTAAATTGCCCCTGTCTCAAATATTTTGGAGCGTGTTGCAATCAACTGAATTGAAATTACTGTACATTTTCAAAAAAACAATGAAATTCACAAGGTAAAACATCATATAATATGTAGTTATAGTGTTTTCAATATAGCAAAGGTTGAATATAATTTACAAATCACTACTTTTTGTTTATTAGCATTTTTCATACTGTCCCAAATTTTTTGGAATTGGGATTGTATATAAATTAATATTATATCAAGAAATATAAATAATAATAATAATAATAATGAAATGAGCTGTCACTGTTTGAAATAATGTGTAAAACATACAAGTTATAAAGTTGAGTTTACATTCATTTGTATAACAATCGCTAAAATGGTGCAGCCACTTTAAGAGATCAAAGGGCATGTTTCACAGAGCTGCACATGAGAAAGAAGTCTCTCAGTTTGTTAATCACATCTGTGCTATGTGATTTTTTTTTAATATTTTTTTATTTTTTATCTGACTGTAAGGAACAGAAAGTATATTAAAGACACATTATTCAATAAAAGTCGAGTGCGTGAATTTAATCTTTGATGAACATGCATTACACGGAAGAAATGGTCAGTTTGAATTTCAAGCACTTTTCATCAAAACAAGGTGATTTTCCAGCAACTCCATTACTTAAATTTCTAAAGGTTAAATTCAAGCACTTTAAGCACTTCAAGGACCTTGTGCGGACCCTGTAAATAGTGGAGAAAAATAAAGTGCAGTAGGGGTAAAATCAAGCGATTCTGAGATTTCAAAAAAATCAAGTTTTGCCTCGAAATGGTTCTTAATTTTTTTGGTTTGTGATATTCAATATATTGTTTCATCCTTAGTTACAAGCTATGTACGAATCTATCATGATACACCAAGTTTGAATATTCACAATCACTAATGAGATTTTAGAGCTTCAGCAGAGGGGAACATTTTAAGTGAGTAACGACATATATTTTGGTCTGCTCCTCACACAAAGGTATCATATAGCTATGGGAGAATTGGAATATAGCACAGAATTTGTATGGGCTACTTTTATGATGCCTTTATAGTGCTTTTATTTTCCTCTTAGGACTGCCCTGGTCAGTTTACACTTTCATTGCTTGGACAAGAACAGATAAACATTCGTCAAAGTTTCTCCTTTTTGTTTCACAGACGAATGAAAGTCATATGGGTTTGGAACAACATGAGGATGAGTAAATCATGTCAGAATTTAGTTTTTTGGGTGAACTATGCCTTTCTGTTCTAAGTGTGTTGTTTTTTGTTTTTTTTCTTTAGTGTTAAATCCATTCAGCAGCAGGATGCTGGGAAGTATTGGTGTGAGGTTGAACATCATGACACAGTCATCTCGTCTGAGCCTGCTTGGATTACAGTGGAAGGTATGTTGATTACAGCTTCTGAAACAACTATTGTCAAATAGTGTATTCTTTAGAGCATATCTTGTTCTGTCAGTGCAGTAGTGCTACAACGTTTCATCTGTCACTTGCTGATGGTCACAGGCAGGGGCGGACTGGCCATCGGGAGCACCAGGTGTTTGCCCGGTGGGCCGCTGGGTAATTTGGGCCGGCCCGTTGCAGCACAAGTACTGGTCCGTCCTACAGGCAATATAGACGGCCTCCTTGGGCTCCAGCATGCCCGCACGGACCCCATTACAGAGTGAACATTCAAAATACTCTGTAAGATAATGCCAGTACAATGGCTTTTATTTTGAAAACTGAAATTACTTTTATTTTGAACGTTTTTACATATCGTTGCCCATTTCCGAATGTACTCCACAACTCCGTACCTCGTGTGGACCTCATTATTTGATATACAAATCACAATAACGGTGACAACCAAAGACAACATATTAAGTATAAGATGAGCTCTGAATAAATCACAAAATGACAAATAACTGGTCTCAGACACGGAGGAAATTGAGATTCGTCCTCCGCCACCCGGATTGAGGCGAGTTACTACGCCACCATGAGGACTTAGAGCGAATTGGGCATACCAAATTGGGGAGAAAAGGGGAGAAAATCCCCCCCCCCCCAAAAATTTTTTATCTGGGAAAGGAATTAAAACACTGCAGATATAAAGATGCAACAAACTTACATAGAGGGAAAATATGAGCAATTAATTTGCAAAATATCTTCTAGTTCTACATTTTAAGTGGTGTTTATTTTGTTTTACATATATTTATATTTATGACCCATACATATATTTATATTTATATATGTACATATTCTGGCCAGTTTTGTTTTCATTTATTTATTTATTTTTAAATAAACATTTACACATATTTATGGGAGTAATTGACATGAAATTTTAAGCAGTGTCCTGCTGTTTGACACTTTCTTCATCTAACTATTTTAAACAACATTTTATGATCATGTATAGCTATGTATATACTGTATACATATATAATATATTACTATTATACTTGTTGTTTCCACAACCTCATATTAACTAAGATAATAATTTATTTGCACTTCTACAAAAACGTTGAAAGGTGATTAAGACCTTAAAAAATTTGAAGAAATACTGACTTGTCACTGCACCTAAAATACACACTTGCCTTTGTACTTTCATGTACATTTTAACCTAACATCTGTATGTTAGGAAAAAAAGTTTCCACTCATCACATTTACATTGGTTTTATATGTTTTACAGGAGCAATATGTCATATATTTACTGTAATAAAGCATCAAATTATCATATGTTATCAAAGATTTAGGAAACATGCTAAGTTGAAATACTGGCTTCTCCAAAAACAATGCTACAGCCAGTATATTCTACTTTGAAATGTCCGTTCCAGGCCAGAATTGCTGTTTGTGTTTTGGCCTGTGTGATCCCGCCCACTGCCCATTTCCCAATAGTATTTTGACACCCCGGGTTGCCAGATTTGAAACTAGTTAGTGGGTAAACACAGCACGCTGCAGCCATGAAAGCCAGCAATACATCTAGCTAACATTGACAGAGTTATAAAAAATCCACATGAGCTGGTTTATAATTAGCAAGCAATAAAAACATTGCAAATGTATACATTTGCTGATCAAATTACAGTGTAAGGCTCGTCGCTTGCCATTGTCAGTTTGCTCGTTCCTGTTGCGTGTCCTCAACCTGGCAGGACAACGTAAAGGTAGCCGTTATGGCTCCATTTTGTTACAAGAACATGATCAAGTCATAAAGTTTACATTCACACTGTTAATAATAAGTCAATCTGTGTCTCATATACTGTATTTTTGTTGTCTCTTACTGTTCATATTTTTAGGTGTGCCTCATTTTGTGATGGAACCCCAGGATGTGGCCAAATTCGCAGGGGAGCCGTTTAACTTGACATGTGCTGCATCAGGCCCTCCAGACCCTGTTGAGGTGCTGTGGTGGCTTGGGGGTGAACAGAAGGGTGATTTCATGCCCTCACCCTCAGTTCTCTTTGTTAAAGGTGAGACACACCAAAGTCCTTTTGAAGCAAGTATGTATGTAGGTGAATATATGAAAAATTCTCTCTCAGCAAATGCTGTTGATTATACAGGAGACCTTCTAACTTGTTACATAATGAAAGTATACATTTTACAGCTGTTATGTTATCATTAGTTTTTCATCATTTTGGTCACATTTTAGCTTTTTAAAAATGTACAAATCCATGTATTCCATCAATATATATGTCTTGAAGTTGCATATATGATATTGTATATATGTTTTGTTCCATGTTCGTTTACATATTTTCAAGTATTTCCATTGATAAGTAGAACAAGTGCTAAAACAGTACTGTCTCTTTAAGAATAGTGGCAGTTCAGCGAGCATCTCAGAAGTTTGTCTGAACGCATATTTACGAAACTGGAGTCACACAGCTTTTTTACTGCATCCATGCCATGTGTGATTAGAATAAAATGTTCTATTTTTGTTGTTTTTGATCAACAACTGACTGTAAAGAACAAGCAGGGTATTAAAAGAGACATTGTTTAATGACAAATGGATTGCGTGGATCTTGCCTTTGGATACACATTACATGGAAAAAGTTAAACCAAATTTTTACTATCAACACACATGGTGCTGAACTTCTTTACCACTAAACTACTCAATCACTGTTGAGTGAAATCTGAAAATTTAACAGCCAGTGGAGAATAAAATATATTTTTATTTGCATAGCATGAAATTTGGTTGCATATGTGAACGATTTACTTACATTGTAGAGGGTAGAGTAAAAGATCGATCTTGGGATTTAAGAATCTATATTGATATCGTTCAAATGAAGATTGCGATTCATCGAAAAAAAAAACATTTTACTCAGCTTTAATGCTTATATAACATTGAATCTTCAAGTATTCAATAAACATCATGTGAAACATCTAAGTTTCAAAAATCCTTTTTTAGATGCTCTTTAAGATGAAACATTGGGCAGCTAGATGTAGAACTGAGTCAGTGGTTGTTTTCAGTGGGTGGGCCGACTTTCCAGGGTTTGGCTTGTAGAAAGGTGAACCGTGAAATGATGCGGTTTGTCAATGGAATGCTTTTGTATTCACCTGTAAATATAGTCTAATATGTTGAACATGCTGTGCAAGATCATTTCTAGCCACAAAGGTGACATTGTGAATATCTGTGGTGGCATATATCATGTGCCGTCCAGATTGGTATTTATTTAATCCTTTATCTTATATAGACTTTGAAAGAACAAAGAATCCAAGCTGTAACTGTATTGTATCTTTATTAGAAGTACGTTTTGATATGGAGGAGGTTACTGAAATATTGTTTTAATTTCTAATCATGTCCTAGTGGAGAAAAAGCCTTCTGTTACTGTATAAGGTCAAAGCCAGCTCACCGACCTGCTTTGAAATTTTGTTACTGGATCTCTTGAATCTAATGGTTCTGAGTGGGAACGCATTATTCTAATCAATACTGCATATGCAGTACAGTGCAGTAAAGTAAGCTTTCCATTTTAGCAGCTGATGCAGAGAAAGCATTGAGTCATTAAGCTTATGTAAGTCTATGTGCCTTTGGTTCATATTATCAGACATAAGAACCTTTGGCTTAAATTACTTTTTGAGAATTTGACTCAGTGTTGGGAACCAGTGAGTTGTTTGTTACGCACAGTTTACTAAGCCATCAGATAGCTCTGTCATTATTTGAAACAAAATATCACAGCTGTCATTACCTTGTTCATGAGGCAAGTTGAGACATGAGATTAGGATGGTTTGTTACAGATGTTAAGTATCTTAAAAAAACACATTGTAACTGATCTCTGTTTGTCTGGAAGAGGAGGAAGCGGGAGCCGAATCCACATTCAACAAACTTTAATTACAACACAATATCAAACTGAAAACACAGCAACACAAAACACTGACGCACACACACTTGGCTTTGTGTGGTCTCTCTCTCTCTCTCTCTCTCTCTCTCTCTCTCTCTCTCTCTCTCTCTCTCTGGCATCCCTGGCTCTTCCCTTATCTCCCTCCCACTGATTAGGCACGTTAAAACATTTCCAAAATATCTGTAATGGAATGGTATTTTTTACACTGTAATGACAATCATCCTGTTTTAACCCATTTATCCAAAGTGAGTATAAAGGCAGTGCAAGATAAATACTTCGATTTTATGTAATTGATTTTAACATTACAGTATAAAGAATAAGATATTTTGCATTAAAGGAGAATTTTGCGTGAAAATTTGCTTCATTGTCATGAAAATAACATCACAATGCATACATTTGTAATGGTTGTCTTTTGATTTTGAAGTGAAAAATTATCCAGGCATGTTTCTTGACAGGCTTCGTGTGATTCACCAATTGAATTGACTTATTTAGGTATATCCTCTTGTGACCTCCTAAAAACATTGAAATAAACTGTTAAGTGCTGACCACAGTGATAATGTTTTCTCATTTGCTTCACCAGGTGTGAATGACAGTATAAAGTTTTACTGTGAGGCCAAGAACGCCCGTGGTATCTCTGTGTCACGCACAGGCACTATACACATTAAAGGTGAGACATACCACAGACTTTTTCACTTCCAGCTCCTGCACAAACAGTGCAAAAGTTGTTCCTCAGAGATCTAAGAGTTTAATAACTGTAAACTACACTAATACAACCACAAAAAGGCCAAAGTTTACAAGACTAGCAGGCTTGCATAGAGAAGATGAATGTAGTTTGTTATCATTGTGTTTTTTTTATTTATTTATTTAAATTTTTTTTTGTGATCATGTACAGTCCGGCCAGATTTCCCACGGAATGTTGAGGTGCACCAGGCATCTGATAGTAACATAACCCTAACGTGGAGTCCAGGTTTCAATGGCCACTCGCACCTTTCCACTTGCACTATACAGGTAGATTATTCCTATCTTTTATGTGCTTGGTTATTAAAGAGATAATTCACCCAAAAATAAAAATCTGTCATCATTTACTCACCCTCATGACATTCTAAACATGTATGACATTCTTCCTTGGAACACATGGCAGACATTAGGCAGAATGTTTCTGCTGTTTTTGTTTTGTTTTGTTTTTTGATACAGTAAGAGTTAATGGGGCTGGAAGATTTATAACTCCAAGAAGGGCAAAACAAAAAACACCATAAAAGTAGTCCATAAGACTTGTATGCTATAATCCAAGTCTTCTGAAGCCATATAATAGCTTTTTGTTAGGAAGATGTTATCGGCTGAAAATCACTGAAAATCCATTACAAATCCTTCCCTCTATGATAGCTCAAATCTGATTTGAGAGCTACAGCAGATGGCAGGTGTTTGGGTTAATAACTAGTTGTTGTTTTTTTCACTCAAAGCTGTCATATTGCTTCAGAAAACTTATGGTGCTTTTTGTAAGTGCAGTCTTTAAATGGGTAGCAAGTAGATGTATGTTGTGTTTGGATGTCCTGCATTCAAAATTATTAGGATCCACACAAATGAAATTAGTCTTATAGGGCTGAAATTAATTCTTATTTTTTTTATTATGTGAATACATGCCCCTTATACCTTTCTAGGTGTCAAATGGACCTGGAAAGAAGGTGAAACTTCCTGACCTGAGCGTGGCAGTTCCTCCCTTTCAGCACATGCTTAGTTCACTCAGCAGTCATTCAAACTACAGCGTGAGAATCCGGTGTGATAATGAGGTGGGCTCTTCCCCCTTCTCTCCATGGGTGGACTTTTACACTCCAGAGGCAGGTATGTTAAACATAATGCCATCATTTATTGTGTTTCCTTTTTAAATGTGCTGAGACAAATAGTATAAATGGCATTTTACCTCAAATTGCATAGCTGTATGCTATGTGCATATCGCAAGGGCTTGCGATAATGGAATGATTTTAATACAATAACATTCAAGGCGACGCAGATAGCAGAGAATAGACTGGGAGCGCGATTGTCAACAAGCACGTTAAACCAAAGCAGAAAGCGAATGTCTACAGCAAGCGCTTCTGGACATCATTTTTCAAAATAAAAGCCCCACATTGAATGAACATGAATTAGATTAATTTTAATATCTGCTACATAGCTAATGGTAAAACTGTAGATATTATACGTAGTATACATGCAGTTTGGAACAAAAGACAACTGTGTTTGTGATCTCTGGGATAGATGGCCTTTTTTATTCCAATAAACTTCAGTTTATTTAGGCTTTGGGGGTTCCGATGTTCCACGCGCATCGATGTCATCATAGGATTATCGTATCGCATATTGCATTTTCCAACAACTTGTTGCATATCGCTTTTTTCCTCCATATCATGCAGCGCTATTGCATACTCTCTCTTTGCCTAACATTTAAATTTGCTCAGTTTGCAAGTAAGGCGGTTTCACTGCAGTGCGCTGCTAGAGTTTCTCTAAAATGCTATTTGTTGAGGTGGGTGCTGTGGCTTTTTCTTCTATCAGCTTGCACGGTAAGGTCTGCTTTAGGCCATGACACATAGAAGCGCGTCTTTATCAAGGTAAGTTGTAGCCAAATCAGGCACAGGCACACATCGCTGTTTTTAGGTCATTAGTTTAAATAAATCCACACATAGCTATGCTAAGCCACTAGTTAAATAAGCTCTGGGCTTTCCAGGTTCGCATTATGAGTCGGGTCACTAGCTGTTTAAGCCATTTGTCCAAGCACACCTAGCTAGCATACACTTGGTGCACATGGCGTTTTAGAGACGCAGCAGTATACAAGTCTTGCTGGTAGATCTGCTTGTTTGAGGGGTAGTGTTTTTGTATTTTGTATCATGCGTTTCTGCAGGTTCCCTGCTTTGTTTGGGGATTGCATTTAAGTCTGATTGCACAGCAGCATGTCTTGTGTTTTTCTAATTGTGCAGAAGCAGCAGCAGCATGTCCACATGCTTAACTCAGTATGTCTGTGTATGTTCTAGCAGTAGCAAGTCTCTGTACATAGCAGATCTAGTCCGTCAAGACCAATATACGATAAATGTGTCTTACCCACATTAACATGCTTAATCTTTCCATGAGTTGTCATGACTGATATAGAGTGAATCTCACAAATAAATGTGCAAGTCATATTTCACCCCAAAATCAAAAGACAAAAAATAAGAAATTCTATGTTATCGGTACATTTTATTACTATTAAATGAAATTTGGCCCCAAATTCTAAAAGCAAAAACAAAAAAAAACAAATCTATTTACTTCATTATATCGACATAAATTGTTTTTTTTTTTTTATCAAGCAAAATGTAGCTAAATTAAATTTAGTACAACAAATATTACCATGATGTGTAAATAGTATAGGGAGAGTGATAATTTTTGGCATTATAATCAAGAGAGTTAGGGGTATAATTTGCTTAATTGGTATGCAAAAAAATCTGAATGGTCCTAAAATAGGCTTAATTTCCTTGTATTTATTTTTTCTTTTAATTTTGGGGTGAACTATAATATAGACAAGTCTTAAAAGCTTTCAGGAGTTATATCTTAGGTTTCTGAGGACAAAGCTGTATTGAAGAAGACATATCTAGGGGGACCCGTGTAGCTCAGTGGTAAAGACGCTGGCTACCACCCCTGGAGTTTGCTGGTTTGAATCCCAGGGTGTGCTGAGTGACTCCACCCGGGTCCCCTAAGCAACCAAATTGGCCCGGTTGCTAGGGAGGGTAGACTCACATGGAGTAACCGCCTCATGATCGCTATAAGGTGGCTTGCTCTCAGTGGGGCGTGTGGTGAGTTGGGCATGGTTGCTGCAGTGGGTGGCGTGAAGCCTCCACGCCCGGCAAACCACTTGCTAAGATGTGCGAGCAGACGGTCTCAGACGCAGAGGCAGCTGGGATCCGTCCTCTGCCACCCGGACTGAGGTGAGTCACTACGCCATCACGAGGACTTAGTGTGTACATTGGGAATTGGACATTCCAAATTGGGAGGAAAAAAACAAAACAAAAAAAGATGCATCTATACATTGTGTCTGTATGTGTCTGTTAGGTTACAGAGAGGAGAGAAAGGAAGGAAGGAAGGAAGTTAGTTGTGTCTGTAGAACTCTGATCCATCGCAGAGGACGCTGCCAGCTTTTTACAATATGTTTTGCATACATCACTAAATATCTGTGTTTAGATCAAGAAGTGCTCATTAGAACTAACAAATTTAATTCCAAACTGTGGCAAGACATCTACTTAGAAAAGTTCACAGTTCTGAAAAGGAGAGTTGTGAATGACTTACATTTTTAACATTCCATTGGGACTAAAACCGTTAACCATTCCGACCAACGTTCTGGTGGTTTGGAAGTAAACAAACAGCCCAGAGAGCTTGTTCTGGCCAGATACTCGGGGTGAGGGGCTTTGGAAGGGGAAGAGCTGGCGGGTGGGTTTGGGGAGCAGGGAGAGTTTCTAAAGTTGGCCCTGTTTGTATGTTTGCAAACTAGCAGCACTGGCTACAGTCCAGTAGATTCCAGGCTGAGTGGCACAATGCGCCATTGTGGGTGTCCCCAATCCATACCAATGCACTGCTGCTTATACATAGTCCAATATGCTGCCACCTACTGCTCAAGGCTGTCATTGCAACCATTTTATTTGGGTTTTATTTACGAGCATTTAATTTTACTTGTTAGCACTTTGCATACTTCATTTTAAATCAAACAAACCTCAAACATCATTTATTGTTGTACGTAGGTGTGTTGTCTGAAAAGTGGCAATTGACCCTATGTACTCTCCCTTTTTTACTGTGTTTATATCTTCCATACACAGCACCATTTGCAGCTCCAAAGAACTTGACCTTTGAACTCACCGAGCAGCAGCTGGTTCTGTCTTGGGCACCACTGAGAGAGGAGGAGCTACGAGGAAGGTTACTGGCATATAAAATGCAGTGGAACCAGGAAGGAGAGAGACCGGTATGCAATAATCAGTGATAGAGAAAGGCATATTTACAGAGGAGAAATATTTAAGCAAATAAAGATAATTAATGACTTTTTCCTGTTTTATAATGTTAATATTCTGATTTATTGGATATTACTCTGTAAAATGATTTACTTATTAGTAGGTGTTGCCATATCAATTTCTATCATGTCATTTACTTTTAGTTAGATCAGTAACAACAACAAAAAAATCATATTTCTTTTATGCATATCTTGTGTGCACAAAGACTTGTGATCAGGTTACAATCCAATTCTACAATGAACCATTGTAAAGACCACACAACATGGATACGAGAGACGTGTATAAATAAACCTTTGTTTATATGACATATAAACATACGTTATATGACATATACACTGTAAAAACAAAAACAAAAAAGTAAAAAAACGGTAAAATGTCCGGCAGCAAAAGTTGCCAAACAGTTACCATAAAATTACAGTAAAATAATATACTTAATTCAGCAATGAATTACTGTAAAATTACAGCTTTTCCTTGTATATTTCTTTGTAATTTTACATCCAAATTTTGACAAAATGACAAAGCAAAAAACAGATTTTTGATAACTTTGTAAATTTATTAAAAAGAAAAAACGTAATATCACATTGACGTAAGTAATCAGACTCTTAACTCAGTACTTAGTTTAAGCACCTTTGACAGCTTCAAGTCTTTTTGGGTATGATGCGACAAGCTTTGGACACCTGGATTTGGGAATTTTCTGCCATTCTTCTCTGCAGATCCTCTCAAGCTGTGTCAGGTTGGATGGGGACTGTCGGTGGACAGCCATTTTCAGGTTTCTCCAGAGATATTCGATTGGTTTCAAGTCTGGGCTCTGGCTGGGCCACTCATGGACATTCAGTTGTCCCTAAGCCACTCTTGCATTTTGGCTGTGTGCTTAGGGTCATTTTCCTGTTGGAAGGTGAACCTTCGGCCCAGTCTGAGGTACTAAGCACTCTGGACCAGGTTTTCATTAAGGATATCTCTGTATTTTGCTGCATTCAGCTTTGCTTCAACCCTGACCAGTCCCCCAGTCCCTGCCGCTGAAAACACCCCCACGGCATGATACTACCACCACCATGCTTCACCGTTGGGATGGTATTGCGCAGGTGATGAGCGGTGCCTGGTTTCATCCAGACATGATGCTTGGAATTGAAGCCAAACAGTTCAATCTTCATTTCATCAGACCAGAGAATCTTGTTTGTCACAAGATTTCATCTGGCCACTCTGCCATGAAGCCCAGATCGGTGGAGTGTTGCAGTGATGGTTGTCCTTCTGCAAGTTTCTTCCATCTCCACACATGATCTCTGGAGCTCAACCAGAATGACCATCAGGTTCTTGGTCACCTCTCTTATCAAGGCCCTTCTCCCCTGATTGCTCAGTCTGGCCGGGCGGCCAGCTCTAGGAAGAGTCCTGGTTGTTCCAAACTTCTTCCATTTTAGAATTATGGAGGCCACTGTGCTCTGGGAAACATTCACTGCAGCTGAATTTTTTTTTGTAGCCTTCCCCAGATCTGTGCATTGACACAATCCTGTCTCTGAGCTCTGCAGGCAGTTCCTTTGACCTCATGGCTTGTTTTTTGCTCTGATATGCATTTTCAGCTGTGAGACCTTATATAGACAGGTGTGTGCCTTTCCAAATCATGTCCAATCAATTACATTTCCCAAAGGTGGTCTCCAATCAAAGTGTAGAAACATCTCAAAGATGATCTAGAGAAATGGGATGCACCTGAGCTAAATTTCAAGGGTCTGAATACTTATGTGAATGTGATATTTCAGTTTTTTCATTTTAATAAATTTGCAAAGTTATCAAAAATTAGTTTTTTGCTTTGTCATTTTGGGGTATGGAGTGTAGATTGATGTGAAAAAAAAAAATTTAAAGCATTTTAGCATAAGGCTGCAACAAAGGGGGGTCAGGGATCTGAATACATTCTGAATGCACTGTATATAGAGTAAAATTTCAGCACTTTCAAAATCTGCGATTAATCACGATAAAAAACATTTAGTCGACTAACAGCACTAATTTTTATGTGAAGAAGATGCATGCCTAGTGATGCAATGTTTTAAACTTTCTTTTTTTGTCTTTTTAGGATCCCTTATTGTTTAAGGAAAACTATGCTTGTCTCTCAGGGGCAGGGCGATTCTTTAACGCCACCTTCCAGGTTGCAGCATGCACAGTCGCAGGATGTGGCCCATGGAGCCAGCCTGTTCTCGTGATGCCTGCATCAGGTCTGTCTGCTCTCATTGCCATTGTGCCTTTGAAACGGAATCTGAGTTTCTGCAGTCAGTGCAGTTTTCTTTTGTGACAGTATTTTACAATGCAATGAGAGCCAGTGAGTAGTCATTTGCTGGTCTTTGAATCATGTGTGGTCCATTACGCATTAATGGAGTCATTTCAAACATGCCATTTACATGTAAGCTTCAAGCACTTTTTTAATGCTCTTATTCTCTGCTTTCAGCCACAAAAGCTCAATCCCAGAGAGGCCACATGTGGGTGGGGCTGCTTTTCGGCCTTCTTGTAGTCAGCATGGTGGGACTTTTGCTGACCGTACTGGTACGCAAAAGGGGCAAAGAGATGCAGTTTGGGTATGTTTTTACAGAATTAGACACACACCTAAGCTATTTAAATTCAGGATCTGTTTAGTTAGGGTGTTTGTTTTTAAAGACTTATAGTGGCCCCTATAATTATTTGGACATTAAAAGGGATAGTTCACCTAAACATCACATTTTTGTCATAATTTACTTACCCTCATGTTGTTCCAAACCTATTTGACTTTCTTTTCTCTTGGGACATAAGGAGATGTTAGGCAGAATCTTAGCCTCAGTCACCTTTCACTTTCATTGTATAAAAAATATATATACAACAGTGAAAGTGAATGGTGACTGAGGTTATCATACTGCCTAACACCTCATTTTGTGTTCGTTGGATGAAATAAAGTCGCATGGGTTTGGAACAGCGCCAGAGTGAGTAAATGAAGTAAATTAAACATAATTTTCATTTTTGGGTGAATTGTTTTTTAAAGGGATAGTTCACCCAAAAATTCTCTCATCATTTACTCAGCCTCATGACACCCCATATGTGCATATGTGACTTTCTTCTGCTGAAACAAAACAAAGATTTTTAGAAGAATATCTCTTATAGTGCAAGTGAATGGTGTCCAAAACTTTGAAGCTCAAAAAAGTACATCAGAGAATCTTGTTTCTCACAGTCTGAGAGTCCTTTAGGTGCTTTTTTATGTGTTTTGCACTGAGGAGAGGCTTTAGTCTGGCCACTCTGCCATAAGGCCCAGATCGGTGGAGTGTTGCAGTGATGGTTGTCCTTCTGCAAGTTTCTTCCATCTCCACAAATGATCTCTGGAGCTCAACTAGAATGACCATTGGGTTCTTGGTCACCTCTCTTATAAGGGCCCTTCTCCCTCGATTGCTCAGTTTGGCCGGGCGGCCAGCTCTAGGAAGAGTCCTGGTTGTTCCAAACTTCTTCCATTTTAGAATTATGGAGGCCACTGTGCTCTGGGGAACCTTCAATGCAGCCGAATTTTTTTGTAGCCTTTCCCAGATCTGTGCATTAACACAATCCTGTCTCTGAGCTCTGCAGGCAGTTCCTTTGACCAGATGGCTTGTTTTTTGCTCTGATATGCATTTTCAGCTGTGAGACCTTATATAGACAAGTGTGTGACTTTCCAAATCATGTCCGATCAATTACATTTCCCACCGGTGGTCTCCAATCAAAGTGTAGAAACATCTCAAAGATGATCTAGAGAAATGGGATGCACCTGAGCTAAATTTCAAGGGTTTGAATACTTATGTCAATGTGATATTTCAGTTTTTTCTTTTTAATAAATTTACAAAGTTATCAAAAATCAGTTTTTTGCTTTGTTATTTTGGGGTATGGAGTGTAGATTGATGTGGAATTTTTTTTTTTTTTTTAAAGCATTTTAGCATAAAGCTGCAACAAAATGTGAAAAAAAATGAAGGGCTCTGAATACTTTCTGAATGCACTGTATATAGAGTAAAATTTCAGCACTTTCAAAATCTGCGATTAATCACGATAAAGCACGACAGCACTCATTTTTATGTGAAGAAGATGCATGCCTAGTGATCCATATGACTCCAGTAGTTACACTCGTCTTCAGTAGTGATATTTTAGGTGTGGGTGACAAACAGATCAGTATTTAAGTATCCTCCCTGTCCAGTAGGTGGCGACATGCACAATGAATGTGAATTGCCAAAAACAAAAGAATAAAGAACTCTTAGGATAGTAGAGCGCTTTAATAATTAATAATTAATAATTTTCTTTATTTATCACACATTATACATTTGCACATATACGGTGAAATTCTTCTTTTTCACATATCCCAGCTAGGCTGGGGTCAGAGTGCAGGGTCAGCCATGATACGGCGCCCCTGGAGCAGATAGGGTTAAGGGCCTTGCTCAAGGGCCCAACAGTGGCATCTTGGCGGTGCTGGGGCTTGAACCCCCAACCTTCTGATCAGTAACCCAGAGCCTTAACCACTGAGCTACCACTGCCCTCAGCTTAGGAGGGCTGTTTGAAAGTGGAGATTTATAGTAAAAAAAGAACTTAAATATTGATCTGTTTCTCACCCACACCTATCATATCACTTCAGAATACATTGATTAAACCACGTGAGTTGTATAGATTACTTTTATGCAGCCTTTATGTGCTTTTTGAGCTTTAAAGTTTTGGACTTGTTGACTTGTATTGTGTGGACCTTTAGATCTGAAATATTCTTCTAAACATCTTTGTTTGTGATCAGCAGAAGAAAAAATTCAAACACATCAGGGATGGCATGAGGGTAAGTAAATGATAAGAGAATTGTAATTTTTGGGTGAGCTATTCCTTTAAGCTAACGTTCCAAATGAATATATGAATATGAATATATCATTGCGTTTGAAAACAAAATTTCAAACCAAGGGTAAACAAGTTCACATATGCTACGTTTACACGCAACCATATAATCCATTTATACTCACTGTTGCCCTTGCAGGAATTTGAAAGTGTGACTTTATACTTTTGGGCCCACTATATTTCCAAAGTTTCCTCTCTATTTGAAAAAAAGGCAAAAGATAAGTGTAAGTAATTTAGTCTGCTCTTGGTTTGTTTGGCAGGGCTGCATTCACAACTCCAGGGAACGAGGTACCAGTTTCCTTTACAGCTGCCAGGTCCTTCAACAGGCAGTTTCCTGAGCTCCCAGAATCCACATGTAAGTGCACATGTTACTGCCACACATGAAGGCAACATTGTTGTCCTTACATGCTTTAGTGGATATGAAGTCTGAGTCTATCTCCCTCTAGTGGACAGTCTAGGAATCAGCAGTGACTTGAAGGCCAAGCTACAGGATGTTCTCATCTCGGAAAGGCTCTTAACTCTGGGACACATGCTTGGCAAAGGTAGGTTTATGGTTCAAGTTAATTTTAGTCACTTTTTCTTTTTTTTTGGCAGGCGGTTGCATTTCTGAACTGTGCAGGTCCAGTGATTTAGTAAATTAGTATATACTGAGTAATATTCCTGTTCCATTTTAAGAGTATTACTTTAAACTTTTTTGTTGTTTAACCTGGAATATTCCATTAAACCTGACCAATAACCAGTATGTACACTTATAGTACACACACTTCATAATTTTTGCTGTATATCTGAAGAACCCCTATGCTTTTGCTCTTCAAGTGAAAATGAAACCACAATTCACAATATTTTTTTAGTGACAACAGGCATGGGTTCTTGCTAAATAAATATTACTTCACATAATAAGCTTATATGGCTTAAAAATTGCTATCATTACTTGCAAAATAACAGCGCACATTAGGATGAATATTGACAACACATGGATTTCATTTTCTAGGCGAGTTTGGCTCAGTGAGAGAAGCCTTCCTTAAAACAGAGAACAACTCAGGGAAGAAGGTTGCTGTGAAAGTCCTCAAAAGTAAGTAAAGGTCTAGTAAAAAGAGCATTATGAGCAGTGGGTCATCTTTTGACCATTCAGTTTAGTCATCGTTGTTTCTGTGTAATTATGCTCCCGTTTCTGTCCCTGCTCTTAAAGGTGATATCAACTCTTCCAGTGATATTGAGCAATGTCTGAAAGAGGCTGCCTATATGAAGGACTTCCATCATCCAAATGTCATTCAACTCATTGGTTAGTGGACAGACTCTACTTTTGCATTAGTTCAGAGTCGGACTGCTTTAACGTATTGGGCAAAAATATACATATAAGTTGAAAATACTAGGGATATACTGAAATATCGACCCCCAAAAACTTTCGGCTGAAAATGGCATTAAATGCTATTTTTGGTTTTCAACCGAAAGAAAAATAAAGGTAAACATTCTTCGCCGAACATTTGAAGAGAAACCATAGCTTCGGTAACAGAAACACTGACATGGAGAAAAAGCATTGTTTCTGTGAAAAGATTCTGATTGAATTACATTTAATGTAAATGGTGGCTGATGATTGATTGATATGGTATACTGACATAACCAGGTCATGATTACAGTTGAGACGAGCACATCTATCATGGAGAAATCCACCAGGATGAGCACAACAGCACAAAATAATTAACTCACTAGAATTTATGGAAGCATACTGTGATAAAAATTCAGTTAGTATTTGCGTTTCCTAGTTGCATATTAAAGTCCACATCCCCAGAAGTGATTAAGTGATCACTTTCTTATATTAATTGGTTATTAGCCTGTTAATAAAGAGCGTTTCTCATGCTTGTGCAGAGGCTTGGAGGCTGTTCAGGATGACCCATCACTAAACGCAGCGGTCAAATGTCCACCTAATTATTCATGCAATTATCTAATCAGCCAATCATGAGGCAGCAGTGTAATGCATAAAATCATGCAGATATGAGTCAGGAGCTTCAGTTAGTGTTCATATTAACCATCAGAATGGGGGAAAAATGTTGGTGCCAGAAGGGCTGGTTTGAGTATTTCTGTAACTGCTGATCTCCTGGGACTTTCACGCACAACAGTCACTAGAGTATACTCAGAATGGTGCCAAAAACAAACAAAAAATCATCCAGTGAGCGGCAGTTCTGCGGATAGAAATGCCCTGTTGATGAGAGAGGTCAATGGAGAATGGCCAGACTGGTTCGAACTGACAGAAAGGCTACGGTAACTCAGATAACCACTCTGTACAATTGTAGTGAGCAGAATAGCATCTCAGAATGCACAACACGACAGTCGTTGAGGCGGTTGGGCTACAACAGCAGAAGACCACATCAGGCACTTTATTAGGAGCAGAGTGTTCCTAATAAAGTGCTCAGTGTGTGTATAAATATCGGTTTCAGCCAAGAATTTTCATTTCGGTGCATCACTACAAAATACACATCATGGCTAATCTTGGCTATAGACTTCATTGTCATTTAAATGTTCCTTTATTCCTATCAAACCAACCCTTTTTAAGAATGTTTTTCCAACATGTTTATTAATTCGCTGCCTGCAGGAGTGAGTCTGCACAGGCGAGCTCAGCAGCGCCTGCCAGTTCCCATGGTGATTCTGCCCTTTATGAAACATGGAGATCTACACACATTTCTCCTCATGTCTCGCCTCGGAGACGAGCCCTTTGTAAGTTTGTGACGTCAACTCTTGACACACACACTTACAATACAATACCAAATATATTCTATATGCTTCTGTTTCTTTAACAGTATAGTCCTTGAAAACAACCTTCCTGGTTTTATAATGTAGCACATTGTAAAAATTGTTAAAGAATACAAGAATACTACATATTTTACTGTATCCAGATATTTTTTATTTATTTGCTCACATAATTGCTTAGATAAATCACAATCTGTAGGTATTTTCATGTCTTTTGTGGTGCTTTGTAGATGTTCTGATGTTGGCTCTTATTTTTTAGACCCTCTCTCTGCAAATTCTAATCCAGTTCATGCTGGATATTGCTCGAGGAATGGAGTATCTTAGCAGCAAAAACATCATCCACCGGGATTTGGCTGCTCGCAACTGCATGTGAGTAATTTCAGTAGTGTTTATTTATCCGAAGAGCTATTACTCATCGTGTTTAAAAGGCATGTAAACTCTATCTAAATAATGTGAAAAGATACATTGACATAGTATCACAAACGCTCCTGTTTAGTCTTAGTTAAATATTTGCCCATCATTTGCATCTTTAATTTTAGGTTGAATGAAAACATGACAGTGTGTGTAGCAGACTTTGGCCTCTCCAAGAAAATCTACAGTGGTGACTACTACAGACAAGGGTCTGTCTCGAAGTTGCCTGTGAAGTGGATCGCTTTGGAAAGCTTGGCAGACAATGTCTACACAACGCAGAGTGATGTGGTAATGAATACTGACACATGTGAAAAATCCATCTACAGTATATAACACTTTTGGAAACCATACTTTTGCCACCAACTTGGTGACAAATATTAATGAATAATATAGCTAATTATAACAAAAATAGTGCAATGTATTTGTTAGGCTTGTAAACCTGTTATGGATTTTTTTTTCTTCTTTAGTGGGCATTTGGCGTGACCATGTGGGAAATCATGACTAGAGGCCAGACACCTTACCCAGGGGTGGAGAACTCTGAAATCTATGAGTATCTTATCAAAGGAGAAAGACTCAAACAACCTCCAGACTGCTCAGCTGATATGTATGTTTCAGTTGTTTTATTTGAAATACTGTATTGTAGAGATGATCTTGCCATCTTGATATTGGACATCCCTCATTGCCAAAAAGTATTTGGACACACTTAAAAATGTATAAATGTCATTGCATTAGATAATATGATTAGCTTTTTTGTTTATTTGAAAGAAAGATAGCAAAAGCACACTTTTCAAGCTCAACATTTCTCAAAAAGAATATTGTTAGGTTCTAAATGGCTAAACAAATATGGCTCAGAACAAGTTATAGCATCATTAGTTTGCAGATGCCAATTTGTTTTATATTTTGTTATCTGCGTAATGCAATCCATACATTTTCTGTGGCTAAAGGCCGAAACATAGTCTACACAAGTAAGTGAACGGAGATGCTTCTAGTTACACAAGCTCGATTTCATGTGTTGTTGTGTTCCAAGATGTATCAGACCGCGATTCGTAACACAACGCAAGTACCAGTTGCATTTTCAATGTTGCTGCAAGGGGCGCTATAGCAGACATTAGTGTGAACTGTCCACTTTAATGGTGAGTTTTCTCTAAGCTAACTACTGTCACAGTGGAGCAACAGTTTGAAGAGAATATTGCAGAGTGAAAAATAACAATAAATAATGAATAATAATGATTAACTTAACTGAATAAATAATGAATAATAATACTGAATAATGTTGGAAAGTCTCAGAGAAGACCAGGAGACTCGGATAAAGCTTCAGCAGGATTCCTTATTGTAGAAGAACAGGAACATCAGTCTACACATCAGAATGTGCTGTCTTGCACTGCAGTCATCAAGTCTGACTTAGGGAGGCAAACATTAGCCGCATTTCCACTAGAAATGTCAGTACGAGCCAGGGCTATCAACTGGTCAGCCAGGGCCATAGCCTCGGATCTCGAGCCGCAAGACCAAAATTGATCTGCAATTCCATTGGGCCAATAGCCCCACAACGTTGCTCTTAAACATGCCCTTAATACGCCGCCTTAGTACAAATGTCACACACCCTGATCAATTAACATAACTGTATCGTCCAGATGGCTTAAGACATTCACACCTTGGCATTGCATTCATACTTGACTCAGAAAGTGATTTAATCATAAACAATGGTCACCAACCAAAGAATGGGACTGAATCATCAAGAACCATCACAGACAAAAAGGGGATAGACCTAGTAAGCATGAGAAACATGTTTTCATTCACATACACTCTCGGTCAAGCAGATAAACATTGTAGGCGGAAAATATGGGTAGACGATCTCACAGAATTAGAATACCAAGTACTTGTCCTTGAAAGCCCAATTCAGTGTGTATCGCTTTAGTTTTTCATGTGATGTTATGGGAAAGACAGTGAACCACCTGATCTTAGAGTGATACATAAATGTGTAATCCCTCAATAACTTAATAATAACAAATCCAGTTTAATGGCTCAAACTTTTAAAGACAACTCTATCGCCCCCTTGAGTACTGAGGTTTGTAACCGCCACAGTAACAAAAAAATGCTTTGGCCATGAGCATGCATCTGCATAAAGTATGTTTCTGACCTTAAATGGATAGTTCACCAAAAAATTCTCTCATCATTTACTCTCATCTCATCTGAGACGTGTATAACTTTCTTCTGCTGAACACAAAGATTTTCTTTTTCTTTTTTTTTCTTTTTTTTTTTATTGCATCTTTTTATCAACATTTCAACCATTTACAACCTAAGCAAAAACCAAACAAACAACCAAACAAAGAAAGCCCGGCAATTACAGTCCAAAAAAAATAAACAAAATAAATAAATAAATAAAATAACATAAAAAGGAAACAGAAGCATTATAATATACCAAACCTCAAAATATTACTTAAAGAAACATCAATACAATCAAGATGGAAATCTTCAGTTGACGAGTAACACGTTAGAAATTCTAAAGGAATCATTTCTCTAATAATCTTATGCCATCCTTTTAAGGGGGGTTTATCACTGATCCAGGATAACAGTATATTTTTCCTAGCAGCAAAGGCTAGGATGTCAAATAATCGTCTAGCGAATCTGTTTGGCAAAAGTCTATTTGGAAGACCTAAAATCAAAGACAAGGGGTCCAACTGTAACTCTAATCCAAACATTCGACTCATATAATGAAAAACTTTTGACCAGTAAATCCTAATTACAGAACAGTCCCAAATGCAATGAATATAGTCTCCCACTTCCACCTTACATTTAAGACATAATGAAGAACTGCTTGGTTCAAATTTACTTCTAAGGAGTGGTGTGATGTGCATTCTATGCACAATCCTGAGCTGAATAGCTCTGGCCCTGTTGCAAATAGAGATCTTATTCGCCTGACTCCAGACCCGCTCCCTATCCTCCTCCGTTATAGTCAATTGTAACTCACCCTCCCATAATCTTCTGAGGTCTTGCATGTTCGCCACTTCATATAAGCAAAGGGCGTTATAAAAGCAAGAGATCTGCTTACTCAACGGGGGATTTTAGAGAATCTTCTCAATAGCCGACATGGAGGGGTTAGTGACAAGGGCAGTACTTTTAAAAATATAATCCCTGATTTGGAGAAATCTGAAAAAGTTGGATCTGGGCAGCATTTATTTTATAACCAAGTCTTCAAAAGATAATAGGGAACCTTCATTAAACAAATCACTAAGTCTGCATAACCCATGAGTGTGCCAAACCTTAAAATCTGAATCTGAAAGGCTAGGCATAAACTCAGGATTATTGTAAATGGGGGTCAGTAGGGAAGACATGCCAGCCCTGCCCTCAGTCCTATGTGTAATGGACCAGGCCTTCCACGTATTAAACACAATTGTGTTATCACATAGTGCCTTGATTACCTTGGAACTTCTAACAAATAGCAGATTTTGTAAAGGGCATGATAACTGTGAGGCCTCTAAATCAAGCCAAATAGATTTAGGATTCTCTCTGAACCATTCAGCAATGAATCTGAGCTGGCAGGCCAATTGGTATTTTCTGATGTTTGGCAGATCCAAGCCCCCCATAGAACTGGAGAGCTGCAACTTTGAGAATTTTAATCTTGGTTTCCGCTTATTCCATATAAAAGAACTAAGCCATCCAGTTAATTCCTTTACCCTTTTATTTGGCAATAAGGTTGGTATCATCTGTAATGGGTAAAGAAGCCTGGGCATTATATTCATCTTAACTACAGCAATTCTTCTGAGCCAGGAAAGAGGGAGATCAGACCATTTAATTAAATCGTTGCAGATTTTATCAAGCAATGGGAAAAAGTTGACTTTGGCCAATTGACTAATATGTAAAAAAAAAAAAAAAAGAGTCCAACACTTTAAATGGAAAGGAAGTCATATTATTTATACGAGTGCTTGAGTATCTTAAATGCAAAGCAACAGATTTGGAGAAATTTATTTTATACCCTGAAAACAGCCCTGTCTAGTGCCCCGAAACAGAGGAAAGTTGTCAGACCTATGAGCATTAGTGACAACAGCTGCGAGTGGAGCAGAATAGAGTAAGCACACCCATCTAATAAAATTATCGCCGAGGCCAAACCTTTCCAAGCTATAAAATAAATAAGGCCACTCCACTCGATCGAAGGCCTTCTCCGCATCTAACGATAAAATAAGGGTGTCAGTGTTACATTTATGAGAGAGCTGAATAACATTTAGAAGCCGTCTAATATTATTACTCGAGCTTCTACCCTTAATGAAACCCGTTTGGTCTTCATTAATGATAGAAGGAAGTATTTTCTCCAGCCGTAGTGCAAGGATTTTAGAGAGCAACTTTAAATCTATGTTCAGCAAAGATATCGGTCTATAGTACCCACAGTGCTCCGGATCTTTTCCTTTTTTTTAAATAAGAGAAATGTTGGCCTCTCTAAGTGATTGAGGCAACCTGTTTGTCATAAATGAATGATCATACATAGCTAACAGGGGATCTATTATCATATGCTCGAATTCTTTATATACTTCACACACCAGACTGTCCGGACCTGGGGATTTGCCAGACTGTAAACTACATAGAGCCAGTAAGGCTTCCTCCTTTGAAATGGGGGCATTCAAACCAATTCTCTAATCATCAGATATACTAGGGAGCATTAAGTGATTAAATACATTTTCCATAGCGCTATATTGTTGAGGGGAATATTCAGTGTGATATAAGTCAGAATAAAACTACTTAAATGTAGCGTTTACAACACCAAAATCAAATGATTGCTTTCCAGAAGAATCCGTAATAGAGTTGATAAACTGTGGGCCAAATTTGTCCTTCAATAAATTAGATAAATACTTATTAGGCTTATTGCCATGCTCATACAGTCTTTGCTTTGAAAACAGTATTTTAGTGTTAGCCTGTTGCGATAACAAAGAATCCGAGGAAGCACGTATTACACCCAACTTCTCCAGGTTGGCATTCACATGATCTTCAGTAGCCCTTTTGAGTTCTAGTTCTGAGCGTTCCTGCTTCTCTACTTGTTTCCGTTTTTTAGTGATGGAATAAGATATAACTAGTCCTCTGATAAAGGCTTTGGAAGTCTCCCATAACAGGGATGGATCATCCATAGACTCTGAATTAATCGACCAAAAAATCTTAAATTCAGAATTAAAATACGAAAGAAACTTGTTGTCTTTAAGCAGTAATGTGTTAAATCTCCATCGCTTAGTAGATTTTGGAAATCCTTCCACTAACATATCCAATACCACCATAGCATGATCGGAAATAACAGTATTACTTATGGTACAACGGGAGACATATTGCAGAATTGCACTCGGAACAAAAAAAATAATCAATCCTAGAATAACATTTATGGGGAGGGGAGTAAAAGGTAAAATCTGTTGTCAAAGGGTTAAGTATATGGCAAACATAAAAAAATAAAAAAAATTCCTTGTATAAAGTGGACAATGTTTTATATTGATTGGATGGAGGGCAGTTCTTTGGAGGTAGTCTATCCAGTAAAGGATTCAACAAACAATTAAAATCCCCCCCTACAAGCACAGTACCAAAAGCAGTATCTAACAAATCCGAAAAAGCCTTCGTGAGAAGCTCAGGAGAAAAGTTCGGTGGGCAGTATATATTTAAAAAAGTTATCTCCTTTCTGTACAATAGCCCTCTAACAATAACGTAACAGCCTCGTATATCCTTAATGCTATTTATAATCTTAAAGGGTACATTTCTATTAACAAGGATAGCTATCCCCTACTACTCATTGTAAAGGAAGAAAAATACATTTGACCAATCCACTTATGTCTGAGGCTAGCATGCTCCTTGTCATTCAAGTGGGTCTCCTGCAACAGGGCCAGATCAACACGCTCCTTACTTAACCAGTCAAAAACCTTCCGAGTTTTAATTTTACCATGTAAACCCCTTACATTCCATGTAGAAATTCTTAAATTATTAGTAACCATCTATACATAATACATTTTTATATAGTGAATGCATAAAAAGAAAAATAAACATAATCTGAAGCTCTTGTTCATACAATCTCCTGCACTGAAATTTCACATATAGCAAAGAAACACAAATATAATAATAATAGAAGTACAACCATTTCCGGGCAATAGAACATTCAATAGAACCCGAAAGTCAAAAGAAACAGGCGCTTTCCCTTCTCATAAAGGGAGCTCAATACCCCAAAAAAACATCCCTTCCGTTCAGTCCGGAATAGAAAAAAAAAAAAAACACTCAAGAAATATACTTGCGTAACCACATCGTCCGCACCATCCAGCAATGAAAGCAAAAGATACCGAATGCAAAACAGAAAAGAGGAGAAAGAAACACATTCAGGTCACCACTTCGGCGCCACGCAGCGCTCCATTAGATTAATTCGTCCATCACAGGCCTGTCCGATGGTGAACTGTCAGCTGCCACAGGTCGAACATGCTGAGCAATCTCCACAATAAATTCCGAGACCGCAGCCGGCGCGGCGAGGATCTTGGTGGTATTCCCCATCATTACTCGAAGCTTAGCTGGATATAACATTGGATAGCGGGCTCCGATCTCCTGCAAGCGGCGTTTAACCGAATCAAATTCCCTGCGCTTTCGGAGCACTGAAGCTGAGAAATCTTGAAAGAAAGAGAATTTGTTGTTCTCAAACCGAAGGTTGTCATCCGTGGACAACTTTCTACTTGCATCAAGAATCCTCTGTCTGTCTCCGAAGTGATGCATGCGCTCCACCAGCGGTCTAGGTATCTCCTTGACACCTGGTCTGGGAGCTAGGGTGCGATGAGCCCTTTCAATCTTGATATAGCCTCCCTCGGTCTGCAGCTGAAGAATCTCCAGGATCCATTTTTGGAGGAAAGCCACCACATTAGAGCCCTCTGCCCCTTCTGGTAAGCCAACAATACGTATATTTTTGCGCCGTCCTCTGTTCTCCAGATCATCAATGTGCTCAGTAAGTGACGCGACTTGGTTTTCCAGAGTTGAGACGCGGGCCTACATACTATCAGCTAGTTCCTCCGCCGCAACGATTCTTCACTCAGCCTCATCCAGTCGAGTCTTACAATTCTCCAAGTCCTGGGAATGAGTATGTACAATCTCAGCTAAGGGATCGAGTTTGGCATCTATTGTTTTCTAAATCGTCTCTGTCATGTGTTGAAACGCCTTCGCCATGGCCGGGCTTAGCTCAAAATCACCACTAGCTTCACCATCACCTTGTTCAGGTGAAATATCTGACGCGGCCAGGAAAGAGAGTCCTTTTTCTCTGCTTTTTTGACAGGATGAGGCATTTTCGAAAAAGATTGTGGCCAAAAAGATTCCAAAGACATACTACAACAATGACATAACCAAAGCCATTGAGTTGCATCTGAAGTAACTGAAAAAATACAGATAATTTGCTGAGTGGTGCGGGAGCTAGTGAAAATTGCTGTTACTCTCTGGCCACCATCTTGCCTTCCCGAACACAAAGATTTTGAGAAGAATATTTCAGCTCTGTAGGTCCATACAATGCAAGTGAATGGTGATCAGGCCTTTGAAGCTCCAAAAAGGAGATAAAGTCAGCATAAAAGTAATCCATAAGACTCCAGTGGTTTATCAATGTCTTCTGAAATGGCGGCCATTCGGTTTTCGGTGAGAACAGACCAAAACATAACTTTTTCACTTTACATCTTGTCATTGCAGTCTCTAGCCACGATCATGATTTCAAGCTCAGTTACACTTCCTAGTGCTTGACGCATGCGCAGAGCTCTAGATTGCGCTATAGGAAGTGTAATCAAGCTTGAAATCATGATTGCCAAGGAGACTGCTGTCAAGATTTACAGTGAAAACAAACTAGATTGCTTCAGAAGACATGGATTAAACCACAGTCTGATTGATTATGTTTTTGCCGACTTTATCTGCTTTTTGGAGCTTTAAAGGCCTGATCACCATTCACTTGCATTGTATGGACCTGGAGATATTCTTCTAAAAATCTTTGATTGTGTTCTGCAGAAGAAAGAAAGTCTGTGATGGCATGAGGGTGAGTAAATGATGACAGATTTAACATTTTTGGGTGAACTAACCCTTTAAATGCTAAAATACTTTTGAGGCAAATATAAATCCCCAGATAAACAAAAAACAAAAATATGTTATGTTCCTTTTACCACAGTAGTTCCTTAGATTAGTCATTTATTCTGCAGTATAAATAACTGTTCCATTCCCTCTGATTTCCAGCTATGAGATCATGCATATCTGCTGGTCTCCTGTCCCAAAGTGCCGCCCTAGTTTCCAACACCTGATAGAGCAGTTGGAGCTCTTGTGTGCGAAGCTAAGTCCAGCTCCTGTGAAAGAGCCATTGCTCTATGTGAACCTGGAGGAAGAGGATGGGGAACAGGCCTCTGGGGCAGAAGTTGATACAAGGACCCGTAGAAGTGAGGAGCCCTTGTGGGGAGTACCCTGGCAGTGTGAAGATATGGAGGAAGATGAGAAGAACTGGCTTATGGTGTCATCAGGGGCAGCCCTTGCTATTGGTGGAGACTACCGGTACATCATCGGTCCACACAGCAGCGGTATTGATGAAGAGAGAAGACATTCTGACGACGGCCTGTCGGAGGATATCAGGGACGAAGAAGATTTCATCATTAATGTGTGATTTTTAGTTTAACATTTCCTATGAGTCAGTACTTTGGGGCTGGTAATAGTCGCACAAGTGGAGAAGGATTTTGTAAAAGAACAAAGAGTCCGTAAAAATGCTAAGCATTCCTAAGAAGTCATACTGGGGAAATACCTGGAATAATGCTTAATGCAAAGCACCTTTTCCTTGCGCCTTATGGACACAATCAGCTGCTAATACTAAAAATATATATATATATATATCTATATACGTATATTTGTTGACAAATTTCAATGGCAATTGATATTCACTTACTAATGACTGTAAAAATGGCAGTGTTTCTCCAGATAGAACATTTAGAGAAAAATCTGTGATTTATGATGTGTAAAATGTTATCCTGACATAAAAGTGTACCAATTAATATTACCAAATAATTTTGACCCATCCTTACAAGGACCCATTATCCCCATTGTAAGGACACAGGTAGCTGTGAATTTTTTTTTTATATATATATATATATATATATATATATATATATATATATATATATATATATATATATATATATAAGCTGTTGGAAGTCTAAATTATGTTTGATGGTAATCGTATTTAACCCGGAACACTCCTTTAAACTGTACAGCAGACCCTCATCAGAGCATTCTGTGAATGGGACATCAAGGGACATGAGGTTTTAATTTATGCAAGTTTTATTTTTGTCTTAAGCTGTGTGCTGTGATTGTTCCAGACACCAAGCATTGTAGCAAAGAATAAAGACTTGTTTTTATTAATTGTTTTGAACCTATAGTGGGTTCTAGATGAGATGTACAGTATATATAATCTGTGATGTCTCATTTGACTTTTGTATTAAGGGCATTTCTCAAATCTGATTAATTGTAGCTGTTGTATTTTAGTTAATCTGTGCACAGCCGAAAGTCAGCCTCGATTTTAGTGTTAGATAATGTAACAAACTTTACAAATTTGTTGTGGATGTAACTTTGACATCTTTCAGTGTTATTAACTCTTATAACATAAGGCTGCCTGCTTATACACTGATCAGCCACAACATTAAAACCACCTGCCTAATATCTTGTAGGTACCCCTCGTGCCACCAAAACAGCTCTGACCCGTCGAGGCATGGACTCAACAAGACCTCTGAAGGTGTCCTGTGGTATCTGGCATCAAGACGTTGGCAGCAGATCCTTTAAGTCCTGTAAGTTGTTAGGTGGGGCCTCCATGGATCAGACATGTTGGTCCAGCACATCCAATAGATGCTCAATTGGATTGAAATCTATGGAATTTGAAGGCCAAGTCTACACCTTGAACACTTTGTCATGTTCCTCAAACCATTCCTAAACTATTTTTGTAGTGTGGCAGGGCGCATTGTCCTGCTGAAAGGGGCCACTGCCATCAGGGAATACCATTGCCATGAAGGGTTGTACGTGGTCTGCAACAATTTTTAGGTAGGTGGTATGTGTCAAAGTAACATCCACATGAATGTCAGGACCCAAGGTTTCCGAGCAGAACATTGCCCAGAGCATCACACTGCCTCTGCCGGCCTGCCTTCTTCCCATGGTGCATCCTGCTGCCATCTCTTTGCCAGGTAAACGACGCACATGCACCCGGTCGTCCACATGATCTAAAAGAAAATGTGATTCATCAGACAAGGCCACCTTCTTCCATTGCTCCATGGTCCAGATCTTACGCTCATGTGCCCATTGTAGGCACTTTTGGCAGTGGACAGGGGTCAGCATGGGCACTCTAAGTGGTCTGCAGCTACGCAGCCCCATACGCAGCAAGCTGCGATGAACTGTGTGTTCTGACACATTTCTATCATGGCCAGCATTAAGTTTTTCAGCAGTTTGTGCTACAGTAGCTCTTCTGTGGGATCGGACCAGACGAGCTAGCCTTCGCTCCCCATGCGCATCAGTGAGTCTTGGGGCACATGACCCTGTCGCCGGTTCACCGGTTGTCCTTCCTTGGACCACTTTTGGTGGGTACTAACCACTTCATACTGGGAACACCCCACAAGACTTGCCGTTTTGGAGATGCTCTGACCTAGTTTTCTAGCCATCACAATTTGGCCCTTGTCAAAGTCACTCAGATCCTTACGCTTGCCCATTTTTCCTGCTTCCAACACATGAAATTCAAGAACTGACTGCTCACTTGCTGCCTAATATATCCCACCCCTTGACAGGTGCCACTGTAACGAGATAATAAATGTTATTAACTTAACCTTTCAGTGGTTTTAAAGTTGTGGTTGATCAGTGTATCAAAATAATGAAATGTGCAATGAGTATGTGAAGTTCCTAACATGATTATAACTTGTAATGCCAACAAAGAGACGGGACTAAAACCTTGTAATATGGTTAGAGCTATACAAAGTTCAACATACATTTGAGTCCAGACAAAACAAAACACTTAATGTAGGCAAAAAGGTATTCATTTTTTGCTGATTGATGATTTATATGTAACAAATAGCAAGAGTATTGTACAGAATAAGTAATGTTTGTTATCTGTATGCTGTTTACAACTGTGAACTTGTACATGTAGAATTGTCTTGCAGTTTATTTCAGAAACTAAATAAATATTATAAAATTAAAATTGAATGTGCTTTAATTTTATTGGAGAGTGGCATCAGAGCACAACATTTAATTTTTTTCTATAAGTATTAAGAAAGACATTGTACAACAATCTCAGGATCAGCAATAAAGACAAAAGTACAATTTTCAAGACACAGGAGAATAACCAACAAAATTCTATACAAAAAAGAATTATACAATAAGAACAGGTTAAAGTAAAAAAGAAAAACCAACACATGACAGAGAAACACAGACATAACTCAAACACATACATATACAAAGGAAAGCACCTAGTTACCCGGGGTTTCTTTAAATAATTCTCCATAATGTTTAAGAAATCTTTGAGTTTTTTTTTTTTTTATTTTTTATTTTTTAATTCATTATAAAATTAAGATATTTTATGAGTGATCTTAATCCAATGATAAAATGGGGTAAAGATAACAGGCAGTTTTGAAACTTCTGTTTATGAATGAAGAATTTAGCATACAGTATAATAAAATTGACAGTATATTCAAAACCAAAAGGTTTATATGCAGTATTGTTATAGTAAAAATATATATATATCTTTCATGCTAAAGGATTGTGTGTCATATTGGTAGAATCAAATAGGTGGGAGCCAAAGTCAGACCAAAATTGTTTGGATATAGGACAATAAAAAAACAGATGGCGAGATGTCTCTTCAACTTGTCTACAAAAAGAACATGAACTGTCAATGTCCACATATTTGGAGATGATAGAGTTAACAGGATATATTTTGTGTAGAATGTTGATATATATTTCCTTGGCCTTGTTGGAAAATCAATATTTTGTGTTATGAAAGAGCGTATGGTGACATAGCATCTGTGGATGTTTATGTCATTCAATATTATGTTTTAAAATTTAAATAATAAAATGACATACTTTGAGATTGTTCTTAGCATGTTGTCCTATGCCCCACACTATTGGGAGATGCTATGTGTTACTATTTGCTATGACTTTAATTCACTTTTTTCTTCTGTAATGCACCAAGTTCTATTTCCTTCGGACCAGCAACATCCAAAGACTGGCTTTATATAGCTCTGTCGAAAGACATGCTGTCTTTCTCTTTTCTTTTGCTTTTACCTTTGTCGAAAATGTACCATTCCTCTGGAAAAGACGACAAAGGGTATCACCAAAAAAGCAAGAGAGTCCAATGAGAACCAAATTTCCCTCAAACACTGCTTGTGATAAACATTATCCACTGCCATAAGAACAAAGTCGTAATCCAGTGAAAAGACTATATTTTTACGTTAAACCCAGAAGCCCCATTATAAGGAAATACTTATGCGCCATAGGTAAGACCTACACATAATTTATCTAAAGCATCAGTAGCCGTAAACGTCTACAAGCAAAGTAACGGTGTCATAGTCAAAACACAAAACAAAGTTTAGCCTTAACATTTAACGATATAAACGATCGTTGTTTTAATACATTAAGCCACTTTCCCCCCTTTCGTTATAACGATTGTATACGAAAAAAGTAACGTAAATTATTGCGATTTGAGTTTAGATCATAGACTAATTGATTTATCTGTGGACGGTATTTATGATCAAAAATGTCTTCCACTGTTTCAGTACATTAAGCAATATTAAACTGTCCTTATAAGGGTTTCTATGGAGGAGAAAACGCTCAAGTAAAAATATTGTTCTCCTTGGATTATGGTGTCCTTGTTTTGGCAGTACATAGTGGAATTTGGTTCTATTTTGTCGTTGTTTCAATCCACAATGAATCTAAAGCTCGTTTCTGTGGGTTTCCTTCAAGTCAGAGGGAAAAACGGATGTTTTCCTCTACTACAACATTCATCTTTCGACTAAAAATCGACGAGGTACGGTCCGCATCGGGCTAGCCATGACGTAAACAAAGGCGTTAAGTTAACGCATGCGCCGTACAACCGACGAGACTGTTCAGTCAGAGGATGCGCATGTGCACGGGATCCACACGTCCTCATGTGCTGTTTTGAGCTGCGGCGCCATGATGTCACGGCCTGTACGTAAACCTTCGAGGGTGAGACGCACGGTGTAATGATGTGAGAGTGGAGAGAGAGAAAAAACAACATACACGAAGACAGGAGAGACAGTATGCATATTATGCATTTCATATTGACAAAAGGTAACGGTGCGATCCGGATACATCGGTATCTTTTAAAGAAATCGGGAAAAGGTGGCCGAACAAGGTGTTTTTTACTCATTAATTCGAGGCTAGAGCAGATCATCTCGCAGCGAGCTCGCCTCAGATTCGCCCGCCATTCAACATGGTTCTGCGTGCACGCGCCATCAGCGCCAACTGTTAGTTCACTGGCCGATTAGAGACACGCGCCGTCGACGAAAAACTCGACGCCCGTTACTCAAAAGGTGACTGAAACTCAATTTCTTGACTTTGAATGGTCAAATAACATCTATGTACGTCCGTAGCTGTCGATAATGCCACAATAATACACCTGGCAAATTAGGTAATTTTGGCAGTGTAGTAATGTTGAGATCGTGCGCCACTAGGCTGTGGGCCCTCTCGGTTTTCAAGCGTACGTCGCGTTATATATGCGTTATACAGACCAATCTTCGCATGATTCAGTTTTTGTTATTATCATGGGGTGTGCATTAAGAATGTCACTTGGGTCTTGTGCTATTTAAAAGCCAAATGGTTGCTGAGGTGCTAACATTGCGTTGACATGCATAATACCAGTTTTGGTTTGAGCATATATAATTTTTTTTTTTTTTTGGACAAATAAACAACAACCTAAATTATGAATAAAACGTTTATTGAGTTTGTCCCTACCACAGCATAATTTTTTATAGGAAAATAATTTTTCGATGCTTCAATTTTTTTTTTTATGTTCTTTTTTTGTTGTTTCCAATTGTGCATGGAAATGTGTTAACATGTTATACCTAATTCGAATCAGTGCCTTTAGATGCAAATACTGGTGTGTTTTCTCCATTAAGCACCCATATACATTATATAAACCCTAGCTTTTGCAATCATGTAAGTGGCCATTTGAGGTTAACTGCAATGGGAGCACTCACACAAAATGGCACAGTTGAAATGTAGTTCATTTGGCCATATAACAAAAAAACTATGTTGTTAAATATGCCATAGCTTTTGTTTCCGACATTGCAGTTTTGCTCTCTCATCTACTGATTGGCAGAAGAAAATATGTTAATAGTATGTTTGCTGTATGCAAACATTGGGTAAATTAATCAATTACAAGCAAGTCTTTGAGGTAAAATCTAGTGCTAAGCATAACTAGTCAAATAGCATATTCGAAAAGGAAAGTCAGAGTAATTACACAGCGCAAATAGTAGTACAGTGGTTATTACAGTCTGATATATGTGGAGTATAATGGGTCAATTATATGAATTGGCTTTTATTCTTAGGCTATTTTTACAGGTTTAAAATGCAAGTACTGTATCATAGTATTGTTACATGTAGCGTAGCTTTGGGATGTTTGATTTATTTGAATAAATTAACCATTTAGGATGTTTTTTGTAAGTGTTTGTGTGTGTGTTTTAAAAACAGTTTGGTGTGACCATTAAATTTATAATGGAAGTTAGTGGGGAAAGCCTTTGCACTAGCATTAAAAGCATTTCGAAAGTATAATCAAAAGACATGAACATTATAAATGTTAACATGTGGCTGGTGTGATAGGATCAATTACCAACCTTGTGTGTTCGATCTAATCTTTCAACTCCTGTCATGACTGTGTAAAGACAGTAAACCTGGCCCTTTTATTGTTGTATGCACATTACCCACAAAGGACTGTTCACATGGAACAAACCCACAGCAATGATGTTGGAAATACATAACTAGAAGTTCATCTGCCTGAGCTCATAACATGTAAAACATTTTTTTTAAACAAATGGTATGCAGTTCCATATAACCATTAGACATTAATCAGGTTAGATGCTATATTTATTTTCTCATGATTGAAAACAAGACTGTGGGAATAGACATACAGTCTGTTCAAGCGGTCTTACTGATTAAGACCTTCATGTTGATCGTTAAGCTGACGAAACATGACGTGCTCTTGAAAATGTATAATACAACCCATTGAATAGTCTGTACGGTTATCCCTTGCAGCCTTGTTTGCAATCGTGAAGAATTTAAAATGGCCTCTACCCTGACTAAGAGTCCAAGCCTTTTCAGTATTGAGAATGAATTGTTTTATACATAAAAAAATATTTAGTATGATTTTTTTTTAACTTTTGTCAGTAACCTACAATATAGTGTACTGTACAATATAAGTACATTTTAATTGTTTAAGTTGGTTTAATTTCTGTTCCACTAAGATCACAGCGCAAGGTTTTGCACAGTTCTACCACCCCTCTCACCTTTACCACTCTTCACCCATCCAAAAACGTTCAATTATTAAATATGTATGCATGCATACAAAAGGCTTGAACAGTAACCACAAGACTCCAGATGTTCAACTGTTTTTTGTAGCTCAATAGTAAGAGCTTACTTGTGTACCAATACAGAGCTCTGTAGCTAAAAAATGTTTGCAAACTAACTTGGAAATCTTGCCAGCAGCATTAAACTAGTCCTAATAAGCTAATGTTAGCAAAGTTGGTGACAGAGCCAGGTTGAAACAGTGAGACTTTAAAGAATCCCAGCAGTTCCGTTTATTTGTGTTTTACGGCATTCTCTGTCATTTGTACTCAGGAAAGCCTTCTGATTTTGGTCCTGGTAATTGGTGAAAGCAAAAGACATTCCTTTTGTTCTTTACATTAACTGCCATTGCTTAGCTAAAGTAGTCAATTCCCTGCTACAAACTCATTACTGGTATTTCCACCCCCAACTCATACCATTGGTTGAGCCAGAAGTTCGTAAGTGTAACAATTTAAAAAGATCAGCCATGTTTACATCCTTTGGCTAAGTCAACTGGACAAGTAATGGTTTGTCTCTGCACAGTAAGAAGTATTTTAATGTATACAAATTACATCCTTACCCTAAAAATATTTTTTGTGCATTACAATTAATTGGGTAAGAGCTTCTGTAATAGTAGTGACCTTGGGTTATCTGCATGCAGCTTTGTAATCGAGTAAGTGCACTATTCTAGAATGTTCTTGCTCTGAAGTAGCATGTAAGTACTAACCAAACAGCTCTGAACTCAAGCTGAACTAGGGTTGTTTCAGTCATGAATGACTATGTTCTTGAACTAGCCCTGTTGCTTTAGTTGAATGACACAATTACCAAAACCCTGGTGTTAGATACTCAATGGGCACCATATACTGGTGTAACTATGTAGCCTACAGCCAAATGTCATTCAGGATATCATGGCTGTATCTTGTATGCTTTTTCCTCCATTAGACAACAAAACTTAAGTAAATACTGCAAGTCTTCTTATGATCAGTGCCTGTATATTTCAAGTGTCCTGAAGACCTTGATTAGCTGAAGTGTGTTTGGTTATGGTTGTGGCTAAACTCTGCAAGAAGGATGTCTTCTAGGAGCAGGGTTGAAAACCCCTGGTCCAGTTTATATATATATATATATATATATATAAAGTCTAGGACATACTTTTATATTTCCTTAAAGTGTATGGCATGTGAATTGGTGATACATTTGTTGTGTTGTCCTTATTCGTTATGTATTCAGCAAACATGTGGCAAAGTTGTTCAGCAATTCAGTTTGTGTTGTCAGCTTCAATTTGTTGTGTATCCCTACCTTCAATGGACCACTGACCAACTGCAACAAGCCTTCAATGCTTTATAAATGGAAATTGCCCTAGGTGCCTTAATCGTTAAAGAACCTAGAGGGCTATGGGGGGAAAACCACTTTTTACTTATGTAGTCCACAAAGCACTCTACACACCAATCTGCTGGTTCAGACATCTTAAGGTTGACAACAAATCAGGTGATACATGTCTGGAATAAACTTGTCTTTAACAGATATATGCATGGAGGCCAAGCATCTCTGCTACTTGCAGTTATTTTGGTAAATAAGTACACAAAAATAGATTTATTATGTTTAGCCTTTCAGTCACTAGTAATCAAACATGCTTTGACCATGCTGTGTCATGTATGTCTTGTTTTCTTAAGGATATAGACCTGAAATACCCTGATGTTAGAGGGTCAGAAGCTATCCAGATGACTTCTTAATTCCCATGGCCAATACAGAGAAGCAGGGTGCAATGGTGCTTCATGAAGAGGGCATGACTGCCCCTAAACTGGCACCTCCCACTACTTCTGCACCTTCCCTCTTTGTTGTTCTCAAACAGTTGCACCCTGGTGAAGGTACAAAAGACAAGAGCAGTCTGTTGACAATAAATGAGGCAAGTAAAGTGATGAAATCTACAATCAGCTCTGCTGTAATGGGCAGCCATGCAACATCATCCACATCACTTGTAGACACCAACACCACCACACAGGCAGAAAACGTGCCAGCAGATACTAGATGTAAGGGCATCACAGTTACACTGGACAACAATAGTATGTGGAATGAGTTCTATAGATGCCAGACTGAGATGATTCTGACAAAGCAAGGTCGTAGAATGTTCCCTTGTTGCCGCTTTCGTCTCTCTGGTATGGAACCCTTCCAGAGTTACTTGCTGGCAATGGATATCATTCCAGTTGATAACCACAGATACAAATGGAGTGGGAAAGGATGGGAAACGAATGGGAAAGGTGACCCTCATGTTTCACGTTTGTTTGTACACCCAGAATCCCCTGCTACCGGCCTACACTGGATGCAGTACCCTGTTTCATTTTATAGACTGAAGGTTTGCAATAACACCTTGGACCAGGATGGCCATATTATTTTGCACTCAATGCACCGGTACCTTCCTCGACTTCATGTCATACCTGCAGACAAAACCACTGAAGACATTCAAATTGACAGGCCTGATGTCATAACACTTAGTTTTTCTCAGACCGAGTTCTTTGCTGTCACCGCCTATCAAAACCTACGCATCACTCAACTCAAAATTGACTACAACCCCTTTGCCAAAGGTTTCAGGGAGGATGCTGTTAATGCCCGATCTTCTAAGTCCAAGAATGGAATATCCAAAGAGGAACCAGAGACTGACCTCAGGCTAAGTAGGGAGACAACAACTTTGAATAATTTGAAAACTCTGTTCATGAAGAGAAATGCTGCTGTGAAGGTCAACAGGGATCAGAATGTTCCAAGCCCGACAAATGGGGAAATGAAAGTTGTTAATGGTGATGCTCCCATTGTAGACAGAGATGTTAAAAGTTTGTGGTAAGCCTAGTTTTATCTACATTTATAAAGATGTATATAAATAAATGTTTTGAATAGAAGAAGTTGAATGCTTTAGTTTTAATCAATTTAAGCCAGAAACATTCTCTGCACAGGTACAGTTGAAGTCATTAGTTTACATACACCTTAGCCAAATACATTTAAACTCAGTTTTTCACAATTCCTGACACTTAATCGTAGAAAACATTCCCTATCTAAGGTCAGTTAGGATTACTATTTTAAGAATGTGAAATTCCAGAATAATAGTAGAGAGAATTATTTATTTCAGCTTTTATTTCTTTCGTCACATTCCCAGTGGGTCAGAAGTATACATGCACTTTGTTAGTATTTGGTTTTAAATTGTTTAACTTGGGTCAAACATGTTGGTAGCCTTCCACAAGCTTCTCACAATAAGTTGCTGGAATTTTGGCCCATTCCTCCTGACAGAACTGGTGTAACGGAGTCAGGATTGTAGGCCTCCTTGCTTGCACACACTTGTTCAGTTCTGTCCACAAATCATCGGATTGAGGTCAGGGCTTTGTGATGGCCACTCCAATACCTTGACTTTGTTGTCCTTAAGCCATTTTACCACAAATTTGGAGGTATGCTTGGGGTCATTTTCCATTTGGAAGACCCATTTGCGAACTAGCTTTAACTTCCTGGGTGACGTCTTGAGATGTTGCTTCAATATATCCACATAATTTTCCTTCCTCATGATGCCATCTATTTTGTGAAGTGCACCAGTCCCTCCTGCAGCAAAGCACCCCCACAACATGATGCTGCCACCCCATGCTTCACGGTTGGGATGGTTTCTTTGGCTTGCAAGCCTCACCCTTTTTCCTCCAAACATAATAATGGTCATTATGGCCAAACAGTTCAGTTCTTGTTTCATCAGACCAGAGGACATTTCTCTAAAAAGTAAGATCTTTGTCCCCATGTGCACTTGCAAACTGTAGTTTGGCTATTTTATGGAGGTTTTGGAACAGTGGCTTCTTCCTTGCTGAGCAGCCTTTCAGGTTATGTCGATATAGGACTCGTTTTACTGTGGATATAGATACTTGTCTACCTGTTACTCCAGCACCTTCACAAGGTCCTTTGCTGTTGTTCTAGGATTGATTTGCACTTTTCGCACTAAACTATGTTCATCTCTAGGAGACAGATGTGTCTCCTTCCTGAGCGGTATGATAGCTGCATGGTCCCATGGTGTTTATACTTGCGTACTGTTGTTTGTAGAGATGAATGTGGTACCTTAAGGCGTTTGGAAATTGCTCCCAAGGATGAACCAGACTTGTGGAGGTCCATAATTTGTTTTCTGAGGTCTTGGCTGATTTTTTTTGATTTTCTCATGATGTCAACCAAAGAGGCACTGAGTTTGAAGGTAGGCCTTAAAATGCATCCACAGGTACACCTCCAATTCAGTACACCTCCTATCAGAAGCTAATTGTCTAACGGCTTGACATCATTTTCTGGAATTTTCCAAGCTGTTTAAAGGCACAGTTAACTTAGTGTATGTAAACTTCTGACCCACTGGAATTGTGATAGTCAGTTAAAAGTGAAACAGTCTGTCTGTAAACAGTTGTGTCATGCACAAAGTAGATGTCCTAAATGACTTGCCAGAACTATAGTTTGCTAATATTAAATCTGTGGAGTGGTTAAAAAATGAGTTTTAATGACACAATCTAAGTGTATGTAAACTTCTGACTTCAACTGTACATGAATGCTTGACCTTAGTAGAGTAATAGAGTTACCTTCACATTTTTGTACCATTAAAATGGATAATAGTAAACTGGGTTATTATTAAGGTAGCTAGCTGTAACATGGTGACAGTTAAAATAACTTGCTCATAACGGTTCGCTTCAAACTGTTGCTCTGCCATGACAGTAGTTGACCATAGTTGAAAGAGAAAAATGACAGTAGAAGACAGTTTACACTTATTGCCATCTTGCAGCAACACTGGGAATGCAACTGGAAATGTGTTCTGACACATTTCAGAATGCAACAATGTGTGATATAAAACTTGCATAGAAGAGGTGTTCATGTACTTACAGATTATGTTTTGAGCCTAGTTTTAAAAACATTTTCAGACATTGTATATATTTTCCTCTGCTTGCCAATTTTGGCAAATATAAAAATAATTTATTTTTCTCTTCCCTTCTCTGAATGCAGTAGCAAGAAGCGCCCATTGCCAGGGACATTTTCAGACTTCATTAAACATGCTCACGTGAAAATCAAAAGGTTATCGCTTGAGAATATCCAGCAAAATAGTGGTATCCTGCACACAGCCTCATCTTGCACAGGTGGAATAAAGGAGGTGATGGAGATATCATCCAAATCAGACAATTTATTACAGGTTGCTAGTAAGGAGGAAACTGTAATAGGTGATGGTCACAGATGTAAAAGCCCTGATACACCCTCAAAAATAGAGTTAATAAAAACTGATGAAAATAAACCTGTAATAAATGAACGCAAAGATAATGAGTTCACATTGCTATCCAGTGACCAGAAAGCACCAAAATTGGGTGAAAATGGAAAAGAGGAGTCACTTTCTTCTCTGGGCACTGAGGTCAAGCCTGAAGCAAAACCGAAGAAAACCTTGCCCCTACCGCTTCTTGCGCAGTTTCTCAAACAGAGGAAGTCTAAAACAAGACCTGCCACCCCAAAACCTGAAGTTCTTAGCATGTCTTTAGACTCTGAAAAGTCCTCTAAACCTGTCTCAACCACTGAAAGCTCATTTGACTTGATGTCTTCCACCCCTTCTGATGCTACTCCATTAGATTCACAACCAGTATTTACATCATTATCTCAGACTGTTACATTATCAACAACAGAAGCAAATGAAATGACATCTTTGTCCACTGCTCTCTTATCACCCTCTTCATCAACTGTAGTCCCCAACATACCAGTAGAAACACAAATACTTGAAAGATTTTCACCTTCCCCATCTGCAAATGATCCATTTCATGCCCCCAGCACTACCTCTAACCCCAAACCTAACTCTGACCCAGCCCCTGAAAGTTCCTCTGATGTGTTCTATGATGTTGATACTATTTCTGAGCAAGGTATTGACAACACACTCAGGTCTCATTCAGATATTTTATCTTCCCTCGCTTGTAACACATTAGATGACACTCATTCTCACACTATACCTGAAGTTAACACTGACTTTATCACATCGGAAACCCCCTCTGTCACCATATCTTACTCTGTTTTTGAAGTTCCATCTTTTACCAACAATGAAGTTAGTCCTGAAGTTATTAATAACCAGGAACACACCGTAATGGCTCAAGTTGTTGAGAGTCAATCTGTTTCTGATTGCCTCCTGGACAGTGCCAAGAACTCTTGTCCTGAACTTTTTTCCCAAGAAGTTCTTTCAGACGCTCTGTCCACACATGAGGAATCCTTTACCCTGCCATTGGATGACCCATGTTCCCCAGCCTTCTCCTTACCCAGCCCAGCTCCTTCTTCTCCTGACCCTTTCCCACCAGATCTATTCTGTGACAGGCCAGTACCTCCTAGAAAGACCCTTGATTCATTCCCAGAACGACTATTGGATTGCACAGGTCATGCTTGTTCTGACCTTTTCCAGCTAAGTCTATTTTGTGACAGTCCAGTACCTCCTAGAAAGGCCCTTGATTCAGTTCCAGAAAGACTACTGGATGGACCAATAACTTCAAAAGATACATTGTCGCCAAGCCTCCCCGACTGGTCAGGACATCCCAGGGAATCAAAGGACTTGTTCTCTCAAAGTCCACACACTGATAGACCAGGTCCTCTTAATGACTTGCAGTCAGCTGTTAATTATAATAGCAGTGAGATCGCTGTTTCTGATCCCATTGTTCCTGATCCCATTGTTTCTGAGCCAACTAAAGAATACTCTCATGGAAGGACTTTCAAGAAATCTAAGACTAAACAGAAAAAAATTGGAAAGATGAAGCTTTGTGAAGATAATGAGGTGGTTGAAGGACCTGTACCTGTCCCAATGCAGCCTAGCCTGGAGGATGTAGAAGGCCAATTATTTGTCTCCTTCATGTCAAAGGTAACCCAAATAATGTGTATATTGACTGAAATGTTAAAAGGAAACCTTAAAAGGAAGGGCACATATAAATTAATACTCACCCTTACAGTGCCATTTCAAACCCATATTATGGTCTTGCTGGTTAAAGACCTCAATATACTTCCGGAGAAGTTCTTATTCATTCTTCGTTGAGGTAAAAAGAAGTTCTAAACAGTCGAGCAATGGTATACTCTTTCCGAACATTCAGACACCCGCCACACTGCTGTGGGAGGTACATATAAATATGAGGACGCTACATGTAAAACCTAAACTAATATGACATTAAAATGTGTAATCAATTACTTTATGCCTCATTCTATGGGTAGAATTCACATGAGGTCAGTAAAAGAAGTTTTAACCACTCGATGATGATTTAAAGTAATATACTGTATATGAAGTAGAAAATGTTTCATTTGTCTTGTTTACATTTTGAATTCATGGCGCTAATGCGCTAACATGCTAATAATATGCGCCAATTACACTCTGTTTTTGTAATTTATGACGACACTGGTACTGCTGCAAAGATCAGTGTATAACATTTTTTATGTGCAGAATAAAGACAAAAGAATGATGCTAGGCTTACTTTGGGCAGATGTGTGAATGGCTTTTACTGCAGATGGCACATGAGTGAATGGGCACTTGAGAGTATTTGAGTAGATTTGATTCTTTTTGTTGGCTAATTAAACAAAACTAAAAATTGCATGACATGGTCTTTTCTCTACATGAACAATAGTGCAGATGTAGCTAAATTTGCACCAGCTTGCTAATGACTACACGCCAGTGTGTGCTTGTTTATGGATTTTGACTGACTGAACAAGATAAACAGAATGAGCAGTCTGCGTCAAGGTAGGTGGAGCTCCAGGTCACACCTACCGATGACGTGGACCAATGGCGGCAAGAAGGTGTTAAGCAGTTGGTTAGAAGTTTTCCTAAAAGTTAGCCCAGGTGAGCTCTTATGAACCATCGAAATGAATACAAAAACACAGTCTTTTTGGCCAGATTATGTTCTAAATTATGTCACACACGTTCGTTCTTCGATTTCATATGAAGGATATTTGGGCCTTAACAGGTCCCCTTTAGCACCTTCTGTTAGATTCTGAAACTACACCCTATGAGGGCAAAAAACATGTTTCTCCATTGACAACCATTTAAAAATGGCCGTGTTTTCTAACAAAACATTTAAATTGCGATGATTTCATTACATTATAGTATATCTTTCCCATGTGACAGATTGTTTTGTAATGGCTGTCAAAAGCATGTAATGGACTAAAGGCAGGTTTATATTTCTGTGTCGTAGGGTCTGCCTATTTATTATTAGGTTATGTAATACATATTGCCATGCAGAGAGAAATTAAATTAGGTATATACTGTATGCTTGTTCTTGAGTTGCGTAAATAATAATAAACATATTTAGGCATATATTTTTTTCTGTGCTGGAAAAAAAATACCAAATTAACAAATAATTACTCCACAAAATGGAGTAGTTACCAACACAAAATGGGTGTTTTAAAGCTTTGAAGCTGGACTTTACAATGCATATAGGCAATATAACAAACTCTTAACAGGTGCTTTTTAATTTGCTGACAAGTTGTTAGTGTTCCGTTTTCACAACTTATATTATTATTGACTTGACATACGGTCAAAACATAGAGAGAGATCAGAAAGTGGAATATATTGTTTTATTTCTTAATTTATTGTTTTAGATCTTAAAATAATTTTTGGGGAAATGTGATGCTACTTCAGATATCTTTTTTGTCATCCTGGGGGATGGTTTTGGTTACAAAGCAGACCAATCACAGCAGCTGTAGTCTGCACTGATGTGACACATGGTGACATATTTAATAAATAATATGTACATAATTATAACCACTTCAGGAGGTTTTTGCCTTTATGCCAGGCTGTTATTGTAAATAAGAATTTTGTTCTCAAGTAACTTGCCTGGTTAAATAAAGGTAAAATAAATTTTTGGGTGAACTAGACCTTTAAAGGTGCACTCAGCAATTTTTGTGATGTCGTCTTAGATTTACACTGACACCTAGTGGTGTGGATGCAGCATCATACAAACACAGTAGTTTTCAGTTATAGATGCCATTCTAAAAAAAATCACTATTGACAGTCAGCCATGAATAATTTAATTAATGAGTGAAAGTGACCAATAACAAGGCAGTTACTGAGATTAAGTAGTATTCGGCTGGTCATGTGATCCTAACATGGCTGCCCCCCTGAGGGGGACCCTCTCCATGTAGAATAAAACAGCTTTTATAATGTGTTGCCAGATTTCCTTCCTGCTATCTAACTCTCTTTTCAAATGTTTAAACAATTGATATGGTGTTTGTTACATCTACGGTGCACTTACTTTATAAAGTTAAGACATTTATTTATTTATTTGACATTCTGTGGTCCATACTCATTATTACCTTGAAATAGGAAGCTCTTGAGGTTCACCTTGGAGATGACACCAATACGGAGGAGACACAAACAACATCAGAGAATATAGATGGTAAGAATTACATATCTGACTATGATTGCAGTGAAGAAACCTATTTTAAATCCTCTCCAGTGTTATGATATATATATATATATATATATATATATATATATATATATATATATATATATAATTTTATTTATTTATTTTTTTAACAGGTGAAGGCAATGGATATGTTGAGGAAAAGATTGAGATGCTAGAGAAGGCCCTTTTACATGATCTGAAAATCATGAAGCACAGACAGGTCATTCATCCAGTGCTTCAAGAAGGTTTGGGCTTCTCTTTGAATCTCACAGTGATGTTACTTAATACAACAAAGTTCTAATCTCAGTTTTATCTTCATAGTTGGCTTGAAGTTGAATCTACTTGACGTCTCCCTGGAAATTGATCTGCAATATCTGGGTGTGCAATTACCCATACCCCCACCTGTTCTCTTACCTGAAGAAAGTTCAGCATCATCTCAGGGTAACATAGCTTTAAATAATAACTTCTCAAACAATCAGCAAATATGTCATGCTAAATAATGATTCAGGTTTTCATGTTAATAAAAAAAAATGTACACCTTTTTTCTCTGGACCTTCTAGTACGGTTTGTTTCAAGGACAGGGAAAACTAGCGACTTCACTAAAATTAAAGGTTGGAGAGATAAGTTTGCTGGCTCAGGATCCCTGCATGAAGGTATGCACAAAAATAAATTGGTATCTAATAACAATTTTGGCAGTGATTTACTACAGAACTTGTTTTAATATCCTCTTTGACATGAAACTAAGCTTAACTTGAAAAGCTGATAAGATACTGCATCCAAAATAATGTGATTTTGTATTACACTTTATTTGCAGGGGAATCAAGCATAGATGCAGAGCAGAAGAACCTCTCTGCCTTCTGTAGTGACATGTTGGATGAGTACCTGGCCAGTGAGGGCAAGCTGATTGATGAACGAGCTGCCAACTTGTCCCAGACTGTCACTATGCCTGTAGCATACCAGCTACCCACTAAGAGCACTAGCTACGTCCGTACCCTGGATAGTGTGCTTAAGAAACAAGTACCTCCCTCTTCATCCTCCTCATCCAAACGATCTCCAAGATCTAATAAAGGCAAGCTGACATCCAAGCCCAAAGAGGATAAAAAATCTAAAAGATCTTTGAAATCTGGTACACGAAAGCAAAACCTTAGTACAACAAATCCAGTCAGCAGTGTTGATAAACCTGCTTTGAGCGTGAAAAAGCAGCTACATAGCAAGAGATCCAAAAATATGATGAAATCCAAGAGTTTGAGTGCAGAAAGGCGTATTGTACAAACTACTGCAATGGTATCTTCTGATAAGACTTCCACGGTTGAGGTCTCTGGCTTCACAGCAGCAAGCTCCTCAGGGGGTCGCAGTCCAGGCTTGCCCAAGACTCTGGTGAAGCTGATGGATGTGGAAGATGGAGCAGTGTGGGAAGGCAAGCATCGGACCTTTATTACAGAAGAGAGAGCGGCCATTGCTTTAGCCACTCTTGTCACTGCTGAGGTACAAGTGAAACTGAAGCCCATCTTGAATTACAGTTTGTGAGGACAGATTTTGGGTTTTGTATTGATTGCCATCATCAAAATATGAGATAATGTTCTTTAAGACACTACTTAAATCTTGAGTAAATATCTGTTAGGCTTTTCCTGGTGTAACACTGTATTTTTCTCTTTGTTTTAAGGGTGTAACAAAAGGAAACCCTGATGCCATCAGAATTATAAAACGACGTGCACCACCTTGCCTCAATGTCTTCTGCAGGCTTGGCTGCGTCTGTGCCAGTCTGGTTCACTCAAGGCGCCATCATCACTGTGGCAAACCACAGTGTATGTTGGGCTGTAGCTGCCTGCGACGCAAAGTTATTGCACTAAAGACCCCCAAAAAGGAAGAAATTGCATCAGAGGAGTCTGAACCTCAGGTAGTATCCAATGAGAACAAGGATAAGTGGAAGAAAAATAAAAAGAGAAAAACCTACGGTGAGTGTATTCAAAAGCCTCTTCACACCAGACATGATGTATTTATTGGTTCAGCTGTACCATCATTACTATTGTACCGTGATATTCAACATCTTTTGCAGTTCTGACAGATCCTGAGGCAGCATCTGAGCCCGCTAAGCGTGTGAATACATTATGGGATAATAAAAGTGAAGATTCTGATTCAGAAGTTCTTTTCTCCCCTCCTCCTCCGAGATCCCCATCTCCTGCACTCTTGTCTCAAGAGCTGCAACACGATCTGGAAAGCTTTTTCAGTCCCTTAAAACAGAAAAGGGTAAGACATCCAGACCCATGGTTTCAGAAAACATACAAACCGTAACATCATTATTAGGCATGTTTGATAAGGTGTTCGTTAACTATGCTTTTTTGTTTATGTGGAATTGTCATTTCTTGTTTGTAGGGTTGCCCCCGACCAAAGAATTTCCTAGTCAACTAGTAGGCGTTAGTTTAAGCCATTAGTCGACTAGTCGCACGTTTATGATATTAATTTAATTACTTAAGTATATAAATATTTTGGGGTCATCAGAAAATGGTTTGAGTTCCAGGGCTGAGAAAAATGTTATAAGGAATGTTATAAGTAACATTGCTAACACTGTTCTATGCTACAGAGAAATACTAAAACGTAATAATGAGCCTTTAAAATATACATTTTACAAGCGCACGCACAAAGCGAGCCACAGCGACACTGGCAAAAGTGTTAATGATTCTGAATGTGTCGGAAAAACCAGCAATGACACATTTGAGTTGTGCCGACAGATGATGATCTCGGCGATCAACGATGGTCAGAGTGATCGCAAATAGCTGATGCCTTTGACGATGTCAAGATGATATTTGGCTCGTTTTCCCATCAATGTATTCAATTATTATTATTATTAGGCTATTATTATTATCAAATTAATATGACAAATAATTTGCCCGTAGACACACGGACACGCGCTTGAAGAAACACACTTTATTATATTATTAAGAACAGATAACAGAAAAGCCGTCTCATGCAGTCTCGTGGAACATGTGCATGTAAAAGGTTCTCACTCTTTTTTTTTTTATTTCTGTCTTCTGAATTTTTTTCTTTTTTTTTTTGCAAGAAAAGTATCATCTATGAGTGCTCAAATGACCTCAGACATCTCAGCTCAGGAGGTGCTTTGAGTTCAGTTTCCTTTATTTCCACAGAGCAGTTCATCGTGACCACAAATCTACAGCCTTTACATCTGTGATTAAAACATAAAATAATACAAAAACACGTTCACCTCGAACCATGATTTATATTTCAGTGATTTTTATCATCATTATAATTATTATTTTTACATTTTATAATTGTTTTATGTCTTCATTTGTGTAAGTAATTTACCTCCTGCATGTTTAGACGGATACTTGCCTGATGGTAAATGGAAAGGTGGTTAGTTATATATAATTTTTTTTGATCACTTCACTAATTAAGTAGTGGGGAGAGCACACACCCCAGGGATGTGTGCTCTCCCCACTACTCTTCTCCCTCTACACCAATGATTGCATCGCCAAGGACCCCTCTGTCAAGCTCCTGAAGTTTGCAGATGACACCACTGTCATCGGCCTCATCCTAGATGACGATGAGTCTGCATACAGAAGGGAGCTTAAACAGCTGGCTGTCTGGTGCTGTCAAAACAACCTTGAGCTGAACCTGCTCAAAACGGTGGAGATGATTGTGGACTTTAGGAGGAACACCCCAACACTGACCCACCTCACCATTCTAAACAGCACTGTGGCAGCAGTGGAGTCATTCAGTTTCCTGGGCACTACCATCTCACAGGACCTGAATTGGGAGACCCACATTGACTCCACTGTGAAAAAGGCCCAGCAGAGGTTGTACTTCCTTCACCAGCTGAGGAAATTCAACCTGCCACAGGCGCTGCTGATACAGTTCTACTCAGCAGTCATTGAGTCTGTCCTCTGCACTTCAATAACTGTCTGGTTTGGTTCAGCTACGAAATCAGACATCAGAAGACTACAAAGGACAGTTTGGACTGCTGAGAGGATTATTGGTTGCCCCCTGCCCCCCCTTCAAGAGCTATACACTTCCAGGATGAGGAAAAAGGCTAGAAAAATCACTATGGACCCCACTCACCCTGCCCACTACCTTTTTGAACTGTTGCCTCTGGCCGACCCTTCAGAGCTCAGAACACCAGAACCGTCAGGCACAGGACCAGTTTTTTCCCCCAGGCTGTCCATCTCATGAACAGTTAAATTGCCCCATTGAGCAATAACTATCTGCATTACACAATTTAGTCTTTCTTATATTTATCCAACACATCCAACCTCTTCTGCCATTTCATTCCTCTGAGAGAAAAAACAAAACAAAACAAAAAAACATTTGCACTGTACATAACAGATTTGTATTTACACTGTACATAACAGATTGTATTAGATTTGCACTACCCATGTGTATGTATGTATGTGTGTGTCTGTACGTATGTGTATAATTATTTTATAATTAAAATTTTGCTGTTTTTGTATTGTTGTACACTGGAAGCTCCTGTCACCAAGACAAACTCCTTGTATGTGTAAACATACTTGGCAATAAAGCTCATTCTGTTTTTTTTTTTTTTTTTGTTTTTTATTATTGCTTTTTCGTTTTGTTTGGATTGCAATTAGATTTTTTTTAAATGTATTTGATGTAAGTTTTTAAATTAATTTAATTTTCAATGCAAAATCACTAAAGCAAGAATATTCACGATCCCTCAGCCCGGGGGGTTGCCGATGTAATTGGATATTGTGATGTGATGTGTATATATATATATATATATATATATATATATATATATATATATATATATATATACTATATTGCCAAAAGTATTCGCTCATCTGCCTTTAGACGCATATGAACTTAAGTGACATCCCATTCTTAATCCATAGGGTTTAATATGACGTCGGCCCACCCTTTGCAGCTATAACAGCTTCAACTCTTCTGGGAAGGCTTTCCACAAGGTTTAGGAGTGTGTTTATGGGAATTTTTGACCATTCTTCCAGAAGCGCATTTGTGAGGTCAGACACTGATGTTGGACGAGAAGGCCTGGCTCGCAGTCTTCGCTCTAATTCATCCCAAAGGTGCTCTATCGGGTTGAGGTCAGGACTCTGTGCAGGCCAGTCAAGTTCTTCCACACCAAACTCACTCATCCATGTCTTTATGGACATTGCTTTGTGCACTGGTGCGCAGTCATGTTGGAACAGGAAGGGGCCATCCCCAAACTGTTCCCACAAAGTTGGGAGTGTGGAATTGTCCAAAATCTCTTGGTATGCTGAAGCATTCAGAGTTCCTTTCACTGGAACTAAGGGGCCAAGCCCAGCTCCTGAAAAACAACCCCACACCATAATCCCCCCTCCACCAAACTTCACAGTTGGCACAATGCAGTCAGACAAGTACCGTTCTCCTGGCAACCGCCAAACCCAGACTCGTCCATCAGATTGCCAGATGGAGAAGCATGATTTGTCACTCCAGAGAACGCGTCTCCACTGCTCTAGAGTCCAGTGGTGGCGTGCTTTACACCACTGCATCCGACGCTTTGCATTGCACTTGGTGATGTATGGCTTGGATGCAGCTGCTCGGCCATGGAAACCCATTCCATGAAGCTCTCTACGCACTGTTCTTGAGCTAATCTGAAGGCCACATGAACTTTGGAGGTCTGTAGCGATTGACTCTGCAGAAAGTTGGCAACCTCTGCGCACTATGCACCTCAGCATCCGCTGACCCCGCTCTGTCATTTTACGTGGCCTACCACTTCGTGGCTGAGTTGCTGTCATTCCCAATCGCTTCCACTTTGTTATAATACCACTGACAGTTGACTGTGGAATATTTAGTAGCGAGGAAATTTCATGACTGGACTTGTTGCACAGGTGGCATCCTATCACAGTACCATGCTGGAATTCACTGAGCTCCTGAGAGCGGCCCATTCTTTCACAAATGTTTGTAGAAGCAGTCTGCATGCCTAGGTGCTTCATTTTATACACCTGTGGCCATGGAAGTGATTGGAACACCTGAATTCAATTATTTGGATGGGTGAGCGAATACTTTTGGCAATATAGTGTATATATATATATATCATGAAGGAGGGAACAAAACGAATTTATTCACAGACATGATGTATTTTCCCAGACAACGATGTTGACAACTGTTGTAAAGCCATATTTCAAAAAGCTGAACAACATAGATTTTAATTGCACTTAATTTTTTTCCAGTTTCATTTGAATTTTTAGTTAAAATAAATACAAAATAAAGTTAAAAGTTTGAAATGAAGGTTTCTTGCTTTATTGTGTAGGCTTAACCCTAACCCTGCTTAATTAAAATTACCCCATAGTACCACCTAGCGTCCAACCAGCGGTAATAACTGTGTTCATCGGTTTCCTGTGGAGTTTTTCTTTTTTTTTTTCAACCGTCCAATCCAAAACTTGGTCAACCAAGACTCTTCTCATCGACTAAAGTTTGGTCGACCATCAGGGGGCAGCCCTACTTGTTTGCATAATTTTGTAAGTTCAGTGTCTTATACTTTGACATCTTAAATATTTCCTATTTTTCATTCAGGTGGTAGAGAGAAATTTGAAAATGACAAAGGACCTTATGGACACCAGGCCAACTTGTGCTCGTGTGCGACCGTTTCTCTGGAGGTGTGAGGATAAACAAAAAACGGTGAGACTCATACATGAAGGAAGGCACAATTTCTGGGAAAGTCAGTGTGTAAAACTTTACACTTAATAATACTACAAAAAAAATTTTGTCTTTTTTTTTGGCAGGTTGACCAACACCACATCTCACAGGTCTCTACACAAGGTAAGTATGGCACTTACTGATAATAATTTAATAGCTAGTGTAATTATGGTTTATGCCAAACAACAAAATTTCATGATTCATATGCTTTTAAATGTCTTGAAAATCTAGTCCTTCAAACACCATTGAAATCCACCTTATCCTTTTTTTTTTTTATATTCTCTCTAGATATTGAGGAGGGGGAGCTTGTACCTCTTAATTTGTCTGGCCCTTCCAAGCGGCTTGAGATCATATCCGAGTGCAGTTGGGCAAGTACAGACAGCAGAAATGACGTTCTGCGGATAGTGTGTGAGCACATGGCTCTGGATCGTTTAAAGCACCCTTTCTGGATTGGCAAGTACTATATCCAGCCAATCTCTAAGACCCTAGAAGAGACAGAGGAGGGTTCTGTCTACATATACAAAGTCAACATCTCTCAACCTGTGGAGAAGAAAAGGGAAGATGAGAAAGTTACGCAACGGGAAGCTGATTCGAAAAAGCCTGTAGGGAAGAATGAGGTGAAAGGTCTGCCCTTCCTTTCCAGGTGTTCACCTGCAGGCTTGCTCAAAGCTGAGAAAAAACCACATGATGCCCCAGGCCAGATAATGGTATGGACTTAACCTATTTTGAAATAATTAGAAAAAAATCATATTTATCTTCATACACCGTCCTGGTCTTCTAGTCTCACGATTCCTCTCCCCCCATAAAAAAAAAAAAAAACTAAGTAGTTTCTGTCTTCATAATTTTTCAACAAAATGTAATGCATTTCTGAAATCACTTTCCTTTTCGGCTGACATCACCACTTGGGTGAGGGAAAATTATGTTTACTAATAGCCAAATTGCCATTTAGACATTGTTTTAGGCTACGGTGCTGGGTAATGCAGCCTTTCACAAATCTTGGCAATAGTAATTGCAGTAATTACATGCAGCAATTACACTACAGCAGTAATAGCAAACAACAATGCATTCAAAAAAGAAGGGTTTTCCTAGAGTCGTTGTCTTTGTATTTTACATACTATATTTTAGCTTTAACTTTAAAATTAATTTTAATAACCATCTATTGTTTTTGCAGGTCAATGGAAAGCCATACCCACAAGCCAAGCTAGAGCTTGGTCAGATGGGGGCTTTGCACCCTGCCAATAGACTGGCTGCTTACATAACAGGGAGAATATGTCCAGTCAGTCAGTCTGGATCTAACATGGTAGCCATAGCGACCACTACAAAGGCCTCTACCACATTGGTTCCAGTCACTAGTGTGGCCACAGTAACCACAGTTACCAACACATTATCTTCTACAACCACATCGCTTATCAAACCTTTAGGTAAGTCAAGGACAGAAAATGTGTGCTGATCACAGTACATAGTATAGTATCTTTTCCACACCACCAATTTTGTACATCCAGATGGAGCATACAAACCTTTTGCTCACACGGGTATTGACCAATTTAGTAGATGCCCAGAGTGTATACTGAACAGTGCAGAACACTACAGTAAATAGCATAACTCGTTAACTGGCAGACTTAACCTGCTCTTTAATTTGTTTTTGCACAGTGACCAAGCCCCCAGTGGGAAAGGTCTTCACCCAGTTTGTGGTCAACCACATCAACTCTCAAAATGTGCCCAGTAATAGCACTCCTCACTTACAGCCTTCTGCTCCAAATATTGTCATCCCCTCCACTCTGTTGATGGTTGACAGAGAGGCTGGAGCTCCTGGGGTGGCTCTTCCTTCTCCAAAAGCAGGCTTGGCTACTCAGGTGTCTGAACCCTTAAACACCACAGGTAGCACCAGTTTTCCCACTGAATCAAAAACTCAAGCCACTGCCATCACCACTAAATCGCCCAGCCTGCGTCTGGGTAAGCCTGGCTTCCTTGGTTTGCCATCCTGTGTCTGTGTTTCTCTGTTCTACAAACCCTTCATTTTGCCATGTGCTAGGAAAATGTAACACTTTTGGCTTTATATGGGTGTGTTCTTGGGATTTATAGCTTGCTGTTTCTTCAGTATACCCTGGTATACATCTTAGGCCCGGTCCCAAATGGCACTATGTAGACTTGCGGACTCATGATGGTCATTGCGTACATGTGTCTTTTAAGTCCACGAGACCATAGGGGGTCGTATTTGTCATTTTAGAGTTTAGAAAAGTGCTTGCAAGCACCCATTTTGCGGAAGCTGTGCGCCCTTGATGCGCACTTCGTCACTGATGCAAGCTCCACAGCGGACTTCTACCAGACATTCTGTGCGGCATTGTGTCACCAAAATGTGGACTCTGAGGAGGTGCCATTTGGGAAAGGGCTTGTGATTACTTTCATTTCCTGTCTTTGAATACCCTACCCATGTTCCTCTGTTGCTGTGGCTTGTGACTGTGGCTATTAGTGTATTGGCTGTAAATCTTGTATGTGCTTCATTTGAAATACAGAACATCACCACATATCCATCATTGATTTTGATATGCATTGAATCAAAAATGTCTTTCCTTTCGGTTGATTATTGTAATTTTTTGGTGGGTACAGACTTGCTAAGATGTGTGACACTTGGTTCATAGTGGTAAAAGAAAATGTTGGTCTGTTCTTATTCAGTGTTGTACGATTAACTGTAATTAGCCTGTTGCCTGATTAAATTGTAATGTACAAGTCTAAAGGGGAACTCACATTGACAGTGATTTGCAGCAGCAAAGCAACTGAAGTCACTAATTTTAACTGAGGGTTAGGGATAGAAGGTGACATGAGCATCAGAGACTATTGGCGATGAAGGCGAGCAGGGTTCAACTTTAAGCAAATGCACAGTGACGCGATAAGGCGACTATCAATGGGAATACAGACATTGAAGCTCATGTGATCTGACGCCTGACACAGCTGGATGCTGCAGTCGAGTAGGAACCTGCTACCAACTAACCTCTAAAGATTATACTGTTGTCAGTTAATAGAAAATTATTATACTGCTTCTCAGATCTCTTTATTCAATAAAAATGGTAGGATCATACTTTGCGTACTACTTACAGAGGAAAAACACAATAACTACAGCAAAAATAAAAAATTGCTTAAAAAGTTACTTTGTATTAATGTATATTTTGTAGTTACTGCCATTTTAACAATCCATTTTCTCTGAATCTGAGCATAGTTGAACCAAAACGATCATAGGACAGATCATTATCATAATGACCTGATTTCAGTCAATTTCAATTTGTAGAAAATGTGAATTTAATATGTTTTGCCTTTGCACAGCATTATACTGTAAGACTTGCTATTGTGAACATATTGTGTTACCTTCAACATTATTTTTTTGTTGTGAGCCCAAAGTGGGCTAGTTTAGTGCTTTGGGTCTGCTAGATTTGTATGCTTCACAATGTCTTTAAAATACTTCACCAAACTAAGTCAGTTTTTTTAAGTTTGCCTAATGAATCCTTTCCCTGTTGCCAGGTGGGTCTAGTTTAACCCCAACAACCGTCTCGTCCTCTGGATCTGCCACTTCTGGGAAAAAGACTGTTTTGATCACAGTTATGTCCCAAAATTCAGGGCTCTCCAACAGTAGTTCACAGCCTCCAAAGCCAGTCACGCAGATTCGGCCCCCTCAGACACCAGTTCAAAAGATGCTGCTTCAGGTTGTGAAAACAGCAGATGGCAAAACATTGTACCGTAATGCCAATGGACAACTCGTTCAATTGGTGCCTCTTAGTCAGATCAAAGCCATCAAGCCCAACCTGCTTTCTCAAAGCCCAAGTAAGTACTTCTGGAATACAATATAAATCGATTCAGGAAAACATCGAATATAACTGCTAAGAGTTATAAAGAGGCCAAAAATCCCATTTACTAAGTTGACTTTGACAAATTCATGTAGCCTATCTTTGGATGATGCTTAGTACAAAGGATTGCAAAACAGTGACTTTGCCAAAACCTTCAAAGGTTATGAGCACGTTTAAAAATTTATTTTTACATTTTGACTAATAGGGGGTGCAGTCCCAAAACTTCACAGTAAGGCATGGTCCCAAGGTCACTAAGGCCCTGTTTACGCCTGGCATTAGGATGTGTTTTGTGCGATCCAATCACAAGTGGAGAGACAAGACAAATCACTGTTTACACAAGGTCATAATATGTGTCTCTTTTGACCTTTTGTGTTCGGATTTTAAGGGCAGGCTCTCTGATTTCATCACTACATACATCAGTTACTATGTCAGTGTATTACTGCATGATAAAGTGCAAAAAGTAAAAGAAGAAAAAAGTTAGAAAACGCTGCAGAGTTCTCCTAATTATACTTGAACTTAATCTAAGCACTAACGTGACTTTTAGAGCAGAATTCTCAGTTACTGAGCTCCTGCATGTTGATATTAGGCATCCTGAAGACGTTTGTGAAGTTCTTGTGGAAGTATATGTATGCTCTTTGCACATTTTCCAGTCAGATTAGTTTAGTTTAAAACTGAACGTAACTGGCAAAGTTTAAATCTTTGTTTTAGCGCAGTGGTTGATTGACAGGAGAGTAGGCAGTGCTTCCCAGCTGTTTGAATGTATTTGAACAGATGAGTGTTTACACTATGAGCCAAATGTGGTCACAACTGTTTTCGACCACTTCTGAATGCGGTCGAAGGGGACAAATGTCAAAACATTTTGGACCCTGTTTATACCTGTCTATACCTTTTAGCGTTGTCCCATTTCAAACGGATTACCCAAAATGCATTCTAATACCAGGTGTGAAATGTGCGCAAGTTTAATTTCATTACAAGAGTAAAGCTGCATTTCCTGTTTGGTTGTTGCCTCCAAATGTTTGTTGTGTTTCAAATTTATTTGTTCAGTTTTGTGCATGGTTTGAAGATGGTGGTACTAAAATTTAGTCAAGATTGGATGAAATTTGTTGGAGGAGTGGCAAAATCTCAGCATGACCCCAAAAGACAATGTATTGTTTTAATATATTTTAGAGTTAACAGTTAGACTGCTTTAAGCTTGAGATCAGCATCCAAGTAAATAGAATGTAAATGTATCGGTGTTACATTCAAACCAGTACAAATTTTATTTAAATTATTTTTTGTATAGTGGTTAGCATAATATCAATTGTGCTTTTTTTCTTCTTCAGCAACCCTTATCTGTTTCCCCGGGCCTAATGCAGACCACCGTCTGAATAACTGTAAGGCTGGCAGCACCACCATAGTCACGTCATCCAGCCAAGCATCTCAAACTCAGGCAAAAACTACTGTTACTGTACCAGTCTCTACATCTTTGCCTGTGACTGGCAAGCCAGTCACTCTTACTGCATCCAAGTCAGTTTCCTATAGCAGCCTTCCTTCCACCCTTAAAGTTGCCCCAAATTTTATGGGACAGTCTGGCACTTGCACATTAAGAATTCTCCCAATACCCAAAATTGTCAAAGACACCATGACTCCAATTTCTTCCCCTAGCTTCTCACAGGGTGGCTTCACATTGCTCACAAGTTCAACACCACAGAACCAACATTCCACAAAGTCTGAGACCACAATTTCTCTGAGCTCTATTCCAACGAAGGGGCCAATCAGTCAGGTCCAAGCATCACTTGACTCAAATAAACAATCTGAGATGGTTCCTGATCAACAGAATAGCTTTAACTATTCCAACATGTCTGAAAGAATTGCAGAAAATGTTACACAGCCTCCATCTTCTGCCTCCACTACTCAAAAACCCAGACAGTTTTCTGGAGATGGTTTTAGCCCTGCACATATGGAGCAGGCTGAAGCTAGTAAAAAAGCTAATCCCAAAGTGAATGAGATGGAGTTTAACACCACACCAGATCACAAAGAGGAAGACAATGATTCAGACGAAACAGAAATAACTGATGACTCTGACTTGTACAGTGAAGATGACCATGACAACGGCGCATATAGTTTGAGTGTAAGAGCTTACATACTGTAGATGTGTATGGTTGACTTTTTCAGCTTTTCTATCTCTTTCTGTGTCAAGAAAACTGTTATTTATTGTTTGTTCAGGCTAGTTTTTATTTCTAATTTTTTTCAGGATTCTAATAAAGCAGAGAGGACTGAGGATAGAGACCCTGAAATAAAAGATTTTGTGGAGGTGGAGGTTGATATTGAAACTATTGAAGAGTCTGTAGAGAAAAACAATATCGCACATCTGAGGGCGTTTGCAAAAAGGCGAAAACAACATCAACGGTAATGCAAATGAATTGATGTTTGGATTATCTGGAAATCTTTTGAAAAGAACTGTACCTACACTATGAAAGTTGTGACATTGAAATAGATACTACTTTAGACCCCTGTTAATTGCCTTGTGTTTAAAAACATTTTTTATCTCCACAAAAATCTACAACATAATCTTTTATTTGTTACGCTTTGCTCTTGCAGTCGCCGGAAGCAAGTTCTTGATGCCAAGAAGCAAAAGAAGGTTAGTTTTAGCCTCCAGGACTTGTTTACGATTGGACCAACCCTTTCTATGTTTTTTCTTTTACTAATATACACATATAAAATGTCTTTATATTTGATACATTATATAACTAATTTGTGCTTTTCAGCTAATGGTGCACATGGAAAAAGAGAGGCACAGACGCATTTCAATTGGAGAATGCTTTCTTAACCTTCAGGCAACACTCAAAAAGCCTTCAAAGAATTTTAAAGCCTCCAAAAATAGCATCCTCACCCTGGTTTGTTTACATTTTTATTGCACTTCATGCTTAAAATTACATTGAAAGTATTGTTAATACTGTTTTTTAACACTTTTTTTCTTAATTATTTCAAGGCTCAAGAAGAGATTGAGTCACTAATTAAGCAGCAAGACCAGTTATTGAAAAAAAGAGAGAAGCTGAGTATTAAGAGAGAGCGTTACATACAGACCCTTTCCCTATTGTCTGGTAAGAAAATCCTTAAGATTTATTTTGTATTTCATCCAAGGTTTTATAACAGATCTGCTTCATCAGTTACTTTAACTGATTGCCAAATATGATATAATTGTAATGTGTGATTTTTTGTTTTTTTTTTTTTTTTTTTTTTTTTTTTTGCAAACTAATGTTGTATCCACTTTTGTCCACAGACAAGAGTGCAGAGTCCATCAGTCAGAAGCTTAATGAAATTATTGCTAAACAAAAAACACTGGAGGCCCAAAATAAAGCAAAAGAGATTAAGTCCCAGTTTAAGCAGACCACTTCCAAACCCACACCCAAACCTAAACTAGCTGATCTCAGTAGTAAGCGGAAAGGTTTAACGGTCCAAAACAAAGTAAAACCCACCCAGTCTCCAACAAAACCAATGGACTTAAGTGTTAAGAAACAAAAAAGCCTGGAAAAGTCTGAAAGTTTAATAGGGGCCTTGAAACCTATAGATCTTGATGGTAACAAAAACACAGCAAAAACTCAGGATAAAGAGAAAGATATTGTGTCTAAACTTACTCAGCCAACCATTAATTCTACTCCACCAAAGAAACCTGCTCCTGTCCCAAGTGCTATCCAACATTCTGTAATTCCTCGAGAGAGAACACGCCCAAACATCCTGTCCCGCTCTTCATCCCAGACGATACCAGTATCTCCAGTCAAAGAGCCTACTGTAACTAACGGTTAGTCCTAGAAGAAAACAACTACATACAGTTATGTAAAATTGACATGACTGTGTTAATGGAATAGTTTAAGATTAATAAAATATATTTTAAGATTCATTTATAAATTATGACACTGTAAAAGAACTGGTTTTGGATTTTCAGTTTTTTTTTTATCTGGTTTTGGATGTTCATGCTTTTCAATGTTTATTGTGTTTTGTTCAGTGTGTATTCCCCAGGTAATTCCTTTGATGAATACTATGGTTCCATGCAATCAAATCATAACAATAAACAACCCCCTTCAACCCCTTGGCATCACCTCAGTAGGAGGACAGCAGTCACTCACACCAGGTTTGTATCTGAACATGTCAATGATGCTTTTGAAAACATTAAATTCATTGATTTGATGACAAACATTCACACTTATAACATTGTTGTGTTTTAACAAGGTGTAGCATCTGTGTCCATATCAGTTCCTGCAATATCTCACCCAATTAGACTGGAAAATCCCCTTCCAATGTTGCAGCCTCAGTTTTTAAAATTTACAAACACGCAAGGTAAGTTGATCAAATTGTTGTACCCCATTATTTTTCAAATGGTATTACTAAATACCCACATTGTTCAAATATTATTAATATGGATTATTTTATAATGCCTTATTTTCAGTGGAATCTGCCAACATTCCAAAGATTTCCAACGTTATTTCTCTGGTCCCACCAGTGGAGAATGTGGTAATGCCACAGCAAGGTGTGACTGAAAAGGAAAACACTACACCTGTTGTCCAGGCACAGCCAATTTCTATTCCTGCATCTGTGGAGAATCAGCAGAAACTCTCAGATGAACAAATTCCAGTTTTGGAGGAAAGGGAAATTGTGGATGGGCCTCAACATCAAGATGTTCCCAAGCCACTTGTTGGAGGAGATGAGATAAACACATCCATTACCTCATCCAATCGAAATGAGTTGGACGGAGAGGATAAGGAAGACAGCAATGATACAGAGGATGAAAATCTGATGTCTTTATTAGATGAACTTGTTCTCCTCAGCCAGCAGCTGAGTGATGATCCCGCTGAACCACTGAATGAAAATTCTAGAATTGTAGTTCCAGGTGAGGTTAGCTCACGTACTGACAACGAAGATCAGAGAATTATGATTCCAGGTGAGGCTGGCTCATGTACTGACAAGCAGGCAGATCTAGACAAGGATGATGATGATCGTGCCCTTAGTCCCTTGTTCCTAACGCTTGATGAAGATCTGATGTCTCCAGATAACTCTAAAGATGACATTGATATCCCACCTAAAGTGGATGACTTGGTCAAAGTTATCTTTGGGTCAGAATCACCTTCTGCTTCATCTGAATCTGGCATTGCAACATCAACAAACATACAAAATCCTCAAAGTCCACCTGTCCCATCATGCAATGTTAAAAGTGATGCTCCTACTCCGCCGCCTCTGTTACATATGAAAGCTGCATGTGGGGCTGCATCAAGTCACTCTGCCAATGAAGGGGCAAATGTAGCATGGCGGCCTATGCCCAAACTGGTTCCTCTAGGATTAAAGACTCAAGATCCTGTTTTGAATAAAGCAATTTGCTCCTCGGTTCTCAACCCAGACTCAAAGGTGCAAGGTGTTCATAGACAACATATGTGATCTACCAATCAATGAATCAGGTATAGCTGCTACTCACTTTAACATGTTTTTGTAGAAAATAGGAGTTTATTTATATATATATATATATATATATATATATATATATATATATATATATATATATATATATTATTGCAGTGCAAGTCCTGATGCAGCAGGCACCAGCTGTTATGCCTCTGGTTTATCCAAAGAAGTTTTGTTTAATTTTTTTTTTTTTTTTTTTTTTTACTATTTGATTACTGAAGCAACCTACTTGATCAGTAAGATGTTTCAGTTTGATTTTGCTGTTGAGTTTGTGTATCCATTTAGAGAAAGGATATTTGAACAAAGATTTGTACTCTTTGTGGCAATTGTTGTTAACTCTGTGGAAGAAGCTTTGAACTCTTCCTAACCTCCATATTGGAGCATGTTGTCTCTTTTCCCATTGGAGTTCATTTAAATAAATAAAAATAAGAGTTAGTTGATCTTTAAATTTAGGATTTGTTTCTCCCGCAGCGCATAGTGGAAGGAAACCATGTGAGGGCGAAGCTGCTCCTAATTGTTTGCTCTGAGGATTTTGTGGGATCATTAGGGTGTTTTTCTGGGTGACCTTATCAGGAATAATTGAATTTGCCCATTGACTTTTAACAGTTGAGTTAACCAGTGAACCCTAGAGTTTATCTGCTAATGAGTTCACGCAAATGTCTTTTTCTTTACATCTAGCGGAAACTTGGACCACCTTCTATTTTACCCATTACATTAATGCATGTTTTAACACTGTTAAGGCAATAATAGTTGCAAGTCTATGTTCTTGTTACAGAAAAGCTGGCTTATATACATTACACTTATATAGTATGTTGAGTGCCTTTCAAAAGGTCCTTCTATATGCGTTTTAGGATGTAGAAAAGTTTTGTGTATTATACTAAATACTAATGTAACTAACAGCATAAGAATAGAAGGATTTAGGGCATCCTCTTTGATTTTGCAAAGGTTTGTTTTGTCAATAGTGCTTTTTTTAATTTATTTTTCTTTATTATTTTTTCTTTACTTCATTATGTTTTCAATGCAGTTTGATTTTATTCAGAAAATGATGTTTGAAAATGGTGAGTTTAGTTGTGGACTGCCTACAATAGTTTCCCTACTTGTTACAGACAACCACAACATAAATTTTTGCTTCATATATAGTACACTGTCTGAAGTGAAGGGATTTTAAAGCTATTGTACCACACTTCCTTATAGTGTCAGATGAGGTAGTTAACAGCAGGGGATCTCTCAGTTTGACCTAAAGAAATGTAGTAATCACTATGCAATTCCGCTTTGGATTTGGAGGCGCAAGTACACAAAAACATGATGGGAAAATCAAAAGGCTTGATAACATGAGATGTAATGTCTCATTGTTTCTGAAGTGTAATGTTGTATGTAGTTTATGCTAGACTGGTTTATTTTGTAAATAAATGTTTTGGTATATGTCTGTATATCTGTCAATGTGTGACATATTTCTTAGATACTGTAAATATGTAAAATGTATTTCTTTTTTGTAGACCTCCAAACTGTCTGTTAAAAACATGTATGTTTTATATGCTATAAATCAGTGCTCTCTCACCTTCTTTGTAAAGGAGATAAGAAATGTCCTTTTAAGTGAATAAAAATGTGCCCAATTCTTAAGCGAATGTTTTAAAAATCTCCATTCATGATTCTAGTCTTTGGGGTCAATTGAAAAAGCTAAATTGATACAACATTCAAAAAGATGTGTATATTATTTTGCTATCTTGGTTTTAAGCCCAATACACGCTCTTCTCAGTTCAGTTCCAGATTTCCCAACTTGATATATTCTTTATAAAAAGTTAATTTTATTGGTTTGCTGTCATGTTTATTCCTTCCAAGTTGCACTTTGTAAAATGATTTACCTCAAAGACCTGCAGTAGTGGTTTGAATTGATACAGACTCTAGAGAATTATAGAAGCAGGTAATTATTAGCTGATGGTCACGAAACCCTACTTACTGACACTTGAAGCCGACTCCCAAGAGAAAAAACAAGAAATGTATTTCCAGGAAGGATCAGGGTTGATATACAGAAGATGCTGAAAGGTTTAATCAAACCTCATTCAGCTTTGTGAAGGTAAGATGTACATCCATTCTTTTCATGCCCATTTTGTCAGCTAGATAGGTTGAATGGTACATTTGAGACTCTTTAATACATATTGCATATATATTGGATAAGTACTGCATCAAATACAAAAAGAAGTTTTTAATAATTTATGAGATTATATTTAATTGGTAAGTTAATTTAAATCATCTGAGATTTAGAATACAACTAATTTTAACGTTTTCCTCCCCTAAAAAACAGTATCGACCAAGAATAAGAAATGTCAGCAATAAACCGTAGTGCTTACTGGGTTTGGACAAAGAATTGCACCTACTCCCACGATCTTGCCCTTCCTTTGGTTCCATACATGGACTGTCCCTCCAACCGCAAGTATGCTTCACACTTCATACCGCTTGTCTTTTACATACTGTCCTTTCTTGGAACAATTGGAAATCTCTGGAGCCTGTGGGTTTGCCTACGGCCATCCCAGCCTTGGAGTATCGGATCCATAGGTGTTCTTAACCTGGCTCTGTGCGACCTTGCCTATCTGGCCTCTATGGGACCCTGGGCATTCTACATCAGCTCTGACTACCACTGGAAAATAGGTCATTCACTCTGCATCACGGTGAAAATTCTGTACTTTGTCGGGCTGACATCCAGTACCATGTTCATCTGCGCCATCAGCACTGACCGATTCCTTGCGATTGTCTTCCCTCTTGAGTCCAGAATGATCCGCACTCCACGGAACAGTGCATTGGTTTCACTTTTACTATGGGCTATTACCGCCCTCCTCATTTATTTCAGTTATCCTAACATTCTGTACTGGGTCAGGAAGGATGGCATCCATGTATGTGGGTCTATGGTGATCTCCAGGTTCAGAACCACTGAAGCAACCTACAGTCTCTTGTCTTACTACTCAATTCAGGTAACTGTCCCACTGCTCCTCATCATTCCCTCATATGTGAAGATCATTGCCCGGATGAAGCAATCACAACAGCAGTGGGGCCCAGGCAACGTGCAAGGTCTGGAGAAGAGCATCTGTCTAATTGCAGTTTTCATTGCCAATTTCCTGGTGTGTTGGGTGCCAGGGCAGCTGCTTCACATCATCGCCTGTATTATTTTCTTCAATTTGGATGACTGCAAAAACACTTGCTGGATTGCATGGGTGGTCAACCTACTTGCCGAAGCCTCCCAACTACTGTATTGTCTCAATGCATGTCTGGATCCCTTAATTTTCCACATGCAGCAGGGACAAGGCAAGCTGCTTCATAAGGTAGTGCTGGCAAACTGGTGTAGAAAGTTATTACAGTTACGTAAGAAACAAGACTTGGGAGGGCCCTCAGTGGAACCTGTCAGTGTGGTCCAACTTAATGGTAGTTTTAAAACAAACAAACAGGAAATAATCAAAATAGTCAATTAAAAAAATGTATGATATTTTTAATGGCTAGTTTGTCATTTGCACAATTGTGAATTGATGCATTCAGTGTCTTCATATTCTTGTACTTGTGTTGTGTTGTATTGCAACCGCATTAGCCTTAGGGGTGGGTCTAATAATTTGTAACTATTAATGTATTGCTTTATCTAATTGTTATAAATTAAGTGTATTTCTTTGTAACAAGACAAATCTTCTTGGCATGTGTTACACCTGTTTCTAAATCTGTTCAAATATTAAGCAATCAATTAATCAATATTCCCATTTTTATTCCCTTAGATTCATATAGATGTTTATACTTAGCTAGTTTTATTAAAAGCAATCCACTATGGTACACATTGCAATCACTAGATGGCAGAATTGGCGTAAAATAAAAATAAAAATAAACCGCAGTGTACACACAAGCCATAAATCTGCCTAAGTAATAAATGTAAACTCTCTTACAAATGACCTAAAAAGGAGTGAACAATTAAACATTTCCCAACCACGAAGAGTTGGGGTCTGGAGTTCTAAGTCAATTTAACCTAAAACAGTTGATTCTGCCATTCAGTTTTTTTTTTTTTTTTTTTTTTTTTTTATCTTAATAGCACAACGGGTTCAGTTTGCCTGTTGTTCTCCATCATAAATCTCAATTTGCCAGCCATAAATACCAAAAGGAAAGACACTTGCAAGTCTTTAAAAAATTGGGAGTCTAATGTCTAGATACATTATAGCCTAAGTGGATTTTTGCGTTGATGCAACATATTTTTTAAAATATTTAATGTAATACAGTTAGAATGCCTGTTTAGTTTAGTATTATGGGCTATTTACCCTGTTACAGGCAATGTAATTTGCATTCTAGCCATTACTGTAAAATGCAAATGTGAGCAATATAAATAGACATGATGGGTTAAGCCATTTTATGAGCTGTTCTCTTTGGTCAACATGGAAAATATAACACTTTACCTCACATTCTCAAGAACGAATTGTCTACACTTAATAGAAACACTATCGTATATCACAACCGCCCATATGTTCAGTAAAATCCATCCTGTTGCAGTCATGCGTGTTCTGTGCTGTCATTATACTATGGCGAAGGCTTATCTTATGAATATTAAGTTGCTTCGGAACTTTACTGGAGCGTCTAGTCACATGACCTAATTAATATTCAAAACAAAAGACTTCCTGTATTATTTATTAATGAATGTCTTGCTAAGTGTGTATTTTCTTTTTTATTGTTAATTATTGTAATTGATTTGTTAAATGACCATTAGGCCTACGTTTTTTTATTTTTATTATTATTATTATTATCACTCGTTACTATTATTATTATTATTTTTATTTCTTGTCAGGTCTTGTTGTGTATGTTGATGCTTTGGCAATACTGTACAATTATGTCAATAAAGTACTTTGGAAACTGAAACTGACCTCAACAGAATTTGCGGACAGGACATCCATCCAAAGTGCTTCCTCTAACATCTGCACGTCAGCCAATCACATAAGCTACAGAACAAACGTCACGGTAAATCATTAATATTCACGAGTCAAGCCGTTGTCATAGTAGTTTTCGTAAATACACAATGTACCGGTGAAGGTATTACGGTTGAAGGTGAGAGTGGCTCGCTGTCAAACTGCTGACTCGAAACAGGAATCATGATCCATTTGAACAAATATGCGTTAGTTTGGAGCACGACTTCCACAGATAGTAAAGACGACAGGACTACCGAACGGGAGTTAAAGCTCCTTTTATAGTGGACAACGATGGCGGTTCCGGTGCTTTGGTTGAGTATATGAAATAAAAGGCTGTTTTCAGATCATGGCTTATTTTACTCGTTTATTGCTGAATTGATTATCGACTGTGATTGTACATACAGCGAAGGGCCATAGCTGTGTCGCCGTTTGTTTGTTTGGTGGGTCTGGAAACATTGTTGCAAACATTATCAACAGCACACCAAATCAAGATGACAGTGGAAAATACAACAATTAAAAGCCGGATTAAAAATCTGCTCCGATCGCCTTCCATCAAATTAAGAAGAAGTAAACCTGGGAACAACAAGGAGAATCTCAGTAATAAGGTACAGTGCATTACTGTATATATGGCATGAAGCATATGGAATCTGTAAGCTATAATTGCATTTAAATGTATCACATTATGTACCACTGTGATATTATGCCGTTTAATGCCAGGTGACAATGAAATGGCACTAATTTGTCAGATCCTATCCATGGTTTTGTTATGCAAGGTCTTGAGATAAACATTTTGGAGCTCTCTCTGTGAACTGTAACAATAAGAAGGCTGTTAAATGCACTGACCTATATTTGCCACATGTCACAAATAATTTTAAGCCCTGGTAAAGAGCATGCTGGATGCACAACATAATGCATTATGTGAAAATGTCATATATTTGCCATATGTTATGAAAATTTTATGCAAAACGAAATACGAAAATAAAGCAGGATATACCAGGTATGGATTTGCACAGATATCATGCACAAAAAACACAAGCACACATGTCTTTCATATAAGACACTCTATACATGCGTACATAAATCTTATACAGATAAGTAAGGGATGCATCATACTTCACATGATTCACATGCCTTGTTTTTCATATGTCCAGTCTGAACTGGAGCTGGAAAGAAACAGTTGCTGTCTAAATCTTAATGTCCAATGTGAAAATGCACTTTTGGTCTTGTTATTGTAGCTGTAACTATTATTGTATAATTGTGCATGTGTAGTCAGCTCTGACTGTTACATTCCATTGTAAATGTCAGTTTACTGGTCTGCACTCTTGGGTGACTGTACTTCCCTTTCACACGCAGGAGTCTCTATGACTTTACCATTGTTCAGAATTTTTTGCAACACAGATGAATTCCTTGAATAACTCTGAGACCACAGCTGCATATGGTTTGTTGGTCATAAATGACACGTTGTTGATACTAGTACATTTTCTGAAACAAAATCAATGAAACTGAGAAAAATGGCATCAAAGTTTTTTATTATTATTGTACATACAGTGCATTGAGAATGTATTCAGACCCCTTCATTTTTCTCACATTTTGTTATGTTTCAGCCTTATGCTAAAATTCTTTAAATAATTTTTTTTTTACACATCAATCTATACTCCATACCCCATAACGGCAAAGCAAAAAACAGATTTTTGATTACTTTGCAAATGTATTAAAAAGAAAAAAATGAAATATCACATTGACATAAGTATTCAGACCCTTAACTCAGTACTTAGCTGAAGTGCCTTTGGCAGCGATTACAGCCTAAAGTCTTTTTGGGTATGATGCAACAAGCTTTGCACACCTGGATTTGGGGATTTTCTGCCATTCTTCTCTGCAGATCTCAAGCTCTGTCATGTTGGATGGGGACTGTCGGTGGACAGCCATTTTCAGGTCTCTCCAGAGATATTTGATTGGGTTCAAGTCCGGGCTCTTGCTGGGTCACTCAAGGACATTCACAGAGTTGTCCCTAATTCACTCTTGCGTTGTCTTGACTGTGTGCTTAGGGTCATTTTCCTGTTGGCAGGTGAACCTTCGGCCCAGTCTGAGGTCCTGAGCGCTCTGGAACAGATTTTCATTAAGGATATCTCTGTATTTTGGTGCGTTCAGCTTTCCTTCAACCCTGACCAGTCCCCCAGTCCCTGCTGCTGCATAACACCCTCATAGCATGATACTACCACCACCATGCTTCACCGTTGGGATGGTATTGCGTAGGTGATGAGCGGTGCCTGGTTTCCTCCAGACATGAAGCTTGGAATTGAGGACAAATATTTCAATCTTCATTTCATCAGACCAGAGAATCTTGTTTCTCACAGTCTGAGAGTCCTTTAGGTGCTTTTTTATGTGTTTTGCACTGAGGAGAGTCTTCTGTCTGGCCACTCTGCCATAAAGCTCAGATCGGTGGAGTGATGCAGTGATGGTTGTCCTTCATCAAGTTTCTCCCATCTCCAGAGACATGATCTCTGGAGCTCAACCAGAGTGACCATCGGGTTCTTGGTCACCTCTCTTACCAAGGCCCTTCTTCCTTGCTTGCTCAGTTTGGCCGGGCAGCCAGCTCTAGGAAGAGTCCTGGTTGTTCCAAACTTCTTCCATTTTAGAATGATGGAGGCCACTGTGCTCTTGGGAACCTTCAATGCAGCCAAAAAAATTTGTAGCCTTCCCCAGATCTGTGCTTTGACACAATCTTGTCTCTGAGCTCTGCAGGCAGTTCCTTTGACCTCATGGCTTGGTTTTTGCTCTGATATGGATTTTCAGCTGTGAGACCTTATATACACAGGTGTGTGCCTTTCCAAATCATGTCCAATCAATTGAATTTGCCACAGGTGTACTCCAGTCAAAGTGTAGAAAAATCTCAAAGATGATCCAGAGAAATGGGATGCACCTGAGCAAAATTTCTAGTGTCATGATATTTCATTTATTTTCTTTTTAATATATTTGCAAAGTTATCAAAAATCTGGTTTTTGCTTTCTCATTCTGGGGTATGGACTGTAGATTGATGTGAAAAAATAAATAATTTAAAGCATATTAGCATAAGGCTGCAACAAAACAAAATGTGAAAAAATTAAGGGGTCTGAATACTTTCTGAATGCAATATAACTCAATTTTGACAAAATGTGTAATTACCACTTTTTACCTGAACCCTAAATATTAAAATTTGGCTTATAACTCAGGCACCGTCTATGCTATGGACATACAGTAAATGATACAGGCTTGTAGAGTAGATGCGTGCCATTACTTTTCTGCTTGATCAGACTTAAGATTTTTGTCTGCGATGTAAAAAAAATAGACTTATAGACTTGCATGAACTAGCCATATGTATGGCTGTGAATATCATAAAGACTTAGAGGTTGGCTCTTTTGACTTACAGTTGAAGTCAAAAGTTTACATACACTTAGTTTGAAGTCATTAAAACTATTTTTTTTAAACACTCTATAGATTTAATATTAGCAAACTATAGTTTAGGCAAGTAATTTTGGACATCTACTTTGTGCATGACATGAGTAATTTTTCCAACAATTGTTAACAGACAGATTGTTTCACTTTTAATTGACTATATCACAATTCCAGTGGGTCAGAAGTTTACATACACTAAGTTAACTGCCTTTAAGAAGCTTATAAAATTCCAGAAAATGATGTCAAGGCTTAAGCCAATTAGCCAATTAGCTTCTGATAGGAGGTGTACTGAATTGGAGATGTACCTGTGGAAGTATTTTGAGGCCTACCTTCAAACTCAGTGCCTCCTTGCTTGACATCATGGGAAAGTCAAAAGAAATCAGCCAAGGCTTCATAAAAATAATGTGGACCTCCACAAGTCTGGTTCATCTTTGAGAGCAATTTTCAAATGCCTGAAGGTACCACGTTCATCTGTACAAACAATAGTATACAAGTATAAACACCATGGGACCACTCAGCCATCATACCGCTCAGGAAGGAGATGCATTCTGTCTCCTAGAGATGAACATAGTTTGGTGCAAAAAGTGCAGATCAATCCCAGAACAACAGCAAAGGACCTTGTGAAGATGCTAGAGGAAACAGGTGGACAGTTATCTATATCCACAGTGAAACAAGTCCTATATCTGACATAACCTGAAAGGCTGCTCAGCATGGAAGAAGCCACTGCTCTAAAACTGCCATAAAAAAGCCAAACTACAGTTTGCAAGTGCACATGGGGACAAAGATCTTAATTTTTGGAGACATTTCCTCTGGTCTGATGAAACAAAAATTGAACATTTTGGCCTTAATGACCATCATTATGTTTGGAGGAAAAAGGGTGAGGCTTGCAAGCTGAAGAACACCATTCCAACCATGAAGCATGGGAGTGGCAGCATCATGTTGTGGGGGTGCTTTGCTGCAGGGACTGGTGCACTTCACAAAATAGATGGCTTCATGAGGAAGGAATATGAAGTGGATAGATTGAAGCAACATCTCAAGACATCAGCCAGGACGTTAAAGCTCGGTCATAAATGGGTCTTCCAAATGGACAATGACCCCAAGCATACCTCCGAAGTTAGGGCAAAATGGCTTAAGGACATCAAAGTCAATGTATTGGAGTGGCCATCACACAGCCCTGACCTCAATCCAATAGAAAATTTGTGGGCAGAACTGAAAAAGTGTGTGTGAGCAAGGAGGCCTACAAACCTGACTCAGTTACACCAGTTCTGTCTGGAGGAATGGGCCAAAATTCCAGCAACTTATTGTGAGAAGCTTGTGAAAGGCTACCCAAAATGTTTGACCCAAGTTAAACAATTTAAAGGAAATGCTACCAAATACTAACAAATTGTATGTAAACTTCTGACCCACTGGGAATGTGATTAAAGAAATAAAATCTGAAATAAATCTCTCTACTATTATTCTGACATTTTACATTCTTAAAATAAAGTAGTGATCCTAACTGACCTCAGACAGGGAATGTTTTCTACGATTAAATGTCAGGATATTGTGAAAAACTGAGTTTAAATGTATTTGGCTAAGGTGTATGTAAACTTCTAACTTCAACTGCACGACAATAAGCAACCACCCTAGCAACCACTTAGTAATGCACTTGTAATATGCAGTTGTAATTAATGTTTTGTTTTTGTTTCAGACTGAAAATTAAAACCAATTTGACAATCATGGTTTCATAAAGTTACTGAGTGTGTGCACAGCACTATACTCCAAAGGCTCATTGAATGTTGCATTGATCAGAGATGGCAACTGCTGCAAATCAATAGCCACTCTTCCACTATCGGGCCAGTGCGAGCCAGGGCTATCAACTGGTCAGCCGGGGCCAATAGTCTCGGACCTCGAGCCGCGAGACAAAAATCGATCTACATTCCCATCATCAGCCCAATACTCCCGCAGCATTATAAAATTATGCCTCCCTTATCTAATTAGTATGGTCCCTTAAGCTGGTCAGATGACGTCACGGTGAAATTTTTCCACATCATTAATTTAACATTGATATATGGTGGACATTTTTCATGCAGTGAGTAAGGGGTCATCTGAAAAGTCCACACATCATGCTGAAACATGCTAATGCTTTGAAGGGAGTGGTAAGGGACCGTCTGAAAAGTCCACACATTGTGCTAAAACAGTGGATATTTTTATTGAAAAAAAGGTTAAATGTTCAGTAAGAGGTACAAAATTACGCAGATCCAGCAATGTATGAATACAATCACTGAGTCATAAAGACAATTACAGGTGAAGGGGAAAAAAAAGGATATAAAAAAAAATACATTAACCAACACAGATGTATACATAAATAAGATTAAGAAGATAAATAATCGAAGAAATACAAATAATTTTATTTTTTATAAGTCATGGGTCAGGAAAGTTCTCAGCTTATAAGAAAGGATATACACTTTGTATTATTAATAACTCAAAAAGCATTTATTGCTAAAACTGTCAAGGATGTGGTAAGTGACTATCTGAACTACATTTCTTAGTATTATTCATTTTCAGTGTGGTATTACTGACCGGTAATTCCGCTCCCTATACGCATATTACGCAGTTTGCGTAGTGCACCTACTTCCTACGGGGGCACGAGAAACTCTACTGGCTGCTGTTCCTTGCACATACAAATGTTTTTCGGAGCATGCGCATAACGCATAGGCCAATTGTGGGCCGATTAACATGTATACATGCTGGACGAAGCCTAGCTACAATCGCATTATCTAGGTCTGTTAGTTTGATTTAGCAAAAACCAAACTGGAACAAATTTATTCTGACTAAAGTGTGCACATGACATTTTACAAAGACAAATTTTTGCTTTAGTCAGACTGAAATCGAACATTTTAAGCCTCATTGACCCTTTCATATATTAAACATGTTATTCAAGCGCTATGCAAAAGACTGTCAAGGTGTCTTTGTTCTGTTCAAAAGAACATCTTTCTCTCTCTCTGTCTGTCTCTCTTTTTCTCTCCCACTGCCTAAAGCAGTTAGGGAGTCTCTGGTGTATTGAGCCAGACAAAGGAATCTTAGCTTTTTGTTAGTCTACATATATCCGTTCGTGACTGAGGTTTCTGCTTTTTAAGGTTTACATGCTTTGTTGTATTGAATCAAAGCCATTCCTACAGGTGCTGCATAGTTAATTGACTTCTGGCTCAAGTTCTTTGCATTTATCTGGGGATTCTACATGCATAGATTGCAAAATATTTGTGGAAAAAATGCTTTTGGCTCAGAAATTCCCATCAGAGATGCTGAATGAGAAATAGCTAAAACAGCTTACATTTGAAATTGAGCATCTCGTTCTTTTTTTCAAGAACTCCAAGGTGCTTTTAAACAGTGTATATACAGTTTGGATGTCTGTCAAAAAATATGTGCAACAATGGTAAATTCAGGCAAAAGCTACAATTGTAATGATTTTTGCTTATATAAGCAACTTCACCATGTTTTGTGGTAATAGATTGTGGCTACTTTCTACTTGCAGTTGGATAATGAACAAAGATAAATAGTGTTTGAAATCTTGCAGCTTGAGCTGTCTTAATGTTGACTTCAAAACTAAGTGGTATATTGCAAACATATGGTGCTAAACCATTTCTCAGAACTAACTTCACTTTTCTTCCAATTTTTCGATTACATTTTTAGAGTATTTTTTAGTGTTATATAATGGGTCTTTCTCTTTTTATAAACCAGTGGAACTGTCTGAGATGGCAGGGTTGGGCTCATTGGGAAGTCCACTTCATAAACCAGGTGTTCTTCATCTCAGTTCTCCATTGACCCATATTTAAAGTGACTGTGATTGATGTGAGATAGTGTACTTTGCTTGGATGTGGCCGTACTTGCTTTGAAGAGGTGACCTGGCAGACTTCAGGGTTTCGTGTCAGATGAAAAAACAGGTGTTCAGTTAACCGGTCTGTGTGGTATTGCACTTACAATATTCAAAAGACAAAAGATGGTACATGTGGACTTCTCATTGTTTGAGGTAGCATTATTCATTATGGTGAAAGGCTGCCTAACATATCACATTTTCATCGTACACATATTGCACAAGAATTAATTGTGATAGCAAGCACAATTATAGGGTGTTTTACCAAATAATTGCATATAAAGTTCATTATTCATACTGTTACTCAGTGTGTTAGTGTTTACACTGTAACATGTACACTACCGTTCAGAAGTTTAGGGTCACTTACTCATTCTTTATTTTATTTTATTTATTTATTTATTTATTTGACATTTTAGAATAATAGTAAAGTCATCACAACTATGGAATAATAGGAATGGAAATATGGGAATTATGTTGTGACGAAACAAAATCCAAAATAAATCAAAACTGTGTTTTATATTTTAGCATCTTCAAAGTAGTCACCCTTTGTCTAGATTTTGCAGACATGTACTCTTGACATTTTCTCAACCGGCTACTTGAGGTATCACCCTGGGATACTTTTTAAACAGTATTGAAGGAGTTTCCATCTATATGCTGGGCACTTATTGGCTGCTTTTCTTTATTATTTGGTCCAAGTCATCCATTTCAAAAACTTTTTTTTAAATACAATTTTAGTTTTGTAATTAAATAAATTAATATGTTGGCACAATTATATTTTTGTCTACAAAATTAATTTCAAACATTTAAGCATACGCCTCCAGATCAAAAGATTTTTAAGATCATAAAAAACATTTCAGGCAAGTGACCCCAAACTTTTGAACGGTAGTATATATTGTAATGTAAAATGTGACTGACCACTATTAAATATATGATACATATTAGAGGTAGACTGATACAGGTATATCAGTTTTACAGATAAATCGGTAGGGATGGTTGCTTTTCGTAACTATCGGTTATCGGCAAAATTCTATGCTAATAGTTGGTGAAAGTTTTTTTTTTTTTTTCTCTGCAGTTGGAATGGCTTGATTCTGAAGTATGACAGCAGCCTTACTGACATCTTGTGGGGATTTGCTGTGTTTAAATATTTTATCATTGCTAATATTCATCCATATTTTTATCTTCACTTTAATGCATATTTTGTTTTTTTGTTTTTGTTAGATAATCAAGAGTTCTAAAAAGGGCATGCAAAACAATGTGATTATATTGAGATGTGCCCTGTCAGCACATGCATTGTGTCTCCAACTATCTTGCAAAGAACAATAAAAAAATCTTGTTTTTTACAAGATATTCATATATACATACAGACATATACTGAATATATACACACAAAATCCTTCAGTTGGTGAATATATAGGCTATAAAAAGCTTAATTTCGTAAATACTAAAATATAGAGCATTGTAAGACAGCCAAGTCAAGCCAAGATTTTGGGCTTGTTTACAGTTAAAAGTCCCACATTATGCACCAAATCTTCATTTTTTTCATAGTAAGAAAGATAAAAAGGAAACACGATTAATTTGTTTTACATTCTATAAACCGATTGTAAATATTATTGGCCGATTAATAGGTTATCGGCCTTTTCCACCACTTTAGTTATCGGTATTGGCAAAATCCACTATTGGTTGACCTAATACATATGTTAATACTCCCATTCAGTCTTTGATTAAATGTTACGACTTGACTTGTTCACTGAGTTTAAAACTAAGGTTTATGAAGTATTTCTCATAATTTCTATTTAAGATGACAACACTGTTTATGAGCTCTATAGTTAACAGAGGATTTGTTCTTTTCTATGGGAATTTATGTTTCTCTCACAGCCTGCACAATAAACAACATTTTAGGTCAGTGTTGTTATTAGAAGTGAAAAACTTTGGAGTAAAGTTGTTGCATGTTGACTTTCATCAGCTACTCTGCTGCTGTAATTTTGCTCATCCCTCAGTGGCCAAACAGACATGATTTTTATAGGATAATCGCGTTATTTATTTACAATCACAGTCTCTGGACTTTGTTCTAAACTAAAGTAGTTTCAGAACAATTAATTAATTTTGATTTTTTAGATTTTTTTCCCTTTTTCACCCAATTTGGAATGCCCAATTCCCAATGCGCTTTTTAAGTCCTCGTGGTTGCGTAGTGATTTGGTGGTGGAGGACGAATCTCAGTTGCCTCCGCGTCTGAGACCGCCAACCCGCGCATCTTATCACATGGCTTGTTGAGTGCGTTGCCACGGAGACATAGCGCGTGTGGAGGCTTCACGCCATCCACTGCGGCATCCACGCTCAAGTCCCCATGCGCCCCACCGAGAACGAACCACATTATAGCGACCACGAGGAGGTTACCCCATATGACTCTACCCTCCCTAGCAACCGGGCCAATTTGGTTACTTAGGAGACTTGGCTGGAGTCACTCAGCACACCCTGGGATTCAAACTCGCGAACTCCAGGGGTGGTAGCCAGCGTCTTTTACCACTGAGCTACCCAGGCCCCTAATTAATTAAGTTGTTGACATTTTTCTCAAACCAACATAGTCTTGTCTTGAGTTTTTCCCGTTTGTCTTGGAACTTTTGGTCTCATCTTTTCACATGGCCTCATGGTATTTGAGGATATCTGTATGTGTGATAGATATGAGATTTTTAAGAGCACAACTTTGTGTCCCTACACAAAAAGTCCAAACAGTTACTGCTTACATGTGCAAAACTATTCCAGTATCATCCAGAATTTGGTCATATTCCTATTCTGAATAAGCCAGTATATTTGGTCTGTGTTACATGTGTGGTCATATGGTAATATTTGTATATAGTGTGATGTTAATGGCTGTTTGTTTTTAATTATTTACTTTAATTAGACTGCAGTGCCCATCATAATTTTTCTTTACTACTTTGTTTATTGTAATTCCACAGGTGACTTTGGAGAAAGTTCTTGGAATCACTTCCGCTGGGAGTCGTGCTTTAGCGTGTAACCCACACTCAGGACTTGTTGCCTACCCAGCCGGGTGAGTTAATTGGTTTCACTTGATAGACATTTGTTTAGCAGTTTGATGAGACAAATGCATTAATAACTTTTGTGAATCATTGTGATCTATGACAGTGAGTCCGTTCGTCCCTTGAAGGTAGTTTTTCTTCCACCAGAACATTACTCTGCCAAATCCTTATTGTATTAGGAGGTTAGTTTTGCAGCTACGATATCACTACAATAAAACTAGACTGAGGTGTGATTAAAGTCTGAATTCAATTTATTGTGAACGCATGCATATCCTCGGGTAAAACAAAACTGAAATGTCCTGTTGGAGAAAATGAGAAGAAACAAGATAGAAAGAGATACATATCTGATAATTGATTAGTGATCTCAGAGGGAAATTGGATGTGGTGCAAACAGGAATATTTTCAGGGGGATTTTACAATTTATACAAGGGTGTGCTTCAAACACGGCTTACAGACTCCTGTCTACTGCACATTATCCTAGTGGTTGGTCTGCCATGTTACTAAAAGAATTTGGCTTTCAAAACATCATATGGGTGCATGGTGTTTTCCCAAAGCACAAATGTAGCCTACTTTAGATATTTTTGCCATCCAAATGGATTGAATTAGGCCAATGGGCAAGGATTGTACTGGCTTGCATCTGTGAATATTTGCACCTGGACTAGTCTGTGATCTATAGCTTTGCACATGTGCATTAAAATCATCCACTAACAACAAAGTAACATAGATAATAATATAAATATATGTATATAATGCAAATACCATTGTATATGTTCGTATATTGCTGTTAAATGTTTCTCACAGAACTTTGCAGACTTTAGAAAGCCACTTATTTGTTTCTCTTTTCAGAGTTTAGGATGGAACTGATTACCACACCAAAGCATTACTGTACAAAGAAGTAGTCAGTGGTTGTGTTGTGATGCTGTTTATGCACATACAGAAAACAAATCCTTCCTCTCCTCATCACATGGTGCTTGTAATCTGATTAACAAGTTAAGCTTTAGTTCTCAGTGTGTTGACAACATTCCTAATTTTCTGTTGCCATAACATGCAGCATATACATATAAAACACCAATATACATATAAAACACCAACATTGAGGGGTATAGTGATCCATATGGTAAATAGTGATTGATTCACTTTGTTCCTGGAGGCCCATAATCATTTGCTCTTCATATGAAACCATTTTAGTGGTCTGTCACAAAGATTAAGTTGTTTAGGAGTAGGACACACTACTTTGCTCTGTGTCCACCCTCAGAATCAATGTAGATTGTTGTAATTTAAGTGTCTAAATGAAATGTTCAAATTGAACAAAAAAAGAGGCTGTGAGGGAAGGAAGTGCACTTTGTTTAACATAATATTCTTTTGATCATTTAGCCCATGAAACATAAATTTTTCTTCAAATTTTCAGTGGCAAAAAAACTCGGGATAACATTATTATGAAAAAAATATGCATGACCGAGGACCTTATACTTGATATATTTCAGGTTCAATACAAATAAAACTCAATTGACAGCATTTGTTGCATAATGTTGATTACCAAAACAAAATACGTTTCGACCCGTTCCTCCTTTTCTTTAAGAAAAGTGAATATCGAGTCACAAGTTCGAATCCAGGGCATGCTGAGTGAATCCAGTCAGGTCTCCTAAGCAACCAATTGGCCCGGATGCTAGGGAGGGTAGAGTCAGGTTTGGTTAACCTCCTCGTGGTCACTATAATGTGGTTCTCGTTCTCAGTGGGGTGTGTAGTGAGTTGTGCGTGGATGCCGCGGAGAATAGCGTGAAGCCTCCACACGCGCTATGTTTCTGCGGTAACACGCTCAACAAGCCACGTGATAAGATGCGCGGGTTGACAGTCTCAGAAGCAGAGGCAACTGGGATTCGTCCCCCGCCACCCGGATTGAGGTGAGTCACTATGCCACCACGAGGATTTAGAACACATTGTGAATTGGGCATTTCAACGTGGGGAGAAAAAAAAAAAAAAGAAGGAAAAAAAAAGAAAGAAAAGTGAATATCAAGGTAACAGTGAGGGACTTACAATGGAAGTAAATGGGGCCAATTTTTGGAGGGTTTAAAGGCAGAAATGTGAAGCTTAGAATTTTATAAAAGCAGTAAAATTATTTCTATTGTTAAAACTACTGTTTTAACTACTGTTATTATTTGAGCTGTGAAGGTGTTTATATCATCATTTTAACAGTTGATTTAGGGTTTACGTCATCATGGCAATGAACTTTAGGAGGAAAGGTTAGTAAGCGATTTTCTCACACTAGAATCATGTGAACATGCATATTGTTAACGTCTTGTGGCTATGCTTTTGAAACAGTGAGTATTTTAACGTTTATGTATTGGCCCCATTCAATTCCAGTGTGTCTCATTGTTACCCAGATTTTTTGCTCTTTTTATTTTTTAAGAAAAAAGAAAAGGAGGGACAAGTCAAAATAGATTATTGTGGTAATAAACATTATGCCACAAATGCTGTCGATTGAGCCTTAAACCAGGTATATTCCATTAAGACGATATATTGAACAGACTGTACTCACAGTCTCATTGTTTTCGTGTTGAATTTGAAATGTGAAAATGTACAACTCTAAACGAAGGCGAGTTCAACCTGACACCAAGTCGCTGCACTGTTGGTCGCTATGCAACTGTAAGAGTCTTCACTCCTATTGGTAGTTATCACATTGCTGCACATAAACATAAAGTTGGACTCTGATCAACTATGTTGCATTGCCAACTGTCACTGTCACTCATCCCGCCTCAAATTACCAACTCTCATTTATATTGAAATTCGTCGCATCATTGCTGCAAATTGCTGTAATATCTATTGCTTACACTGAGCAGCCACAACATTAAAACCACCTGCCTAACAAGGCATTTCCGTCCACAGAACTGCTGCTCGCTGTTTTTTTGTTTTTGGCACCATTCTGAGTAAATTCTTGAGACTGTTGTGCTTGAAAATCCCAGGAGATCAGCAGTTACAGAAATACTCAAACCAGCCCATCTGGCACCAACAATCATGCCAAGGTCCAAATCATTGAGATCACATTTTTTCCCCATTCTGATGGTTGATGTGAACATTAACTGAAGCTCCTGACCCGTATCTGCATGATTTTATGCACTGCAGCCACACAATTGGCTGATTAGATAATCGCATGGATGATTGTTGGTGCCAGATGGGCTGGTTTGAACTGCTGATCTCCTGGGATTTTCACACACATCAGTCTCTAGAATTTACTTAGAATGGTGCCAAAAACAAAAAACATCCAGTGAGGATGGAAACGCCTTGTTGATGAGAGAGGTCAACAGAGAATGGCCAGACTGGTTCGAACTGACAAATCTACAGGAATTCAGCTAACCGCTCTGTACAATTGTGGTGGGAAGAATATCATCTCAGAATGCTATTCTGAGATGTGGGTTGGCACTGTTTTGAGGGCACGAGGGGGACCTACACAATATTAGGCAGGTGGTTTTAATGTTGTTGCTGACCGGTGTGTAGTTTCATAGGCTTGTAGAATAGGAAAGTAGCAGTGCTATTCTTATTAAGTCAAACAGAGCTTCCATAACAAACTCCACCCTATGCTAAGTCAGCAGTTTGATTGAGCCAAGCGAGCATTTGGTGCTGATGTCTTGGCTTGCAATAGGTAGGAAAATTAGCACAGGCTTACGCAGCTGTCACAGATAAACAGACTCCCCCCATGTTAATTGGACATTAGAGTGAGATGGCATTTTACGAAGGCCATGAGATACTTTTTAATGCTGTTTCTTTCCTAGAGACTGTATAAATGCTGTAAACAAATGTGAGGTTATCTTAGGTTGAGTTTTATGGTGCTATAGTTCAAATGAGGACATACAGATGTATTTATATAATGCAGGCACTGTAATGGAAAGTATAGAAGTCTACATTTTTGTAGTGACATCCTCCGAAGCAGATGTTTCTCAGCAGTTGTCCTGTAGTTTTAGCTTATTTATCATATCGATTGTCTTTATTGCCATTTACCTGAAGGACTGATGCAAGATCAAACTGCATTTAGAGCTCCTAGACCAAATCAAATCCTGGAAGCTTGTAAACCTGTTACGTAATGGCAAAACTAGAGCATCATCTCTGGTCTAAAAGAGCATTTAAATCCATCTGGACCCATCAATATTAGTTAAAGATGAAACATACTGCAGGGAGCTATCCTATATTCACAAATTCAACCTAAATAAGTAAATGTGTGGAAGAACTTAGGGGCCATTCACACACTGTTTTGCTTGCTCCTCATGTAAACAGGCCTATGAAATGAAAGCTACAGTGTGTAATTTCTGCAGCACTAGCACCAGTAAACAAAACTGCAAAAATAAACATTGTGTTAAACAGATTCTCAGAATAGTTCCCCTTCTGCCGTTGATTGTACAAACAGATAGTCCTACCCCAGCATCATGCCACTGGTGTAGCCAATAGCCACATTTCCACTGTTGGGCCAAATGAGGGCATGCTAGTGCGTGCCAGGGCCAGTTGTGTTTCCACGGTCACTTCCAGGGCTTCATCGTGCCTCCTCGGGGCTTTCTTGAGGCCAATGGCCTTTGGTCCGCCGATTACCCTTGGGCCAAACAAGACCAGCGGCGGGTCCAATGTCAAAAGTGGAGTTTTGCCGAACTTCCCAGGTTGTGTATCCAGCGCACAACGGTACAGGTTCAGGAAAAAAAATTATAAAAAAATGCGGGCATAGTACAAATCCGTTAAAACACCCAATGGACAAAGCAGTGCCCAAAAAAATTATTTCCATGGTTCGGTGAACTTTCATAGATGGTGTACTGGGACATTGTCCTGCTTTTAGTGGAGAGACCACTCGGGACACCATTGCCATTACAGTCGGTGAGTTGTCAACGCTAACTTATCATGATGTTTACATTCGATTTAAACTCGATATTCTAGATAACTAGATAACATTATACCTCAGCTTGAGTTTCCCTCTTGCTTGTGAAACGGGCAGGGTGTGTGATGTTGGCACTGAAGCTGCGTATTAAGGGCGGGATTTTTGGCAACGCTGCAGAGTTATTTGCCCGATGGTGGGAACGCAGATAGATTTTGGTATTGCGGCTCAAGGTCCAAGGCTATTGGCCCCGGCTGGCCAGTTGATAGCCCTGGCTCGCACTGGCCAGATAGTGGAAAAGTGGCTAATGTTGTGTCGGGCTGGTCGGGATTCTCAAAACATACAGCAATTTCAAAAAGTAGCACAGTGTTTATAGGCACTGTTGGGTGTATCTGATTACAAAGTAATTAGCTACTGTAATCTAAATACTTTTTCATCAAAAAAGTAGTGTAACACATTTTAAATTCTTATATTTAGATTACAATTACTGTCTTTCAATTAAAGTAATTACTTTTAAGTACATTACCTGCGCTAAAGTAATATGTATGATAACATTTTAATTATGAATTAATATGTTCTAATCTGTTAGCATTTCTATACAATCTGCGGCAATTAATGAGATGGAAACATAAACATTTAATTTGAGTGGAAAACAAAAACTGTTAGAGGAAAAGTGATTTGGAAAGTAATTTAAAAGTAAAATAATTTGTAATGCGATTAATTTTTAGATGAAGTAATCAGTAAAGTAATGTGATAACATTTTTGGCGAAGTAATTATTAATTTATAATGAATTACTTATTTTCAGTATCTTACATAACACTGTTTATAGTTTTCGAGAAAATGTACTTATGAATGTGTGACTTGTCTCTGCATATGTCTCGGACACGAAGGCGACTGAGATTCATCCTCCGCTACCCGGATTGAGGCGAGTCACTATGCCACCACGAGGACTTAGAGCACATTGGGTATTCCAAATTGGGGAGAAAAGGGGAGAAAATACCCCCCCAAAAGAATGTACTGTTATACTGGCCGAGAAATGCGTCTTTCAGTATGCAATTTTGGATGCAGGGCTTATAACATAATTTCCAAAATGGCCTGTTTAACATTTTCGCTTTTTGAATGTCAGTGGAGTATTTGGTGCAACAAAAAAAAAAAAAAACATATGATAATATTTATTGAAATATATATATATATTTTATTCATATTTTATTTGATGTGCTAAATTGTAATGTCAGACATTTGCATAGACCAAGGAGAGGAAGAAAAAAAAAGTATTTTTTGTTTTCCTAGATTTTGTATCTAAAAAAACAGCTCCATTTAAAAAAAAAAATATGTCAGGTTTTATAGGGTTTACTAGGTGTCTGTCATTGTGAAAATCATAATCCTTTCATGAGTCTTTTAAACACAATGTCATGATGCTTACAATGTTTTACAATGTTTTTACTCTTTGTCTTGAGGAGAATTACTGTAAAACTCCATATTAGGCATTGTTGTACAGTATTGTGTACAGTAACTGCTATCTAGAGAGGTGAATAGTTCAGTATGCTTCAGGACAGAGTCTTCCACTTAACCAGATAAAACAGGGAAAACTAGATGCAGATACAACAATCTGAGTGACACGTCATGTCATTTGATTTCTCGACCCAAAGGATGTTATGGGTTAAAAACTTGTTTTTATTATGCAAGGAAAATGTGGTTAATGTATTTTTACAAGCTGAACCAAAATAGTACCTAACCCATAATTCAAAATCAAGGTCATCACAGCATGCATGTATAAGGACTATGCTTGCTCACAGCACATACAGTATGTGCACTTAAGCCCCATGAAATTCCTTGACGAGCCAGTTTTTATTTCTTGTGTTGCCGTATTTCCTATTGAAACTGGAAGTTGGGTCGGGACATTTCGAGGGACATTCTCATTCTAGAGAGCATTTGATTGAAAATAAAAGTGGGTGCAAGATGAGACATTAATATTTTTAATGTCTAGGGAATGTAGATGCGAGTCTGCTAAAACTTACTCTGTCTACTTTTAGGAGTATATTTAGGAGTATAAATTATATGATCTCAAAGCTAACAGACATGGACTAAAAGCCACAAAACTCTAATTTTGACTTCTTGGAGTCTTTTTTTTTTTTTTTTTTTACCCAATTTGGAATGCCCAATTCCCAGTGCGCTTTTAAGTCCTCGTGGTCGCATAGTGATTCGCCTCAATCCGGGTGGCGGAGGATGAATCCAGTTGCCTCCGCATCTGAGACCATCAACCCGTGCATCTTATCACGTGGCTTGTTCAGCGCGGTGGCACGGAGACATAGCGCTTGTGGAGGCTTCACGCCATCCACCGTGGCATCCGCGCTCAACTCACCACACGCCCCACCGAGAACGAACCACATTATAGCGACCACAAGGAGGTTACCCCATGTGACTCTACCCTTCCTAGCAACCGGGCCAATTTGGTTGCTTAGGAGACCTGGCTGGAGTCACTCAGCATGCCCTGGGATTCGAACTAGCGAACTAGTGAACTCCAGGGGTGGTAGCCAGCGTCATTTACCACTGAGACCCCGACTTCTTGGAGTCTTTTAAGTAAACAGGTCAATTTATTGACAAATCCTACAAGGTCGTTTAATAGGGCCAACCTCCTATATCTGTGGCGCCATTCACTAATTTATCCATTTTGGCATTTAGCAGCATCAGTGAACTGTACATGAATGTTTGAATGAGTTCTGGTGTAATGCAGCGGTCACTGTAGAAAAGATATGAGCGTAATGAATAAAAGGCCCTCTGTGTTAATCAAAGATGCATGAAAATGTGTGTCAGAATCTCTTTCAGCCCTGTGTGCTTTAGTAATGTGGGTCAATATAGCTGAATGGCTCATTGCAGTGAAGGACAGAGAGAGAGAGAGGATGATGAATGAAAGGAAGGAAAGAAGGATGACATGGAGAGAATGAAAAAAGAGTGAAAATAGGATAAACAGAGGATGGCAGAAAGAGAGAGAGGTTGATAGTGTTGTTGTGTATGGTTTTTCTCTCTGCTGCATTGCAGTATGCAGCGCTCCTGAGGCTCCACGGCTCCACACACACTCCCTAATGACTGCTCACTTGCACACACACTCACTGAGAAGAGACCCGCAATCTAAATGCGCCTGCGGGGAATACAACATCCCCAGAACCCACTCGCATTTGAGATCATTTTAGGAAAGATTAGATTTTAAATATCAATATTTTGAAAATCATTTTGGCTAGCTGTATTGTGCATGAAAAGTGGATAGATGAATTTTAAGTGATTTGAATTTTCAGCATGTTTTTTTAGAATAATGCCATATAGCATGATCATATACAGTTTACACATATAAAATATTACACTCAAAACACACTCACAGAGTCAATGTGTTTCCTCAGCAAATTCCAACTTATATCAGTTTTATGCCCTTGAAGAGCACTGCAGGAAGTGAGCAATGGAATTACTTCACAAAGGTCACTTCTAGAAGACTGTTTGGTCAATGACGTGACGCTCATTTTTTTGTTCGGATCTATTAAGTTAATAAAATTGCAGTTTACACAAAACAATTACTAGAATACACCTCTTAACATGTTTTCAGTTACTGAGTTCGAAGTCATTGTGATTTTTAAAAAAACATTTAAGTAAAAAATGTGTTGTGGTATAAAAAAAAAAAAAATCAGTCTCAATAAAAGCTGCAATTCTTGAAAAAAGAAATGTTGAGTATTGCAAAACAATCTTTTATTAAAATGTATTTTTTTAAAAAGCAGTAAAACAGTGTGGTTTTTTTATTTTATTTTTTTATGTTTTTAAAATTTGAACAATGTAGGTCCCTCAGGTGCTGTAACCGACTTGTAGGTTGCCATTTTATTGTCATGTGACAAAAAACAAAACAAAACATAAAACAGAGAGGACCCATTTAGAGCCTGATGACTGTAAGGAAAGTCATTTGTTGTTTTTAAATCAGATATTTTGACATTTTTATGAAAAGGCTAATTCTGTTCATGTCATATGGAGTTACCCTGAGAAAACTCAGAAATTCATGATATTAGTATATATATTAAAATGACATTTACAGTAAGTTAATTTTGTACTCTCTCATGTATTCAAGGTGCAAGGGAAGTATTTTAATACCTTTTACTTTTTGGTTACACCACATGACATTTTTAAAGTCATTAAAGTTTGTTTGTTTTTAAACACAAAGATTACATGTCTAGGAACCTAACTCGTGTGTGTAAAACTAGATTTTTTAAAGATTTCTGATTTTTACCACATCAGATAACCTTATTTTTACTTGGCCCAGTTCACAAAGTCGGACCCACTTTATATTAGGTGGCCTTAACTACTATGTACTTAACCATTTGATACAATGTACTTATTATGTACATAATGCTGTTGAATTGTAATTACATTTAAAGTACCTGCATTTAATTACATTTGTAGTTACACTGTTAACTTTGCCCCTACCCCACCCTTACCCCAAAACCTAACTCTAACCCCTAACCCTAACCCAACCCTTACTCTTAAACCTACCCGTACCTCAACCTCAGTAGCAGCAAATGTGGATATTTTGCAGAACAACATGTAGTTACGCAGTAAATACATAGTTTTGTATGTGTTTAATGTTAGTACATAGTAGTTAAGGCCACCTATTATAAAGTGTGACCACAAAGTCTGCAGATGATGGCAAATTTAAAGCTGCTGTAAGTAATTTCTGTAACACTTATGTCACCAAACAGAACAGCAAAAGTTTCCAAACAGGTTTTCCAGAGGCAAAATATTCTTTACATATTTGCATGCTTTTTTAAAAACAAGCAAAGCGGAAAGATTGTAAGCATTTGAATTATACAATATACCAAAAGGCGTTTTCCCCCCCAAATGTTTTCAAACGCAAACTTTCTAAACAGTAATTTTGCTGTTACTTCATCAAGAAAATATTCCTATTCAAGACAAAGTGCCAGTGACATATGTCTGTGTCCACTAGCTTCATATAGGGTGTACCAAACACACTTTTGAGGCAGTAATGCCCTGCACCCTTCAGGGTACTCACTTCAAGTGTCCTGAGCGAGTAGGGCCAGAGACAGGCCACTTCTATTAAAATGAATGGGGAAAAAACTGAACACCCAACAGTCAACAGATGTAGAAAGGAAGTCCCGCCTTACAGGTAAAACAGCCAATCACCTATTAGTTACAGACATTGCCTGTCAATCAACTCAAGAACGTGCATGCGCATTAGCTATCCAAATCAGGAAAATTGGGTTTTGTGTGTAATCTGAGGTAAAGAAGCACAATTTATGATACCAGTGTTGTCAGATTTTACGGCTGATTTGAAATATGTTCATTGATTTCGGTCTTTCCCCATTCAAGTAGATAGGAGCTGCACTTTCATGACTGGAAATAGCTTCCAGGGAGCGTTCCAAAGATGGCCACCAGTGGACTGACTTGCTAGAAAGGCATAGTGATGAATGGAATTTGCTATTAGTAACTAACCTGAAGTGAATTTCCTAAGCATGTCATAGCACAAGGTCATTTTTTCAGTGTACAATCCCCTTGCTATCTGAATATATCTTGACTGCTGGGCTCAGGCTTGTTGGATTGGGGAGTTCTGGTCACCATCTGCCCAAGCTGAGGAGAGAACAGGCCTGGATCAAATGAGTAGTCCTACAGCTGGGCTCAGGGTTGGAAAGGTTTTTGAGTCTGACAGCGAGCTGGGGTGTGCGTGTTAGAGGAAGAGAGAGACAGGCCTGACCACCTGTCTCTGGTTTATCCCACTCGCCAGATGGACCAACGCTACAACTGTCCTTATTTACTGGCCACAACATTTGATCTGCCTCCTCTTGAACACTTATACATGTACAAAACAGTCTACACCCTGAACAGTTGTGAAACCTGAGAGATCATAACACAAGCTGTTTAGGATCCAGTTATCTATAGCCTCTGTTGTACAACAGCTTTTAGCTTGTTTTGATTCTCATTTAATTCTCCTAGACATGGAGTCTGTCTCTCTCTCTGTCTTGTATTACACTTGATTAATTTACAGTAAAGCTCTTTAATTATATCGTTAGATCTATATTCCGGGTTCAATACAAGTTATGCTCAATTGACAGCATTTGTGGCATAATGTTGATCACCACAAAAAACATTTTTGACTTGTCCCTTGTTTATTTTAAAAAAGTATAAGTAAAAATCTCAGTTACAGTAGGGCGCTTATAATGGAAGTGAATGGGGCCAGTCAATAAATTTTAAAATATACATTGTTTCAAATGTAACGTAAAGACATAAATAAAATTGCTTACTTACTGATCAGCGTGTGAAGTTTTATTCAATATTAGCCTACAACTTTGTTGTCATGACGTTGTAATGCAGTAATGCTGGTAAATCCCTGATTTTATCACACTAAAATCATGTTAACATGTATAATATTTATGTCTTGTGGCTATACTTTTGAAAGAGTATGTATTTATTTATTTGTATTTTTTAAATTTTCTCCCATTTTTCTCCCTAATTTTGGAATGCCAAGCTCTAAGTCCTCGTGGTGGCGTAGTGACTCTCCTCAATCCGGGTGGCGGAGGACGAATCTCAGCTGCCTCCGTGTCTGAGGCCGTCAATCCGTCAAATGGCTTGTTGAGCGCGTTACCGCGGAGACATAGCATGTGTGGAGGCTTCACGCTATTCTCTGCGGCATCCACGCACAACTCACCACGAGGAGGTTACCCCATGTGACTCTGCGCTCCCTAGCAACCGGTCCAATTTGGTTGCTTAGGAGACCTGGCTAGAGTCACTCAACACGCCCTGGATTTGAACTCGCAACTCCAGGGGTGGTAGTCAGCGTCTTTACTCACTGAGCTACCCAGGCCCCCGAAACAGTATGTATTTTAATATTTATGGTCTGGCTTCAATTGTAACCACAATCATTATTATTATTTTTTTATTAACAACGGACAAGTAAAATATTTTCTGTGGTAATCAACATTATGCTGCAAATGCTTGTATTGAACCTGGAGCATTTCTTTAACTGGAATGCTATTTTTAAGCAACCACCTTGCAACACGCTAACCCTAACCCAAACAGAACACCCAAGAAACCACATAGCAATGCCTTGGGAACCACTTAGAACATTCTAAAGAACATTGTAATCATTGTAATCTGGGTTATAAAGAGGCACTTACAATGGAAGTGAATGGTGCCAGTCCGTAAACATGAAAATACTCACTGTTTTAAAAGTATAGCCACAAGACATAAACTATATGCATATTACATTATTTTAGTGTAAAAAATGACATACTGACCTTCTGTGTAAATTTATATTCAATTTAACAACTTTGTTGCCATGATGACATAATGCTGTAAACCCCAAAACCCTAAAACAACTTTAAAAATTACAATTTACAACTTTACAGCTCAAATAATACAGTAGTTTTAACAGAACAATTAATGCAATGAAGTGAATGGGACCCATTTTTGTAGGGGTTAAAGGCAGAAATTAAGCTTATACTTTTGTTAAAGCACTTGAATGGTTTAAATGTTAATTTTTACTGACATTATAGAGTTTGGGGGTTTACAGCATTACGTTGTCATGGCAACAAAGTTGTTAAATTGTATACAACTTTACACAGAAGTTTAGTATGCCATTTTATCACATTAAAATGTTAACATGTCTAATCTTTACGTCTCGTAACTATACTTTTCAAACCGCGAGTATTTTAACGTTTACGGACTGGCACCACTCACTTCCATTGTAAGTGCTTCATTGTAACGCAGATTTTTTTATTTTCTAATTTTAAAGGAGGGAAAAAGTCCAAATTAATTTTTATGGTAATCAAAATAATACCACAAATACAGTCGATTAAGCGTAACTTGTTTTGAACCCGAAATATTCCTTTAAAGCATTTACATGACCTTAAACATAAAGTGTAAACACATGGTGTAAGATTGTGCATGTAAACTTTTCAGGTTTACATTAAGCTCATAAACTGGCAAATCCACACAGTACACTGTAAATTTAAGTTAAGCTCAAGGCTCAAATTGTACTGTGAGGAATCTACTGTAAATAATGTTGTTCGAACAGTAACATGAATCTCCTTGTTGGCTCTGTGCAGTCAATCTGTAGTCACACGCGAGTAGATCTCTGAGAGTCTAGGCATCCTGCCCTCATTTCTCCTCCAGCTAGGCTCGCCGCACAGAAACAGCATTTGTATCCTTGCACAATCCCACAATGATCCTCCCAAATCAGAGATTCCATTACTGTACTGAGAGAACGGACTCCCGTGAGGAAATCTGGAGGAAATAGAGGCAGTGTTGAAATGTGTGTCAGAGAGAATAATACATTTTCATGACTACAAGAAGCACTGAGTAACTCAAAAACTGTTTAACAAAGTAGGAAGAGTTGTAGGTAGCATTGGCTCGATGTTAAGCAAGTTCACAACATTCAAACATATATCACTCAAAATGAAAGTATTAATTAAAAATAGTTCAGTTTGATTAATTTAATTAATTATTTTCCTCAATATTTTTTTGTGTTATGTATTTTTATGCTTACTAGAGTATCACATCTTTAGCTTAGCAACATGCTAAGGTCAAAGTCTCCTGCAGTCAGTTGCTAGCTCTACTTTGTGTGACACTCATGCCACACAGAGTGTCAGGGGGGTGAGAGACAGGACCCAAAAGCAGAGGTAACAGTTCAATAGGATTTATTAACAACACAAAGTTCCTTTTCAAAACAACCAAACAACCGGACCCATGCGCACACACACAAAGGTGGTACACAAAACACAGAGGCAGCCCGTTACTGTCATGGTCCCGTCAGGCAGAACCCCAAGCTGACAAGGTGACCGGACCGTGACACAGAGTTGCTGCCTATGTAGAACATTCAAAATCAGTCACTTATGAGGTCACACTATGGTTTTAATTTTGTCCTAGAATGCAGCTGCATATGTAAGTAGCAGGGCAGCTTACTAGGTTTTTGGAACAGAGCTTATGTATGTTGTTTTTTTTTTTTGTTTGTTTTTTGCCTCAATTAAGCATATATAGCAGATAGTAAGAGAAAATTATTGGTGCAAGAGGGCAGCAATGAGATTGGGATATGTCACAGGCCAGACTCGAACCTACATCACCCAAGTGAGCACCATTGCCCAACATAAGAGCACGTGTGCTACCGTTGTCCCACAGCTTTGTCTAAACTGTGTGTGTGGTAAAGGGATAACTGTTTCATAAATAAAAATTGGCTGATTTTTATTTTTTATTTTAGGGTTTAGGTATATTTTTTAAAGAGTTTCAGTATGAGCAAATGGCCATATACAGGTTTTTATTCATTCCAACTAAAACAATGATGTGTATGCTACACCATCTCAAAACATAAGCAATGAATTATTTTTAGATTTTCCCTTCTGATTTCTGTCACAACGGTACTGTGACTTTTATGCTTTTGTGGTTTGTTTTTGAAAACGTGTCATGTCTGAATCGTGTCTCAGATTTTGTAGGGCAGAATTCAATGCCTTCGTATGTTACCTGGTGAAATGAGATGTTCTCTTGTGAATGTGTTAAATTATACATTTTGGAGCTGTGGTGTGCTGGCATTTTTCTTTTATAAATGGTTTTTCCCATTTTGGTTGAAAGCCTACACTGAGCTTTTTTTTTTTTGTTGTTATTGCATGTACGTGCCTTTGTTTACTGTTTTCTAAATGGGCAAGTTACCAATAGCAAGTTGCCAGATGTTCCACCACCAGGGTTGGGTGGGTTACTTTTGAAATGTATTCCACTACAGATTACAGAATAAATGCTGTAAAATGTAATTTGTAACGTATTCTGTTAGATTACTCAAGGTCAGTAACGTATTCTAAATACTTTGGATTACTTCTTCAGCACTGGTAGATATTTTCACTTGATTTGACTATAAAAACTCTGCCAGTACAGTTAGACAAAATACACATTAAAAATACATTCTCTGAAAAACCTAAATATCTAATGCAGTGTTGCTTCTAAAACAAGATAAATCAAATTGATCTTGTTTTAAGAATTTGTAGATATTTTTACAGGAAAACAATACAAAAATGTATTATCAAGAATATGATTTTTGCCCTAATATCAAAGGTCTTACTAGAGAATAAGAAATTATGATCTAATGTGAATTTTCTTGATAAAAAAATATGATCATGTCTGGTAACATGCATGTAAAATGGCTAGAAATAGTATTTTAGCTTAGCGTAAAGCTGACAATTTACACAAGGTTTATTTCTATTTCTTCTGCTCCAAACTTACAAAATGCACTTTGGATCACATCATTTATATGTATAAATGTTTTCCATCTGAAAGGTCTAAATATTAAATGAAACAAATGACAATTAAATGCAAAGTAATCTCTTCAGTAATCAAAATAAATTTTGAATGTAACTGTATTCTAATTACCAATGATTTAAATTGTAACTGTAGCGGAATACAGTTACTTATATTTTGTATTTTAAATACGTAATCCTGTTACATGTATTCCGTTACTCCCCAACCCTGCCTATACATGCGCAAGGCAAATCTGCACTGATTCACATCAGTTGATCTTTGTAAGTGGATGAGCTATAGACATTCTTACAACAGTCATGCATAGTCATTGATCCAAGCCCTGTCAATCCTATCAGGAGCTTGGCTTATATATTGTGCAGGAAATCCATTAATGGTATTACTTGCCAACAATGAAGCTCCTCTTCTTTCCTCGTTTCCCTGTCTCTGCCATCAGCTGGGGTTTGTGAAAGACCTGTCTTACTGATTAGTTTATGGAGACATGAGAAATGTGCTATTGAAACATGAGGTCATCTTTTCTGTCCCTCTCGTCTCCTTTCTCACTCACACTCGTAAAGCACGGAGCTGAATGACAGCAAGGCTTTTACTCAGTGGATTCCAAGCACTGCTCTTCCTGTGGTTTGGGGAGATGGATTGCTTGTGTGGCTTTGTCTCAAACATCTCTGGATGACCAGAAGAAAGAGACCACCAGACACCTAGTGCCTTGCTCACTCTGTGTGTGTGTGTTGTGTGCAACCTGACCTTTAGAGATGGCCCTTAGCCAATGAAAGAGGCCTTTACTCAAAAGATATGGTTTTGTCGAGCCAGATTTTGAACCACCCACTTAGATAGGAAGGGGCCTTCATGGAACCAGTTCACTTTGTTTACATAGCATTAAGAGATGCAACTTTAAAAGTGGTACAGTGGTAGAGTTTTTACACCATCAGCTCGAATGGTTCATGAGCATGGCGAGGAACGGTTCTAGTAATATTTTTGCGACATGGGACGTGTCTTTCTTGTACTTTAGCAGAGTAAAAACCAGGGGGAAAATATGTCTTAATAACTGGATTATTTGATCATCCTCCATAGTGCACTTGCTCCAATGTTTGCCTGTCATGTTGTCACCAACTGACGTATTTGTTACGTACATTCTGATCCTGATTTCGCTGCACCATGGTGGAAAAAGAATCCGTAACCATGCCAACTGTCCTGGATCAGCACGGTTTTGCAATGAGAACCATTTGGCCCGATAGTGGAAAAGCGGCTATTGTTGTCAGAGTTTCCATTCATCCCAAAGTAATATGATGTGATTGTTACGAACGTGAATTTGGTAAAAATGCAGAATTAACAGGTGTGCCACCATAGTCTCATTACAACTCGTCATAACTGATGACATGGCCACGAAATTATAAAGTATCATGCGACTTGGCTCATACGAAAAAGTACTACTTTTGTTTCCCATAGACACCAACCAATCAACATACAATACAAATCAAATCAATACAATACAGGCATCAAATTTTAGCTAGCCTCCTATCCAACACTTTATTTTAAGAAAGGAAACGTCAGTGAACAAATTTGGTTACTCATTCCATATTTATTTATTTATGCAATAAATAACTGATGTATGTCAATAACCTGTAATACTTTCCCTCCTCATGTTCCAAAACCTGATGATTTCTTTCTTCCATAGTACACAAAATTATTTTCCTATTAAAGTCATGGATTGGGTTTAGGGTTTGGGTAGGGCGTAAGACTTTATGGTTAGGTTTAGGTTTGGGGTCAAACTTAGGAAAAATGATAATACCATTGTTCATTGGTTAGTTTATTTTTCTCTATGGGACTAAAAGTCGTAAGTTTCTGTAGTAGCCAACTCATTCAATTTCTTCCAGGCAAATACAATTTGGTTTAAAAATGCATTGATTTTGTTACGTTTAAGCCTTTCATCCACACTAAAACGAAGACTTTCGAATTGCATACTTTGGAAAATAAAGAGGTTAAGAATCAAAAAAATGCAAATGCTAGTGAATTAGTATGGATATGTCTCAGATTAGTCTCTTGAATATCTTTCTAAGATTTGATGCCCATAAACTTCAATAATCAAAAACTCTGCACCTTGACTCCCGGAAGATCAATCAAACTGGACTTTGTAAAGCTATCGCCAATTTCTGTGTGCAAATGGACCTAACTTTGCAATTTCCTCATATCATCTTTTAGTTTTTTTTAGACATTTATTTTTGAAGCACATTTAAAATATAGCTAAAAAGTGCATTGACTTGCTTTACTCATTATCAGATAAAGGAAGTCCACTCATCTCCTTTGGGTGTTTTAGGAAATGCATTGCAGGATATTTTTGTTTTTCTATAAATGGTTAAAGCACTTTCTGTCTCTTTATCTGCATTTTACCTTTAGTAAGGCTTCAACATTTGATTTATTTATGGAGAAAAACTGTGTTGTGATCCATTTTCTGAGCCTACTACAGACTTGAAAAGGGCTAGCATAGATTTTGTTGTTGGAAGGGGTTTTAGCCCAAAAATGTTAAGGATTTTACTGCATTCATTGCCATATTTCCACTGTTTTGTTTGTCTCACTACCTTTCTTTTCTTTCTTCAGTACAGCAGGGTGTTTCCCCTACCTGATATTGTCTCAAACGATCTTTACATGAGCCCTGTGCTTCCATTTACAGGTTATAAAAGCCTTGTGTCTATTCTTGGTTCTTTAAAAAGGTTTGAGGTTGTTCCTGTATTTGGAAGATAAAAGACACAGAGGTCATGAATAGACTGCGTGTCATGTACTGCACCCTTACAACACAAAATCTATAAAAGCAAACAACCTATTTGCTCCGATAAGTTAACAGAGCAAGGAAATTAGGCATTTTTTTTAATTGCATTTTTACAACAATAAAAAAATCTTTTTATTTTTGGTTACAGTATTTGACCTCTTTCTCTTTGTCATTTGACAGGTGTGTGGTGGTGCTACTGAACCCTAAGAAAAACAAACAACATCATATTCTCAATAGCTCCAGGTAAGACTTTCATACTTGTATAAACAAGCAAAACATGAACAAATGTCACATCGTATGGCTCATTAGCTGCACTAGTGTACTGTGCATGAGTGTTTCTTTTTGCTTACTTGCCTTTAGATGATCTCTGTTATAATAAGTGTATTATAAACTTTTTCAGATATTGGCTTATAATTAATTTAAGGCTCTGGTACTGTGTAAATGAACTATTTTTACCTTCTTTAAAATCAAAGGAAACTTTCATATGTATTATATATGGATAGTCTACATAAAATACTTTTGTGAAGTTGACTTGTCCTGTAGTATGACATGCCATATCTAAAGCTATTATAAACAGCATTTGGCTAATTTTGGTAAAATTGTTATGCATGCAGCACTTATGACCTCATATTAATTGAAATTCAATCAATTACCCATATATGTATATGTATACTACAGTGTGTATATATATATATATATATATATATATATATATATATATATATATATATTTTATATGTATATGTATGTACCCCACTGATTGCATTGTGGGTCAATGGAAGCCATTCTTATAATTGTGATGAGCAATATGTAACCAGACGAACAGGAAATCTCTCAAGCTGGCAGAATGTGTACACTTCAACACAGGCTTAAATACTTCCGTCTACTCACTCCTTTCTCAGGAAAACCATCACTACGCTCGCCTTCTCTCCCGATGGCAAATATGTGGTCACGGGCGAGGTGAGTACTCACGTTTTCAACATCTCAAAACATGGTTAAGTCACAGCCACATAGTGCAGTCCAGACAAAGTCAGTAGCTCTAGAGTATGATCTCACACATAGATAAAGCTGAAGTAGCCAGAGTGTATGAAAATAAAGTTCTCTAACCTTCAGCCCTCTAAAGTGTACAGTACTTTGTAATCCCTGAAGGCAATGACTACCTATCAGTATAATTTGTCTATTATCACAGTGGAGTCAGGTACTGAAAAATATGGTTATTATTGCTTTCCTTCCTGCAATTTACTTCCTTTTGCACTAACATTTGGATTGGAAGGGATTCATTGCTTTTACTGCAATATACGAATCATACAAAAGCATGCAAGTTATGTCATTTGTCCAGTTTGAAAGAAAACACAGACACAAAGTGATACAAACTCCAGAATAAAACCAGACGATTGAAGAAAAATGCACATGAAATATAGTGAAGTATAAAAATAAGGCCACGTCCACACTAATACATTTTCATTTAAAAGCGTATTAACTTCGCTATGTTTACGTATCTCATCTACACTAGAATGGTGTTTTCATCCAACGAAAACAGAGACTTTCAAAAATGCTCTCCATTAAATGGATTAGTGTGGGTGTGGCCTAAGACTTACTTTGTTTGGTTTAAAGTCAAGTTGAAGTGTTTCCAAGTGAAACAGAATATTCAGTAGGAAATAATGGAGAGTGGGACTTGATTTTAACCATCAGGTTTGATTGGATCATGTGGTAGAATGAATTAATGTTATTGGTTAATATTATTTTCCCCTCTGTTGCGGCCTTTGTTTCATCAGCAGAAAAAGAAAAGTTGTTTCAGAGGGGGAGAAAGTTAATACATTTTGAAGAAAATGTGAGTGGTGATCACTGGTATTAATGCAAAACTAGCTAGGGCGTTCAGAGTGTTTTTTTTAGTGTTTTTCTATGTGGTTGCTAGGGCATTCTGGATGGTTGCTAGGGGGTTTCTTACTGGCCCAAGTAAAAAGAACCCACCCACAAGTTTTCATGATATTCTAGTTCCTAGATATAGCTCAGGTCCCTGTTTTTTGCCCATTTTATCGTCCCCCAGTCAGGTGCAAATCTAAGTCTGGTCACTTAGAAAATTAATAGCACAGCTCTCCTTAACAAGCCACAAACCATTAGGGATTTCAAATCCCTAACCCCCAGTATGAACAATAGAAGTACAGTAATAGTGCCTTAGCAAGCATCACTAAATATGAAGAAAAAAAAAGTTTGTTGTTTCTTGTGAATTGGGAAATTATGAACAATAATGTACATTTTGCTTTCAAGTTGTCTTTTAAATGCACAATTGGTATGAAACAATAGTGTGGTATATCCACTTACGACAGTATTCAGATCTGTGTGGACTTTGTTTGCAAGACTGAACACAAATACAGTTCCTGTGTTTGCTTCTCTAATCCACTGAATCATGTGGATGGCTGATTTGTGTGCGTGTGCACAAGTAGTCCTTTCCATTCGGGAGCAGTTTCTTACTCCAGCATGTGTTGTGAGTTTGTGCTTACTGGCTGCTGTGGCAACAGGCGGCATCGGGCTAGCCTGCACAAACTGTGTATTACTACTGAAATAAAAAGGTGAAGTGAAACTGAGAGCCAAGAAAGGGCAAGCAAGAGAGTAGGAAGGAGGATAGATTAATGAGAGATGTGCCTAGAGGAAGAGACAAGAACAGTCTGGAGTCTACATTTGTCTGCTTACTGTGGTTTGACCTCTGACCTCCACATTCTCACTATGAAACCCCTGTAGCTATGAATGCTAATCAGATGTTGGCAGCAAAGGCTTGTGTTAAAGGGATAGTTCACCCAAATATTAAAATTCTGTCATTATGTATTCACCATCATATTGTTCCAAACCCTTTTGACTTTCTTTCTTATGTGGAACACAAAAAGAGGGTGTTAGGCAGGATGTTTATACTGCTCTCTTTCCATACAATTAAATTAAATGGAGACCAGGGACAGCCATGTTCCATACAATATGGAAAAAAAATCAGCCTGGAAATTCTTCCATGAGTAACTGCTTTTGTGTTCCAATGAATAAAGAAAGCCATGTGGATTTCAAGTGACATGAGGGTGAATAAATAATGACAGAATTTTCTTTTTTGGGTAAACTATTCCTTTAAAGGGGTCATGGCGTGCCTTTTTAAATTATTTTAATATGTTCCTTGAGGTTCACTTATAATATTAGTTAAGTTTTTGCACATAAAACAGTCATATATTTGTAAAACATGATCATTTTTCACCCTTATTCTGACCCTCTATCAGAAATGGCCGATTTTGGTGCAGCTTCTCCTTTAAGACTTGACAGTAAATGGCCACTGTTATTATTGGCTCTCTGCTCGTGTTGTTGTGGAGGCGGTCAGATGCAAATGTCTACCACAATGTGACATCACAATGTGGAGGAAGTATAGAATGAGTCGTTTTGACAGCTTGGTTTCAACAAATGCTCTTTTTGCATGAGGGGGAAGTTTTGAGTTCTGAAACTTACAGTTTGTTTTTATAGTACTATGATCTCTTATATGTCAAAATACCAAGAAAAATTATATTCTTCATGTCATGACCCTTTTAAAGCAGTATGTTGTGTGCGATTCATCAGAATTCCTTTTTCTAAATCCTCTTGAGTCACTGTTTGGGGTGCCTGATCTGACTTGATTTGAGTTGCATAATATGGGATTGACCTGACATGTCTCGACTTCTCTGTTTACAAGTTGTTAAAGTGTTAGCACACATGTATGGAACAAATCAAATGGTGCACCTTGAAGGCATGTTTGCTGTACTAACATCAAAATCCAAGGTTCCCATTTTCATGTAAAACCTGGAAATGTCAGGGAATTTTAAAATGGTCATGGAAATTGTAGGTTCACGTGACGCCATGCGAGAGACAGACGTGTGAGACACGAGCTCTGCGAACTTTGCTAGTTTTTTAATTATTTTCATGTTATAATCTGGTGAGATTCGATACACCCAATTACATACTTGCTCTTTGAGGTAAATATGAAGTCAAAATCCTCAGACTCTGGAGACATTAAAAGACACTTACGTGTTCAAGCTGAGGCCTCTGACGGGACTGCGGACCGGAGACTCGATTTGGACGGCACGTCGGGAGAAGATATTCAGCGTCAGTTGTCCAACATGTCGGTGATGTTGACGAAGGTTCTTGCTGACTTGGAGGATCTCGCTGTAATACGTCGATCGATTACGGCGATGGAAACAAAATTCTCTGAGTTGTTTACAAGAGTGTCAGAAGTTGAAAAAGGAATCGATTATCTTGAGTCATCAGAAAGGGAATTAACTGCTAATCCGCTCGCGTCCAAAACAGATTTGGAAATAATTTCAGAAAAACTAGAATATTTCGAAAATATGAGCCGAGGGAATAACATACGAATTGTTGGAATCCCTGAGCATGAAGAGGGCGGAGATATGGTGAAATTCCTGGACGAGTTTTTCCCGAGTCTTCTGGACATAACAGGCCACAAGCTGGAAATCGAGCGAGCTCACAGAGTCCCAGCTCGCAGAACTGCTGAGGGAGATAGGCCTCGATGCATTCTGGCCAAATTTCTGAAATCATCCGATAAAGATCTCGTTTGCTCTGATGTTCCCAGCCAAACTGAGAATAGAAACGAAGAATGGTCGCAAAGTATTTACTTGTCCAAAACAGGCACTCTTCTTTATAAATACATTGGAGTAAGCCATTTGATGTTTCTTGTATTAGTGGACTGACTCGCGGTTTAGGAACTCTATTATCTGAGGAAGCTGGGTGCCATTTTTGTTTCTTTTTGCGTTGACTCCGCCTAGCAGCTGGAGTTTGTTTTATGGCATGACTCCAAGAAACTTTTGCATTGACGGAAGATTTTTTGTTACACTGAAGTTCCCAGCCAGATCGAGAATGGAGACTTTGGATGACCACAAAATATCTATATGCTCACATAAAGGACGTCTTTTATAAAGTTGACGGGCTGAGTTAGTTATGGTGTTTTTTTTGCGCGGCCTCCAAGTTAGTTTGACTCTTGATCATCCGAGGAACCGGGATGCCGGTTTTGTTTTTTGCGCTAGCTCTGCCTAACGGCTGGAGCTTGTTTTGTGGAATTACACTACTTCGGGACAGTTGTGGTTAAATATGTTTGTTCTTTGTGCTTATGCCTCCTGGTAGAATGATTACCTCATCTGCTGCACTCATAACAGCCAGTTCACTGAACAATTGTTTGTCTGTCCGAGGAAACTGAACGGCTTTATATCAGCTGGAATTTATTTTGTGGAGGAACACACTTTCGAGACAGTTCTGTGAATGAATCTACATGTTTTTTCTGTTATTCTGCCTATTGGCTGGGTTATGTTTTACAAAGTATTTTCTGTTATTGTAATTGTGCCTCACAAAATTTGTGCAGAAGCACCGGACTCGAGCAATCCAATGGCAAAGTTGTCGAGGGGGTTCTCGCATGCGTACATGGACTCTTTGAGTTTGGAGGGATTGTCGCCGGTTGGCGCTTTCGTGCGCGGGGTTAATGCGCACGTTTTTCTTTTTTCTGTTTGTTTTGTTCCGGGGGAAGTTCGGAGTTTGATTGTTGCATTAATGGGGAATGTGGTCTGTATAATTTTGTTTTTGACACACTCATTTTTTTTTTTTTTTATTATATCAATATGTCAAATGTTAATGTGAATGGGTTATCTCTCTCCACATTGAATGTGAATGGGTTGGGGCACCCCATAAAAAGAAAGAAGGTTATTTCTGTTCTTAAGCGCAAGAAATATGATATAGTGTTTCTTCAAGAAATGCATCTTTCACCGCAAGAAGCTGAAAAATTTGGGAAGATATGGGGTGGACATGTTTTCTTTAGTGCTGGCTCAAGTAAGAGCAGGGGAGTCATTATATTGATTAATAAACATCTACAATTCAAATGTCTCAAACAGATTAAAGATAAATTAGGAAGAGTCATTGTTGTGTTAGGAGAAATTCAGGGGCAAAGTTTAATTTTGGCTAATATTTACGCACCTAATGTTGATGATCAGGGCTTTTTTATAGATCTTGAAGGGATGTTGCAAGCTCCTGGCATCTCTCATGACATAATATTGGGAGGAGACTTTAATCTTTTGATGGACTCAGCCCTTGATCACAGTGAAGCAAAAGTGTGTAAACCCCCTAGAGCAACAGTGACGCTTCACAAGATCTGTACAAATCTTGGTCTTGTAGATATCTGGCGACTTTTGAACCCATCTGGTAGGGATTATACATTTTTTTTCATCAGTTAATAAGATTTACTCTAGAATAGATTTTTTTATATATATATCGAAGTCCCTCATTTCATCTGTTGTTGATTGCTCAATTGGAAATATCTTAGTCTCAGATCACACCCTGGTGAGTTTAGAGATATTGCCACATACAGAGAAAAGGAAATCATATAATTGGCTCTTTAATGTATCCCTTTTGCAAAATCCTGATTTTCAACAAATGTTAAAGACTGAAATCAATGTTTATATGGAGACCAACTGGTCCTCAGGATCCTCTGTGGGCGTGGCTTGGGAGGCACTTAAGGCAGTTCTTAGGGGTCGGATCATACAGTATGCCTCATTTATCAAAAAATTCAAAGCACGAGAACTTGTGGAGTTGGAAGGAAATTTTAAAAGTGCCGAGGCAGAGCTGAAGCGCCGTATGTCATCTGATGGCCTCAGAGAATTGACCCGATTGAAATACAGGTATAATACTATTCTGTCGCAGAAAGTGGAGTTTTGGTTGTTCAGGGCAAGACAGTCATACTTTGAGTCAGGGGACAAAGCAGGGAAGCTTTTGCATAGATATATAAAGCAGAGAGAGTCTTTTTCTACTATTCCCTCAGTGAAATCTGCTGGTGGTGAAATTTTGACCTCAACAATTGATATTAATAATGCTTTTAAAGAATTCTATCTTGATCTCTATAGTTCCACGTCTTCGTCTACTGATGAAGATATTAGAAACTTTGTGGAACCATTAGAACTCCCTAAACTGACGAATGAGCAAAAAAACTCTCTTGATTCTGAGATAACCCTGGAGGAACTTGACGAGGTAATCAAGTCCCTACCTACTGGTAAGGCCCCGGGGCCAGATGGTTTTGCCGCTGAATTTTTTAGATCTTATGCTACAGAACTGGTTCCACTTTTGTTAGAAGTTTATACTGAATCATTAAAGAATGGAAAGCTTCCACCAACCATGACACAAGCCCGGATCAGTCTGATTCTTAAAAAGGACAAAGATCCAAGCGAGTGTAAAAGTTACCTTCCAATTTCCCTGATCCAGCTAGATGTAAAAATTCTGGCTAAAATTTTGACTAACCGATTAAGTAAAGTTATGACATCTCTTATACATATAGATCAGGTGGGGTTTATTCGGAGCCGCAGCTCTTCTGATAACATCAGGCGTCTCATCAATATCATGTGGTCAGTGGCGAATGATCAGACTCCGGTCGCTGCCATCTCACTTGATGCTGAAAAGGCATTTGATATGGTAGAATGGGATTATCTTTTTAAGATTTTGGAAATGTATGGGTTCGGGAGTACATTTATTGGTTGGATCAAGTTACTTTATAGACCCTGTAGCAGCGGTACAAACAAATGGATTAATTTCAGATTATTTTACTCTGCATAGAGGCACCCGTCAGGGTTGCCCTCTTTCCCCATTATTGTTCTGTCTTGCCCTGGAACCATTAGCAGCCACGATAAGAAAAGATGATGATTTTCCAGGGGTGATGGCAGATGATATTTTATTATTCATCTCCGACCCCACTAGATCTATGCCTATGCCTTGAATTATTAATTCCTTTTCCAAGTTCTCAGGATACAAAGTCAATTGGTCTAAATCCGAAGCTTTGGCTTTGACAGCATATTGTCCAGTAACGGCCTTCCAGCCAGGCGCCTTCCAGTGGCCCAAACAGGGCATTAAGTATTTGGGCATTTTATTCCCAACAAATTTGTCTGATTTAGTCAGAGTTAATTTTGACCCTTTAATAAAATGGTTTTCGAGCGATGTAGACAGGTGGGCTTCAATACATTTATCGATGATTGGGAAGGATAATGTTATTAAAATGAACTGTATTCCAAAATTCAACTACTTGCTACAGTCTCTCCCGGTAGATGTCCCCCTCTCTTATTTCAAGCAATTTGATAGCATAGCGAAGTCTTTCATTTGGAGTGGTAAGCGCCTCAGACTACATTTCAATAAATTACATAGGCCGATTGACAAAG